>NC_134687.1:153902626-154502626 GCF_050947455.1 Rhinoderma darwinii | reverse complement strand
AGCACCTTCTCCCAATCACTCTCAGAATCATCCAGATGTTAATTTGCAAACTTCAGACGGGCCTGTACATGTGCCTTCTTGAGCAGGGGGACCTTGCAGGCACTGCAGGATTTTAATCCATTACGGCGTAATGTGTTACCAATGGTTTTCTTGGTGACTGTGGTCCCAGCTGCCTTGAGATCATTAACAAGTTCCCCCCGTGTAGTTTTCGGCTGAGCTCTCACCTTCCTCAGGATCAAGGATACCCCACGAGGTGAGATTTTGCATGGAGCCCCAGATCGATGTCGATTGACAGTCATTTTGTATGTCTTCCATTTTCTTTCTATTGCACCAACAGTTGTCTCCTTCTCACCCAGCGTCTTACTTACGGTTTGTAGCCCATTCCAGCCTTGTGCAGGCCTATGATCTGTATATGTACCGAGCTTGGTTCTTGTGTTGTGTATAGAACTATATTGCTTGTAAAATGTACAAATGTTTTTATGCTCGCGTTACATAAAAAGAAATGACACGTCGATTGCTAGAGAAAACAAACACGGCAGGGGGGAGGAGATGTCAGGAAAGAGGTTGGGGGGGGCGCCATACTGAATCTTTGCCCCGGGTGCTGGAGAACCTAGCTACGCCTCTGGGTTACAATATTATTACATGCGGTCCCCTGCTCTGTTTACTTTATTCTGATGCAACGCCGTAGAAAGGCTATTGCATCAGAATACAGCCCACTAATGACCGCCGTGAAAAGGCTTATCGGCGGTCATTAAGGGGTTAAGCTCGTCCAGCTGTTAGGGCGGATTTACACGAGCGTGTGCGTTTTGCGCGCGCAAAGAGCATTTAGCAGCTCCGTGTGTCATCACTATATGATGCGCGGCTGCGTGATTTTCACGCAGCCGCCATTATTATGACACTCTGTATGTTTGTAAACAGAAAAGCACGTGGTGCTTTTCTGTTTTCAATCATAGTTTTGACTGCTGTTGCGTGAAAAACGCGCGTCCCACGGAGTTGCCTCCGTGTTGCAATGCTTGATTTTCACGCACCCATTGACTTCAATGGGTGCGTGATGCGCGAACAACGCACAAATATAGGACATGTCGTGCGTTTCACGCAGCGGACATACGATGCGTGAAAATCACGGACTGTCTGCACGGCCCCATAGACTAACATAGGTCCGTGCGACGCTCGTGAAAAGCACGCGCGTTGCATGGACGTATAACATTTTCGGGTAAATCCGCCCTTAATCAAATAAACTAGACATATGAGGTAGAAAAAGCTATGCAGAGATAAACAAACAATCAAACTAGCTGGTCTGGAGGGATCATAAAAGTTTGTCAAAAGTTATAGATAACTTTTATGTGCCATAAAAAAAAACTTTCAGCGTTGGAAATGTTCAGCAAAGAGATGGTTAAATGGCAGGATTGGAATTGATTATGTACCTGTATGAAGAGAAGAGAGATGGATGTAAGATCTCTGCCATGTATAACTGCAGCGACATGCCTTATATGCTGCTCAGAGGGGGGTACTGTGGCTCTTATTGAACATTGGTGTATGGAGACTTATTTACAGGCAATGCTCAATGGGAAAAAAGTGAGCAAATTAACTCAGAATTTGGAGGAGTCCCTGGTTTGGCTGATATGGGTTAATTTTCATGTAAAAAAATGGAAAGAGTAATGTAAAGGGGCACTACAGTCCATTTCATAGAACTGATGCACAGTTTTTCCAATCTGTTTTGCGAGACTTTGGAGATAAGAAAGTACCAGGAAAAAAAACTGCACAAACAAAATGCTAGTGTGAACTTAGGATCAGCTTTACTTTTTAAATGTGTTCTAAATTCATACATTCTTTATAAATGTACAGTATGAAAATATCATATATAGATAACAATCTTTCCATTTACAAATCCATACTTTTTATGCAAGACCCTGGTTAAGAAATCCCTATTACTAAATATTCACCACTTAAAGTCCAAGCCTTATTTTGATTTTTCATTTTCATTTTACACTCCCCGCCTTCCAAGAGCCATAACTTTTTTTTTTCCATCATTAGAGAGGTGTGAGCGCTTATTTTTTGCGGGAGGAGCTGTAGTCTCTATTGACACCATTTAAAGTACCATATATCCAATGTACTGGAAAACGGAAAATAAAGTCTTTGTGGGGTGGATTTTGAAAAAACTGTTATTCCTCCATTGTTTTTTGGATTTCGTTTTTACGCCTTTCACCGTGTGGCAAAAATGACAAATTAACTTTATTCTGCTGGCCAATATGATTACAGCTATACCAAAGTTATATAGTTTTTTTTTAATGTTTTACTCCTTTTACAAAGAAAAAACTATTTGTTAGAAAATAAAATGTTTTGTTGCCATATTCTGAAAGACATAATTTATTTTTATTTTTTGGTCGATTGAGCGGTGTCATCTTTGTATGGGTATGTTCACACGTACAAAAAGGAGTGGCTGAAAATTACGTGGCTCTTTTCAAGGTAAAACAGCCTCTGATTTCAAGGAGTCTTTGGCTATGTTCACACGGAGTATTTTGGGGGAGGAATATCTGCCTCAAAATTCCGTTTGGAACTTTGAGGCAGATATTCCTCTCCCTGCACGCCGATTTTCGCGGCAATTATCGTGCCGTTTTTCGCCCGCGGCCATTGAGCGCCGCGGGCATAAAACAGAGAGAAATACGCTTTCTCCTGCCTCCCATTGAAGTCAATGGGAGGTCAGAGGCGGAAGCGCCCGAAGATAAGGCATGTCGCTTCTTTTTCCCGCGAGGCAGTTTTACTGCTCGCGGGAAAAAGACGCCGACGCCTCCCATTGAAATCAATGGGAGGCGTTCTCGGGCCGTTTTTGCCGAGTTTTGCGACGCGGTTTCCGCTGCAAAAAACTCGGCAAAATACCCCGTGTGAACATAGCCTTTGACGCTGAAAATGAAGCTTTTTTTTAATTTGAAGCTTATTTTGAGACTTTTTTTGAGGCGTTTTTTGTAGAGTCAATGGAAAATCAGCTCCAAATACACCTCAAGATGTTTTTACGAGGCTTCTTTTTACAAGGCTTTTTTTAATACAGCAGCGTAAAAATGAATTCAATGTGAAGCTGTTTGTAGGTGTTTTGCTAGTGTTTTTCCAGGTGTATTTCAAAGCGTTTACGTTAAAAAATGCGCCTAAAATAATACGGACAGTAACATTTTAATTGAAACAAATAAGTTCACTAAAGACATTCGCTCAACCTGTTACTAGGATTGGATCGAATTACTGTTTTAAACGAACCCTGAGTTTTACTATCAAATATGTATTTAATGCTAATCGTTTGTTATTTTGATGTATTCATGTAAGATTAATAATTTTATGAAATTGATCAAACTATGATGTTGTTGCAACCTTTTACCCTTTGACGGTTAAAATTTTTATATCCATGAATTAGACTATTATATAACGCATATAAGAAATTAATCCTATTTCGAAACGTGTTGCCCAAATAAATCCTATGTATATACTTTACCTCTGGTTTGGGCAGTACTTTTTGGAAACAGCGGCTTTTTCCATTGTTGATATTATCCACTCGTTGCCGGTCTACCGGCCACCGATGAGGAAGCTGCAGTTACAAGATTTACCATCTATAAGCCTTCTTTAGTACTTGGCCTAATTTAAACAACCAGACTAGATGAGTGTTTCTGTACATTGTTCACCAGTTACAATTGCTTACCATGTTTCACCCTACAAAAAGTTCTATACTGTAAATCTTTTTGCCTTTCATTTGTAATACTGTATCTGGAGAAGCCTGCCACTATTATTATTTTAAAACCTCAGTATGCCTCTGTATGAAATCCGAGGCATATGGAGGTACAGTATGAGCCCATAGATTTCTATGGATACCGTGTTTCGGCGCCATACAACTTGGAGGTTGTACAGAGCCATAATTTGCTTGTGTGCATGATGCCGAAAAAAATGAAGTAAATAAGCAGAAAATAGGGCTTTTAAGAACCACTGACTTTATGGATCTAAATGGTAATGAATCAAATTGTGTAAACTAAAGTAAAATATTTAATGTAGGCAAAGAAATAGAGCCAAGCAGAACCTGCTTCCTACTATTTATGTTTCAAAGGAAACAAGTTTAATCAAGAACCTTGTTCATGCCCATAGGGAGAAATACACTAAATAATAATAAAAAATGCTTATATGCCTTTGCTTAAAGAAAAAAAAATAATCTGCTTTTGCCTTATAGTTTGATAAGTCCTTTGACGGATCTTAGGATCTTACCTAATAAAAACTTGCTAGAGGGCTATGTCAATATGCAGATTACTTTCTTCAGTTACCGTAATGTTCCTTATATTTTTTGCATAGTTAGTACGGTTGAAAAAAAGAGACATGTCCATCAAGTTCAACCAAGGGATGGGAAAGGGGAAGTAAAACATTTCTACACATAGGAGCTAATATTTTTTTGTTCTAGGAAATTATCTAAGCCTTGTTTAAAGCCATCTACTGTCCCTGCTGTGACCAGCTCCTGCGGTAGACTATTCCATAGATTCACAGTTCTCACAGTAAAGAAGGCTTGTCGCCTCTGCAGGTTGAACCTTTCTTTTTCCAGACGGAGGGCGTGCACCCTTGTTTTTTGACGGGGTTTTACATGGAACAGGATTTTACCATACTTTTTGTATGTGCCATTCATATATTTATATAAATTAATCATATCCCCCTTAGTCGTCTTTTTTCAAGGCTAAATAGGTTTAGTTCTTTTAATCTTTCCTCATAACTTAGATTCTCCATGCCCCTTATTAGCTTCGTTGCTCTTCTTTGTATTTTTTCCAACTCCAGGGCATCCTTTCTATGAACTGGAGCCCAGAACTGAACTGCATATTCTATATGAGGCCTCACTAATGCTTTGTAAAGTGGTAATATTACATCCCTGTCCCGCGAGTCCATGCCTCTTTTAATACACGACAATATCTTGCTGGACCTTGAAGCAGCTGATTGACATTGCATGCTGTTATTTAGTTTATGATTTACAAGTACACCCAGATCCTTCTCAACAAGTGACACCCCCAGTGTAGCTCCCCCTAGGACATATGATGCATGCAGGTTGTTGGTACCCAGATGCATAACTTTACATTTATCTACATTAAACTTCATTTGCCAAGTGGACGCCCAAACACTCAGTTTGTTTAAATCCGCTTACAATTCACGAACATCTTCCATAGTCTGAACTATATTACATAGCTTGGTGTCATCTGCAAAAATAGAAATAGTGCTATTAATCCCATCCTCTATATCATTAATAAATAAGTTGAATAACAGTGGTCCCAGCACTGAACCCTGGGGTACACACTTAGAATTCAGAGTAGGAATCATTTACCACAACTCTCTGGATACTGTCCTTGAGCCAATTCTCAATCCAATTACAAACTATACTTTCTAAACCTATAGTCCTTAAAGGGAATGTGTCACTAGAATTATTTTTTTCAGTTAAACAGTTAGTATATAAATGATTACACATTGTTTTAATTTTTTTAATTTTTTCAAAAGTCAGAAAATATAAATTAGATTCTAATTTATAACATTTCCATGTGCTGGTCACTGGAGCGAGCAATTCCCAAAATTGCAGCATTGGCATGTGGTAAAGAAACCTCATTGCTTTATGCTGCAAATTTGGAGTAGACACACTCGCTCTAGTGTCCTCACACAATCCCCCCTCCTTTATCCTGGCTAGTGGGGGTTGAATGTTCAAACCTCCAAGACTGTGTGCCGCCATTTTCTGAGCGAATGCACAGTGTAGGAGGATTAGATACAGTGGTAATCAGACAGTATAACACTAACATGCACACACATGACATACACAAACATAACTTACCTGCTCCTGCCGCCTCCGCTCCTAGTTCTTGCATCTGCGCTGCCTTCAACATATGGCCAGAAGCCGCGACCAGAAGTCGTCATCTTACTGTCCGGCCGCGGCTTCTGGTCCACATGAAAATGGCGCTGGATGTCGCTCTACCAAAGACCTTCCTTTTGGTCTGTGTGGGAGTGGCGCATGCGCCGTTCCCACACAGACAGTGTACTGGAACGGCTCCCGTTCGCATTCTCTATGGGGATGTATGTGCCATATTCCATCTCTGTATGTGTCGTTAATCGACACATACTGAAATGATAAAAAAATGGCAGCCCCCATAGAGAAGTAAAAGAAAGAAAAAAGTAAAAAGTACAACACAAAAACACACACAAATCCAATTTATTTTAATGACATACTAAAAGCAATATTATATATAAATAAAAATTTAGTGACACCTTCCCTTTAATTTACCCATTAGACGTCTATGAGGGACAGTGTCAAAGGCCTTTGCAATGTCCCCTCTGTCTAGGCTTCTGCTCACCTCTTCATAAAAACAAATCAGGTTAGTTTGACAACTTCTGTCCTTAGTAAAACTGTGCTGGCTGTCACTTATAATACTATTTATTGTCACATACTTCTGTATATAGTCCCTCAATAGTCCCTCAAACATTTTCCCCACAATGGATGTTAAAGGAACAGTGTCATCACAAATATTTTATTTATATGTTAAAGATGTTAGTGCCTTAATATAAACGTTTATTTTCATTTGTGTGTTTGTGTTTTACTGTTTCTTTTTTTCACACTTTTTTTTCCCTATGGGGGCTGCCATTTTTTGTTCCATTTCTGTGTGTGTCGATTAACGACACACACAGACATGGAATACGGCAGCCACAGTCCCATAGGGACTGCGAACGGGTCCCGTCCCATTGACTGCCGTGTACGGCGTCTGTGTGGGAACTGCGCATGCGCCGCTCCCACACAGTCCTATTCGAAATTGGCGCCGTCCGGCGCCATTTTCCTGTGGACCGGAAGTCGCGGCCGTACAGTAAGATTACTACTTCCGGTCGCGGCTTCCGGACAAGTGCACATGTAAAAGCGGCAGCAAAGGGAGCGGACGGGCCGCGGCGGCAGGAGCAGGTAAGCGATTTCAATGTATGTTAGTGTTTGTGTGTGTTTACTACTGCATGTAAACCTACTACACTGTGGGTTACCTCAAAAAATGGCGACGCACAGTGTAGCAGGTTAAACCTTTCAAACCCCTCGTTTATCCCGTCACTAGCCAGGATAAAGGAGGGGGGGATGCTGAGCGCTCACTAGAGCGATAGCTTTTAACCCGATGTTGCAATGCTGCAATTTTGGGAACTAGCTCCAAACAGCTCCATCTAGTGACCAAAAATGGGTAGTATTATAAATTTGAAAAAATTTATAATATTTCCTGACTCGCGAAAAAAATAAAAAAAATTTGAACAATGTTTTATCACCCACACACTAAATGTTTAAATTTTAAAAAAAAAACATGTTTTTGGGGCGACACCATGCCTTTAAGCTTACTGGTCTATAATTACCCGGGGAAGACCTAGACCCCTTTTTGAAAATTGGCACCACATTTGCCCTGCGCCAGTCCCTTGGCACTAAATCAGTCACTAGAGAATATCTAAATATTATGAAGAGGGGGACAGAAATAACTGAACTAAGCTCCTTAAGAACTCTAGGATGTAACCCATCTGGTCCCGGGGCCTTGTGCACATTTATTTTATTTAACTTAGCTTGGACCATATCTACATTCAGCCAATTCAGTATATCACCTGATATATTAACAGCACTGGCACCGGCTACATCAGCTGCTCTTTCTTCTGTTGTATATACAGAACTGAAGAACCCATTTAGGAACTCTGCCTTCTCTTGATCCCCTGTGACCAACTCCCCATTACCACTATCTAGGGGTCCTACATGTTCAGACCTTGGCTTTTTTGCATTTATATACTTGAAGAATTTTTGGGGGATTTGTTTTACTATCCTTGGCCACCTGTCTTTCATTTTGTATTTTTGCTGATTTTATTACCTTTTTACAGATTTTATTAAGCTCTTTATATTTTACAAAGGCTACAGCTGTACCCTCAGAGTTGTATTTTTCAAATGCCCTTTTTTTTGTCACGTATTGCCCTTTTTAAAGAAGGTGTAAGCCATGTGGGGTTTAATTTTAGTCATTTATTCTTGTTACCTATAGGAATAAATTTTGCACTTTAATTATCCAAAGTAGATTTGAGAATCTCCCATTTATCATTTGTACCATTATTTGACATTAGTTGTTCCCAGTCTATGTCCTGAATTGCAGCCTTCATCCTGGGGAAATTGGCCTTCTTAAAATTAAGTGTTTTTGCCCTCCAAGCCAGTGTTTATTTTTTACAGTATAGGTAAAATATAACTATATTATGATCACTGTTACCAAGGTTTTCACGAACATTGATGTTCCCAACAATCTCTGCATTATTAGAAATGACCAGATCCAACAGAGCTTCACCTCTAGTCGGGTCTTCCACAAACTGGCCCATAAAATTTTTCTGCAAGAGGTTGAGGAAATGTCTCCCCTTTGCAGTTGAAGCCAAACCATGACACCAATTAATATCCCGGAAATTAAAATCTCCCATTATTACTACATTACCCGCCTGTGCAGCCCGCTCCATCTGTTTATATAGCTGACCTTCCATCGCCTCAGTTATATGGGGGGGGGTCTATAGATTACACCAAAAGTAATCTTTTTCAGTGTTTACCTCCCTTTGTAATTGCACAAACAAGGTTTCAACTGCCTCACAATCTTCACCCACTATTCTCTCTTTCACACGCGCCTTCATATCCCTTCTCACATACAGACATACACCACCGCCTTTCCTATTTGTCCTGTCTTTCCGAAACAGTGTAAAACCCTGTAGATTTACAGCCCAGTCATGTGAAGAGTCCAGCCATGTTTCAGCAACACCAACTATATCTATATCTTCTTCCAGTATCAAGGCCTCCAGCTCCCACATTTTGCTTGCTAGACTTCTGGCATTTGTGAACATACCCCACTTTAACTTGCCTTTAAATGTTTCACTTTCAGTATCAGAATGTGATTATTTGACATTATTTGGACATTTTTATTTTCACTGCTGTTTTGTAACGAAAGGATCTCTTTATCTTGTTGCCTAGTCCTCTCCCCACAGTCTGTTTCTCCCCCCACCAATATAGTCTGACCCCTCTCTAGCCTAACTATCCCTTTATTTTCTACATTGGCCTCCCTCCTCAGCCCTAGTTTAAATACTCCGCCACCCCAGCTAGAATTCTCTCCCCCAGCACAGCGGACCCCCTTCCATTTAGGTGCAAATCATCTGCAGAATACAGTTTGTACCCCAATGAAAAGTCAGCCCAATGCTCTAGGAACCCAAAGCCTTCTCCTCTAATATGAGCGTCTCTTTATGCCAAAGGAATATTATACTTTATAATGGGTCTCTGGTAAATTATTATATTTTGAGGTTAAGTAAAGGAAGATTTTATTTTTACAGTACAAATATATTTTTCAATGTGATATTGAAATTTGATATATTTCCATTAATCACTGTCTTAAAGGAGTTCTCTTATGACAGACATTGATGGCATATAACTAGGAAATGTGATACATTTCCAATCGGTGTGAACTCCTATAGACCACATAGAATAAAGGGCCTATTTAGATAGGTCATTATAACCAACTACCAACTATTATAGTCAACAAGAGACAAGTGACATGGCGCTTTCCTAGCACCGCTGCCACTTCTTTCTGGGGTCATAGTAGTCGGATCCCCACCAATACTTGTTATGCCATCAGTCATCACCTGTCCCTTATAAGAATTTGGATTATTTTGGAAGGGTCAATGAGTATGTTCAGCTTTTGTAGATCGTACCATCATTTCTCCCTACCACAGGCCTTTGGAACAATGCCGCCGTTTAATCTATCTATTTATTAATTTTTAATGGAGAAGTAGTAGAAAAGATTCCAAAATGGTTTAATTTTTTGCATAGGCTTTTGTAAATGTTTTTCTTCCCGATGCCCATTATTAGCTCTTGTATGATAGATGATGGCTACAGTATTATTTCAGCATGTAGATAATTGATATTTCATGGTCTAATAGTTTGGCTTAAACACTTCTTATTTGCTGATATCAGAAAACAATATCAGAGTCCAAGTGGTACATATGTTGCATAATTCCACATCCAGAGAACCCTTCTCAACACTTGGCTTACTTTTCATTTAGTGCATTTTAAGCCACGCCCCATTCCTCTAATTCACGCACCCTTTTCTGGGCACTTTTAAACATGTAAGGTCCCCTGCACACGGCCATAGCAATAATCACGGTTTGTGATTATGAGCACGGCCAACCGAGGACAGTAAATCCGTTTTGTCAAAAGGGGACGTTTTGAAAATTCATTTATACACTCAGATCATCTTATATGTGGAGTGACATTCACAATTCACTTTCTAGTGATTTTTGGGCACTATCCAGGGATGGTGATCTCTATGCTGGTAAAATGTCAGCAGGGATATAGTTATCAGATGAATGAGTATCATGACATGGAGTGACAAGAGACATTTTTGTTGGTCACATCTGTAAGTCCATGGCCTACTTTAATGTATCTTATTTTAAATAGCTAGTGTTCTATAAATAAAGTTTGAAGGACAACATCTACATGGAATTTGTATGTTCTCCCCGTGTTGGCATGGGTTTCCAGTTACTTGCCACACTCCAAAAGCATAATAATAGGTTAATTGACTTCCCATGAAATTGGCCCTAGTGTGTGTGAGATAGGGAAATCAGTTTATGAGCCACATTGGGGACAGGGACTGAAGTGAGTTGGCGCTATATAAGCAACGTCAAATAGTAATAGTAATAATAATAATAATAATTGATATTTAGAATACATTTTTACTAAATAGAAAATTATTCATATTTTTGCCCAATTACTTTATTTAATGATATGGAAACATGTATTATATAAAGGATGAATGTACAGCTGCATTCAATAAACTTAGTGTAAATCTAGTCATAACCTCTTTTTCTATGCATATTCATGAACATCTTGACCACACACTTGGTTCCAGACACATATGCAGCTGCAATGATGCCAAATCTGTCATTTTTTGCGTTTAGGGACAGATGGATGGGTGCTGCTTTTTGTACATTACCCCAAACAATGGGACAGACATACAATAATTACATTGTTACACTTGTCCACTAAAATGATTAACTGGCATAAAAAAGCTGTGGCCGTGTGATAGTTATTTACATGAGCGTTCGGAACGGTATGGAATTTTATCCTGTTAAAAACAACAGCTGGACAAATCATTTCCTTTTTGTACATATGCCTTACATGCTGAAAACATGATCGCGTAACATTAAGAAGTTGAGAGATTTCCCTGATGTTCTATAAAGGTTTGAGTAAACACAGGCTGAATCATTAACAGCCGCAGAACAGAGTTGACATCTGACTGTGACACTGGACCGGGATTGAAGCAATAAACTCACAAAAAAATCATGACCTCTTTTTAATTCCGCTAATGAAATCTCATGACAGATACATGTCAGATCCTATCAGTGGATAAGTACCTCGGTTTGAGTGGTATAATGCATCCGTATGAAAACATTTTAAACAAAATTTAGTATATTAGCATATAAATTTTAGAGCACAATATCTTTGTGAAGGTTTGATACTTGGACAAGACATGAAAATATAACTTAGGTTATGTTCACACGGCATATTTTCAGGCGTATTTCATCACGTAAAATACTCGTATTATGCACCAAAATAGATTTGAAATACGTCTGCAAACAGATTCCCATTAATTTCAATCGGAGGCATATTTTTATGCCACTGAATTAAAAAAATGCTGCATAAAAAGTGTAATTTCTTGAAGTGTTTTATGAGCTGATTTTTCCCTTTGATGTCTTACCCATTGACACTTAAAAAAAATGCTCTGAAAATACGCCTCAAAATATGCTTCAAATACGTTTGCAAAATTGAAAAATGCTTTAAAAAAATGCTAGGAAATAACCAGAATTTTAGAGGCGGATTTCAACCTTTAGAATATGCTGTGTGAACTTAGCCTTAACTAAACACTCCATGAAAACCTGATACACTCTGTTATGCCTGGTACAGAGCCTGAATGACCGGGGAATCATAGAGAACCCTAAAGAGCAAAGCCACGCACTGCCTCTGCCGTAGACATAATACATTGTTTCAATTTTGCCAGGAGTGTTCCTTTAAGCCCTTAATGACACAGCCAGTTTTTGTTTTTTCATTTTCGTTTTTTTCCTTCCCGCCTTCCAAAAGCCATAACTTTTTTATTTTTCATCGACATAGCTGTATGAGTGCTTGCCTTTTGAGGGACAAGTTGCAGTTGTTCATAGCACCATTTAGTGTACCATATAATGTACATTGTGACATTTTTTGAGGTTTCATTTTTACGGCGTTTATCGTGCGGTAAAAACAACATATTCAATTTATTGTATGGGTTGATATGATTACGTCGATACCAAGTGTATGTTCTTTTTAATGTTTTATAAAAAAATAACTATTTGTGTCGCCATTATCTGAGATACATAACTTTTTTTTTTCTGTCGTTTTATTGGTGTTATAGCTTATCTTTTGCGGGGCGAGCTGTAGTTTCTATTGTCACCAAATGCGACTTTTTGATCACTTTTTATTCCATTGTTTTGTGGGGCTATGGTGACCAAAAAACAGTGATTTGGGTGTTTTTAATTTGACCAGTTATGTCATTTTTTTTAAGAAGTCCCCCTAGGGGAGTTGAACCAGCGATCGTTGGATTGCTTACATAATATACTGCAATACTGATGTATTGCAGCATATCGTGATTCTTGCAGTCTCCTATGAAGTGTTGCCAGAGGCAGGTCTTCATGGGAGCACAAAGATGGCAGACCTGAGGGCTTACATTAGGCCCCCAGGCTGCCATGACGACTATCAGCACCCTGCACTTGCATTGTGAGGGTCCAATTGCAGGTCAGAGTGGGCCGCCGCTCATTCTAACTCCTTAGATGCCACGGTTGCGATTGACAGTGGCATATAAGGGGATTCCACCCATTGCAGTGAGGTGTCGACTGTATTGCTCAGCCGACACAGCTAAATATGGAGCGTGCTCTGCCCATGAGCCCGCTCCATACTTCCCCTTAATGGTTGCCATGTACATGTACTTTGGGTTAAAGGACCAGCTAGTTCGGACCATCCCACCTCACTGGTTCTCTCTTTATGAACTATAATATACACTGAATGGACACTTTATTAGAGACACCGACCCTGTCATGGTTTGAGCTTCATGGTATGGAAATTAGTCAGGCGACCCCAGAGTGCAGCATAAAATCAAGCAAGCAAGTTTTCCATGGATCAGTTTCAGTGTGAATCCACATTAGAATGGGAAAATCGAGAAATCTGAGCGACTTTGAACAAGGCATGGTGATCGGTGCTAGAGTACCTTGGCTGGTATTTAAAAAACTTCCAACCTTGTGGGGTTATCTTGTGCAACGGTGTAACGAATAAACAGAGAATGGTGTGATTGAGAAAAAACATACAGCGAAAGGGAATCCTGTGAATGTCAACAAGTCATCAACGAAAGGGGTCAGAGGAGGATGTCAAGAATTGTTCTGACAAACAGGCAGCGCACAGTCAAGCAAATTGCAGCCGAATACAACGCTGGTAGTAGTCGTTCCGTAGCACGGATTGGTAGAGGCTTAGCTAAGTTCTCCAGCACCCGGGGCAAAGACTCAGTTTGGCGTCCCCCCAACCTCTTTCCTGACATCTCCTTTCCCCTTGCCATGTTTTTTTTCCTCTACCAATCGATGACGTGTCATTTCTTTTCCACATTTTTTTATGTAACTCGAGCATAAAAACATTTGTACATTTTGCAAGCAATATAGTTCTATACACAACACCAGAACCAAGCTCAGTACATATATACAGCACCAGAACAAAGCTCAGTACATATATACAGCACCAGAACCCAGCTCATTACATATATACAGTACCAGAACAAAGCTCATTACATATATACAACACCAGCACAAATACAGCTCAATTTAGTGCAACCCCTGCCGTATAGGTTTGCACTAAATTGTTTCCAGCTCCCAGCATGCCCCGAACAATGGGAAGGATATGCTGGGAGATGCTGTTTCACAAAAAAAAAAAATCACATCCTAATCATACCACCCATCATCTCGCTGCAGATCATACAGTGACTACAGTACTGATTAGAGGCAGAATAAACATTTACATTAAGTGACTCACCAGTGACGTCTCAAATTCTAGTTATTTTTCTCCATCCGGTCCAGACCACTATGATGACTTCTCCCGGTCACAGCCCATTTCTGCAGTTTGCCGCTCAGATGTTTTCAGCTTCTCACTTTTCCAACATTTCTACACCTATAAACAAAGATAAAGTTCTCATTATACCACACACTACGCCCCTAAATATAATAGCGCCATACACTGCACCTCTAATTATAATAGCACCATACACTGTGTCCCACACACACACACACCGTGCCCCCTGTAGATAGTGCCTTTCATAGAGCCCCCTGTAGATCGTGCCCCCCATAAAGCCCACCCCTGTATATAGTGTCCCGCATATAGCTCCCCTATAGTGCTCCACAGATTACCCCACCCCTGTACATATCCCCACTGTAGATATAGCCCACCCCTGTATATAGTGCTTCACATATAACCCACCCTTGTATATAGTGCTCCACAGATAGCCCACCCCTGTATATAGCCCCCTGTAGATAGAGTCCGCCCCTGTATATAGTGCTCCACATATAGCCCACCCCAGTATATAGCCCCCCTGTAGATAGAGCCCCCCATAGATAAAGCCCCTAATAGATAAAGACTCCCTGTAAATAAAGCCACCACTTATAGATAAAGCCCCCCCTGTAGATAAAGCCTCCCCCTCTAGATAAAGTCACCCCCTGTAGATAAAGCCACCCCC
Source organism: Rhinoderma darwinii (assembly GCF_050947455.1). Classification (NCBI taxonomy): domain Eukaryota; kingdom Metazoa; phylum Chordata; class Amphibia; order Anura; family Rhinodermatidae; genus Rhinoderma; species Rhinoderma darwinii. The sequence continues at coordinate 154,487,822 of NC_134687.1, read as the reverse complement.
GTAGATAAAGTCACCCCCTGTAGATAAAGCCACCCCCGTAGATAAAGCCACCCCCTGTACACACTTTTTTATTCCGATAAAAAAACAAACGATACAAACTCACCTTCATCCCGTTCCTGCGCCATCTGGCGGCAATGGAGACTTGCTCTCTTCTGCGCAGGTCTCCTGGGGTTGAACGAAGCGTCTATGAAAGGCGCTGATTGGCAGGGCAGAATGACTTTCCCTGTCAATCAGCGCCTTTCAACAACGCAAGCGGCGCACTCGTAGAAATGCGCTGAATGGCCTGGCACGGAACATACCCGGCCATTCATTGCTTCTAATTGTACCTGTGTCCTATAGATGCAGGTACAATTACAGTGCAGGAGGGGGTGGCACTGGCGCCACCCTCTAAGTTGCTCCCGGGGCACATGACCCACCTGCCCCCCCCGAGCTACGCCCCTGCGGATGGGCTATAACAGCAGACGACCAGTACCAATACCATTGTTGTCTAAGGGAAACAGTAAGGCAAGGCTACAGTGGGCAAAAGAGTGCAAAAATTTGATCACTGAGCAGTGGAAAAACATTGCCTGCTCAGATAAATCCAGATTTCTGTTTGCACCATGCTGATGGGAGGGTGAGTATTAGCCATACGTAGAATGAGTAGATAAACCCTTCCTGTGAGGTTTCAACAGTTCAGGCTGGTGGAGGTGGAGCAATGGTGCTGGGAATGTGTTCTTGGCACACCCTGGGTCTTGTCTGCATGGGCCAATATTCCTTCACATCGATTTCAACACTTATTGGAATATATTCCACGATGAATTGCTTCAGTTAGAAGGCCAAAGAAGGTCCAACGCGCTACTAGATGGGTGTCTCTAAAAAATTGTCTATTTATTATAAATGCTTAAAAACAAAATCTATTAGTTTCCATTCCATTCAATTGTTTCAATCAGTGCTGATCTTCAGTGCTCTGATGGTTGTGACTCTCCATCAGAAACACCTCGGTTAGATCAACGTGCCCTAATAGGTTATATAACACTCAATGGTTGTCTGTCACCAGGTGTGTGCAGGAGCTTGGGAAATCGAGCCACTGTGGACCCCTGTTGACCACATCATGTCAAGCAAAACTTCTCATCTCTGACGGCTCCTATCTCTACCCTTACCAAGAAGGGTGTGAAGGCCAAGGTGTGGACTCCAGAGGCAGAGTCCGCATTTATTAGCCTCAAGAAAGCCTTCACTTCAGCCACGATCTTCGATCATTCTGACATACAGTATCTCGGCAGTTCTCATTGGGGGTGGACGCTTCCTCTGTTGGTGAAGGTGCACTTCTGTTCCAGAGGAGCTCCAAAGGAAAGGCAGTCGTATGTGGCTATTACTCGAGACTTTTTTCTTCTGCGGAGCGCAATTACTCTATTAGCTACTGGCCATCAAATTGGCTCTGGAGGTGTGGAGACATCTTCTAGAGGGCACAGCTCACCCAATCTCCCTTACCTATCTTCAGTCCACTGAACGCTGTTCTTCACCCGTTTCCAATTTGTGCTCCACTACCGTCCCGCTGACTAGAATGTGAGGGCCGATGCCCTGTCCCGGTCATTTGAGACAGATGACATGGTGGAGTCCTTTCAAACTATCATAAGCAGAAAAAAATGTGACATAGATAACTTCAAAACCACAAAAAAGGCCATACTTACTAAGTGGGTGGGTTAAAACCCGTTCCCAGCAGGACGCAGATAGGTCAAAAAATGCTGCAGAAGGAGAGTGCATTAAATAGTGATAGCCACTCCCACTAGTCTTGGGGGGAGTGGCGAACTAAGTGCTCACAAGTGTGTGATAAATGAATGTCAGTGTTAGTGTAGTGCTAGGGTGTGAATGTATGGTAAAAAAGAAAAGTGTATGTATGGAAGTGTCAGAAATGTGTGATAATGTAATAAGAAATAAATGTGTGATGAATGGGGGTCAGTGCTGTGAATAGTACATGGGGTGTCAGTACTAAGTGTAATACGTGGAGGGACAATGTGCTGGTCGGCAGGCATAGCATATCTTGCCGAATCACAGCCTATTTGTAACGCCGCTACTGTTAGCTAAGGCAGGCTGCTCTGCATGCCAAGCCAAACGCCAGCACATCATGCTGTAAAGGATCTGCCAGACACAGCTTCTGTGTCGATGCCCGTGGTTAGTCAGTCTGCACCTGCTCCTAAGTCTGATAGAGTGACTCCTTCTACTACCACTCAGGCTGTCGGTGTTGCCGTGGGCATCTGCCCCTTTTCCTTTTGCTTCTTTGTACCCTTGTCTGTCTGTCGTGCACATAGTGAGAGTAGGGACCGTCGCCCAGTTGTACGCCGTCGCCTAGGACGGGCCGTTGTAAGTAGGCAGGGACTGAGTTGCGGGTAGATTAGGGCTCACCTGTCTGTCTCCCCACCCCGTCATTACATAATCACAGGCCAAGGAGAAGCAGGGAATGAAGGTATAAATAGACAGAGGGCGGGAGCTAGCTCCGTTTGGCCAGGCTGTGATAGGCTCTCCCACTCCTCAGCCTCCCAGCCTGAGTAGTAGAAGAAGGAGTCACTCTATCAGACTTAGGAGCAGGTGCAGACTGACTAACCACGGGCGTCGACACAGAAGCTGTGTCTGGCAGATCCTTTACACATGCCCTCCCAGCAAGATATGCTATGCCTGACGACCAGCACATTGTCCCTCCACGTATTACACTTAGTACTGACACCCCATGTACTATTCACAGCACTGACCCCCATTCATCACACATTTATTTCTTGTATATATGTCCCACAAAATATATTACGGTTCACTCAACCTGGGGTTTCTAGTAGGTGTCATTCCTATGTTCCCCGAACTGAACTCTGCTTGTATGCACCACAAGTAGGTAAAGATCATACAGTAAGTGACCCAAATGGTAGCTTCTTAATTTTAACTGCAATGTGGGCCACCTTTGGGTCTTGGATCCCTTGTATGGTATATTACAAGTTTATTTTTGCTATGATTGTGGATGTACAAGAGACTCAATGATACCAAGGAGAGAACACACTTGTGTTTCCTATCAAGAGGAGTCAAATACTGCAGACCTGCAGTATCATCACACTAATAACTTAAATGGCACAATAATACACTGTATTGTAACGATCACAGGGTATGTGGACCCACTAGGCCGCTCCGCCATAGCGGAGAGGCAGCTGGCCCAGTCACAGTCTATACAAAAGTCTATAGCAGTTCGTAACACTGGGGTACCTGAACTAGTCCAGACAATGGCTGTGGCTTCAGCACGGATGGAGGTAGGTGCAGCAGGTTGCGCCAGACGTGGCGGACAATACAAGATGTGGCAGACGACACTGGACGTGGCAGAAGACACTGGACGTGGCAAACAACACTGGATGTGGCAAACGACAGCAGGTGCAGTAGGGCATGACTCCAACACTAAGAGACTCAGAAACGAGAACACAGCACGGGATAAAGGATACGGGTAACGGCACACGTAACAACTGGAACGGGAAAACACTAAGGGACCATTTGCAAGACAGACTTGGGATACACTAACAACCCCCAGGCAAGGATCAGAAGGGCAGGGTCCTTCTTATAGTAAAGGAATCATGTGTAGTTGATGATGATGATTGTTTCACATGTGCGCGCGCTGGCCCTTTAAGACCGGGCACCCTATGGGACACAGCGGACCGGAGCAGAAGTGAGCGCTGGCGTCTCCTAGGAAGGAGATGTGAGCCAGTGCTAACTGATCCATGCCTGCGGGAGTCGGGAGGTGAGTAAACCCGACAGCCCATGGCCATGGACGCTACATGTATATTGATATCAATTGTACATTTCTTGCCATTTACATTCATTAGTAATGCCCCTATAGGTTATTTTTATAGTGTACCTAACTTTTCAGGTAACTTTTCAGAATAAGCTGTCATATGTGTGTACATGAGGAATAACACTATATCTGGCCATTATATGACTTGCATGTGGCAATATTTAGGGTCTATCTCTAATTATCAGTTGTCTCAAGCTAGTGGGTAGAGCCTAACTGCTATCATGTCGTCTATACACAGCACACAGCGAAGAGAATCCTGCTCTCCTATCTCTATCTATCACATATATATATATATATATATATATATATATATATATATATATATATATATAGAAGCTGCAGCAGCATGGAGGAGATTATACAGCAGTAATGAGCAGTGTAGAATCCAGCACTTGGGTGACATAGAAATCTTACTAGGAAGCTGCAGCACGCCTATGTGTGTCTCTTTCACTCTGCTCCTGCTCCGCCCTTCACTCTCCAAAGACTTGCATGGGCAGAATGCCTGTGTCTCTTTCTCTTCTTACTCCATCCTCCTGCTCCCCTCCCTTCTCCATAGACTTGTATAAGCAGGCAGTGAAGGGACACCCCCCCACCATTTTTTTCAGTTCGTCAATCTCAAAAACATTCAATTGAAACAGCACCCATGTAATAAAGTAGTGAGTGTAAAGCAGCTAGAGTTTTTAATCTACAGCTTAAAATACTATATGAGAAAAAAAGTTGCAGCACTCCAGGAAGGTCCAGTAAAAAAACTGTCGTTTTAATTGGCCATGTGACGCTTCAGTTCCATAATTGCTTGAAAAAAGTTCCACAGATTTTTTACTGGACCTTGCTGGAGTGCTGCAATTGTTTTTGCTCATATATATATATATATATATATATATATATATATATATATACACTACCGTTCAAAAGTTTAGGGTCACTTAGACATTTCCTTATTTTTGAAAGAAAAGCACAGTTTTTCTTCAATGAAGATAACATTAAATTAATCAGAAATACACTTTATACATTGTTAATGTGCTAAATGACTATTCTAGCTGCAAACGTCTGGTTTTTAATGCAATATCTACATAGGTGTATAGAGGCCCATTTCCAGCAACCATCACTCCAGTGTTCTAATGGTACATTGTGTTTGCTAACTGTGTTAGAAGGCTAATGGATGATTCGAAAACACTTGAAAACCCTTGTGCAATTATGTTAGCACCGCTGTAAACAGTTTTGCTGTTTAGAGGAGCTATAAAACTGACCTTCCTTTGAGCTAGTTGAGAATCTGGAGCATTACATTTGTGGGTTCGATTAAACTCTCAAAATGGCTGGAAAAAGAGAGCTTTAATGTGAAACTCGATAGTCTATTCTTGTTCTTAGAAATGAAGGCTATTCCATTCGAGAAATTGCCAAGAAACGGAAGATTTCCTACAACGGTGTGTACTACTCCCTTCAGAGGACAGCACACACAGGTTCTAACCAGAGTAGAAAGAGAAGTGGGAGGCCCCGCTGCACAACTGAGCAACAAGACAAGTACATTAGAGTCTCTAGTTTGAGAAATAGACGCCTCACAGGTCCTCAACTGGCAGCTTCATTAAATAGTACCCGCAAAACGCCAGTGTCAACGTCTACAGTGAAGAGGCGACTCCGGGATTCTGTCCTTCAGGGCAGAGTGGCAAAGAAAAAGCCATATCTGAGACTGGCTAATAAAAGGAAAAGATTAATATGGGCAAAAGCACACAGACATTGGACAGAGGAAGATTGGAAAAAAGTGTTATGGACAGACGAATCGAAGTTTGAGGTTTTTGGATCACACAGAAGAACATTTGTGAGACGCAGAACAACTGAAAAGATGCTGGAAGAGTGCCTGACGCCATCTGTCAAGCGTGGTGGAGGTAATGTGATGGTCTGGGGTTGCTTTGGTGCTGGTAAAGTGGGAGATTTGTACAAGGTAAAAGGGATTTTGAATAAGGAAGGCTATCACTCTATTTTGCAACGCCATGCCATACCCTGTGGACAGCGCTTGATTGGAGCCAATTTCATCCTACAACAGGACAATGACCCAAAGCACACCTCCAAATTATGCAAGAACTATTTAGGGAAGAAGCAGGCAGCTGGTATTCTATCTGTAATGGAGTGGCCAGCGCAGTCACCAGATCTGAACCCCATAGAGCTGTTGTGGGAGCAGCTTGACCGTATGGTACGCAAGAAGTACCCATCAAGCCAATCCAACTTGTGGGAGGGGCTTCTGGAAGCATGGGGTGAAATTTACTCAGCAAATTAACAGCTAGAATGGCAAAGGTCTGCAATGCTGTAATTGCTGCAAATGGAACATTCTTTGACGAAAGCAAAGTTTGAAGGAGAAAATTATTATTTGAAATAAAAATCATTATTTCTAACCTTGTCAATGTCTTGACTATAATTTCTAGTCATTTTGCAACTCATTTGATAAATATAAGTGTGAGTATTCATGGAAAACACAAAATTGTCTGGGTGACCCCAAACTTTTGAACGGTAGTGTGTATATATATATATATATATATATATATATATATATATATGAGCAAAAACTATTTTATATATATATATATATATATATATATATATATATATATATATATATAAAATAGTATTTGGTATACTATTAGATTAGCATAAGTTGTTTGAAAAGTTAGTGTTCATATTACCTACTATCAATGGATTTTGGGTATGGAGTGTAGTAAATATTAATTTGTACACGGAGAGGCACAAGGTAATTTGTTTATCTGTTGTAGCCTTTGGCACCAGAAGCTTTGACTCACCTCATTTGTTTTCCTCTTCAGGTAGCGGGCAGGAAAAGGCAAATACGTTTATAAGTAATCAGATCTAGGTGATGATGGAATGCTTTTAGATATCAGATAATTGGGCACAGTATGATGACTTGCTTTCCATACTGCCTGCTTATCTGGATTGTTTACATCCTGGATATTCTGTACTTTATGAGAAAATGTGGGTGTCCTGAATGTCCCCCCATAGGCTTTGCATGGGAAGTGAGGAGTTGGTGTAGACAGTAAGATACTTTATTGCAGAGAAAATTGTTCTCTTAGGAATGAAGAGTCAACAGTTCAGTGAGCAAGAATTTATTATGTGTAGGGCCATATTTTTTTTTAAGGTTTAGAGAACCTTTACACTACCTCATAATAAATTACCAGGAAGTTATGTTTTACTATATATTTATTTTTTGCTTCACATACTTCAATATGTATGTATTTTTTTCCTGTTGCTTTTATAGCACCAGCATATTCTGCAGCGTTGCACAGGGATTGTTACTGCCACAATCTAATTTTTCTATATCACGCGCACAAATTAGAGCTAGTTTAAAGGGGTTATCCAAGTTACATTTTATAATGTCCATGATTATACACTCTCCCCTATCCCCTATAACAAATGTCTAATTTACTTACATGTCCTAAAGTGTCTCCGTTCTCTGCTCTCCTCGCTTAATAAGTGACTTGTGATGTTGCATTTTTGTCATTCTCCAGTTATGTGCCATATGCCAATAACATGGTCTAGGACTCTATAGTTCTAGCTTGGTATACGACACGTCACTAGTGACGTTTCGCTCCCCAGTTGTGCACGCGCATTCATACTTCCCATCTCATTTCACAGCGTGGACCACGCATGCGCGATTCCCGGCTGTTTATTGTATGACACCTAAAAGCTCCAGTCATTCTGCTGCGCTTTAAAAATGGGGACTTTATAACAAAGTGGATCGTGGGATGCATTTTGGAGTCACTGCAAATGGGAGACACTGGATGGAGCAGGATGTCGGTGGTGCCGAGTGGGGAGATACTCAAGAACTAGAGGAAGGATGCAAAACTTGGAAGGGACATTGTAAAACTGAGGGAAGGATTGGAAAATGGGGGCTGTGATACTTTATTACAAAGTAGAGGGTGGGATGCATTTTGGAGCCACTGCAAATTGGATTCACTGTATGGAGCTGGTTGTTGACAGTGCCAACCAGGAAGACAGGCAAGAATATTGGGGGGGGGGGGACTTTTATTTTATTATGGTTGTTGAAGTGGATTTTGGATTCGCTGGAGGGGACAGGATGTCGGCGGGGATGAGCGTGGAAGATACAGCAGGAAACTAAGTAATCGAAGACCAGAACTGGATGTAAACAAATGGCGCATGATGTGAAAACTGCTATCGGTAAGTAGCATTTTTTGGGGGGGTGAAATAGTGCCGGCATGTTGTCTGCATATGGGGAAATGGATTTAACCTATTTTTTGTGGGGGAACACGGAAAACCCCTTTAAAGGACGACAATTAACTTGTCAGTATGTTATTTATCCCACGCGGTGAACGCTGTAAAAGAAAATAATAATAAACCCTACCAGAATCACAATTTTTTGGTCAATTCACCTTCCAAAAAAATTTAATAAAAAGAGATCAAAAAATCACATGTACCCAAAAATGGTACTGATCGAAACTAGAGTTTGTTACGCAAAAAACCTGCCCTCACACGGCTTTTTTAATGGAAAAATAAAAAATATATGGCGCTTAGTATATGACAACACAAAAAGTAGATGATTTTTTATAAAAAGTATTTTATTGCGCAAACGCCATAAGACATAAAAAAAAACTCTAAACATATGGTATCACCGTAATCGTAACGCCCGGCAGAATAAAGTGAATATGTCATTTATAGCGCATGGTGAACGCTGTAAAAAAAAAAAGGGGATCAAAAACAATAGAAGAATTCCTGTTTTTTTAGTCACCATGTCTCTTAAAAAATAGAATAAAAATTGATTGAAAAGTCGCATGCACCTCATAAAACAACAATGAATTCCTCAAGGGTTCTAGATTCCAAAAAGGAGGCACTTTTAAGAGATTTCTCAAGTACTGGTACCGCAGAAGCTCTGCAAATGCGACATGGCGCCCAGAAACCAATCCAGCAAAATCTACATTCCAAATAGCGCTCCTGCCTTTCTGAGCCCTGCCGTATGTCTAACCAGCAGTTTATGACCACATATGGGGTATTGCCGTAATTGGGAGAAATTGCTTTTCAAATGTTGGGATGCTTTTTCTCCTCTATTTCTTGTAAAAATTTAAAATCTTTACCTTTTATCGGAAACATTTGTGATTTTCAATTGCGCAGCCTAATTACACAAAATGCAGCAAAATCCCTGTGGGGTCTAAATCTCTCGTTTTTAAATGGAGTTTTTTTGGGGGGGGTTTCTAATATGTAGGCCATTCAAAGCCACTTCAGAACTCAAGCGGTCCAAGAAAAAAAAAAAGAATGTTCAAAAAATGATGCCAACATAAAGTAGACATATGGGTAATGTGAACTAGTAACTATTTTGTGTGGAATTACTCTCTGTCTTACAAGCAGATGCATTTAAATTCAGAAAAATGCTATTTTTTTTATATTTTCTCAAAATGTTGCTATTTTTCACAAATAAACACTGAATATATCGACCAAGTTTTACCACTACCATAAAGTCCAATGTGTCACGAGAAAACAATCTCAGAATCACTTGGATATGTATAAGCATTCCAGAGTTATTAGCACATAAAGTGACACATGTCAGATTTGGAAAATAGGCTCAGAGCCTTAAGGCCAAAACTAGGCGGTGTCATTAAGAGGTTAATGTATACGCCGCTTGCTTTTCCCAGTATATAAGTTAAACGTAGGCCAAGAACGTGATGTGTCTAGAGCCTAACTTGGATTTAATTAATTTATATCCCTGCTCAATCTGGGTTCAGGAGTCCTGTGGACGGTCCTAATCAGTGATTGCCAGAAATCAATATATGCGCTCTCATATAGGGAAGGCTGTCAATCACTGGATATGACCGCCCACTGGACTCCTAAACCCAGAATGAGCAGGGATTAATAAAGTGCAATACAGGTTATACTGAATCTTTCGCCCTCCTGCAGACTGGACAACAATTTGAAGATGACAGGTTTGCTTTTAGGGGAGGGGTAAATGTTAATAATTTATAATTTCATATACTTTTTTTTTGTACCAATCTTGTTTAAAACTATTTCTTGTTTGATGTCTCTCTGACCTTACAAAGAATTAATTACATCAATACATCATTTAGTGCTCCCAGAATGTATTTTTCTAGAAATTTGTAATAAATTGATGGTTTTAGAGAGACCGCTATTTTCATTTCCAGTGTTTTCTTATTCTCTAAATGGTTGTCTTCTGTGTGGTCCTTACAATAAAAAGGGAATTCTGCTAGAGGATACTCATAAGTCTGTTACTGCATTGTGTTTCCTGTAGAATATATAACATTTTGCCATCAAAGAAATCAGCCCCCAGGTACATCAGGGTGTGATACATGGTGTTACCTTAGAAGAGATTTCAGATACAACATGTGTCACCTGTAAAGATTAATCACTGTGTTTTGTGATCTCTTCAAGCCACACGCAATGAAGCTTGTACTGCTAAACCTCTGTATGTTTAACATCAAAAGTGTCATTTTCTTACTATGGTCACAATTAAGAATGTTCAAAGAAAAACATTACATTTGCATGTCATGGTAGTGATCTTTTAGCATATTGTATTACACACAGTTTTGGTCCTTGTTTTACTGCAGTTCTATTTACTTGACTCTTATTTATTAATCTGAATAGTTTGGGCCTGTTCACATCAGCGTTGGTTTCCGTTCATGGGTTCCGTTGCAGCTTTCTGTCGGAGGAACCCATGAACGGAAACCATAGCTTACGTTTGCATTACCATTGATTTCAATGGTAATGCTTCTGTTGCAAATGGTTTGCGTTTGTCCCCGTTCTGTAAGGTTTCCGGTTTTTTTTAGCGGAAACAATAGCATAGTCGACTTTGCTAATGTTTTCACTAATAAAACGTAAAGCTTACGAAACAGAAACAAATGGAAACCATTTGCAACGGAAGCTTTACCATTGAAATAAATGGTAATGCAAACAGAAGCTATGGTTTCCGTGTGGCTTTCCGTTCATGGGTTTCTCTGATGGAAAGCTGCAGCGGAAACCATGAACGGAATCCAATGCTGATGTGAACACAGCCTTAGTATTAGCATTTATGTTTGTAGTACAGTATATCAACACAAACATTTTATTACAATATACAGTATTCAATTCTTTCAGGGTCCAAATCTCCAATGTAATTAGGATTCTGATTGATGCCACTAACATGCTAAGCATTAGGCTCATCAACCTCTGAGTTGTACAGATTGTAATTCAGCACCCATGGAAGTGTATGGCACCCTATATTACTTTTGTATGTTTCTGATTTCATAATCGTGCCATGCTCCATCAGACACCATATTATGGAGGTATGCTTCTGGGGAGAATAGCTCCATAAAATGGCTCCATACGGAGACATATGGAATACCTAAGGCTTCATAATATGGACTCACAGGGACTGTATGTGTCTCCGTACAGGCTTCGTTTGCATGGCTCTGCTAAAACCTGCCCTAAGAGATGAGCAAATCATATCATCAAAAATGTTGTTCCCTATTAAATCTCTATAATGTGAATCACTGGGATTCGTGTCTAATCCTGAGAAATTAATTCTACCATCTTTACAAAGCTTAGGCATTTCTCACTTCTGATGGGAACAGGTGAAAAAGCAAGAAACAAAGACAAATAATGGATTGCTTAAAAGAACGCTCCAGGCACTCATCAAATATGAAAGTGATGAGAAAAGTTGGAGTGGCCTCAAAGGAGACTTATTCTAGACCATATTTATTAAATAAACTAAGGGTAAATAGTGCAAATTTATAGTGAAAATCTACTATTGCCCATAGCAACTATACATAGCCTGTCTAAGAGGTAGAAATAAGCCAGGTGCCTTTTAATACTTTTGGCGCAGCTCACTCCATCTACCTACTACACTTTCACTAACATAAAATAAACCAATTTTAGTAAATGTGGGCCAATGTATTCTGCCTATTGCAGGGCCTGAGTGGGCAGTGCATGACTCGGAGATTCAAAGAACACCACAGAGATTAGTCATCCACGTTCCCCATAGCCCCTGCATTAAGTATTAAGTAAAGAAAGTAATTAGAATGATTTGAGCCAAATTTATTTAAAGGTGCATTTTTACCTGTCGGACAGTCAGGAAATTAAATATATGTCTGTTATGAGCAATTATAGATTTTTTACAAAATTTGCAAAATTAAATCTGGCCATGGAGACCACACTCACGTTTCCCATCACTTTCCAAATTTGGTGAGCAACGAGAAAAGTTGCAAATGTTACAGTTAAAATGTCGGATATCATCATTTGCGTTGTTTTAGCAGCATAGTTAATGAAAAAACTAACATAAACTGCTTGATAAATGAGGTCCCAATGTATTCATTTTGCCTGGAGTGTTCCAGTCTTTTTTATTTAATGGAATAATAGGGAAAATAATGGGGTTAGTAAGATAAGTACATGTATTAAAATATGATCTCATGATTTATTTCAAACCTGCCATCACGCCAAATGTCCAAGACAGTTCAAGTTTGTGGTACAAAGTTACTTAAATGATGAACTTCAGAATAAAGGAGTTGTCTGATCATGGGACCTCTGGGCACCGGATGTCCATGCAGGAAGCAGATGGCTCCGGTCACAGTATAGCGGCCGAGCTGCAGTACTGCATAATATCCGGAACCTGAAGGCAGCTGGAGAAGCTAATCATGTGAGGTCCGGGTGTTGGACCCCCGTCATCATATACTAATGACCTATACGTGGATAGGTCATCAGTATGAAAAAACGGTCCCATGCCTAGACAACCCCTTTAAATAACTTAGATGTGTTAAAAACGTATGTAACATGATAATCACCTTTAATACTCTGTGTTCGTTTTATAGGGTGCGTAAAAAAGGGTCCGTGCGCAGGTAAGACTAAATTCACACCATATCTGTATTTAAATTTGGCAGGACTGTTTCCAAAGTATGGCCAGACGTATGCAATTGTATGCCAATGCAGATGGATATGCCTACCATAACTATCATTAAAAAAAACACGAAAAAACGTATAGCACATTTTTTTTTGTACACAGTTATATTGCTGAGCCTAGTTGGGGCTTCATGATGCCAACGTATACTGTATGCCAAAAGGGCAACTTCTTGGCATACGTTTGGCCATTAATACACCATAGACATGGCATGCAACAAGCCTTAGGTCGCTTCTCTCCAAGTGTAGCCTGCAAGAAGGATCTCCTGAACGATAGGGACTATGTAGGTGAGACTTTGATGTGAGAATGGGAAAAAGCAGCTATAATTTGAAAAATCCTTTCTTTTCCTAGCCTATCACTTACTCACTTTCTCTACATGCAATGTGTTAAATATATTATTCACTTTTCATATAAAATGACAAACTTTACTAATTGTCATGAAAATTAAATGTCAAATATTAAGTAATTTAGAGTGACAGGAAACTGTTTAGACTGGGTTCCTACAGTGCAGATTTGCAGCAGATTTTGTAGGTATTTTCTAAGCCAAAACCCGGAACGGAACCTAAACAGAAGAAATATATAAAGAAAGGCCTTAGGCCCCATACACACAAACGTCTTTTTGTGGCCGCAATTCACTTGCAAATCTGCAGGTGAATTGCGGCCCCATTCATTTCTTTGGGCCCGTGCACACGACTGTGGTTTCCATGGTTTGTGCATGGCCCAGGAGCCTGGACCGCAAAAAGAATGGACATGTCTTATTACGGCCGTGTTTTGCAGTCCAGGCTCATAGAAAATAATGCACGCGGCCATGTGCGCTGGCCCCGCGGCCGACCAACCCGAAAATCACGGCCGTGCACTTGGCTACAGTCGTGTGCATGAGGCCTTATAGGTCTGCTCTCTTGGATCCAATTCTGGTATTGGCTTACAAAATGCAGGTAAAATCTGCACTGTGTGAAGCCAGCCTTAAGTACACATGTATGGCATAGTCAAAAGGTTTCTGCAGCTCTGATAAACGTGGCAAAATGCACAAGAACATTTACATGATAAAAACAATCCACAATATGTAAGATAAAGGCTCTTTTTAGATTTTTTGCAGTCTTTACCTATTTGTACCTCACATTACATTTGTTCCTGTCTATATTCTAATTAACTGTAATTTAATAATCGTTTTCTGCTTTCATGAGAAACTGAACTGAAAGAGCAATGTTGTAAGGTCTCAGGGACCTGCAAGGAATTCCTAAATGGTTTTCCTCATTTAGACAGTCTTTATTCACCGTGCTACTGGCTTTTAAAACCAGGACTCATTTTACTAAGCAAAAAATGGCTCTTTTGTTGCTGGTTTCCCCCTAGTGTCATCTCGTATGGATGTCATGGTAACTAGTGTATGCCTTCAGCCTAGGAGGTTATTGGGCCTCCGGAAGGAAGTGCTCCAGTTGCTAGACTGCTATTTTTATAGAACTGTTACATAATACAGCCCATGAAAGCTTCCTCTTAGGGTTTTATTGCACAAAAGGGAAATTAAGCTTGATGACTCTAAATGTTTGATGGAGGATGTAGAATGACTTTGGTATTGTGCTTTTTGCATGGCTAGCAACAATTCTTGTGTAGACTGTTTAAGAATAAAATTGTGCAGGGTGTTACAGAATTATTTGGTTATATGCAGATAAAGTGATTACCAATAAGAGTGTCTGAATAAAAACGAATAAGGTTATTAAGCTTTTTATAATTATTATTGTTGTTTTTTTCATTATTATTATTATTATTATTATTATTATTATTATTATTATTATATTATATTGTTCTAAACAGTATTTTTAAATATTTTGGGGATTCATTAGTAACATCCGGTAAATGCATTTTACTTTTAGTGGCTGGAAGTAACATAAATAAACCAAAAAAGCAATACTTAGCTATCTTTGACCCCGGCGATCCAGCGATGACTCTCGGGCGGCACTCCCGATGATTGTTTACATTCTCAGCATCCGTATGTTGTATTTCTGGCATTATGCCAGAAATATGATTCGTCACCAGTGAGCCCTACTGAGCCCCCTGATTGGCTGCAGTGGTCACATTCTACGTGCATGTAAACAATCACCGGGAGTGCCAACAGAGCGATCGATGGGGGCGAGCAAGTATTGCCTTTTTGGTTTATTTATTTCATTTCCAGACACTAATACATAAAAATTACATCCCAGATAACCCCTTTAAGGAATGTGTCATCTGAAAATGACCTATTGTTTAAATCAAGTTTTAATAATAAGCATATTTTTTTGAGAATTTTTGTGATTATTTTTATATTTTCTATGTCATTATCTGTATTAAAATACACTTCCTGTTCTGTAGAGATCACTTCTCATCAGTCATTTCATTATCATTATAGGCAGAATTACAATTACAGGTAACACCTACATAGATAACACTGGATCTACAATTGACAATAGGTGATGGACACTGCTCCCCTCCGATCCCTTTTTACACAATGACCTATGCACAGATCACAGAGCATGCCTAGAAAATTCTCGCATAAATTCTGCTGGAAAGCATATCTCTAAATGCTCTTAAAAGCAGATCAGACAAGACGGCTGCCCCCATAAAAATCTACAATCAATCAATAAAAACAGATTAGGAAAAAAGATTAGGATTCACTATCTGGTTTTATTTAGGAAGAAAATGTAGGTGGTACAATTTCATTAACAGTTACAAAAATTAAAGTGGCACAGTCTCTTAAATGTTAATTAAAGCGTACTGAAATTTTCAGTTGACTTTTCAGAATAAGCGGTCATATGTGTTCACATGAGGAATAACACTGTTTCTGGCCAATATATGACTTGTATTCTGAATTGTTAAGCAGTTTTCCCCTCTTCCTCTAATTCTCAGTTGTCTCTGAGCTAGTGGGCGGAGCCTAACTGCAATCATGTCTTGGAGAACCCTTCTCTCCTATCTCTATCTATCACATAAATATTTAAGCTGCAGCAGCATGGAGAAGATTATACAGCTGTAACAGACCAGTGTAGCTGAGAATCCAGCACTGGGGTTACATAAAAATCTTACCAACACGTCTCTGTCTTTCTCACTCTGCTCCTGCTTCCTCCCCTGCTCACCCTCCCTTCCCAATAGACTTGTATCAAGCGTGTCTGTTTGCAGACTCACACTCTCTCTGCTCCCTCCTTCTGTTCCCAACTCCCCTGTCCATTGACTGTTATAGCCAGGCAGTGAAGAGACACCCCCTCCCCCCACCTTCTGCAGCTCATCAATTCTGGTCTGTAACCAGGGACAGCCAATGCTTGACAACAGGAGGTGGACAGCAGATTATAGCATACCTCCCAACTTTTGAATTCGGAAAAGAGGGCCATTTTTAAGCCTCGGCCCCTAACCATGCCCAATATCCCACATAAGCACATCAAATCACGGCCAGATTCTTCTTCAAATAACAAGAGTATCTCTAGACTTACAAAAAAAAAAACTATGGATATCACAAATATTATGGATCAGGTTATGTCTTCTTCTATGTTACTTTTCCTAACTTGGGTATAACGTTTGCTCATCACGGTAGCAGCAGCTGCAGGACAAACCTAAAAGATGAGAACAATGAAAGTCAAGAGGGAGACCCTGTGGTGGATGACTTTTCAAATGACAGGTAGGGGAATTATTTTTCATTGACGTCTAGTTTTTATTGCAGCGCAGGGAAAGAAGACAGAAGTCGCCGGAGGTGAGGAGAAGTTTTTTTATTCTTCATATTACTAACTTTCTTTTTTTTGTTTTGCAGGTTCCGCTGGACTGTTTGGGCTACGTTGTAGATTCGTTGGACTACTTCGATGATCTACGCTTTTTTTTGTTAAAATAAAATGGTAAAAGAGGGTTTTGTGGGGGATTCCTTTTTTCAACAAAAGATATTTTCTTATTATGTCTGTGTTTTTTTTTAAACTTTAATAGTGCATTGCTAATGGCAGTTGTCTAATTGACAGCGTCCATTACTAGGGTGAGGCTTAGTGTGAACGGGTGAAAAGGCTGCAACTAACCCCCCATTATTACGCCGGTACCCACCGCCACCATGGGTGCTGGGAAGAGCCGGGTATGATCCAGTACCTGACCATCTGTTGTATGGGGCGGGCACTGGGGCAGCCACAGGCTGCTATTATTAGGCTGGGAGAGGCCAGAAACTGTGACCTCCCCACCCTGGTAATGCTAGGCTGCTGCTGCTATGTTGTATCTGGCTGGTTATGAAAATGGGGGGACGCAATGTCGTTTTATTCATTTTTTTTTTTTTTTAAACGACGGGCTCATTTTTCATAACTAGCCAGATACGGCAGCAGTCTAGCATTACCAGGGTGGGAAGGGCCACGATTTTTGGGCCTTTCCAGCCTCATAATACCAGGCTGCCACCCCAGTGCCACACATCACTACAGATGGTCGGGTACCGGATCATACCCGGCTCTTCCCAGTACCCCTGTTGGTGGTGGGTACCAGGGTAATAATGGGGGGTTAGTTGCAGCTTTTTTACTGGCTAACGCCTCATGCACACGAACGTATTTTTTTCCTCCTGTAAATACTGGCGTAAATACGGGTCCTTGGTCACACGTATTCGACCCGTATTGCACCAGTATTTACGGACCCGTAAATACGGGTCCGGTGTCACCAGTATTCCACCCGTATTTACGGGCACGTTTTTGCTGCAAAATTGCACTGCACTGATCAGCAGCCCCTTCTCTCTATCAGTGCAGGATAAAGAGAAGGGGCAGCCCTTCCCGTAGTAAAAGTGAAAGAAATTCATACTTACCCGGCCGTTGTCTTGGTGACGCATCCCTCTTTCGACATCCAGCCCGACCTCCCTGGATGACGTGGCAGTCCATGTGACCGCTGCAGCCTATGATTGGCTGCAGCTGTCACATGGGTTGAGGCTGGACTGGAGGAAGAAGCAGGGAGTTCTGGGTAAGTATTAACTTCTATTTTTTTACACGTTGATCAATATTGCAATCGGAAGTCAGTGTCCAGGGGGCTGAAAGAGTTACTGCAGATCGTTTAACTCTTTCAGCACCCTGGACAGTGACTATCCCCTGACGGGTGCACACACGTAGCCACCCATAATTACGGGAGCCCCATAGACTTCTAAGCATATTGGGAGGTACCCATGGCCAATAGAAGTCTATGGGCCCGTAATTACGGGCGTTTATACGTACGTGTGCATGGGGCCTAACACTGAGCTCCAGCTTAGTAATGGATGTGGTCAATTAGACTACTGCCATTACTAAGGCGCTATTAAAGGATTAAAAAAAACATAGAGACATAAGAAAATATTTTTTTATTAAAATAAGAACTCCCCCACACAACCCTCTTTCACCATTTTATTTAAAAAAACGTAGATCATTGCTGTAGTCCAACAAATCTACGACGTAGTCCAAACAGTCCAGCGGAACCTGCAAAACAAAAAAATAAAGTTAGTAATATTTACAAGGGGGGGCTGTGTGTAGATAGCTCCACACACAGCCTCTGTAGATAGCTCCACACATAGCCCCCTTGTAAATAGCACCACACGCAGGCCCCTGTAGATAGCACCACACACAGCCCCCCTTGTAAACCGTTCCACACACGGGCCCCCTTGTAGATAGTTACACACACAGCCCCCCTTGCAGATAGCTCCACACACGGCCCCCCTTGTAGATAGCTCCACACATGGCCCCCCTTGTAAATAGCACCACATACAGCCCCCTTGTTAATAGCTCCACACACAGCCCCCCTTGTAAATGGCACCACATACAGCCACCCTTGTAGATAGCGCCACAAACATCCCCCTTGTAGATAGCACCACATACAGCCCACCTCGTAAATAGCACCACACACAGCCCCCTTTGTACATAGCACCACACACAGCCCCCTTTTGTACATAGCGTCACGCACAGCACCCTCTTGTACATAGCGCCACACAACCACCCTCCCCTTGTACATAGTGCCACACAACACCCCTCGCCCCCTTGTACATAGTGCCACACAACCCCCTTTACCCCATGTACATAGTGCCACCTAACCCCCCTCCTCCTTATACTTGGTGCTACACTGCCCCAGAGCGGAGAGCGGTAGAGGTAGCCTACTGATGCCACTCTCCGCTCTGCCTGACGTCACTCACTGTTAGGAGAAGGCAGGAGGTCTTGCAGCGGCGTTCAAACATGGGTCGGTGCCGGCCCGGGAGTGGTCCAGCCACGTGACCTGTCACCTGACCGGTGAGGTCAGATGACAGGTCAGGTGATTGGAATGGTCCACTCCTGAGCCGGCATCGACCCCAGTCAGAACGCTGCCGAAAGACCTCCTGCCTTCTCCTAACGATGAGTGACGTCATGCCCTCTAGGTGCATATGTATATGAAACAACAACTCTAAAACTTATTTTCTTAGAGCTCTACATTGTGCCGTTCCTTTTTTATTCCTCCTTGAAATATCTGAATAAATGTACAACTGGGTGTTACCAGTTTGGGGGGGGGGGTGTCCTTATACAGACTAACAATGTCCAATCAGTGCTGACAAAGTGAGACTGTGTAGGAACACCACCCCTTTGACAAGGTGATTAGTAACACCCAGTTGCCTATTGATTTATACATTTCTAGCAAGATTAACTGCTAGATGCACCAGGACCTGACTGTATGTCCTGGCGAGGGATTACTTCTCACACCAGGATGTACAGTTACTGAGTCGTTCTGGGAGATCAGCTGTCCCCGACAGCTAACACTCCCTAGTCATTGGCAATGGACCCATAATAGCGGTCCAATGCCGGTGATTGATGTGATCAGTGGATCTAATTTTAAAACCGATGCTCTGTCACCAGATTATAAGTGCCCTATCGCTTACATAATGTGATCGGCGCTGTAATGTAGATAACAGCAGTGGTTTTTATTTAGAAAAACAATCAATTTTGACGGAGTTATGACCTATTTTAGAATTATGCTAATGACTTTCTTATCCCCTTCCTGCCACAGCCACTTTTGGACCAAATGACAGAGCCTCATTTTTAACATCTGACATGTGTTACTATATGTGGTAATAACTCCGGAATACTTTTACCTATCCAAGCGATTCTGAGATTGTTTTCTCATGACATATTGTACTTTATGTTAGTGAAAAAATTATAAATGCAATATTTTTTGGTGAAAAACACCAACATTTTGAGAAAATTTGCAAAAATTAGCATTTTTCTAAATTCAAATGTATCTGCTTGTAAGACAGATAGTTATACCACACAAAATAGTTACTAGTTAACATTTCCCATATGTCTACTTTATGTAGGCATAATTTTTTGAACATACTTTTATTTTTCTAGGACGTTACAAGGCTTATAAGTTTAGCAGCAGTTTCTCACATTTTCAAGAAAATTTCAAAAGGCTATTTTTTTAGGGAACATTTCAGAACTGAAGTGGCTTTGAGGGCCTTCTATATTAGGAACCCCCACAAATCACCCCATTTTAAAAACGGCACCCCTTAAAGTATTCAAAACAGCATTTAGAAAGTTTGACAGGAATTAAAGCATAGTGGAAGGGAAATTTGCAAATTGCATTTTTTTTTTTGCAGAACTGAATATTTTGCACAACTGAATATTTATTGCCCTGATGCTGCAGTTTTTAGAAATATCCCACATGTGGCCCTAGTGGGCTAATGGACTGAAACAAAAGCCCCAGAAGCAAAAGAGCACTTAGTGGATTTTAGGGCCTTCCTTTTCTTAAATTATATTTCAGGCACCATGTCAGGTTAGAAGTGGTCTTGTGGTGCAAAACCAAAGGAAACCCCACAAAATTGACTCCATTTGGGAAACTACACCAATAGAGGAATTCATCTAGGGGTGTAGTGAGCATTTTGACCACACAAGTATTTCACAGATTTCATTATAATTGGGCAGTGAAAATTAAAAATTACATTATTTTCCAATAAGATGTAGCTTTACCTCAGAATGTTTAATTTTTTCAACAAATAAATGTGGAAAAGCCCCCCAACATGTGTAAAGCAACTTCTCCCGAGTACGGAAATACCCAACATGTGGTCAAAAACTGCTGTTTGGGCAAGCGGTAGGACTCAGAAGGGAAGGCACGCCATTTAGCTTTTGGAGTACAGATTTTGATGGATTGATTTCTCGGCACCATGTCGCATTTGCAAAGCTCCTAAGGTACCAGGTACAGTGGAAACCCCCAAAAGTTACTCCATTTGGGAAACTACACCCCTAGAGGAATTCATCTAGGGGTGTAGTGAGCATTTTGACAACCCAGGTGTTTTATAGATTTCATTAGAATTGGGCAGTGAAAATGAAAAATTTTTTTTTTTTCCACTAGGACGTAGCTTTAGGTCAAAATGTTTCATTTTCTCATCAAATAAAGGAGAAAAAGCACCCCAACATTTGTAAAGCAACTTCTCCAGAGTACGTAAATACTCCATATGTGGTAATAAAACACTTTATGAATACACATCAGGGCTCAGAAGGGAAGGAACGCCATTTGGCAAGCAGATTTTGCTGTATTGGTTTTTCTGCACCATGTCGCTTTTGCAAAGCCCCTTAGGTACCAGTACAGTGGAAATTCTCCAAAAGTGACTCCATTTGGCAAACTACACCCATTGAGGAATTCATCTAGGGGTGTAGTGAGCATTTTGACCCCACAGGTGT
Source organism: Rhinoderma darwinii (assembly GCF_050947455.1). Classification (NCBI taxonomy): domain Eukaryota; kingdom Metazoa; phylum Chordata; class Amphibia; order Anura; family Rhinodermatidae; genus Rhinoderma; species Rhinoderma darwinii. Next base: position 154,466,503 of record NC_134687.1, on the reverse strand, counting down.
CTCATAGATTTGATTAGAAATGGGCAGTGAAAATGAAAAATTACATTTCCAATAAGACATAGCATTACTTAAAAATGTTTCATTTTTTCAACAAATAAAGGAGAAAAAGCACCCTAACATTTCAGTGCCCAATGTGTTGTGCCCGGCTTGTACCACCGTAGACACACACCCCATAAATTGTTAAGCGGGTTCTCCAGAATACAGTAATACCCTATATGTGGTCACAAATTTCCATTTGGGCACTCTGTCAAGCTCAGTTGGACCACCATTTGGCTTTTGAAGCGCAGATTTTGCTTGGTGTTACTGGTATTTCAGCTTATAATGTGGGGGCATATGTAAGCTGGGCAGAGTACATCAGGGTATATGTAAGCTGGGCGGAGTACATCAGGGTATATGTAATATGTGCGGAGTACATCAGGGTATATGTAAGCTGTGCGGAGTACATCAGGGTATATGTAAGCTGGGCGGAGTACATCAGGGTATATGTAAGTTGGGCGGAGTACATCAGGGTATATGTAAGCTGGGCGGAGTACATCAGGGTATATGTAAGCTGGGCGGAGTACATCAGGGTATATGTAAGATGGGCGGAGTACATCAGGGTATATGTAAACTGAGCAGAGTACATCAGGGCATGATAGGATGATGTAATAATGGGGTGAATGAATAATCCATGGATTGGTGTGGTACGCTTTGAACTAATCCTTTATGCACAGGCCGGGTTTATTGGGTATTCTACAAAATATCTGCGCTCCAGTATTGCCTAATCTTTGACTTCTTCACTAGCCCTATAAGCAGCACAAGGCCCTAAAGTGTTCTCATCTCCGCTGCATCTACAGGGCCCACCTGTGGGGTCCAGCAAATGATGATGTGGGGTATTTAGTGAAATTCTACTGGACCTAAAAATTAGTCTGGGCCGTCATTTAGCATAATTTTGCATCATTGCATTTTGAGAGTCATAACGTGTTATTTTTCCGTTGACGGAGCTGTGTGAGGGCTTGTTTTTTGTGGAACGAGCAGTAATTTTTATTGGTTCCATTTTTGGGTACATGCGATTTTTTTTATCACTATTTATTCATTTTTTTGGGAGATGAGGAAACCAAAAAACAACAATTCTAGCACGTTTTTTTTTTTTACAGTGTTCACCGTGCAGTATAAACAACATGTTAACTTTATTCTGTGGGTCGATACGATTACAGCGACACCCAATTTATATAGTTTTTTTTATGTTTCACTACGTTCCTACGATAAAAATACTTAATGTAATATTTTTATAGATCAGGCCGTTCCGAACGCATTATGTATAGTTTTTTTTTTATGTTTTCATTTTTTTTCTAATTATAAAGGAGTTGATCAGGGAAACAGGGCGATTATTGTTTTTATTAGTTAAAACTTTTATTTATTTATTTTTCTTTAACATTTTTTTTACCTATTTCACTTTTTTTTTTACATTTACCTGAGGACTTGAAGATCTGGTCTTCTGATCCCCGGTACAATACACTTCACTACTTATGTAACTGTAATTCTTCATCTGACAGTTAGCGTATTAGGTCCTGCCTCGGGCAACGGCTTCCTGGTTGCGATAGCAACCATCCCCACCCTTCAATCCATTGCACTGGGGGGCGGGGGCTAATGGGGGGGGGGTACAGAGAGAGCCCCCTCCCTCTGTCAACCACTTCAATGCGGCGGACGCCATTGACAGCCGCATTGAAGGGGTTAAACGGCGGCGATCAGCAGTAACTGCCATCGCTGCCGTTGCAGCGGAATGTCAGCTGTGTATTACAGCTGACAGCCACTGAAGATGAAGCGCGCACAGCTCCTGTGCCCGCTTCATCTACATGTCGTCACTGTACGCCCTTGTACGGGAATGCACTGTGAATCAGGATGTACAGTCACGCCCAATCGAGGGAAGGGGTTAATAGACAACTGGGCGTGTTTTTACTTTTTGACCAAGTGGGCGTTGCAAAGAGAAGTGTATGACGCTGACCAATCAGCGTCATACACTTCTCTCCATTCACGTACTCAGACATCGTGATCTCGCGAGATCATGATGTGCTGTCACTTACTCACACATTAACGTTACGGAAGTGTCTTGAGAGTGAATAGACATCGCTTCCAGCCAGGATGCAATGTCTATTCACAATCCCGACACTTCAGTAACGTTTGTGTGGGGCTTACAGCACAGCAGATCGAGATCACGCTGTGCTGTCAAGTGTCGGGATTGTGAATAGACATTGCGTCCTGGCTGGAAGCCCCATATTACAACCCCCAAATCCCATAATTTACTGCTGCGGCAGAAATTCACTTACAGTCAGAAGGGATGCCTGGAATATGCTTTTTTAAATTGTTCTTTACAGACAATTTGATCCAGCTTCCACAGACATTTTGTACAATTGCCCTCTGTACCGCAATACAATGACCAGACCCCGCTTTGAGGCCCTACATAAATTTCTGCATTTTAGTGACAACTCCCAATGCCCTCCCAGGATGACCCCGGTTTTCAACAGACGGCCTCATTAATATTTTTTCCCAAAATTTTTAAGCAATCTACACCCCCGAAAAAGAAAATCCCATAGATGAATCCCTGGTGCACTTCAAGGGCATGCTGAATTTTCGACAATATTTGTCCAATAAGCGTGCCAGGTACATCATCAAGGTCTACAAGATGTGTGAATCTGAGACCGGATTCACATATGCTTGTAGACATATGGGGGAAGGACAGGACAATACAGCCCGCAGACTGTCCACCCTGCATAACGAACAGTGGGAAGATAGTGTGGGACCTCCTGCACCCACTGTTTCATCAGGGGTACAACTTGTATTTGGACAACTGGTACACAAGTGTATCCCTGTTCAAATGTCTTCTAGACAAAAAAACAGTGGCGTTTGGGACGGTACGAAAAAACGAGAGGCATCTTCCCAAGACCCTCATCAGCCAATCCCTGCAAATTGGCGAAAGCAGGACATTGCTGCAGGATGGGATACTGTGTCTCAAATTTAGAGACAAAAAAGATGTCTGCATATTGACATTTATGCATGAGGCCAGATGCACCCCTGTCCCCACACGTGGATTCACATCATCCACGATGAAGCCTGTGTGCATACAGGCATATAATAAATTCATGGGGGGGTTCATCTGAATGATCAAGTTTTATAACCGTATAGTGCCATGAGAAAAAGAAAAATATGGTACTAGAAATTGGCAGTGTACCTTGTCTAGTTGGCACTATACAATCCCTTTTTAATTTTTCAAAAAGCTGGCCACCCGGGTACATACTTAGAGTACCAAGAAAAAATTATCAAAATTCTTTTGCTTGGAGACGAGGTGGGGGAAACTTCTGCTGCTCCAAGTAATGTTTGCCGTATAGGTCCTGGGCAGCACTTTTCAAGTGAAGTGCACTGTGTTCAGACAACATATTTAGACCACTTTGGGGGTATTTCTGAGCTCAGAAGAAATAGCTAAATAAATATTGAGGTGCTTTCGTTCACTTACATGCTCTGTGTCTGAAAAATCTGTCCTATAAATACCGCATTTGTGAAAATGTAACATTTTATTTTATTCCAGCAAAATCTATGCTACAAATGGTGCTCCTTCTCGTCATTTTCACAAACTAATACCAATAAATTCAGCACAAAAAAACTGGGGGGTTAAAATGCTAACTATACCCCTAGAAATATTCATTGAGATGTGTAGTTTCCAAAATGAGGTCCCTTTTGGGGTGTTTCCACTGTTTTGGCCCCTCAGGGACTTTGCAAACGCGCCATGGCACCAAAAACAATTCCATCAGAATCTGCGCTCCAAAATCCAAATGGCGCTCCTTCCCTTCTGAGCCCTGCCATTGGTCCGAACAGCAGTTTATTACCACATATGGGGTATTTCCATAATCGGTAGAAATTGCTTTACAAATGTTGGGGTGCTTTTTCTCCTTTATTTCTTGTAAAAATTAAACATTTTTAAATTTTTTCAGAAAAAAAGTAGATTTTAATTTTCTCAGACTAATTCCAATAAATTCAGCAAAAAACATGTGGGGTCAAAAGGCTAACTATACCCCTAGATAAATACAAGACCTCTTCAATCCTGACATGGTGCCTAAAATATAATCTAATAAAAAGAGGCCACAAAATCCACTAGGTGCTCCTTTGCTTCTGAGGCCTGTGTTTTTTAGTCCATTAGCAAACTAGGGCCACATGTGGGATATTTCTAAAAACTGCAGAATCTGGTCAAAAAAATTGTATTACAGAAGAATTTTGGCACAAAAAAAATGAAATTTGTACATTTCACCTCTACTTTGCTTTAACCGCTTAAGGACCGGGCATGTTTGTCACTTAATGACCAAGCCAGATTTTGAAAATCTGGTATGTCTGACTTTATCAGAGAATAACTCAATAGTTTTGTATATCCAAGTAATTCTGACATTATTTTTTCATGACATGTTGTACTTTATTTTAGTGGTAAAAGTAGACTGATACAATTTGCGTAAATGAATTAAAAAATGTAAAAATGTAAGACATTTTGTAAAAATTGAAATTTTTCCCTAGTTTGAACTGCAATATGTCAAATATGTACATACATACTGTACAATTTATTTCATTAAATCATTAAATATATATTTCCATCTCTTTACTCCATTTTGGCTGCACTTTTGAAAAAAATAAATAAATTTTTGAGCAATCTAGAAGACTTACAAATTTAATAATCATTTTATAAATTTTGAAGTACATTTTGTTTTCCTGCACCAGGCCAAGTTTCATGAGGTTCATAGGTGTCAATGAGGGAGACCCCCATAAATGACCCCATTATGAAAACTACGCTCCTTCAGGTATTTATTAAGGGGTGTTGTAAGTGTTTTGACCCCATAGTTTTTTTGTAGGAATTCATGCAAAGCAGGTCTAAAAAAAATATAATTTACATTTTTTCACAAATGTATCATTTTAATGGCAGATTTCTTTGTAAAGCAAAGATGAGAATGAAGAATCACAACCCAAAATCTATCACCCTGTTTCTCCTGTGTTCAAAAATACCCCCATTGTGGTCCTAATACGCTGCCTGGGCACACGGCAGGACCCAAAAGGAAGGGAGCACCCGGTGGATTTCAGGACACATATTTTGCTTGAAAATGTTTTAGGCCCCACTACACATTTGGAGAGGCATTGAGCTGCCAGAACGATAGAAACTCTCCATAAATGACTCCATTTTGAAAACTAGACCCCTTAAGGTATTTATCTAGGGGTGTAGTGAGTATTTTGACCTCACAGTTTTTTGCTGAATTTAATGCAAAGCAGGTGAAAAAAAACTAAAATTCCACTTTTTTCACCCATGTATCATCTTAAAGGCAGATTTCTTTGTAATGCGAACATGACAATGAAGAATCACACGGCAAAATCTATCACCCTGTTTCTCCTGTGTTCAAAAATACCCCCATCGTGGCCCTAATGCACTGCCTGGACACACGGCTGGGCCCAAAAGGAAGCGAGCACCCTTTGGCTTTCAGGACACATATTTTGCTTATCTTCGCACGGTTATGCCTCTTACCTTGAGGCAGAGAAAGCATATTTCGTAGCGTTTTTTTTGCCCGTAGCAGTCAATGGGCGCGAGCGAAAAACGTAGCGAAAAACGTGGCAAAAATCGCATCAAACGCCGTGCAGGAAGGACTAAAATCTCCTGCAAAAAACTCAGTGTGAACACAGACTTAAGGTACTTTTCTAGGGGTGTAGTGAGTATATTGACGCCACAGTTTTTTGCTGAAATTAATGCAAAGCAAGTGAAAAAAAATCTAATTCCACTTTTTTCACCAATGTATCATCTTAAAGACAGATTTCTTTGTAAAGCGAACACGATAATGAAGAAACACACCCCAAAATCTATCACCCTGTTTCTCCTGTTTTCAAAAATACCCCCAATGTGGCCCTAATGCGCTGCCTGGACACATGGCAGGGCCCAAAAGGAAGCAAGCACCCTTTGGCTTTCAGGACAGATATTTTGCTTGAAAATTTTTTAGGCCCCACTGCACATTGGATGAGCTGCCAGAACCATAGAAACTCCCCATAAATGACCACATTTAGAAAACTAGACCCCTTAAGGTATTTATCTAGGGGTGTAGTGAGTATTTTGACCAAACAGTTCTTTGCTGAATTTAATGCAAAGACAGGGTAAAAAATTTAATTTAGATTTTTTCACAAATGTGTCATTTATAGGACATATTTTTCGTACATAGTACATGAAACTGAGAGAATGCACCCCAACATTTATTGCGCTGCTTCTACTGTTTTCAAAAGTACCCCCACTTAGGACGTAATCCATTGTCTGGCCGCATGGTGGGGCCTAAAATGACAGGAACCCCTATATGGTTTTCAGGACATAATCTTAGCTTGAATGACTTATAGGCCCCACTCCTTCTTTACAAGGGATTTGAGCTGGCAGAACGATGTAACCCCCCCAAAAGTAACCCCATTTTGAAAACTACACCCCCAAGGTATTCATCTAGGGGTGTAGTGAGAATTTTTTCTTTTTGGGTGGGGATCTTTCCCTAATGGTATTCATCTAGGGGTATAGTGAGAATTATTATTTTTTGGTCGGGATCTTTCCCTAATGGTATTCATCTAGGGATATAGTGAGAATTATTATTTTTTATTTTGGTGTTTCTCTTGTATTCCAATTTATATGTGGGCTTTAGTGTAATAAAAGGTGAAGTTAAAAAAAACTAAATTTAGAAAAATGTCAGAAAGTGCAAAAGGACTATAAAAAATATTTAAAATCCAATCATAAATTTAGGGTTGTATTGTACACCCGGAAACATTCCCTAATGCAGAGCCCTGGTTTCTGTGGGCAGGTGTCGCATTGGTAACTGGTTTCCCTTCGTATGCCGTTTTTAGAACATATGCGACATCTCTTTTGGGGCCGGCTTTTTTTGGCAGTAGGGGGCACTTCGGATGGGAAATGTTGTCCTGGGACAATTCTGCTGGCGTGACTTGATGATGCTACCCCTCCCCTGGGCCTGGTCTCCAAATATAAGATATTTTATCACCTTTTCTTGATATTCAAGATAGGATCCCTGGTTCCCCGCCTTTCCAAAAATCACAGATGAATTGTATAGGGACACTTGGATGAGGTGAACGGCCAGTTTTTTGTACCATATCCGGGATTTCCCGACATTGCTGTAGGGCTGCAGCATCTGGTCTGCAAGCTCCACCCCACCCATATATTTATTATAATCCTGTATGCACATGGGCTTACGGACAGTACTACTACTCCTGCGTACAGGAATGTGGCTGCTGCTGTATGGGTGAATTGATGTTAGCATGAGAACATCTCTCTTGTCACGGAATTTGACAAGCAGCGAGTCCTGATTACAAAGTCCCCTGATTTCCCCAGCTTTTAATTTTTGGTTGACCAGGGACTTTGGCAGGCCTTTTTGAGTGCGGCATATGGTGCCACAGGCCACAGTTTTTTTCTCAGACAGGCCCCTGAAGAGGGGTATGCTGTAATAGAAATTGTCCACGTATAAGTGGTACCATTTATCAAAAAGAGGGTGCAAAAGGTCCCATACAATTTCCCCACTAATGTTGAGTGAAGGGGGGCATTCTGGAGGGACAATTTGAGAGTCTTTCCCTTCATACACTCTAAATTTGTTAGTGTAGCCTGAGTCACTCTCATATCATTTATACATTTTTAACCTTGATAGGGCCATCTTATTTGGCAAATATTGCCTGAATTGAAGCCAGCCTTTGAAAAGGAACAGGGACTGTTTTCAATACTTTGAGGGGTACAGTTTTTAAAATGGGGTGATTTATGGGGACTTTCTAATATATAAGGCCCCTTAAAGCCACTTCATAACTGAACTGGTCCATAAAATAATAGGTTTTGTAAATTTTCATTGAAATGTGAGAAATTGCTGCTAAAGTTGTAAACCTTGTAATTTCCTAGAAAAACAAAAGGATGTTCAAATAACGATGCCAACATAAAGTAGACATATGGCAAATTTTAACTAGTAGCTATTTTGTGTAGTATTACTATCTGTCTTACAAGCAGATACATTTAAATTTAGAAAAATGCTAATTTGTGCAAATTTTCTCAAAATTTTGGTGTTTTGCACAAATAACTACTGAACTTATCTACCAAATTTCTTCACTAACATAGTGTACAATATGTCACGAGAAAACATTCTCAGAATCACATGGATAGATAACAGCATTCCAAAGTTATTACCACATAAAGTGACACAGATTTAAAAAATTCGGCTATGTCCACAAGGACAAAACAGGCTGCGTCCTAAAGGGGTTGACAGAAGAAAGATCTAAGAAATGATACTCCAGTATTGTTATGTCATAGGTAATACAAGTAATTACTAAAATAGACATGTCAGGAGAGGTGACAAGTCCCCTTTAAACATGCCCAACAGACACTTGTACAGTTGGTCTCCAGACCTTCCTTCCACACTTAGTCAATTAAGGAGCTGAGATCATGGTTATTAGACCTCTCGATTGTGGATCAATCAAGCAAGGTTTCCACAATTTCGTTGAAGTCTTCACAATATCGTGAGGTCTCATAACCACTTACAAAGCATCGGCTTTCTCGCTAATTATATATATATATATATATATATATATATATATATATATATATATATATATGCAGTGTATTTTAATGCGCCTGAATACGTTGCACAGGGTCTGTCTTAGCAGTCGCTACATTTTTACTAATTTTGTTTGAAAAGTACATTGAAAATATTTGCGGAAAAAAATAATTTAGGGGATGATGGATTAGTCATAGAATGCATGAACATTATTTTTGGAATTTTTGTCTGTTTGTTTCTGCACGCATCACATAAAAACTACTGACCCAATTCAGATGGAGTTTGTAGAAAAACATAGGGGTCAACTTGAAGTAAGATTTCGTTTTTATTTCAACGCAATCGGTTCACTCAATCAGAAGATATGCAAATGTAATGTTTTCAAAAATTCATTCACATTGCATTAGTAGTACAACAACAACAACAACAACAACAACAACAACAACAACAACAAACACATGGAAACCATGGCAACCAATCAAATTTTTACTTTCATTTTGTATTGTCTTGGAAAATTAGACACCAGTAGGTTGCTATGGGCAACTGCTCCAAATTTCATCTATAATGATTGTTATATAAGGGAGAGGTTGCAATCAATCAGATTGCTGCAAATTTTTCAAGCTGCCTCAGACAAATTACAGATCTGATCTGATTGGTTGCTAAGGACAACAACTCCAACTTTCGTCTATATTGGTTTTTTTTATGCATTGGAGGCACATATAACTACCAATCAGGTTTCTGCTTTCATTGTTCAAGCTGCGCAAGAAAAAAAGAACTGTAATCTGATTGGCTGTTATGGACAACAGCTCCAACATTTGTCTACATTGATCCCTACAAATAGCAAGGAGATATAGCAACCAATCAGATTATTGTTATCATTCACCTGCTGCCTCACAAGGATGTAAACTACAATCTGATTGGTTGCTATGGACAAAAGTTCCAACATTTGTTTATTTTGGTTCATACACATAGAAGGGAGATAAAATAACCAATCAGGTTGCTGCTTTCATTCTCCTAGCTGCCTCACAAGAATCTAAACTGTAATCTGATTGGTTGCTATGGACAACAGTTCCAACATTTGTCTGTATTGGATATTACACATAGAAGAGAGATAAAGCAACCAATCTGCTCGTTGCTTTCATGCACCTAGCTGCCTCAAAAAACTGTAATCTGATTGGTTGTCCCAAAGAGCTCGGACAGCGGCCTCTCGGTCTCAAGAGAGTAAATCCCTTCCAGAAGAAGATCAAATATTTCTCAATATAGCAGAAATGCAAAAAGAATGAAATTAATTAGGTCTCAAGAATCGTAAGAAGATCATGAGGCGACACTTACTGCAGCTCAAAAACGTCAGGCCAGAACTCGCGCATCAGAAACTTCTACCCAGCTTCAGTCTCGGCTAAGTACAAAGCGTGCTCGCATGGCGGCCTCTCGGTCTCTGGAGAGTAACGAGGAACATGAAGCGCGACTATCTGCTGACTGACAGCGCCATGTATTGTCACACGAGTCTGGAACTTTTACCGACAGAGAATCTCGCTTGAGTTGTCAGAGAGCTCGCACAGCAGCCTCTCAAGAGCTTGAAAGTAGTGAAGAAAGTGAAGCGCGATTATTCGCCGATCGCAATCGTCACAACTATGCCAGAGCTCTCGAAAGCGAAGGCCAATATCAACAACGATTGATTAGAATCAGCTAGAGAGAATTATGAATGCACGCGTCAAGATAATGAAAGTTATTTATTGACTGAAAGGGAAAGAGTAGATGAAATACGGCAGGCAGAAACAGCAGAACAACGTCAATCACGCTTAGAGGCTGATCGAATTTGACACTCCCTTAGTAGAATGTCTATTTCATCAGAAGATTCAGATGAGTCTCACGAGTATGGTGCGGCAAACAATGTTGTTCCTTGGGTCAATAAGGAAACAGCAGGTTTTATGTATTCCCCTAGGATTGACTATGCTGAATTCTCTTCCGTAGGTGGTATGGTCGTAATTTGCAATTTTTGCGGTGCTCTCAAATGGAGAAAAGAACCAAACGGAATCTGTTGTTCAAGTGGTAATGTTCATATTGAAAAATGTCAAGAACCTCCAGAGCTTATAAAACAACTTTTAAATGGTGACCATCCACAATCAAAACACCTCTTAGACAGGATCCATTTATATAACAGCGCATTCCAAATGACATCTTTGGTGGCAAAACTAATTACAGAGGGACCATTCATGCCAACCTTCAAGGTGCAAGGCCCAGTTTACCATCTCATCGGATCTTTGCTACCACAAGATGAGCCAAAATTTCTTCAGGTTTATTTTGTATCAGATTACAACTAACAGGTTAATATCAGAAATCAGAACTTTACACAACTATATAGTAACCTTATATCTCCACTTCAAAACATGCTGCATCAGGTGAATCCGTACGTGCATAGTTTCAAAGCTGCATTACAGTCTATTCCGCAGGGGCAAAGCAATGATTACAAAATGAACATCAGCGCAGATAGAGGTCCTGTTGCAGAACACCATGCCAGGCATAACGCCCCCGTCACAGATGAAGTTGAACGGTTTTAGTTGATCAGGAGTGCGATAGGCATGACATCGTGTTGCGCACTCACGATGATCGCCTGCAACGCATTTTCGAAACACACAGAGCTTATGACGCCCTGCAATATCCTTTAAATTATTGCCACGGCAAAGATGAGTACAATTTTGGACTCTACCAAGTTAATCCTACTGCTAGGGTAACAAATTTTCATAAAAATATATCAGCCCAGCAATTTTATTCATACCTGCTGCAGATAAGGCGTAATCGTTTTATCTATTTGCAACGATTTTGAGGATTGTTCAGCTAATTTATTGTGAACATGTATGCGAAAATAGAGACGGAGCGTTTAGTGTACATACAGCACTAACCAGACACGTTTACGCACTGAAGATTACGTGCATCCGCCAGACACCATGCAACAAGATAATAACGTGGAAAACTTAGGGCGATTAGTTATTCTGCCATCCAGTTTTACCGGTGGTCCACCTTACATGCATGAACGTACACAAGATGCCTTCTGCTACGTCCGAAAATACAGATGGTCTGACCTATTCATAACGTTCACAATTAATCCAAAGTGGTACGAAATTTCCCAAGAACTTCTCGCAGGACAGGCATGATATTATAGCCAGAGTTTTCCACTTAAAAGTTCTCCCCCTTTAAAGTTGATGATCGACTGATCCCAAAACAAAAATCTCTTTGTTTCATGTACAGGGTTGAGTGGCAAAAGTGTGGCTTGCCACACGCCCACATTCTCCTGTGGCTGCAAGAAAAAAATTGTCACGATGCTGTTGACATGGTGCTGAATTTCCTGACCGGAACGAGGATCCGATATTGCACAAGATTGTAAAGATTGCACATTGTTCATGGGCCATGCGGCATTTTAATTAGAAACTCTCCTTGCATGCCGGAGGGTCATTGCTCTAAAAGATACACTAGAGCGCTATTAGAGCAAATGATGTCGGGGGAAAACGGGTATCTGTTGTATTGTCGAAGATCACCCCTACAAGGCGGTTTCACAGCTACAGTCAGGTTACATGGTCAAGAAATTGTTTTGGACAATCGATGGGTTGTACCCTATTCACCGGTGTTATCAAGAACATTTCAAGCTCACATCAACGTCGAAATATGTAACAGCGTCGAAGCCATCAAGTATATATGTAAATACGTCAACAAGCGTAGTGACCAGGCCACGTTTGCGCTGAGAAATAATAATGAATACGACGAAGTCACGAGGTTCCAATCTGGCCGATATATAAGCTCTTCTGAGGCGGTGTGGCGCATTTTGAACTTCCACATTCACGAGAAACATCCGCCAGTGATGCATCTTGATGTTCACCTTGAAGGCAGGCAACAGGTGTACTTCAACCCTGAAAATGTGGCAGAGCGATTAGAAAACTTGAGACAAACCACTTTGTTGGCATATTTCAACTTTGTGAAACAGATGATTTTGCAAAAACATTGTTATATAACGAAGTTCCATCATATTATACTTATAATAAGCAGCAAGGTGTTTTCAACCGTAGAAGACGTGGAACAGCTGTGAATGGCGAGCCTGGCATTTTAAAAGAACACGTCATTGGGTCTATACGGTGCACCCAAACAACTCTGAATTATATTACTTATTCTTACTTCTGCATACAGTGCGAGGTCCTACTTCTTTTGCCAAATTGCGAAAGGTTGACGGTATTGAATATCCTACTTACCAGGCTGCTTGCAAAGTGCGTCACTTGCTAGATGGTGATCAGCATTGGGATGGCGCTTTGGTCGAAGCATGCGTCAACGATAGTCCACATTGCTTGCGTCATTTGTTTGCCATTTTGCTGTTTTTTTGTAGACTTTCGGATGCTGCAATGTTGTGGCAAAAATAAAATTAGTTGAAGACTTTTTTCAGGAATGCACAACTAGACAATAACGGCGAACTGAACGACACGTTGCATGAAAGTAATATGAATCAATGTTTGCTGGCTATCCAAGAAATAGTTACATCTATAGGGGGTAATCCTGTCTCTCAATATGGAATGCCCGCACCAGCTTTAGACAGGGAAAGCATTAACAGGGCGTACGCGGCGGAAATAAACTATAATCCAGCGGAACTGGCCAAAACATTGCAAAATGGTTTCTCGAGTCTGACAGCGGAACAGCGTATGATATTCAAAAAAACATTTCTCACCAAAGTAATCTTGGCCCAAATACGCCATCAAAGCAAAATTTCTCTTGCTGTCGCTTCATCGGGCATAGCAGCCACATTGTTGCCCGGAGGCAAAACCGCCCATACAATGTTCAAGATCCCGATTGAATTGAATCTTACAGGAAGCCCAGTGTGTAATGTTTCTAGAAACAGCGACAAAGCAAGGGTTCTACGCATTTGCTGCTTAGTAATATGGGACGAGTGCACTATGGAAAACCGTAAAGTGGTAGAAGCAGTAGATAGAACCTTGCGAGATATCAGACAAGATTACCAGCCCACGGGTGGTATGACAATGCTTTTCTGTGGCGATTTTTGGCAGACTTTCCCAGTCATACCACGAGGAACAAGGGAAGATGAGATTAGAGCCTGCCTAAAGAGCTCAAGTCTGTGGCACAACGTTATACTGATGCATTTAGCAATAAATATGCGGGCGCAAACAGGAGGCAACCCAAATGCACAAGAGTTTTCAGATTTATTACAAAAAATTGGTGTCTGCACGTATCCGCAAGAAGAAGGGAAAGTTATTTTTGCCTGATAATTTATGTTGTACTGTTCCATCACTGCAAGACCTAATTTCTTCTGTGTATGGTGACCCAACGCAAATGACAAATCACATCTTGGCTATGCGAAAGAGCTATTTTGACCGATCGCAACGACCAGGCAGCAGCAATAAATGCTGAAATATTGACGTGTATTCATGGGGAAAGTGCAGAATATATCTCTATCAACAGAGTCAATGAAGACAGTGAACAAGAACAAGTGAACAAGAAGACGCTACCAACTATCTGGTGGAATTATTCAATTCCCTAAGCACACCCGGTCTTCCGTCAAACAAAATTAATTTAAAAGTCGGCATCCCTATAATTCTCCTTAGAAATTTAAGCCCACCAAAACTATGTAACGGCACCAGACTAAAAATCCACTCCCGCAAGGCGCAGGGCCAAACGCTGCGCCTTGCGGGAGTGGAGCTCAGTGTCAGCTGCTTTGCGCACGGCCAGCTCTATGTGGCTCTCTCCTGTGTTAGCAACTCCACCAATCTGTATGCACACATCCCTGGGGGTTCTACTGCTAACGTTGTTTACAGGGAAGCGTCGTCGTAGTGAACCTGGCTACTGAAAGAAAACTATTTTTAATTGAAGTTTGTTTATTGTCTTTGTTTTTTTTTCACTTTGTTTTGAGTATGGTCCAAGGCTAGGAGTATACTTATAAAAAACGCATCGGTACGTTTTTCAGTGGTCTGCACGTACGAAGTCATGGGCACAGCTAGTTGACAAATATTAAAATAAAACTAACCTGGGATCTCAACAAAGTCATCTGCATTCCACCCAACCAGGCACAGACCCCATAAGTAGAAATATTTAACTTTGGAAGGATCAGTTCACTCAAGTATTCGCATAATCACTCTTTTTTTCGTTCAGCAAACATAAATCATATTTCTTAAGCTGTAACAACAAATGCAAGCCAACACAACATGCCAATGTAATGGAAATATATGTAATCTCGTCTTGGATTAGTCTTCATGTTTTTGAAAGATCACTTGCTCACCATATTTAATTCCTTAAAAAGTGATTTTAAATACGTGGTTTGTATACAGTATAAAGAAGATTTGTTCAGATTTATAAACATTCCTCAAAAATTGTCTATTTTTCTTTCCTCTTCCTAGTTTAACAATAATTGTTAGTAGCTGCCAGTAGACAGGGAATGCAACCACAAGAGCTGGCTTCTCCACAAATCTCAATATGTAAGAGGAAGTACAGTTTGTATTATATGTTCAGCCAGTGGTTTTGTTTAACTTCCTTTCTCTTACCAAAAAGAAAACCACTTTATGACATTATAATAATTCTGCTTAGACTTATTGAAAGAGGGAAAAAGGCCAGTCTTACTCTTTCTTCTCCATTTCATCTAATATTACAGTCAGTAAGCATTCTGTAACATGTGGCTTGTAATGAATAGTCCAACATAACAATATAATATGACCAGTCCTAAATTAAATTCTTAAGTTACTATTCTAAACATTTTTAATACATTTGAAATTCGACAACAATATATCAAATGTAGAGAGAGTCAAACATGTTGGTACTAATATGTAAAATAAAGAGAGAAAAAACATTTTCTACTTGTAAAGGGGTTGTCTGGTATTAGCAAATGAAAGTTAATTTTCCAATATTCTTTTTGTATTAATTCCTCACGATTTCCAAGATCTCTGCTTGTTGTTATTTAGTAGGAACATACATTGATAACTTCCAGCGGATACAATTCTGGTCATGGTCATGTCATGGACACACAGGTTCACGGCTCGTTACAGGTACAGTATGTGTATCAGAGCTGTGTCCTGTAATGATCCCAGCACTTATGTGTTCATCACATGACCCTGGACAAAATTTTATCCACTGGAAGTCAACAATGAATGTTCCTACTAGATAAGAACATGCAGAGATCTTGAAAACCACGAAGAAGAAATACAGAAAGTATATTGGAAATGTGTATAACTTTTAATCCTACAAAAATATTTAATTTATTTTCTGAAACCAGACAACCCTTTTAATATCCATGAAGACCAAATGCAAATGGATGTTGGTGAAGAGAATACCCTGTGAAAGTCATAGCACCCTAAACTGGCCATAGGTATAAGATAGTTGTCGGTTTAGTAATCGTAGACCAACTGATACATAATGTCTATGACCAGCTTTAATATCTGACGCTTAGATATTTTTAGTCTGTTTAAACATAGCTAATAATTTACATGTAAGGTGGTTTGTCAAAAAAAATTCCCTAAGGCCAGGGTCACACATACAGTTCTGATGCAGTTTTTAGTGTAGTTTTTGGCTTAGTTTTTTTTAGCCAAAGACCGAAGTGGATCCAAGAGGATGGAAAGGTATGGAGAAAAGACTGATATATCTCTTTGCTTTTGTGTTCATTCATGTCTGGCTCACAACACGGAACCTAAACTAATTGTTGAACAATTTATTTATGAGCATACTCCTAACAGTTACCAGTTATTGCCAGTCACCACGTTCAAATAAATTCAAAACTTTTTAATCTCAATGTGCATTCTCTAAATTAAAAACATAGATCAGTGTCCACTCTTCTCTTCTTCTTTGGGAATGTGCCAGACGAAGGCACCATTCCGCTGCAAAATTGCGTTGCCGTGTTTTATTGAATAAGCGATAACTCCACAACATTTTCCTGGCATGGATTTGTGCCATCAGCACATCCCTGATTTTTTTGCTCTATATGCTATACTTTGACAGCAGTGAATCCTCAATAGTTGGTATCAGGGGGAGAAGTAGCTAAATGACTTGCCTACGTTGAATGACTTCCACTGTACATTGCACAACCATGCATGGTCAACTTGCTATATTACCAATTGACCAGAACACAGTTTCTCAAAATTTATCGGAGGTTTTTACACTATAGAAGGCCATGCCTTATTTTTCTATTTTCTTTGTGAACTTGGGCAGATTGAAAACAATATGTAAAATGCAGTTTCATCCCGTATCCCAGAGCTCTATTATTTAGGAATTATAAATACTGCTTTTCCAGTGGGGGTAAGAGTAAGAGGTTCCATCGAATAGGCCACTATAGAATAAAGTAACGTTAAAACCATTGTTTTTCTTGTGAAATTCTCGATAAGTTTGATGTGTCACATGACCCTCTTCCCATTGAAAAAACTAAAGTTGGATACAAAATGGCCGACTTAAAAATGGCCGCCATGGTCAACACCCAGCTTAAAAAGTTTCCCCCCCTCTCATATGCTAATGTGCCACAAACAGGAAGTTAATATCACCAACCATTCCCATTTTATTTAGGTGTATCCATATAAATGGCCCACCCTGTATATATGGAATTAGTCATACTAGAGGGAAAGCTTGCCTATATGTGGCTTGGGAGATGGGTTTACAAATTTTCCTAGATATTCAAACTTAAAAATTGATGGCACTGAAATCAGCTAGAACTTCTGTCAACACCTTGTTAAGAGAAAACAATTATAAATTACACATGACATCCGCTAGCACGGCATTATGAACTCATCAATCTTTGTTTAATCAAAGAAAATCCAGAGAGCGGGTCCTTCTCAATGGTCCAATCCCAAATATAGACTGAAGTAGGTATTTCTACATATTACTGGCAGCTAAAATTGCTATATCCTAAACCTGGAAAAAATTCACAGCACATCTACACCTTGTAAAGTCAAAACTAAATTGGATTTGATAATCTCACCAAAGTTTTAAAAAATATCCAGGAAAAATTTGGGCAGACATGATAGCTTGACCAGAAAGTCTAAGACGAATGGCCTTAGGGGTTTGATGTTAGGGTTGGTGTATCTCTATTTCTTTCTTTTGTTTCTAATTTTCCCTAGGTCATCTTTTCTCTAATGCGTTTGCTATGTTAGTCAGCTGTAAATTCAATATGATTTTAATGTATTACTCCTCTGGCATCTTTTTTTTAGGACTGATATGAGGTACAAATTATACAGACATTTTTGAGTGTCCAACACGTTCTAAGTGAGAATGCAGTTATAATAGCTAGTTCAATTCTCTCGCTCATTGCTGCCTTTTCTAATTATTTATTATTTTGGCTTAACTATAAAAGCAACATGTCACAAGAAAGACACGAAACATGCTCTTGTTAAGATTAGTCTTGGGACCTATTATATGGACAAGAAAACATCCCTGTTATTCTAGGACTTAATGTTTCTAGGAAAGAGAATATGATTTGTGCACTGTGCTTTGCTGTTTTAGAAGATTATCTGGAAAATGTTAGCTTTATACCTTTGCATATTTCATGATTTCATGTTGGGCTTATGACAGTTTGGATAGTGAAATGTTAATGTTTTGTTGTAAAAACCAAAAAAAAAACTACAAACCACATCCCGTCATCCAGCAATGTTAGAGATAGACATGTTCCTCAAAAAGGAAAACTGTGGCAGGGAGATAACCTCTTTTTAAGCAGAGGTTTGCCAGCTCCAGAGAATTACTGGGGGTCCAGGATCTCTTACCCCATCGATCAGCTATTATTGCTGCCAGACGTTTTAGTGGTATTACATGGCGGACATTTAAATGTCCAACCATGTAACTCATTGATACGCCAAGTCTGTCAGAGCTAAAATTTCTCTTTGTAAGCAGTTCTCTGCTCTGGCTCATAGAGGGGTTCCTGAACAGGGACCCCCATCTAAGAAGTGGATATTCCTTAGTAGGTCATATGGACAGAGGTGGTCTTTGTGAGACAACTTCTTCAAGCTCCCATCAGTGTGTACTTTTAATCCAATCTGTGCCAACAGAACTTAAATACTGGTGGCTAACAATGCTAGTAACACATGATTAAGAGGCTTTGACTTTCACCCATCTTTGGATGCGCTACATATGTAGGTATGTTTGTTGCCAATTTATTGATTGTTCAGGGGCGTAGCTAGGGGGGCTGGGGGGGCGCAACTGAGATGGAAGGGGGTGGCACTTGTATAGCTGCCTCTACTACAGCTGATCGCTTCTGTAGTTGCCTGTCTTACAGGGCGCCTATCAGCAGCGATCAGCTGTTTTAAAAAGGCTGCTCTACAGCGGTCCCATCATTTGAGGGCCCCCTGCTGCTACGGGGCCCACGCCACCCGGCACATTACATTTATGGGCCGGACGGCACGGGCCCCCTCATGCCCGGGGGCGTCGCTAGCACCGTAGGGGGCCCCGGTGCTAGCGACAGCCATATTCACTTGTATCTGCGTCCTCAGGACGGAGATACAAATTAACACTATAGTCTGTAGGCCCGGCGTGATGGCAAGAATTCCGCTGGCCTGCGCAAGGGTTGCGCCTGGAGGCTGTGAAGTGCTCCATTCGTCACAAGAACGGGGCAAGGTAAGTACATTTTCTTTCTTTTTGTGGCTGCATGGCACTATATACAATCGGAGGGGGAGCTTTGTGGCACTATATACAAGGGGGTGGCTGTGGGACTATATACGAGGGAGGGGGGCTGTGTGGCACTGTATACAGGGGGGGCTGTGTGGCACTATATACAAGGGAGTTGGCTGTGTGGCACTATATACAATGCGGTGCTGTGTGGCACTATATACAAGGGAGAGGAGGGCTGTGTGACACTATACAAGGGGAGTAGGAAGCTGTGTGGAACTATATACAAGGGGGGTGGCTGTGTGGCACTATATAGAAGGGGGGCTGTGTGGCACTATACCCAAGGAGGGGAGACTGTGTGGCACTATATACAAGGGAGAGAGGGGCTGTGTGGCACTATATACAAGGGATGGAGACTGTGTGGCACTATATACAAGGGGGGCTGTGTGGCACTATATACAAGGGGAGGGGGAGCTGTGTGGCACTATACCCAAGGAGGGGGGACTGTGTGCCACTATTTACAAGGGAGAGGGGGGCTTTGTGGCACTATATACAAGGGAGAGGAGGCTGTGTGGCACTATATACAAGGGAGGGGGCTCTGTGGCCCTATATACAAGGGAGAGGGTCTGTGTAGCACCATCTACAAGGGGGGGGCTGTGTGTGGCACTATCTACAAGGGGGCTGTGTGTGGCACTATCTACAAGGAGGGCTGTGTATGGCGCTATCTACAAGAGGAGACTGTTTGTGGCACTATCTACAAGGGGGTTGTGTGTGGTGCTATCTACTATAGGGGGGCTGTGTGGCGTTATCTATAAGATGGGGGCTACTATAGGGTGGCTGTGTGGCGTTATCTATAAGATGGGGGCTGTGTGGCGCTACTTACAAGGAGGCTGCGCGTGGTGGTATCTACAAGGGGGGCTGTGTGGCGTTGTCTACAAAAGGGGGGCTGTGTGTGGCGCTATCTACAAAGGGATGGCATGTCTCGCTATCTACAAGGGGGCTGTTTGTGGCACTATCTACAAGGGGGGCTGTGTGGCATTATCTACAAGAGGAGGGCTGTGTGTGGCGCTATCTACAAGGGGGGGCTGTCTGGCATTATCTACAAGAGGGGGGCTGTGTGGCGTTATCTACTAGAGGGGGCTGTGTGTGGCAATATCAACAGGAGGCTGTGTGCGGCGCTATCTACAGGGGACTGTGTAAGGTGCTATCTACAAGTGGGCTGTATGTGGCCTCTTTAATTTATTTTCTTTTAATTTATTGTTATGTTAACTACCTTATAGAGCTATATTGGTTGTAAAATGTACAAATAGTTTCATGCTCGACTTAGATTAAAAAAAAGTTTAAATAAAACGACACTTCATTGATTGGTAGAGAAAGCAAACATGGAGAGGGGAAAGAAGTTGGGGCGGTGCAAACTGAATCTTTGCCCCGGATGCAGGAGAACATAGCTACGCCTCTGGATTGTTCACAATGTGGTTTTCAAATAGATTTTATTTATTTTTTTACACCTGTAGACTATTGACATATATCACTCTCTCTTAATATTTCTATAAGGTGGCAAAGTCTGCGGTAAACAATGTTTTACTGCCTGGACTAGGACACATTTGTAATTCTATAAGCACTGCTATTTTTATATTATACATTTATTTTTGTTTACTTTATTTATTTACTATCAATACTTTTACATTAGCAGGTTGTTACGTACTAGTATTTATTGCTATCTATTTGGTATATATTTATTGGCTTATTGTTTCTATACATAATATCTACTTATATAAATACCTTTTTCTTACTGGAGTTTCCTTTTGTGGTATCTAGAGTGTCAATTTTTATATTTTTTCTTTTATTCGATTTTTATTGTTTCCTTGTGATATAGGAAATAACCAGCGCACTTGTTGCCACAACCACTATCACGCAAATAGATAACTACCCTCCAGAATATTTTTAAAGAACAGAATGCTACTATGTTTTAAATAAAAAATTATTTTATTACATAATAAATATCACGTACAGTTTAAAATTTTGTCTACAAATACCATGGCAAGTGGCATGTGGGCCATGCAGTGCTGGGTTTTAATTTCTGGAATCTGTAGGCACAATGGCAGAGATATACTAATATTTGCGTACCAATACATGGTACGCTAGTGTGAAATTACATTTTACGAGTTTTGAGGTTTTTTTTTGCTACTACTGTCACTATGAACAATGACAGTAAATCAGTTTCAGAAGGTTTATATGGCTACAGTATTGAATGGAGGATACAGCACCAACTGGCAATGCATCAGCTGGAAGCAGCAGGTGTTCTTCCCATGGGGCTGCCCATAGGCAGTAGCCCCTTGTGCCTTATTGGAGACCCATATATTAATCTATATATTTTCTGAACATCACCGATATCCAAAGCAACAGGACAAACACACATATAATACAGAACCTTTACTGTCCAAGCTAGCAATAAATTAATACATAAGAGGAAATCAATTGTCTAGAAAAATTACTGGAAACCCATGCCTGATGTCATGTTTACTTAACCCCTTAACTACCAGGCCCATTTTGGCCTTAATGACCAAGCATTCTTTTTCGGTTTTTAGTCTCGCATTCAAGGGTCATGACTTTTTTTTCGTCAAAATAGCCGTATGGGGCTTGTTTTTTTGTGTAACGAGTTAAAGTTTTCAATGGCACCATTTTCGGGTACATATCATACATTCATTAACTTTCATAAATTTTTTGGGGGGAGGAAATTGGAAAAAATTTATATTTGAGCATTGTTTCTCGCAATTCTAGTTTATGCCGTTCACTATGCAGCATAAATAACATGTTACCGTTATTCTATGGGTCGGTACGATTGCGGCGATAAAAAACATATGTATAGGTTTTTAATGTTTTGCTACTTTTGCACAGTAAAAACACTTTTAAACAAAAATTGTTTGTTTTTGCATCGGCTTGTTCCAAGATTCATTATTTTTGTATTTTTCCGTTGATGCAGCCACATGTGGGCTTGTTTTTTTCAGGACGCGACTTATTGATTAACTTCTATTATATTTTTTTGGGAGGATGGAAAAAAAAAAGCAATTCCGCCGTTGTTTTTTTGTGGATTTGTTTTATAGTATTCACCATGCAGTTTGAATAATGTGTTAACTTTATTGTTCGGGTCATTACGATGGTGGAGATATCATATGTGTGTATTTTTTTTTTTACACTTTTACAAAATAAAACCACTTTTTATGGAAACGTTTTTATTTCTACCGTGCACTCTTTTTTATTTTTAATAAACTTTAACTGTATTTATTTGCTTCTTTTCTTAATCCCACTAGGACACTTCACAATGTGATCTTCTTATCTTTGCTATAATGCTTGGTATACCCAGTATACCAAAGCATTACTGCCTGTCAGTATAAAACTGACAGGCAGTCTATTACACCATACCTCTAGCATGGCCTAATGGGCATACAGTCATGGCAGTCAATGTGCTTGTTGTTTTTTCTTGGTTACTCCACTGAAGACCCTACTGCTCCTAGCAAGGTCCTTCCAGGCACCAGCTGTGACATATCTATGCAAAGAAGATAAACCAGTTTTAACAAAAGCAATATAATTGAACAAATGCACATAATACAACAACACAAAATACCGCTGCATAACAGGGGAGGGAAAGCAGGAGCTCAGTCTGTCTCTTTAGTTTGGGGGGCGAGAGTACAAAAAGTAGGTGTCCATGCTTGCTCCCTCCTCCCCCTTTACATGATTTCCTGGTCAATAGGGTTGTTCTAAATATCCGGCCAAACATGGCCAGTATCAACTATTTTTATATTACCCCTAAAGGGGACCCGCAGTCAAATGTCCCCCCGGCTTAAGTTCCTTGGCAGCTCGCATTTCATGAGCTATCAGAATGATTTGTGCCCAATGATGAACTCAGCTCTGATACTCCTGTGTATAAACATAAAATGAAAAACAGCTCAACAGCATTAGTCTAAAAGTGTCCAAAGTGCACCCCTTGCATTCACAAACATATTCCAGCGAATCACATTTCCTTTATGACTGTTGAGTATTCCATCATGGGACCACCTGGATCATGCTATCAGCATTATTAGTATCATAAATAAATCATCGTGGCCCTAGCATGACCCTAAAAACAAATGAGCATTGATTTATGTTTCCATACATACACCTTATATGTAGATCCATATAAATAGCTCTGATGGTTCTAAGGTAAAACTGGCTTTACATTTACCATATATGTGAAATTAATTCTCCATAATAGAATTGTTTTTTGTCCCTGCAATCTGCTTATAAAATTGAAAGGTATATCTAAAAGTTACAAAGTCTAAAAAGGTATCCTGCAAGGCTTAGGTTATACTGTATTAGACCTCATGCACATGCATGTAATATGGTGCCCATAGACTTCAATAATGCCCTACTGTACATGGAGGCATACAAAGTTTTTTTTTTTTCCATATTACTCTGCCCAAAAAAAAAGTGTTATTCTACATAAGATGCTGTATTATGAAGGCATTTTCCCTTACAAGCGTTGCTTCTAGGGGAGAATATGTCCGTAATATGCACTGTACGATGGCGGAATACAGAGTGCCTGAAATGTTATACTATGGAGCTACTGTGTCTCCATGTGCCTATGTACAGCCTCCATGCCTACAGCCCGACCACGTGCATGGACCTTATTCTCTACAAATTGTTAATAAGGAATTCCTTATGGATCTACCATTTATACTGTATTACACAGGCAGTTCCTGCTAAAATACAGTTTATTTGGTTAACACTTTATATTTCTTCCTATATTTTTACTGATGGTGCACTGAACAGTTTAATACATATACGTATTGTCTGCAAAATTATAGACACTACACCTAAACCCTTTTGACTACTAATGGTTATTCCATATTATACCGTAGTTGTCACACTGAATGGTTTCCATTTTCAAATGTAAACATAAATACATAGCAGTTTTTGATGACTTAATTTACCTACATAATATCACCAAATTATAGGGTATTCCCATCCCAGAAATGCATGGTAAATCCACATAATATGCCAAATATGTCTAATAGGTGCAGGTTCCACCTCTGGGATCTCTGCCTATCGGGAGAATGGGTAATTTTCAGCATTGTATTTTTTTTGTTTATTTATTATCCCGTTCACGTTTCACACTAAATAACCTGTTAAATTAATTCTTCAGGTTATTACGATCGTGTAGAGACTTACTATGTGTAGGTTTTTCATTTTTAAGTGAAGTATGGGCAATAAAACGTATTTTATGCTAAATAATTCCTTTTTTTTGACCTTTTTTTTGACCTTTTTTTTAATTTATTTTTGTTGCATTTTGTTTTTATTCTCATGAAGGGATAACTTTTTAACAACTTTATTTTATATTTATGATGTATAAGCATACGCCTGTATGCTTAAACATTACACTGTGTCACTATGACACAGGCTGCTGTTAGGGCAACACATAATGTGCCCTAACAGCGGGAATACTGAACAGACAGCCCTGTGGTCCATTCTAGGTCCCCAGAGCCGATCTGCATAGGGTTCCCCCAGTCTCCGATCACATCACCGAGTTTCCGGTGATGCAATCGAAGAGGGTAGTCTCCCTTGA
The DNA here is from genome assembly GCF_050947455.1 of Rhinoderma darwinii. Taxonomy (NCBI): domain Eukaryota; kingdom Metazoa; phylum Chordata; class Amphibia; order Anura; family Rhinodermatidae; genus Rhinoderma; species Rhinoderma darwinii. The sequence goes on along the minus strand of NC_134687.1, from coordinate 154,441,774 downwards.
TTATGCCGTGGTCAGGAACCAGGGCAATCAAATGGTTAAACAGCTGGGGTCTGAGTTTTTTTTCCGATCCAAGCTGCATTCAGGAGGCTGTTCTAAGTTCAGGAGCTAAAGTTCCTGTTTAGAGGATGAGCACTCTTCGGAGCGCTCAAAATCCTCTTGTACAGCAACATCAAAAGAGGTTGCTGTAGACTGGGTACCTGCACCGCCTGCCGTCAAAAGACAGGTTTAAAATAAAATACAAATTTGAGAAATGGAAGTCAAGTGTATCATGGGACATCACCGTTTTTTTTTGTTTAGCTCAGTGGTCTCCAACCTATGGCTCTTCAGCTGTTGCGTTTTCCTGACAAATGTTTCCCCCCCCCCCCAATTACTGTGGACATGCTAGGTCAAAGCATAATCAACCTGTCTCATGGTTTTAGAGCTTTTATTCCTTGATGAGCAGTGTGAAGTAATTTTAGCATTTCAAGCATGAAACTCCATCAGAGATACACTATATGACCAAAAGTATGGGGACACCTGACCATCACACCTAGATGTGCTTGTTGGATATCTCATTCAAAATCCATGGGCATTAATATGGAGTTGGGCCCTCTTTTATAACAGCCTATACAGAAAATTGCCACAAAGGTGGAAATATTCAATTGTCTAAAATGTCTTTGTATACTGTAGCATTGACTTAACCCTTCATTGGAATTAAGGGACCTAGGCCAAACCCTGAAAAACAGCCCAGACCACTATGACCCCTCCACCAAATGTTAAATGTTACATTATGCACTATACAATCCAGTAGTGTTCTCCTGGCATCCACCAAACCCAGATTCATCCATCCGATTGCCAGATAGTGAAACGTGATTCATTACTCCAGAGAAAATGTTTTCTCTGCTCCAGAGTCCAGAGGCGGCGTGTTTTACATCTCTCCAGCCGACGCTAGGCATTGTACATGGTGATCTTATGCTTGTGTGCAGCTGCTCCACCATGGGAACCCACTTCATGAATCTCCAAACGTACAGTTCTTGTGCTGATATCACTTCCAGAAGCAATTTCGAACTCTGTAGCAAGGGATACAACAGAGGATACGCAATTAGTGGCCCCAGTCTGTGAGTTTGCATGGTCTACCGTTTTGTGGCTGAGCCATTGTTACTCCTAAATACTTTCACTAAACAATAATAGCACTTACAGTTGACTGGGACAGATCTAGCAGATCAGAAATTTCATGAACTGGCAAAGGTGACATCTTATGACAGTAGGACATTTAAAGTCACTAAACTCTTTAGTACAGCCCGTTTTACTACCAATGTTTGTTTATGGAGATTACATGGCTCTGTACTTGATTTTATGAACCTGTTTCAAAGGGTGGGGCTGAAACATGATCTCAATAATTAAGAGGGATGTCCACATACTTATATACATACGTAAGTAGATCATTAGTTATTCAAAGTGAATAAAGCATTGGCCAAAATTAATATAGTATTGCCTTCATTTACTTCATTATACTTCAACCGGATAGGTCATCAGTACATAATCTGTGGGGGTCCGACAACCAGACCCAGCAGAGTTAAGATGCTTCGGCTGCCTCCGGGCATGGGACGTACATGCCGGAAGCAGTTGGCTCCAGCCACGGAATAAGGGCCGATCTGCAGTACTGCAGCACTGCTCCTAATTAAGTGAACAGAAGCAGTTCCGGCTCTGTACTTCGCATAATGGGCAATCACATCCAGTGCCCGCAGGCCACTGGAGTGGCTAATCGGTGCTGGGTCTGGGTGTCAAACCGGCTTCGATGATATACTAATGATCTATCTGGTGGCCTTGAGGAGGCAGGCTATTTTTTTGTTTTGCCTCGCTGCATTTCGACAGCCATAACTTTTTTATTTTTCAAGTTAAATTTATACATATATTCTGTTTTGCCAGATGAGTTGTATTTTTTATAGCACCATTTTGGGATACATATATCTTAGTGTTTAACTAAATTTTTTGGGGTTTAACCCCTTGAAGACACAGACAGTTTTGGCCTTGTGGACACAGCCTACTTTTTCAAATCACTTTATGTGGTAATAACTTTGGAATGCTTTTACTTATCCAAGTGATTCTGAGATTGTTTTCTCGTGACATATTGTACTTCATGTTAGTGAAAAAAATTTGATCAATAGATTCAATGTTTATTTGTGAAAAACACCAAAATTTTGAGAAAATGTGGAAAAATTAGCATTTTTCTAAATTTAAATGGATCTGCTTGTAAGACAATAGTAATACCACACAAAATAGTTACTAGTTCACATATGTCTACTTTATGTTTGCATCATTTTTTGAACGTCCTTTTATTTTTCTAGGATATTACAAGTCTTCGAACTTTAGCAGCAATTTCTCACATTTTCAAGAAAATTTCAAAAATATATTTTTTACAGGGGCCAGTTCAGTTCTAAAGTGACTTTGAGGGCCTTATATAATTGAAAGTCCCATAAATCATCCCATTTTAAAAACTGCACCCCTCAATGTATTCAAAATAGCATTCTGAAAGTGGCTTAACCCTTTTCTCAGGAATTAAAGCAATGTTGAGGTGAAATTTACAAATTTAATTTTTTTGCTGAAATTCATAAGTAATACATTTTTTCCTGTAGCACAGAAGGTTTTACCAGAGAAACACAACTCAATATTTATTGCCCAGATTCTGCAGTTTTTAGACATATCCCGCATGTGGCACTAGTGTGCTAATGGACTGAAATACAAGCCTCCGAAGAAATTTATAATTTGCCTGGACAAATGACAGGGCTCAGAATTGAAGGGCACCATGTGCATTTGTGGCCTATTTTGGTGATTTTCACAGCATTGGCCCACAATTGCAGGGCTCTGAGGTCAAATAATAAAACAAACCCCCAAGTAGTGACCCTCTTGTTGGAAACTACACCCCGTAGGGCATTTTGACCCCCTTTTATGCCATTTTAGAGCACAATATGTTGTGCCATGCTTGTGCCACTGAAGACAAATACCTCATAAAATGTTAAGCGGGTTCTCCCGGGTATGACGATGCCATATATGTGGACATAAACTGCTGTTTGGGCAAACTGTAGGATTCAGAAGGGAGGGAGCGTCATTTGGCTTTTGGAGCGCAGACCTTGCTTGGTAGTTTTTCTGTTTTGGGTTTTGCTGGTATTTCAGTTTATAATGTGGGGGCATATGTAATCTGGGCAGAATACATCAGGGCATAATAAGAGGGTATAATAATGCAGTAAATAAATAATAATTCATAGATGTGTGGCCGGTGTCGCACTGATAAATGGCGCCTGATCTTATCCGCTTTTGGAACACTGCACATTTTGCATCGCCATATTCTGAGAGCCAGAACTTTTCGATTTCTTCTCCACCGGAGCTGGGTGAGGGCTTATTTGTTGCAGGACAATCTGTAGTTTTCATTGGTACCGTTTTGGGGTACATGCGATTTTTTGATCACTTTTTATTCCATTTTTTTAATAAAAACAATGTTTTTGTTATTTTTGATTTTTTTTTAGTGTTTATCGTGGGCTATAAATTACATTTGACTTTATTCGGTGGGTCGATACGATTACGGTGATACCATATGTATATAGTTTTTTTTATGTTTTGCAGCGTTTGCACAATAAAATTCTTTTTTTTTTTTTAAATATTTAATTTTTTGTCATGATATTATGAGAGGCGTAACTTTTTTAATTTTCATCAAAAATGCTGTGTAGGAGCTTGTTCATTGCGGGACAGATTGTAGTTTTTATTGGTACTATTTTGGGGTACATGCAACGTTTTGATCTCTTTTTATTCTGTTTTGTGAGGGGTTGTGACCAAAAAAATAGCGATTCTGGCATTGTTTTTTATTTTAGTTTTTTTGCGGTGTTTACCGTGCGGGAAAAATTCAATATACAGCCGACACCCACTGGCGATGGTGCGTGCTCAGCTTCTGAGCCTGCACCAGCAACACTACGTACAGTTACGTTGTGTTGCCTTAAGACCTTGGCGACAACAACGCAATTGTACGTTGTATGTCACCAAGCGGTTAATGTATGTTTATTTTTCGCCATTTACCATGCAGTATAAGTAATGTGTTAGCTTTATTATGTGGGACGTTACATTTACAGAGATAATTAATATGAACAGGGTTTTTTTTATGTTTGATCAATTGTATTCAACAAAAGCTATTTCTATGGAAAAAAATTATTTTGTGTGCATTAAAAAAAATAAAAAAATAATAAAAAAAAATAATAATATATATATATATATATATGTATATATATATATATATATATATATATATATATATATATATATCAACTTTGACTTTTTTTTGTCTCACTTTCCTGTCAGTAAAAAACTGCATAATAGGCAACTATATATGGCAGTCACTGTGGCCTTTCTTAGGCCCCTGTCTGCCATATTTAACCATAGGCCTCCACAATTCCACTGCAGGGATGGTGATAAGAGAACAATCTGCGGGTTCACATCTGCGGCGGGTCTCTGTTCCGACGTTCCATTTGAGCTTTCCATCGGAATGGAGCCCTGACTGACACAAACGGAAACCAGAGGTTTTCTAACACCATTGATTTCATTGATGACGGATCCGGAGCCAATGATTTCGTTTGTCTCCATTATACTTCAGGAAATTAGAACATGGTCTTAAATTTGTGCCTAAAAAGGCCCGTACGATTGGCTCTATGCTATCCCCAAGTCTGTTCTTCACAAAAAAACAGACCCCCACTTGGCTTAACTATAAGGCTGAGTTCACACAACCTATTTTCAGGCGTAATGGAGGCGTTTTACGCCTCGAATTACGCCTGAAAAAACGCCTCCAATACGTCGGCAAACATCTGCCCATTACTTTCAATGGGTTTGCCGATGTACTGTGCCGACGACCTGTCATTTTACGCGTCGCTGTCAAAAGACGGCGCGTAAAATAACAGCCTCATCAAAGAAGTGCAGGACACTTCTTGGGACGTAATTGGAGCCGTTTTTCACTGAATCCAATGAAGAACAGCTCCAAATTACGTCCTAAAGGTTGTTTCAAATGCAATCATACTAAATGCATCTGCTGCAATACCATCAAAACATCCACTGAATTCACATCCACGGCCAACAACAAAACATTCAAAATAAAACAATACATCAACTGTAAGGCCTCATGCACACGAACGTATTTTTTCCCTCCTGTAAATAGTGGCGTAAATACGGGTCCTTGGTTACACGTATTCGACCCGTATTGCACCAGTATTTACGGACCCGTGCACGTAAATACGGGTCCGGTGTCACCAGTATTCCACCCGTATTTAGATAGAGGGAAGGGGCAGCCCTTTCCGAGGTGAAAGTAAAAGAAATTCATACTTACCCGGCCGTTGCCTTGGTGACGCGTCCCTCTCTTGACATCCAGCCCGACCTCCCTAGATGACGCGGCAGTCCATGTGACTGCTGCAGCCTGTGATTGGCCTGTGATTGGCTGCAGCGGTCACATGATCTGAAACGTCATCCCGGGAGGCCAGACTGGAGGAAGAAGCAGGGAGTTCTGGGTAAGTATGAACTTCTATTTTTTTTACATGTTAATTTATATTGTGATCGGAAGTCACTGTCCAGGGTGCTGAAAGAGTTACTGCCTATCAGTTATCTCTTTCAGCACCCTGGACAGTGACTATCCACTGACGTCGCCTAGCAACGCTCCCGTAATTACGGGTGCACATACGTTGTCACCCGTAATTACGGGAGCCCCATAGACTTCTATGGGCCTGCCCATGCCGTAATTACGGCCTAAAATAGGACATGTTCTATATTTCTCAAGTAAGCATACGGGGAGGTACCCGTGGCCAATAGAAGTCTATGGGCCCGTGATTACTGGCGTTTTTACGTTCGTGTGCATTGAGCCTAACACGACATATGTGGTTTATTTAATCACGTGTACTAAATGTAAACTACAGTATATTGGGAGCACGTCCTGCAGTCTCAAAACGCGCATCTATCAGACGCATTGATTAAGAACCGCAACATTTCAGCGGTGTCTTTTCATTGCGCATCATGTCATAATGGAGATGTATCTTCCCTTATTGTACAAGGCATAGAAAGGGTTAATTGCTCTTACAGGGGTGGAGACCATTTGAAACAACTCAGGAATAGAGAGGCTTTTTGGATGTTTCTACTTGGCACCTGTGCACCTAATGGGTTAAACCGCCAACTAGATCTCATCCCTTTCTATTAAAATTGTTTTCTCTTACACAGTCCCTCACATTTAGGGCATGCCCACACATGGCGGATTTCCTCCGCAACTGTCCGCATCAATGCCGCACAGAATCTGCGTTGCAGATTCTGCGGCGGATCTGCCCAAAATGTGCAGTAAATTGATGCGGACTAGCTGCTGCGGACTGCGGTAAAAGTGCTTCCCTTCTCTCTATCAGTGCAGGATAGAGAGAAGGGCCAGCACTTTCCCTAGTGAAAGTAAACGAATTTCATACTTACCGGCCGTTGTCTTGGTGACGCGTCCCTCTTTCGGCATCCAGCCCGACCTCCCTGGATGACGCGGCAGTCCATGTGACCGCTGCAGCCTGTGATTGGCTGTAGCCGTCACTTAGACTGAAACGTCATCCTGGGAAGCCGGACTGAAGACAGAAGCAGGGAGTTCTCGGTAAGTATGAACTTCTATTTTTTTTACAGGTTGCTGTATATTGGGATCGGTAGTCACTGTCCAGGGTGCAGAAACAGTTACTGCCGATCGCTTAACTCTTTCAGCACCCTGGACAGTGACTATTTACTGACGTCTCCTAGCATTTAATTACGGGAGCCCCATTGACTTCCTCAGTCTGGCTGTAGACCTAGAAATACATAGGTCCAGCCAGAATGAAGAAATGTCATGTCAAAAAAGCAAGACGCATCCGCAGCACACATAACATGTGCATGACAGCTGCGGACTTCATTGCGGAAATTAGAATCTCCATTGAAGTCAATGGAGAAATTCCGCCATGAGTCCGCAACCAGTCCGCCACAACTCCGCAACATCCATTGCATGCTGCGGACACCAAATTCCGCACCGCAGCCTATGCTCCGCAGCGGAATTTTCAGCCTCGTCTAAACGAACCCTACTAAATAGAAGTGGAAGTCAATGGAGAAACGGCTCCGCTGCGGATTAACGCTGCGGAGTGTCCGCAGCGGAATTTAAGAGCAATTCCGCCAAGTGTGGCTTTGCCCTTACTGTTAGTTCCCTATGAAATTTGTAACATTGATATGTGTCCCTTTTTCTCTAATCAACTGCTTTTAACACACACCTGATTTCAGAACATGTGATTATTTCTCCGTTCATGATTGGCTGCATATATATATATATATATATATATACATATATATATATATATATGTATATATATATTGCTTCCTGTGTGATTTGTTTGCTATGCTATGACTAAGGGCCACTTGGGCCTGAAACCGGTCAGCTTCGGCTCTACAGTGTGTGTTGTCCCTGATTTTATGGAACCTCAATTTTGTTCAAGATATTGATGCTGGAACTTTCTTGCGTTTTCTGCTACAATTTGGTGCAGCCCTGCACCCTCCGCGCATCTACTTGGTTGGTGAGCTGGATAAAATTTAACTGTTTCTGTTACAGTACTGTATGTAACAAAACTAAATGTGTTCAGCATAAAGGTATGTTTACACGCTTACTAAAAAACATCTGAAAATACGGAGCTGTTTTTAAGAGAAAACAGCTCCTCATTTTCAGATGTTATTTGTGCCACTCGCGATTTTCGCTGCGTTTTTCGCTGCGTTTTTTACGGTAGTTTTTGGAGCTTTTTTCAATAGAGTCTATGGAAAATGGCTCCAAAAACGTCCCAAGAAGTGTCCTGCACTTCTTTTTCGCGGCCGTTTTTTTAAGCGTAAAAAAACGGAGCAAAAAAGTTTCCGATTTTTCTGCGATTTTTCGGGCGTTTACGGCCAAAAAAACGCCCAAAAATAGGCCGTGTGAACATACCCTAAGAACTAAGTGGAATAAGAATAGGTAAACCTGTAGTCTATGTAAAACCACAGACACTATAATATGATAATAAGTTATGGCAAATTCGAAACAAATTAATCTATCTATATCTATCATCTCTATCTATATATATCTATATCTCTATATATATATATATATATATATATATATAGATATATATAGCGCTGACACCTGCAGTGTATCGAGCGGGCTCCGCACGTAAGCCCGCTTCAAACATCACCCCCCTGCTGTATGACGTGCCAGCACATCATGGGTCGGGAAGGGGTTAAGGAAGCGGTCAGGGGGTCTGGCGCAGCCGGGCCCCTTGACTGGCGACTATAAGACGCAGAGACATTTAAACAAGATTTATTCTTGCAAAAAATCGCATCTTAGAGTCTGAAAAATCCGATATTTATTTATAAATCACATAAACAACACAAAAGTTTGAACAGCACATTCCAACAAACTGAAACAAAACGTGTATGCAGGTGCAAGAACACCTGTGATTGCAAATTTATACAGCACACAAGAAAATGGCGACAGTGCACTGCGAACACTAATGCCACCTAAGCCACTAAATATAAATAAATATGCATTACTGCTAAATCTACTTACAATAGGGAGGTTCTTAGCGCATAATTTGATCAAATTGTGTGAGCCCACCTGCCACGACAAGGCAACCTCTTTGAGATGGGAACCTACGCTGCACATACACCCAGAACTGGGACTAAACCTACATATTCTTGGGGATGGTAGGAACCAGCATTAAACTAATTAAAATCTCCCAGAGCAGAATGGGAGGAGTGCCAGATAATTTCTCAAATAGTTTATTCTTTGTAAAAGTAGTAAAATATGATGTCATTTTTTTCCTATTTTCTGTTGTCTAAAACCTAGGTGCGTCTTATAGTCAGGTGCACCTTATAGTCAGAAAAATATGTTGTGTGTGTATATATATATATATATATATATATATATATACATTGGTTACTATTGTACTAATGCAGTAAATGGAGAGGTTTTTTGGCACAACTTTTAGCAAAATAGTTGAGAAATGCAATATCCTGAAAAACAACCTTGCTTTTCTAGGTTTATATCACATCTTGGTTCATTTCCAGGGAGGAATCTAGGAGGAATCTTACTCCCTCAGGCTCTTTCTCTGTTTCTCTCCTTTCAGTGTCTTGTGATGTGTTGCAGTTCATGACCAGTGATCTATGTAAAGAAAATATAGGATGAATTAACTAGTGGGTATTCAAATGCACACATGAAAACTGAGATTTTTGTATAGTGAAGAGCGATGAATCCTTTATCCTGAAAAATCTGAATTCCTATAAAACGTGAAACCGGAAAAATCATTTTGCCTGTGAGGTTGCAATGATCGTTACTGTCTAGACAGTAGTTATGTTATTTCAATTATCGTATCAATGGTATATGTTTGATGGGAAAAACAATTAAATATGAAATATAAATTATACTTCAATATACATGTGCTGAACCAATATTATTCACGTTTATTTTTCATTGATTTATTTATTGAATTATTTCAGGGGAAATTTTGCTATAGAAATAATAGGGCTATGACTAAAAGTGGTAAAGTTACATGATTTTAATAACAGCTCTAATATAACATAACAGTTCAAGGCTTAAAAGGATTTTCTGAAAGTTTCAAAAACCTCAGTTTGAGCTGCATATCCCTTAAAATAACAAATAGTCATACACTCACCTTTCAAATCACCCTATCTCCCATGCTCATGGTTTCCTAATCCCCTGCTGGTCTTTGTTTACCAGGCTGCAGACATGACGGCTAGTTACTGGCTGTCAAGGTCACGTGTTGAGTACAGCACATCCTTCTAGTAAACAAAAACCGTTGGGGGCCCATGGAACCATTGGAAAACCATGTTAAATCCCACCAGCGAATGTCAAACAAATTGCACCAAAGGTACAGGCCATCACCTCAGTCCCACTTTTTCAAAGCAGTGTAATGCAGACTGCTTGGATACTGTATAAGTCAGCAGTATTGCAAATCTGGAGAAGGCCGCTGACTGAGTGTAAAAGGCCAAGATCCGGCTAACCTCAAGCTAATTTGCATGACAATCAGTGGCAGAGGGTTGTCTACGTCAGAGTGTGGCCCCATCCACCTTTCCAGAACAGAAAAAAATAAATGGTGAAGACACAAAATAATGCAGATTTGCAAGGAGAGGGTAAAGTAGAAGCAACGGCTGCTACAGCGGAAGCGACACCACATTCAATAGTACCTGCGTTCTTAGGACACAGATACTGTTAAACACTATGGTAGAGCAGGGACGTCTCTCCCTGATCTGTCATTTACTAGGCTACAGGCCCAGTACGGAATCCTTTGCAAGGTTTTGGAGCAGCTCCGTTTGTCGCGAGAACGGGGCCTAGGTCAGTACAATATTTTATTTGTTTGGGGGGCACTGTCTACAAGGGAGAGGTTACATAAATTATATAGGTTACATAGGTGTACAGTTGAAAAAAGACACATGTCCATCAAGTTCAACCAAGGTGGGGGGGCATTATCTACAAGGGGGAGGTGGGGGCATTGTCTAAAAGGTGGAGATGGGGGTGCTATCCACAGGGGAGGCTGTGTGGCACTACCTACAATGGGAGTGTGACATTATCTATAGGGGGGCTGTATAGCACGGTCTACAAGGGGGGCTGTATGGCAGAATCTACAGGGGGAGCTGTATGGCACTATCTACAGGGGGTCTGTATGGCACTATCTACAGGGGGTCTGTATGCCACTATCTACAGGGGGTCTGTATGCCACTATCTACATGGGGCTATATCGCGCAATCTACAGGGGTGGCTGTATAGCACAATCTACAGGGGGCGCTATCTACAAGGGGGGTTGTGTGTGGCACCCAGATGAGGGGAGGAGGGGCCAAGTCAAAAGTTTGCTATGGGTCCCAGTCTTTCCTAGTTACGCCCCTGATAGGAATTATACAAATAGTAAATTATCAGCAATTGTTATTGGCTCTTTTACCATTGGTTCACTATATATATATTTTTTTTTTTTTATTTTTTTTTACAAATTAACAAAATACAAAGTATTAACATTTCTATTTTTTAAAGCATTTTTCCACAACTGCCTAAAACTTTTGCACATCACTGTATATATATATATATATATATATATATATATATATACCATGATGTGCAAAAGTTTTGGGCAGTTGTGGAAAAATGCTTTCAAAAATAGAAGTGTTAATACTTTGTATTTTGTTAATTGGTAAAAGAAAAGTGAATCAACGGAGGGGAAGTCAAAATTAAAATTTGGTGTGACCACCATTTGCCTTAAAACCAGCATCAATTCTTCTAGCTACAATTGCACAAAGTTATGGATTTGGTAGGATTATAGTGAGGTGTATGATTAACCAATTATACCAAACAGGTGATAATGTTCATTATTTTCATATGTAGAGTGAAGCACAGTCATTAACTGTAATAGAAACAGTTGTGTGGGAGGCTTAAAACTGGGTGAGAAACAGCGAAACTCTGCTACAAAGTGAGGCTGTGGAAGACAGTTTCATGTCACAGGTCCACCATGTAAGACTGAGCACAGCAACAAGGCACAAGGTAGTTATACGGCATCAGCAAGGTCTCTCCAAGGCAAAGATTCCAAAGCAGACTGAGATTTCAAGATATGCTATTAAAGCTCTTTTGAAGAAGCACAAAAAATAGGCAATGTTGATGAGGACCGTAGACGCAGTTTTTGTCAAAGGAAACTTAGTTCAGCAAATGAAAGACACATCATGCTTGATTCTCTTTGAAATCAGAAATTGTCCAGCAGTGCCATGAGCTCAGAACTGACAGAAACCAGTGGGACCCAGATACACCCATCTACAGTTTGGAGAAGTCTTGGCAGAAATGGTCTTTATGGAAGAATTGCGGCCAAAAAGCCATACCTTTGAGGTGGAAACTAGGCCAAGCGACTCAACTATGCATGAAAACATAGGAACTGGGGTGCAGAAAAATGGCAGCACGTGCTTTGCACTGATAAGTCAAAACGTGAATATTTGGCTGTAACAGAAGGCAGTTTGCTTGCCGAAGGGCTGGAGAGCGGTACAATAATGAGTCTCTACAGGCAACAGTGAAGCATGGTGGAGGTTTCTTGCAAGTTTGGGGCTGCATTTTAGCAAATGGAGTTGGGGATTTGGTCGGGATTAACGGTTAATGGTGTCCTCAATGCTGAGAAATACAGGCAGATACTTATACAGACATAATGTCATTAAGAACTATCTTCAGTGTAAAAATGAACAAGGAGAAATGGAAGTGATAATATGGCCACCACAGAGCCCTGATCTCAACATCATCGAGTCTGTCTGGAATTACATGAAGAGACAGGACGTTTTCAGGAAGCCTACATTCATAGAAGACCTGTGGTTAGTTCTTCAAGATGTTTGGAACAATCTCCCTGCTGAGTTCTTCCAAAAACTGTGCAAGTTTACCTAGAAGAATTTATACTGTTTTGAAGGCAAAGGGTGGTCACACCATATATTTATTTTTTATTTGATTTAAATCACTTTGCATTTTGTTAATTGATGAAAGAAACCTTACCAATTCTTCTATTTTTTTTTAAAGCATTCCTACTTTGCAGCATTTTTCCGCAAATGCCTAAAACATTTGCACAATACTGTGTGTGTGTGTGTGTATATATATATATATATATATATATATATATATATATATATATATATTTATATCACTATGACTACGTCACATGGGATTGACTCCAGAGACATAAACAAGCATAGAACTACTATACTACTGTACAAGTCCACTGATTTGTACTGCCAGTTAAACAAGTAGAGGACACGTTATATAGGTGTATCCAATTTCACATTTAACAAATGCTATTGTATATTGTCTACATAATGACTCATGTCACAATAAGCTATCTGTATTTTACAGAGAGCTACATCTAGATTTTCTGTATCGTTTGTTGAAGAGTGAATTTCATATAGAGAATGACTAAACTATTAAGATCAAGGAGTTGATATAAGTTAAGAAATATTGTCTTGATATGCCATGAATGTCTCATTGGTGGGGGTCTAACCACTGGAATCCCACCACTACTCCCGCCACCACTGCCAATTTCCGTTTTCCTAATGTATAGATGGTCATGTATGTAAGGTCACTTTTCATGGATAACTATGTGTCTGTAAGTGTGGGGGAGAATTCCCAACTCTTGAAGTGGACTTTGCGTGTCCTTTTATATAGTATTTTTTATATATGCCAAAGTATATGGTTTATTTGTTGTGCACTGTGTCTTTAATGTGTGCTGTTATGTGCATTGCTTCCTTGTTTCCACCCCTAGGTGGTGGTCTACATGAAAATGCTACATTTGTGGCCTGTGTACTTATTTACTTATTTATTTATTTACTTATGGCCAGTATTGGCGCTTATTTTTATGACATGTCTTTGACTGAGTTCTTTCTCCCCCAGAACGTCAAATTGATTTAAGACATTTCATGTTGTTGCATTGTAATGATCTGACTGTTAATTGTACAGGTGGTATAATGTTTGGCTCGCGTGTTATGCTGGGTTGTTTCGTGCCTGGGTGTGTAGCTCTGATGCCATTTTGACTGCATTGCCACATCATAACAGCGCCATGTGTGGTAGGCACTAACATTGGATCTAAGTTTGTGGGTCCTGGAGCATGTTGCAGGTGCGGGGAAAAAGCCTCCTCTTGTGTGTGCAATAGTTGCGTGAGCAGTGGAGGGTACGGAGCCTTCCTACGTGTCTCAACAAGTCTCAACAAGTCAATGAGAGTAAGCAGTTGCGGCCTACTAAGCCTGAGATTGCCGGACCAACCCCTGCATCAGGGAGGAGCGCCCTTGGCTTTGTCTGCGTCAAAGTGTGAGCCAGCCATTGTCCGCCTGCCTGAGCATGTCTAAGACCTGTGCCTCTCATATTGAGAAGTGTTCTGTGTTCCTGCTGTGGCCGCATGTACCATCAATACTGGCATAGTAAAGGTAAGTTTGCAAGAAATCTCCTGTCGTCCTACTATCTTTGCCGCAACACCTGCAAAGGGCTGTACACCACCCAGGCCCTCACTTACATGTCTACATGAGAACAGTTTTCTGGAATCCTCCCTTCTAGGAACTCCTCTATGATATGCAGTAAGAAATAAAAAAACATTTTTAAATCTGGACTTCTATTGAATGTTATTCCAATGTTGTTTTTGGATTTTATGGATTTTGAAGGTGTACTTACATATCTAAAAGCTATTACTTTAAGGTTTACTAAAACCATCTATTTATGGTCAAAGCATAGGAAATTGCACCATGAATAACTCTACACCTGCCTATGGGACGGTATCATTTATTTACAGTATACCGTGTTCACGACACTATTTTCTGCCATCACTACAAGCAATATCTAGAGTTGGACTATGAGAAAAGTTCTAGGTGAACTGTGCACAACCTGAACAATGCAAATGACCTTAAAATGGAAGTGGTCTAGTAAGTTTGACAAAAATCTGTGGTCTCTTGTACGAAATTGAAAGAATTCTCTTTACACCAATAAGATCAGTAACAAGATTCTTCACTTTGACAATGAGTTGTTATAATATTCTGCAGCTGCAATTATATTTATCAACCGTTCCATGAAAGTGCAAAAAAATGGAAATCTGTACGTCCTTGTAGAGCGTCTTGACATCCAGGAACTATACAAATGTGATTTTCTCTAATAATTCTCTAGTAACATCTGCTACTAAACTTGCTGACAGCCAGATGTTGAGGTTTATAATCACAGACAGTGGAACGGGGCTACACATCCTGTAGTTTAAGCACTCCACTAACCAAGCATGACTTGTATGTTCATCAATTACTCATCTATTCATAGTTGTTCCTCTTTTTGTTGTTGAACTGGCCTTGTTTTCCACATTCCGGAGCTCAGACTGGCTGGGAACATTTACATGTACACCTGCTCATTACATGCTATGGTCCCAATCTGTTTCGGACTTATTACTCATGCAATGGTCATAATTGTTTACTTAATATAATTGGTAGCTCTTTTATCTGAACCTTCTCGTTGGGGAATTCTCATATAAAAGAAATAACACATTATTGCAGATGTCCACTTTTATCGGAATTACTGAGAACAACTATTAGCTACGTTTTTGAGACCAGCATTCAGTTTAAGATTGCTTATAGTTTGTCTGTTGCTCCTTTTCTGTACAAACAGTTTAAAGAAAATTTATGCTGAGAAAATGACCTTTTGTTTAAACCAGGGCAGGCTCCAGGTTTATATGGGCCTCAACTTCTTTCACCCACCCAGTATAATATACATCAATAAAGTCGCCAGTGTTGTTTATGTCCTGGTTTTTGCTGAATAAATATATTTTTCTTTCATTTTTACCAAATAACGCCCAAAAAACCCCCCACCATATGTCAAAGGGTAACTAAACTTTCAGAAAACTTCCGACATGTCATAATAACATTAGTAAACCTACAAGAAACCTCAAAAAAGAAGAGAAAGGGGGTCCCCAACAAACTACAGAAACAACCTAGAAAGCACAAAAGCACAGGGGACATAGCACCCCAATAGAGCGTACAAATATATCAAATATACTTAAACCCCCGCTATTTTAAATTAAGTCAGCCTCTTGAAACGCGCGTCGAGGCGTTTTTCTGTGCCACATCTCTCCACGTCCCCTGCCTCCACCATGTCTCTAGGTATGTTTTTGTATCCATATCCCTGGTGATCTATATACTTCCGCCATTGCATGTGTATTGGTATTGTTGTAGTTTATTCCTACTACACGTATTTCTCACTAGTAGAATCCACTAGACATACCTAGTAGTCCTGCATTTATTTGCCTTTTGGCTATTGCCATATTGCTATTCATCTTTTGTATATATGATATATGGTGTGACAGGTATGGGATGTTTGTTTTGAGATGGGTTGTCTCTGCTTACCTCATGGTATGTTTACATCTATATCTCACTGATGCTGCTCTCCGTGTATTACCTGCTTTATTTAAATATATTTATTCATATTTCTGTGATGCCATGTATTTTTGTTCATTAATAAAGATCTCTATTTTTTACAATACGTGGTAGTGATATATTTGTACGCTCTATTTGTACGCTTTGTCCCCTGTGCTTTTGTGCTTTCTAGGTTGTTTATGTCATAATAACATGTCAGAAGTTTTGGTTGGTGGGGGTTTGAGCAAAGAGACCCCCATCAATCGCTAAAATGAAGCAGCGTAAGCGCTCGGAAAGCCGAGTAGTTGGTGTGCGGACTTTCTATTGAGTCTGTACACCAACTGCTCGGCTTTCTGAGAAAAGTCGATCAGAAACCAAGTGGCTCAGCATTACCCGAGCGCTTCTGCAGCTTCGTTTTAGCGATCGGTGGAGGTCTCAGTGCTAGGACCCCCACCAACCAAAACTGAATGCCCAGACCCCTGTTCCCCTCTTTGGACACTACACAACTACGTTATATTTACGCAAACGGTTTGATGCAATATTCTGTATTAGCCACGTAAGCTGAGGGGTTTTAGGTGGTCTCGTGGGGGTTGTGTTTAGCCGCTTATCAGGGTGGCAACCCCCTAAGAGATTAGATCTAGCATGTTGTTTCTATTTTAAATGTTTTTAGAATGTCTATGTGGCGTATTTACTTCAAATAAAATGTATATTTTTTTTGGTATATATAGTGACCAAAAGTTTTTTTCCGCATACATACCCATTTGTGTTTGGTTTTGTCATTTTTAAGTTTTTCAGGGTATGTGGCAATACATGTGCTGTGCCCGCCGATGATTATTATTTGTACAAAATAACTTTCTTAAACCAGAAAGAGAAGAAAAGTCACGACCAAGTATTTGCAAAATTACAAACAATCTTTATTTCGGTCAAAAATACACAGAAAACACATTACAACTATACACAGTAAAAAGAATGAACCCTCATAAAGAGATGGAATCCGAACATAAAAGCAGCCTGGTCCCCCAGATGTTAAAATGGTCAAAAGATCCCACAAAGAGCATAAATCAATATTATTAGGCAGGTGCTAAGCATAGTACATTTGCACAGATAGATACCTAAAAAAATATACATGCAAAGTGCAGTCATAGGCAAACTAATGAGCAGTATACCTACACCTACGTAGTGGAAAATGAGCAGGAGATCAGGACCGGGAGGGGAGACCGCTGCCAGGGGGTCTGGCAGCGGTCTCTCCTCCAGGTCCTGATCTCCTGTGGAATCCCCTGACATCGCTGACCACATATGGAAAGTGTTGTCAGGGTCTTCCCCAGAGCGAAGTCCCGGGCAGAGTGCTAGTATCGGCTCTGCTCCGGGACTCTGTGGAATCCCCTGACATCGCTGACCACATATGGACAGTGTTGTCAGGGTCTTGCCCAGAGCGGAGTTCCGGGCAGAGCGTTAGTATAATGGAATTCCCTGACCTCCATGCGCTCTGCCCGGAACTCCAGCTCTCGGGTTGCCCCTGACATCCATGTCCATATATGGACAGTGATGTCAGGAGCAGAGCTGAAATCCCAGGTAGAGTGCTAGAAGCGGCTCTGCTCTGGGACTCCAGCTCTGGGCAAGCTCCTGACATCACTGTCCATATATGGACACTGATGGCAGTGGCTTCCCCAGAGTTCCGGCACAGAGCCTATACTAGTGCTCTGCTCCGGGACACCGGCTATCACATTCCGGTCCAGAAGGATCCCCTGACATCACTGTGTATGGACAGTGACGTCAGGGGCTCCAACAGCAGAGGAATCCCCAGCCAAAGCATCGGCAACACTCTGGCTGGGGATTCCACTCCTAGAGGGAGCACCAATGGAGCTATCTACTTGGGGTGTGTGTGGCATTAGCTGCGGAGGGCTCTGTGGCAGCGTCTGCGGAGGGCACTGTGGCAGCATCTGCGGAGGGCACTGTGACAGCGTCTGCGGAGGGCACTGTGGCAGCATCTGCGGAGGGCACTGTGGCAGCATCTACGGAGGGCACTGTGGCAGCATCTGCGGAGGCCACTGTGGCAGCATCTGCGGAGGGCACTGTGGCAGCATCTACGGAGGGCACTGTGGCAGCATCTACGGAGGGTACTGTGGCAGCATCTACGGAGGGCACTGTGGCAGCATCTACGGAGGGCACTGTGGCAGCATCTACGGAGGGCACTGTGGCAGCATTTACGGAGGGCACTGTGGCATTATCTACAAGTGGGTGTGTGGCAGTATCTACAGAGGACACTGTGGCATTATCTAGGGGTGTGTTGCATTATCTACAATGGGCACTGTGGCATTATCTACAGAGGGCACTGTGGCATTATCTACAGAGAGCATTGTGGCATTATCTACAGAGGGCACTGTATCATTATCTACAGAGGGCACTGTAGCATTATCTACAGAGGGCACTGTGGCAGTATCTATAGAGGGCATTGTGGCATTATCTACAGAGGACTCTGTGGCACTATCTAAAAAGGGGCTGCCCAATCTTGACATGTGTGTCTGCCAAACACTGCCAACTGAGCCGCATGTAGCGACACTTAAACTGGAAAACTGGATTGTTGAAGTAAGCACGTGGAGAATTCTCTCAAATTTTAAACCTAGCGCTATTATTATAGTAATGTAGTAGTATTATCATTATTATTATTATTATTATTATTATTATTATTATAGTAATATAGTGTTATAGTAGTTCAAATAACTAATTGATTAGCAATAATTTTGTATTGTATCAAATTTGAAAGTAATGCGACCCGTCAACTTCAAATTTTTTCTATATTTGGCCCACTTACTCGGCCGAGTTTGAGACCCCTGTGCTAAATAGTCCTGCTAATATAAAAGCCCAGCATTTCACCAGGTCTCCTTTTAATACGAATCAGCACTTACCTTAAACATTTTTACAGTAGTATATTTTGTTATGCAGTATAAAAAAAAGAATCAACTTTCCCTGGCCTCAGGTTCCCCAAACACTTTAAACTCTGCTTTAATGCACAATAAACTTGCACGCACACCAAGCCCTGTTCTCAATGTTAATGTGACGAAGTGATGCAAAATCTACTGCTTGGCCTGTCAGAACTTGATAGTTCTGTAAACAGAGAGCGCCTGTTGCCATAACACCAGGTAAAATAATATGAGATCCTGCTTATAAATGAAACAGAAGCCCGGAGGAATGGGAGCATTTCAGAATGACTTGAAAATATTATACTCAATAATTTTTCATGAATAAACTGGAGCATTAGAGACATGCTGGATATCGGTTTTGATGGTTTCGATATGTTCTGAAGCGGTTTAGACAAATGTCCATATTATAATAAATAACGCTAACCTTCAGTCACTATGTGAAATGCACTTTAAAGAAGATAAAATGCAGCATTTAAAAAAATAAATACATTCTTCAATAATTCTACCTTCTCACACAATCCCCTGCAGCATGTCCCACACTAGGTAGATGATGTCATCAGTAGCTGCTTGTGTACGTATATAACCAGCATATACTGGAGTTTATGCTCTCTTCCCTTTATATTGCTCACTGTCCTAGTCACTGCTACTGTTGCTGAAGTTATTATCTTTTATGCAGCCATGCTTCCTATACTAGAGCTAAAGTCTCCATGACATGTCACCTCACACTGAAGTGAATCTGCAGCACAAGACCCCTCCTCACTCCTCTTTCTACTATAGACTGGGCTGCTAATATGTGATGTCATCATAATGAGACCACACAGAGGAGAAAGCATAGTGGGTAGTGACTACCATTATACACATGATTATTAGTGGTAGTCGCAATAAACATATATATATATATATATATATATATATATATATATACTCTAAAACATGCTACATTTACCTATATAGAGGTGCCAACCCTCATTTTGATCCAAATCTTTATGCTGTTAAATCCGGTTGATTTAGAATCTGAGGGTTTAGAATATGACACTGTGTATGTGCTAAGTCAATTGCTTAATATCTCTATGTATAATTCCTCCTTGCCTTCCTGCCACTTTTATATCCTTAGGAGGGAATCCCAGGCCCTGTCATGCTTGCATGTTAAAACTTCAGTTGAGATCAATGCTAGAGGTGGCCAGAAGGGGGAGTTCTTTGTAAATTGCATTACAAAGAAAAACAATGTCAGTCCTTCCGACCATGTAGGAGACCTGCATTATGACTATAGATGATTGGAGGAGGGTAATACAGCACCCCACTAAATCCAGATGGAGGTTATTCACTGCTATGGGTTTATCTGTGGTTGTCACTTCTATGGTCACACTTTGTTAATATTATGGGGCATTGTGGTTGTGACTGCTACTATAAAGGAGGCACTGAAGTTGTCACTGTTATGGGGACACTATGACTTTTGCTTGTTTGAACCTCAACTTATGGGGGGTGTTGTATGATTTACCAGCACCACTGACCGCACTTTATAGGGCAGGCTCTGCATTGAGATGCCAGCCAGAGCATTAGATGGGAGATGGCATTATAGCAAACATGTAGAGATTGTCACCACTACAAATATGCTATTGTTATTTGTTACTGAGACTGGGACAGTCACTTGTTCTGGATCTAGGCCCCATATCTATAAGGACCCTAAAAACATCCCGGTGAATTATTGTTTGAACCTTTAAATATTTATTATTCGAATGGGTCTGGTGGATGACAGAAAAACGCTACATACTGGAATGCATTGTGCCTGCTGGAAAATTCGGGGAAGGAGGGACAATGGTCAGGGGCTCTTTTTTTTGGGCTAGTCCCCTTTTATCTAGTGGAGGGTATTGTCAATGCTAGACAATACAAAGAAATTTCAGACACTGTTATTCTTCGAACTTTGTGGGAACAGTTTGGGGAACGCCCATTTCTGTTCCTACATGACTGTGCCCCAGTGCACAAAGCAACGTCTATAAAGGCATGGTTGGGTGAGTTTGATGTGGCGGAACTTGACTGGCCCACACAGAGTGCTGACCTCAACCCCATCGTTCATCTTTGGAATGAATTGGAAGGAAGATCTATCTATCTAGCTAGCACACAACAACATGGCGACAGCACACTGCGAACACTAATGCCACCTAAGCCACTAAATATTAATAAATATGCATTACTTCTAAATCTACTTACAATAGGACAGTTCTTAGCACACATTTTGATCAAATTGTGTGAGCCCACCTGCCATGACAAGGCAACCTCTATGAGGTGGAAACCTACGTTGCACATACACCCAGAACTGGGACTAAACCTACATATTCTTGGGGATGGTAAGAACCAGCATTAAAGTAATTAAAATCACCCAGGGCAGAATGGAAGGAGTGCAGGATCAAAAAATGGAGGCAGTCACTAACCCCACATATATGAATCACATAAATAACACAAATGTTTGTAGAGCACATTACAACAAAATGAAACAAAACGTGTATACAGGTGCAAGAATGCCTGTGACTGCAAATTTATACAGCACACAACAAAATGGTGACAGCACACTGTGAACACTGATTCCACCTAAGCCACTAAATATTAATATATATGCATTACTGATTAATCTACTTACAATAGGGAGGTTCTTAGCACACATTTTGATCAAATTGTGTGAGCCCACCTGCCACGACAAGGCGACCTCTATGAGTTGGGAACCTACGCAGCACATACACCCAGAACTGGGACTAAACCTACATATTCTTGGGGATGGTAGGAACCAGCATATCTATCTATCTATCTATCTATCTATCTATCTATCTATCTATCTATCTATCTATCTATCTATCTATCTATCTATCTATCTATCTATCTATCTATCTATATATCTGTCACGATCCAGGGGTACGTGGACCCACTAGGCTTCTCCGCCGTAGCTGAGTGGCAGCTGACCAAGTTACAGTCTATGCAAAGTCTATACAAAGTTCGTAGCACAATTGTACCTTAGATAGTCCAGAAGATAGTGGAGGCTTTGGCACGGATGGGACTTGACGTGGCAGGTAGCGCCAGACGTCGCCCATTATACCATGAGTGGCAGATGGCACCAGACATGATGTAACAGCAGGCGTGGCAACGACACAACATGACTCCAACTCTAGAAAGGCTCAGGGACAAACACAGCACGAGATATAGGATATAGGTAGCAGGGTACTGGGAACAGGATACGACTAAGGGACCATTTGCAAGACTAACTTAGGAATACAAACAATGCTCATGCAAGGAGTGAAAGGTCAGGGCCCATTTTATAGTCCAGGGTGATCTGGGAAATTAATAAATTAATTACATATGCGCGTGTTGGCCCCTCAGCGGATATTACAGGACAGAGCGGCCGAATGTGCTGACATCTCTGGGGGAAGGAGACGTCAGCCACAGGAGGGAGGACTGCGGTCATGGTCATCAGCAAGTAAGGAGAGGCGGTCATTACACTATTTATCTATCTATCTATCTATCTATCTATCTATCTATCTATCTATCTATCTATCTATCTATCTATTTTTCGTTTTGCTAATAGTGTTTATGTAAATTCATTTTAAGAATATTCTTTTTTCATAATCTCATTGCCACTTTTTGTGATATTTAGATATAATCCTGCTGTCACGGTGCGGGGTGTGGACACACTGGGCCGTACCGCGTAGAGGGGTAGCAGCTGGCCAACAAGGTACAAAACAATGTCTATAGTTCTGAACGGGTACCTGAGGCAATGTAGACAGTGGCAGGAACACGACTTGGCTTTCACAGCAGGTGACGCCGCGGATGCAGCGGAAGACATGACTTGGCTTTCACAGCAGGTGACGCCGCGGATGCAGCGGAAGACACGACTTGGCTTTCACAGCAGGTGACGCCGCAGATGCAGCGGAAGACACGACTTGGCTTTCACAGCAGGTAACGATAGTACGGGATACATGGTACAGGCAGCAGGAACGGGTAACACTGGGAACTGGAAAACACTGGGAGACCTTTAGCAAGACAGACTAGGGTATACAATAACGCTGAGGCAAGGAACCAGTGGGAAGAACCCCTTTATATAGTCCAGCAGCCATTTGGGCTGATAATTGATTTTTGAAAGCTGGACGCGTACTGGCCCTTTAAGGCCGTGCACACGCGGGCGCGCGTGCCCTGCGGGAAACAGCATGAGGACCCGGGAGAGAGTGCCGGCGTCTGCCAGGAGGAGGAGGACGCCGAGCAGAGAGGTGTCCATGGCCGGGATCGTCAGGGGGTGAGTTAGAACGGCGATCCCCGGCCATGGACGTAACACCTGCCAATCTCCAAGATTTCTAGACCACAAAATTGTTTGAACATTGTAATGAAACAGGTGACTCTTTATAGCTTGAGTGATAGAGTTACTGGATGGGGCACCGTCTTATTTTTGAGTCTTCAGATTGTAGGTGATATGTCGTCCAAGCCTTTTATTCTTTAACTATTAAATCTGTATGGTTGGTCTTACATATTTTTTTGCCACAACTAGTTTAAGACTATTCTTTGGGGATTTTTTTCCGCAGATCAGAGATTAGATCAGACAATTTTCAGTAAGGGTCCTTTTACATGGGCCAATTTTCGAGCAAACGATCCTTCCTTTGAATGCTTGTTCCCGATGATTGCCCTGTAAACAGGGCAATGATCAGCCAATGTACGAGCTCGTTCAACGGCTGATTGTATCGTTTATGCATCAAGAAATATTATCGTTATCAGCAGCACATCTCCCTGTGTAAACCTAATAGAAATATATGGGGACGAACGATCGTAGTAACAATCGCTCGTCCCCATACATAATTAAGCATTGCTCCTAATGAAAGAAGCAAACAAGCACCGATCAACAAGTTGCATTGTTGATCGGCGTTCGTTTTCATGGCCCATATCGGGCCGTGTAATAGGACCTTAAGGAGAACCTGTGACCAGCATTTCACCTATTAACCTCTTGGTGACCAGCCTATTTTAAACCTTAATGACCAAGCTATTTTTTATGTTTTTCAATCGTCTCATTCAAAGAGCTATAACTTTTTTCTTTTTGCGGCGACATACCTTTATAAGGGCTTTTCTTTTGCAGGACAAGTTGTATTTTTTAATAGCAGCATTTTCGGGTACATATAATTTATTGATTAACTTTTATTAACTTTTTTTTGGGGGGAATAGGAAAAAAATAGCAATTTTTCCACACCTTTTTGTGTCCTAAATTTACGTAGTTTATCATGTGGTATAAATAACACAATAACTTTATTTAGCGAGTTGTTATGATTGCAATGATACTAAATTTATATAGTTTTCTAATGTTTTACTACTTTTACACAGTAAAAACATTTTTTTCAAAATTATTTATTTTTGTGTCTCCATATTTGAAGAGCCATAACTTTTTTATTTTATTTTTTATGCATCTGTATGAGGAATTTTGTTTGCGGGACGACTTGTAGATTTTATTGGTACCACTTTGGAGTACATGCAACTTTTTGATCACTTTTTATCACATTTTATTTAAGGCAGGATTCACAGAAAACACAGATTTTTGCATTGTTTTTTGCTTTATTTTTTACGCCATTCGCTGTGCAGGTTAAATAATGTAATAACTTTATAGTTGTCGTCGTTACGGATGCGTTGATACCAAATATGTGTCACTTTTTTTTAGTTTTTTAATAATAAAGTAGTTTGTAATGGGAAAAAGTAGTTTTTTTTATTTTTTTCACTTATTTATGTATTATTACCTTTATTAAACTTTTTTTTTACTTTTTTACTAGTCCCACTAGGGGACTTTACTATGCGATCGTCCGATTGCTTTTATAATACACTGCAATACTTCTGTATTGCAGTGTATTACTGCCTGTCCATTTAAAACAGACAGGCATTGGCATGGCCTAGCAGGCATTCACTACAGGCAGACCTGGGGGCCTTTATTAGGCTCTATTAAGCTATTGAGCGCCGCATCTGAGGGGTTAAATGGGCGAGATCGATCTTGCCCGTTCGAGCAGGGCTGCTCCCAGCCCTCAGCTACCGGAGGTAGCTGAGAGCAGGGAGATTTATCGGCTCCCTGCTCTGTTTATTTATTCTGATGCAGCGCCGTAAAAAGGCTATTGCATCGGAATAAAGCCCGTTAGTGGCCCCCTGTAAAAAAAACTATGGGCGGTCGCTAATGGGTTAAACCAGCAATACCTGGTGGTAGTGGGTGAAAAATTATTTCTATATAACCTATAATTATCTTCTAAGTAGGCTCTGTACCTTTTGTGTTCCTGCGTCGTATCTTTGTTTGAAAGACTCATATCTTCATTCCTCAAGTATTTCCGAGTTAACCCCATTTCCTTACTTTTGATTGACAGCTCCTCTCCTTCCCCCAGCATACACGAAATCCAACGCTTGTGCATCGATGTCCTTTTCTGGTGTGTACTCATACAAGGGACATCGGATTATTGCCATAAAAGGCACAAAAGGTTTGCAGACCGTTATTTTTCGGTAAAAGGAGGAGTTTGGGAGAGGGGTTAACGTCAATGAGCTTTTGACCGCAGCGGCCAGTGAGGGGTGAGTAGATTTCAATAGGTGAAATGCTGGTGACAGGTTCCCTTTAAAACGTTAACAATCTCTCTCGTATAGCTCTCCCTTGACTATGTGTCAATTGCTAGACTATGATCCAAATTTATTGTAAAAAAACACAGTTCTTAAAGAAAATGTTAATAAGTCTATATAACACCCTGATAAAGTGCTACAATTAACTTACTATTTCACACATTTCAAGTTTTTAATCTCACTCACTGCATAAAATGCATTTTACTTGGTAAATTTGAAAAGATACTTGATGTCCGATCTACATCTCTATGAATAATTTTGAATGAGTCCCACAGCACAGCTGTTCAGGAAGGATCACCTCTTCACCTCCAACCAGTGGAGCTCTAATGCTTGTGTTCACCTATGGGAGTATTTATTTTTGCCCTTTCAGCGTCCAGTGGAATATAGGTCTAAAGTTACAGTAAACTGATTACAATTCCTTAGCAACTCTAATGCTTACATGTGTTTTTATATTATTCCCATGTTGCCATTTTTTTCTTATTGTACATCTGGAGATGCTGGTTTTTGTTCACAAACATCTTTGTGACCTATTCCTGGAAAGGCAAAACATTAAGTGTGTGACTTATGAGAAATCACACCTGTATTTAATGACAATTTTAGGGGGATACAACTCAATACTGCTTTTTCCAAGCCCAATCTAGAGTAACAATTTATAATCATTAATCATAATGCAGCAAATTTCAGAACCACATGGTCACTTGTCTATATCTATCTATCTATCTATCTATCTATCTATCTATCTATCTATCTATCTATCTATCTATCTATCTATCTATCTATCTATCTATCTATCTATTTTTTTCGATTATTATTGTTTATTGTTTTCCCCTTGTATTATGTAATCTACGAATATCATTCCTTCTCTAGGTATCTTAAAAGGATCTTTTTCATTTATGGATCATTGAGGTATTAACTGTTTAACTTTTATCCGTAACCAGTATCTCCTCAAGAATTGTGCACCTTATTGTAATCATCACTGTGTTATGTCTTTGTGTTTTTTTTTCTTGTTAACATGTAGGAAATGTCACTTCCACTGTTGATATCATGGATGGTACACTCGGTAAGTTATAATGTCCCTACTGCTTAATTTAGTACATAAGAATGAAGTTACCTCTTAAAGTGCCTCTTCAGACAAACCTTACATTTATTCATTAAAGTGTATGTTCATCTTTGACCACAGTATTACAGTTTACATTTTAGAGAAAGGGAGGAGACATCTTTTGCCATGATTAAGAACACTGTACGTGTTCGAAACGCGTAGGCTCGGGTACTCACCCGCACTACTCCCTGCCTTGAGACTGCGTCTCTACTTCATCTTTTAATGATTTTGCCAATAAAAGTGGGAATTCTTCCTTTTTAAACTCCATTCTCTCCTTCTTTTCTACAGTTTACATTTGTAATTAATCTACATACATTAAGTAACTTTGTTATTGCATTGCATTACTTATCTTGTATTGATCCTGACTCACAGCCTGTATTATAGTCCAGAGACTTATACACAACTCTGCTGGCTTTATAGTTGAAATCCATTAGAAAGGCTCATTTGCATAAATATAAAATTGCTCATAACTTGGCCAAAAATGCTCGTTTAAAAAAAAACAAAAAACGTTACTGTTATCTACATTGCAGCGCCGATCACATGCAATAGGAGATAGGGATTTGATCATCTGGTGACAGAGCCTCTTTAAAGTGTTTTTCTGGCGTAGTAAAAATTACCTATAATCCATTTGAAAGTTGTTTCTTATTCACCCTGTCATGTTGGAGTTGCTCATTTTTCACTTTATCACTGTATAATAGGAAGCCGTACCCAGACTGTAACAAGGCCGTATTTTCTCTCATGGGGCGGTCCATTAGCTGAGCATGCGCTGCTCTAAACTACAATTCCTATTAGACTTTGCGGAAATTTCGCCTGTCTTCCGCCCTCCCATCCTCATTCTTCATATCTCCACCCCTCTCATCTTACGTGTCTTCTCCCTATCGGCAATGTAATGCGGGGGAGGAAGCAGCAGTGGGTGGGAAGACGCAGCAAGAGGGACGGCTTGCATCAACTGGAGGAATACAAGCCAAGCTGTTAGGGATCTGCCAGGTACTTCATCTAGCTACACTCCTGGGATTAATCAATCCACACCTGAGGCCAGACCTGTTCGACTGACACCTTCTCCCACCAACCAGGGTGGCAGGCTCAGGAGTGGGAGAGCCTATCGCGGCCTGGTCTCTCGGAGTTAGCTCCGCCCCCTGCCCTTTATTACCTGCCCTGTGCTCTCCCTCAGTGCTTGTAATTCCTTTGGATTCCTGGCCCCACTGCTGCTTGCTCCTGCCTGCTTCTGCCGTGCTTCTGCCTTGCTGCAGTTCTGCTTGACCTGCTTTGCTTGCCCTGGCTTGCTTCTGTCTCCGTGTCCGCTCGGGTGTACTCACTTCGTCCTGGTCCTGACTGTTCGTTCGCCGCCCCGTTTCCTCGTGGCGTTCCGTGGCTACTGCCCCTTCCCTTGCGTGTTCCCTGTTTGTCTTCCTGTGCACTTAGCCAGCGTAGGGACCGCCGCCCAGTTGTACCTCGTCGCCTAGGGCGGGTCGTTGCAAGTAGGCAGGGACAGGGCGGTGGGTAGATTAGGGCTCACTTTCCCTTCACCTCCTTCCTGCCATTACATAATTACAAGCCCTTACCTAGTCTACCATTTCTCCTACGCTGACGCTATCATGGACCCCCTTGAGACCCTGACCCAGCAGATGCAGGGCCTCTCCCTACAGGTCCAGGCCCTGGCCCAAAGGGTCAATCAGGGTGACGCTGCTTTAGTAGTACCCCTCACCTCACCTCTAGAACCCGACCTCAAGTTACCTGACCGGTTTTCAGGGGACCGTAAGACGTTTCTCTCCTTCCGGGAGAGTTGCAGACTGTATTTCCGCCTAAAGCCCCACTCCTCAGGTTCCGAGAACCAGCGGGTGGGTATCATCATATCCCGACTCCAGGAAGGGCCCCAAGAGTGGGCCTTCTCCTTGGCTCCTGACGCCCCTGAACTTTCCTCTGTTGATCGTTTTTTCTCTGCCCTCGGACTCATTTACGACGAGACTGACAGGACTGCTTTAGCCGAAAGTCAGCTGGTGACCTTACGTCAGGGTAGAAGACCGGTTGAGGAATACTGTTCTGATTTTAGGAAGTGGTGCGTAGCTTCTCAGTGGAACGATCCGGCCCTAAGGTGCCAGTTTAGGTTAGGATTATCTGACGCCCTGAAGGATCTGCTGGTTAGCTACCCCTCGCCTGACTCCCTTGACCAGGTTATGGCCCTAGCAGTACGACTTGACCGACGTCTCAGGGAACGTCAGCTAGAACGCTTCAGTGTGCTCCCCTCTGACTTTTCTGCGATTCCCCCCGAGGTCCCGTCTCCTCGCCCCTCCACGGAGGACTCGGAGGTACCTATGCAACTCGGGGCCTCCATGTCCCCTCGACAACGTAGGGAGTTTCGCAGAATGAATGGTCTCTGCTTCTACTGTGGGGACGACAAGCATCTACTGAACACCTGTCCCAGGCGCAAGAATAAGAAGCCGGAAAACTTCCGCGCCTAAGTGATCATCGGGGAGGTCACTTGGGCGCACAGGTATTTCCCGTTAATGTGAAACGCAATTAAATTTTGCTTCCCTTTCAGGTCTCGTTTGCTGGCCGGTCTGCCACGGGCAGTGCTTTCGTGGATTCTGGCTCATCTGCTAATATCATGTCTGTGGAATTTGCTATGTCTCTAAAGATGCCTTGTATTGATTTACCTTATCCTATCCCTGTAGTAGGAATCGACTCAACACCCCTTGCTAATGGTTATTTTACTCAGCATACTCCTGTTTTTGAACTCCTGGTTGGCTCCATGCATTTGGAGCAGTGCTCTGTACTGGTGATGCAGGGATTATCGTCTGATCTGGTTTTAGGCCTTCCCTGGTTGCAGTTGCATAATCCCACATTTGATTGGAATACTGGGGATCTCACCAAATGGGGTAATGAATGTCTGATGTCATGTCTTTCTGTTAACTCTATTTCTCCCCGGGAGGAGGTAAACACACTTCCTGAGTTTGTTCAGGACTTCGCCGATGTGTTTTCTAAGGAGGCCTCCGAGGTGTTGCCCCCCCATAGAGATTACGATTGCGCTATCGATTTGGTGCCTGGTGCCAAGCTTCCTAAGGGTAGGATATTTAATCTTTCATGTCCTGAACGTGAAGCGATGAGGGTGTATATCCAAGAATGCCTGGCCAAGGGTTTCATTCGCCCCTCGACTTCTCCTGTAGGTGCTGGCTTCTTCTTCGTGGGGAAGAAGGATGGTGGTCTTAGGCCGTGCATTGATTATCGTAACCTGAATAAGGTCACCGTAAGGAACCAGTACCCACTTCCTTTGATTCCGGATCTTTTTAATCAGGTTCAGGGAGCCCAATGGTTTTCTAAGTTCGATCTACGGGGGGCATATAACCTTATCCGCATCAAAGAGGGGGATGAGTGGAAAACTGCGTTCAACACACCCGAGGGTCATTTCGAATACCTGGTCATGCCCTTTGGGTTGTGTAATGCCCCTGCTGTCTTCCAGAATTTTATTAATGAAATCCTGAGAGAGTACCTGGGTAATTTTCTTGTTGTGTACCTTGATGACATACTGGTGTTTTCCAAGGACTGGTCCTTCCACGTGGAGCATGTCAGGAAGGTGCTCCAGGTCCTTCGGGAGAATAATCTGTTTGCTAAGACTGAAAAATGTGTCTTTGGGGTACAGGAGATACCATTTTTAGGGCAAATCCTCACTCCTCATGAATTCCGCATGGACCCTGCCAAGGTTCAAGCTGTGGCGGAATGGGTCCAACCTGCCTCCCTTAAGGCGTTACAGTGTTTTTTAGGGTTCGCCAACTATTACAGGAGATTTATTGCCAACTTCTCGGTCGTCGCTAAGCCTCTTACGGACCTTACCCGCAAGGGTGCCGATGTCCTCCATTGGCCCCCTGAGGCCGTCCAGGCCTTTGAGACTCTCAAGAAGTGCTTTATCTCGGCCCCCGTGCTGATTCAGCCCAACCAAGAGGAGCCATTTATTGTGGAGGTTGACGCTTCCGAGGTGGGAGTGGGGGCCGTCTTGTCCCAGGGTACCAGCTCCCTCACCCATCTCCGCCCCTGTGCTTACTTCTCTAGGAAGTTTTCGCCCACGGAGAGTAACTATGATATTGGCAACCGCGAACTTCTAGCCATTAAATGGGCTTTTGAGGAGTGGCGGCACTTCCTGGAGGGGGCCAGACACCAGGTAACGGTCCTTACGGATCACAAGAATCTGGTTTTCCTAGAATCGGCCCGGAGGCTTAATCCTAGACAAGCTCGGTGGGCACTATTCTTTACCAGATTTAATTTCTTGGTTACCTATAGGGCTGGGTCCAAGAATATTAAGGCTGACGCTCTGTCACGTAGTTTCATGGCCAATTCTCCTTCCGAGAAGGATCCCGCTTGTATTTTACCCCCTGGTATAATCGTCTCTGCCACGGATTCTGATTTAGCTTCTGATATCGCGGCTGATCAGGGTGCAGCTCCCGGGAACGTCCCTGGGGACAAACTGTTTGTTCCCCTGCAATACCGGCTGAGGGTACTCAGGGAAAACCATGACTCCGCTCTATCCGGTCATCCTGGCATCTTGGGCACCAAACACCTCATTACCAGAAACTATTGGTGGCCTGGGTTGCCTAAAGATGTTAGGGCTTACGTCGCCGCTTGTGAGGTTTGCGCTAGGTCCAAAACCCCTAGGTCCCGACCTGCGGGCCTACTACGTTCCTTGCCCATTCCCCAGAGACCTTGGACCCATATCTCCATGGATTTTATCACCGATTTGCCTCCATCTCAGGGCAAGTCGGTGGTGTGGGTGGTAGTCGACCGCTTCAGCAAGATGTGCCACTTTGTGCCCCTTAAGAAGCTACCTAACGCCAAGACGTTAGCTTCTTTGTTTGTGAAACACATCCTGCGTCTCCATGGGGCCCCAGTCAATATCGTTTCTGACAGAGGGGTACAATTTGTTTCCTTATTTTGGAGAGCTTTTTGTAAAAAGTTGGAGATTGATCTGTCCTTCTCCTCCGCCTTCCATCCCGAAACCAATGGCCAAACGGAAAGGACCAACCAATACCTGGAACAATATTTAAGGTGTTTCATCTCTGACTGTCAATTCGATTGGGTCTCATTCCTTCCCCTTGCTGAATTTTCCCTGAATAACCGGGTCAGTAACTCGTCAGGGGTCTCCCCGTTTTTCTGTAATTTCGGGTTTAACCCTAGGTTCTCCTCCGTCTCCCCTGGTTGTTCCAATAATCCTGAGGTAGAGGAGGTTCATCGGGAACTGTGCACTGTCTGGGCCCAGGTTCAGAAGAACCTAGAGGCGTCCCAGAGCGCACAAAAGATTCAGGCGGATAGTAGACGTTCTGCTAACCCCCGGTTTGTCGTCGGGGATTTGGTCTGGTTGTCGTCCAGGAACTTGCGCCTTAAGGTCCCGTCCAGGAAGTTTGCTCCCCGATTTATTGGACCTTATAAGATCATTGAAGTCCTCAACCCTGTATCCTTCCGTCTGGAGCTCCCCCCATCCTTTCGCATACATGACGTCTTCCATGCCTCCCTCCTTAAACGCTGCTCCCCGTCCTGGTCCCCCTCGAGGATACCTCCTGTTCCCGTTCTCACCCCTGAGGGGGTGGAATTCGAGGTGGCCAAGATTATGGACAGTAGGATGGTCCAGGGCTCCCTCCAGTACCTGGTCCATTGGAGAGGATACGGGCCGGAGGAGAGGACTTGGGTACCTGCCCGTGATGTTCACGCTGGGGTATTGATCAGGAGGTTCCACCTCCTCTTCCCCACTAAACCGGGTCCCCTTAGTAAGGGTCCGGTGGCCCCTCATAAAAGGGGGAGTACTTTTAGGGATCTGCCAGGTACTTCATCTAGCTACACTCCTGGGATTAATCAATCCACACCTGAGGCCAGACCTGTTCGACTGACACCTTCTCCCACCAACCAGGGTGGCAGGCTCAGGAGTGGGAGAGCCTATCGCGGCCTGGTCTCTCGGAGTTAGCTCCGCCCCCTGCCCTTTATTACCTGCCGTGTGCTCTCCCTCAGTGCTTGTAATTCCTTTGGATTCCTGGCCCCACTGCTGCTTGCTCCAGCCTGCTTCTGCCGTGCTTCTGCCTTGCTGCAGTTCTGCTTGACCTGCTTTGCTTGCCCTGGCTTGCTTCTGTCTCCGTGTCCGCTCGGGTGTACTCACTTCGTCCTGGTCCTGACTGTTCGTTCGCCGCCCCGTTTCCTCGTGGCGTTCCGTGGCTACTGCCCCTTCCCTTGCGTGTTCCCTGTTTGTCTTCCTGTGCACTTAGCCAGCGTAGGGACCGCCGCCCAGTTGTACCTCGTCGCCTAGGGCGGGTCGTTGCAAGTAGGCAGGGACAGGGCGGTGGGTAGATTAGGGCTCACTTTCCCTTCACCTCCTTCCTGCCATTACACAAGCGCACTTGGATGACGATAGCTCTGATCTGTTGAAACAGAGGGGAAGGTAGGAGTTTTCTCAGTGCAGGAACCTGTGTCGATACACATTTAGGAATCCAGGAACTACAGCAGTTCCGGCTGTGCGGCGCTCGGACTAGAACCCAGAACTAGAAGTGGGAGAATGGTATAGAAAATAAGTTTGGGAGGATTCCTCCAGCTCACCTTATCGCATGTGTAGACTTGCACACGGATCCTCGTGTCGGCACACGCATGAAATCAGGGAAAAACAAAGAGATGGATCCAGCGCTGTGTCCTTGAGGTTTGTTTAAAATCGGAAACTATTTCCAAGTTTTAATGAAAAATAAATATAAAAACAGGTAGCATTACAAGTAGATATTCTCAAAATAAATCGTGGGATTTGTGGCAGTGTGAGCGGTGCCTACGCGTTTCTGACGCATGCAGCGTCCTTAGTCATGGCTTCTGCTCTATGACTAAGGACGCTGCATGCGTCAGAAACGCGTAGGCACCGCTCACACTGCCACAAATCCCACGATTTATTTTGAGAATATCTACTTGTAATGCTACCTGTTTTTATATTTATTTTTCATTAAAACTTGGAAATAGTTTCCGATTTTAAACAAACCTCAAGGACACAGCGCTGGATCCATCTCTTTGTTTTTCCCTGGGAGAATGGTATGTTACTTTGGATGTACTGGCAATTGGAAATTATTTCTTTCTGCCTGGAAAACCCCTTTAATATCTGCACACTGCTTGCCCTGGTGATTTGCACCAATGTTAGGTATAAATGCAAGCTTAATCTTAGAACATAGTTTTATCCAGGCTCCAATGCAGTATCCAAAACTATAAGTATAGTAGGAAAATGTTTGGATATTTTGGCCGCATTGTCCTCTGCTGCGATAAGTAATAGGCAACCTTTGCCTGGCAGTATTTTGTTCAGTATTTTGCATCAGTATTTGTAAGTCAAAACTACAGTAGAAGCGGGTCCAAAATATGGAAGAGGTGCAAATCTTTCCATTATACTTTTTATTTTTATGAAACCATCAATGAGAACTATTGTAAGAAGAAAGAATTTTGGACTGCGCTGTTGACAGACATGGCTATTCTACTTGTGAATCTAAAAAAACAACAAACTGCTTTATCCTGAGCAGGTTAATGATGAACCTTCTCCAAATATTTGCAAACTGTCCTCCATCCTGGTTACAAGGATCAACAAGTTAAAAGCCGTAGGTTTCATAGAAGTAAAATATTAACTAGCAGCATTCTCTTATTCACAAATCTAAAGCACTATCCAGCATTATGTATACGAGACGAGTACATTTGAATCCACACAAAAGCAAAGAATCTGTTTTTTTTATTTTTGAATCTGCATATTTGGGGTATTCTCATCTGTATGTTTAATGGAAAGGTTACATCATATTTTTGGAATATTTGTTTGCTTCGTTTTTTTAAAGATTTATTTTGTTTCTAAGAGACTTAGGCCCCATGCACACGACAGTATTTTTCATCAATAATTACAGACAGTAATTACTGACAGTAATTAAGGACCCATTAATTTATTTTGGCGACGGACACCTTTCAGTTTTTTTACTGATGGGTGTCCGTGCTGAAAAAATTATAGAACCTGTCCTATTCTTGTCAGAAAATACAGAAAGAACTCTACCATAGAAGTCTATGGGAGCTTCCGTAAATACGGACGGCTATTGATGTGCATCTGTAAACCGTCCGTATATACGGAAGCATTGCTAGGCAACATGTTGATCACATTATTTGCACTCTTCCGTATATACTGATGAAATATGGATGCCTACGGATCCGTATTTATGGACAGTATTTCGGGATAGATGAAAATAAGGCCCCATGCACACGATTGTAAAAAAAACTCCTTAATTGAGGACCGCAATTTGGTCAGCAATTACGGACCCGCCCGGTTCTATTAGCTGCGGACACCTTTCCGCATTGCTATGGAAGGGTGTCTGTGCCATAGAACCGTGCCGGGAAATATGGAGCATGTCCTACAATATGGAGCATGTCCTGCTTTTCGTTTTTTGCGGGCCGTGCTCCCATACTTTGTATGGGAGCACAGCATGAAAATGCCGTGTGCATGAGGCCTTAGACTGTGTCCATTTTTACGTTGTGGCTTTTGTTCATAATAGAAGCCACAATGCTCTGCCAGATCCGTTGTATGACGAGTACCGCCGGCGCCAAGCGGAGCCCATTAACTTATAATGGGATCCATTGGGTTCTGGTGTGGTTTCCCGTCATTTTGACAGGAAAAATAGAGCTGCATGCCAAAGTATCAAATATGACAGAATCCCCAACGCAGATGTAAACAGAGCTTAACACCATAACATGGTACATTTACGAAATGTCAACACTATGCAATTTAAAAATACATACATATATGTATATACCACTACTGTACCAAAGATTAGAAGGATATAATAAGCTCTGTTATTAATGTTGTTCTATGTGACTTCTAAGGTTAGAGACAAAAAGACCGATACACTGAAACAAGCAGACAGGTAAGTGGGAGTTCTGTATTTATTTCCACTTATACAAGAAAAAGAAAAATCACACACACACACACACACACACACACACACACACACACACACACACACACACACACACACGTGGGACACACACCTATCGGCTTTAATTGCATTTACTGTGAATATGCCATAAATGTGTAAGCTGGGAATACCGCTTTAATTCATTCCAAAACACCATGATGACCAACTTGAAAACATCGTAACTTGAAACCATAACTGGAAATGTAAAAAATGAAGATTACAGAAAAATAAGCAAATAACTAATACAGATAAAGCAATTGCTTATACAAAAGTCAGAAAGCGCTGCTGGAAGTGTTGCGTTCCCTGCCATGTACTCAGGGCCGGCCTTAGGGGTGTGCGAGCTGTGCCTTCACACAGGGTGCATCACTCCAGCAGGTGGAAGGGGTGCTGCGCTGGCTCCCTTCCCCTGCTTGTTTCAGAAGAGCCGGGCCCGTCACTTAGCAGTCACCTTTCCGCCCGGGCGCTTCTTCACTTAGTGCCGTCGCAACCTGAGGAAGCACCGGAAGCGAAATGCGCGTTGGTGTCCATGTGGAGGAGCAAGTACTGAGTCACTTCTTTGCTGTTGCTATGGGTAAGGCAAGGGTTACCTAATATTGACCAATACACTGACACTTTACCCTAAATTTCCCCTTCCCCTCCTTTGTACCATAGAATTCAATGTGTATGGGGATTATAGACTAGGAATAGGGAACCCATCCTCTATCTAAATATAAATCCATTAAATTACTCACTTTAGCCCATAGCATTTATATATATAACTCAGTATTTTTTGACCATTTGCTCCATCTATTTTACTGGAGTCTTGTCCTTATGTATGCTTTTTTAAATACATTGTTTGTTATATGTGTTCAATAAAATATTTTCATTTTTATAAATTTGGCTTTAAGCTCTGCATTTTCTCTTGTGTATGGATAATGTAGTTATGCTTGAGCTTCAAATCACAGACTGATGACTGGACATTCCCCTTTTTGAGAGCAAAGCAATAGGACATTACGTAGCTCAGTGGATATCACTGATGCATTTGGTTTCCTCGTTCAATTACGACCATGAGCAACATCTGCATGGAGTTTGTATGTTCTCCTTGTGTTTGCGTTAGTTTTCTCTGGTAACTGCTGTTTTCTCCCACATTCCAAAGGCATAGGATAACTTTATGAAATTGGCTTTAATATGCATGTATCTAAAAAGAAGAAAGTAAATTATGAACCTGATGTGAATGGTGTACATTGCAAAATATGTTGGCGCTATATAAATATCGGAAAATAAATAAATGATTTCTACCATGTTTGACGGTTGGTATGGTATTATTGCTTTGTAAGCCTTACGGCAGATGTAATTTCTTCCAAAAAGTTCCCACTTTGACTCATCAGTCCATAGAACATTATCCTAAATGGCTTGAAGCTCATAAATGTGTGTTTTGGCAAATGTGAGAGAAGTCTTTTTGTTCCTTTTGGTGAGCAACTCTCCAAAACCATTTTTGTCCAATCTCTATGTTATGGTGAAATAATTAACACTGACTCTAACTTAGACGAAATTCACACGATCGTGTGTGTTTTG
The DNA here is from genome assembly GCF_050947455.1 of Rhinoderma darwinii. NCBI lineage: Eukaryota > Metazoa > Chordata > Amphibia > Anura > Rhinodermatidae > Rhinoderma > Rhinoderma darwinii. Next base: position 154,404,746 of record NC_134687.1, on the reverse strand, counting down.
CGCGCGCAAAAACCGCTGCATTTTTTGCGCGTTGCAGTTCCGTGTGGCATAAGTGTTTGGTGCATGGCTGCGTGTTTTTTGCTCGTATGGCATCGTTATGACACGTGGTTTTGATGTTTCTAAACAGAAATGAAGGAGGTAGTTTTATTATTCCCTTCATTTCTTCAACAACTGTAGCGTGAATCACGTGCGGCACACGGAAGTGCGTCTGTGTGACGTGCGCGGTTTTCACGCACCCATTGACTTCAATAGGTGCGTGATGCGCGAAAAACACTAAAGTATAGGACATGCTGTGAGTTTCATGCAGCGGACACACACTGCGTGAAAAACACGGAATGTGAATGGCCCCATTGACTAGCATAGGTCCGTGCGACGTGTGTGATTTTCACACGCGTATCACGGACGTGAACTACGCTCGTGTAAATAAGGCCTTAGGCTTCACACGACCGTTTTCAGAACAATGATGTTCTATGGGTGTATTCACACGGCCGTTTTTTTTACGGCCCCTGAATATTGGCCATCAAAAAATAGGACATGTCCTATTTTTGCCCGTTTTCACGGCCAGACGGCCCTTGTAGAAGTCAATAGATACGTTTTTAACGGCTGTCAATACATTTAACAACCCTTAAAAATGGATCTGTGACATGGGGATTGTCAAGGGTACTACTAGTTCCCTTGCTGACTATCGGCGGCATACCAACCGACGCAGCGCCGTCTTCTTCAGGTGTGATCTCTCGACTTCACGGGTTCTGCGAAGGCAACGCGATGACGTCATCGCGCCACCGTCGCAGATCCCGTGCAGACGAGAGACCACACCTGAAGAAGACGAGAGACGTCACTGCATCAGTGAGTATGTAGGGCAGCCGGAAGTTAAATGTAGTGTATTGTTGCGGATAGTGTGGTGCTAGTACAGGGGGCATTGTACATAGTGGTCAACTGTAGTGAATTTGTCCGGAACTGTCCAGAATTTACAGAGAGTGTCCCTGAAAATTCCTACAGGGAGGGGGGCGGGTGTGTGTGGCATCATCTACACCGGGGCTGTGTGGCATCATCTACATCGGGGCTGTGTGGCATATACAGGGGGGTCTGTGTGGCATCATCTACAGGGAGGCTGTGTGGCATCATATACAGGGAGGTGTGTGGCATCATCTACAGAGGGGCTTTGTGGCATCATATACAGGGAGGTGTGTGGCATCATCTACAGAGGGGCTGTGTGACATCATCTACTGGGGGGCTGTGTGGCATCTACAGGGGGTCTGTGTGGCTTCTACAGGGAGGTCTGTGTGGCATATACAGGGGGTCTGTGTGGCATCATCTACAGGGAGGCAGTGTGGCATCATCTACAGGGAGGCTGTGTGGCATCATCTACAGGGAGGTCTGTGTGGCATATACAGTGGGTCTGTATGGCATCATCTAAGGGGAGGCAGTGTGGCATCATCTACAGGGGGTCTGTGTGGCATCATCTACAGGGAGGTCGGTGTGGTATATACAGGGGGTCTGTGTGGCATCATCTACAGAGAGGCAGTGTGGCATCATATACAGGGAGGCAGTGTAGCATCATATACAGGGAGGCTGCGTGGCATCATCTACAGGGAGCTGTGTGGCATCATATACAGGGAGGCTGTGTGGCATCATACACAGGGAGGCTGTGTGGCCTCATATACGGGGAGTTGTATGGCATCATATACAGGGAGGTGTGTGGCATCTACAGGGAGGTTGTGTCGCATTATATACAGGGGGCTGTGTGGCATAATATACAAGGGGGCTGTGTGGCATCATCTACAGGGAGGCAGTGTGTCATCATCTACAGGGGGTCTTTGTGGCATCATCTACAGGGAGGCTGTGTGGCATATACAGGGGGCTGTGTGGCATCATATACAGGAGGTCAATAGAAATAGGTCCAAAGAGAATAGTGTCTAGGTGAACATGAGACCTTCCTTTGGGTGTTTTCAGGGGGCTGGGACAAAAAAAGCCTGACAAATTAAATTCATCAGTTTCTTTTAACGCCATGAAAAACTGATGCAAAAGGGATGTCAAACAGCCATTAAAAATGGACAGACGGACTGGAAATGGATGAACATTTGGAGACACTGATGCAAAATGGCCATGAAAAACTGACAGTTGATCAGTTTTTACTGGCCATTTTTTTTCACTGTCGTGTGAATATAGCCTTAGACTAGTAAGGTCTGCAATTACTTAGATGTTCGTCTAGGCACTTTTGTGACATCATAGATTCATTAAAGCACTCTAGAAGAAAATTGTTAGGCTGGCCACTTCTAGGAAGTGTCACCACTATTCCAAGTTTTCTCTATTTGGAGATAATGGCTCTCACTGTGGTTTGCTAAAATCCCAGAGCCTTAGAAATGGCTTTGTAACCCTTTCCAGATTGAGAGATTTCAATATATTTTTTTCTTATCTCTTTAGAAATAAATTTTTTAATTGTGGCATAGTTTTCTACTTGTTGACACTTTATAGCCTACTTCACATTGCTGGAAAGGTTCCTTTTAAGTGATTTTTAGATTCAACATGGCTGGCAGTAATGAAACCTAGGATTTCCTAGTCTAAGTATAAGTAAACACAATTAGCAACTACATTTGGTTAAAGGGGTTTTCCGAGGTTCCTCCAAAGATAAAAAAAAACAATGAAAATCAATTTCCCCAACTGTTGACCATATTTCTATAAAATAAATTTTTACTTACCGTGATTCACATTCCCATTGAGTGCCATTTGTTGACATGGCTTTAGAGGGGGTTTTGTTTACTTTTGCTTTCAACACTAGCCTCCTTCTGGTTGTTCTGATGTATCTCCTCGCTCCCGCTTGTTATTGTGATGGCAGGAAGGAGGTGAAGGGAAAGTGAGCCCTAATCTACCCACCGCCCTGTCCCTGCCTACTTGCAACGACCCGCCCTAGGCGACGAGGTACAACTGGGCGGCGGTCCCTACGCTGTCTAAGTGCACAGGAAAACAAACAGGGAACACGCAAGGGAAGGGGCAGTAGCCACGGAACGCCACGAGGAAACGGAGCGGCGAACGAACAGTCAGGACCAGGACGAAGTGAGTAACCCGAGCGGGCACGGAGACAGAAGCAAGCCAGGGGCAAAGCAAAGCAGGTCAAGGAGAACTGCAGCAAGGCAGAAGCACGGCAGAAGCAGGCTGGAGCAAGCAGCAGTGGGGCCAGGAATCCAAAAGAATAACAAGCAATGAGGAAGAGAAAACTGCAGGTATAAATGGACAGGGGGCGGAGCTAACTCCGACTGACCAGGCCGCGATAGGCTCTCCCACTCCTGAGCCTGCCACCCTGATTGGTGGGAGCCGGTGTCAGTCTAAGAGGTCTGGCCTCAGGTGTCGACTGATTAACCCTGGGAGTATCCACAGACGTAGTGCCTGGCAGATCCTTTACAGTACTCCCCCTTTTATGAGGGGCCACCGGACCCTTACTAAGAGGACCCGGTTTAGTGGGGAAGAGAAGGTGGAACCTCCTGACCAATACCCCAGCGTGAACATCTCGAGCAGGTACCCAAGTCCTCTCCTCCGGCCCGTATCCTCTCCAATGGACCAGGTACTGGAGGGAGCCCTGGATCATCCTAATGTCCACAATCTTGGCCACCTCGAATTCCACCCCCTCAGGGGTGAGAACGGGAACAGGAGGTTTCCTAGAGGGGGACCAGGACGGGGAGCAGCGTTTAAGGAGGGAGGCATGAAAGACGTCGTGTATGCGGAAGGATGGGGGCAGCTCCAGACGGAAGGATACAGGGTTGAGGACTTCAATGACCTTATAAGGCCCAATAAATCGGGGAGCAAACTTCCTGGACGGGACCTTAAGGCGCAAGTTCCTGGACGACAACCAGACCAAATCCCCGACGACAAACCGGGGGTTAGCAGAACGTCTACTATCCGCCTGAATCTTTTGTGCGCTCTGGGACGCCTCTAGGTTCTTCTGAACCTGGGCCCAGACAGTGCACAGTTCCCGATGAACATCCTCTACCTCAGGATTATTGGAACAACCAGGGGAGACGGAGGAGAACCTTGGGTTAAACCCGAAATTACAGAAAAACGGGGAGACCCCTGACGAGTTACTGACCCGGTTATTCAGGGAAAATTCAGCAAGGGGAAGGAATGAGACCCAATCGAATTGACAGTCAGAGATGAAACACCTTAAATATTGTTCCAGGGATTGGTTGGTCCTTTCCGTTTGGCCGTTAGTTTCGGGATGGAAGGCGGAGGAGAAGGACAGATCAATCTCCAACTTTTTACAAAAAGCTCTCCAAAATAAGGAAACAAATTGTACCCCTCTGTCCGAAACGATATTGACTGGGGCCCCATGGAGACGCAGGATGTGTTTCACAAACAAAGAAGCTAACGTCTTGGCGTTAGGTAGCTTCTTAAGGGGCACAAAGTGGCACATCTTGCTGAAGCGGTCGACTACCACCCACACCACCGACTTGCCCTGAGATGGAGGCAAATCGGTGATAAAATCCATGGAGATATGGGTCCAAGGTCTCTGGGGAATGGGCAAGGGACGTAGTAGGCCCGCAGGTCGGGACCTAGGGGTTTTGGACCTAGCGCAAACCTCACAAGCGGCGACGTAAGCCCTAACATCTTTAGGCAACCCAGGCCACCAATAGTTTCTGGTAATGAGGTGTTTGGTGCCCAAGATGCCAGGATGACCAGATAGAGCGGAGTCATGGTTTTCCCTGAGTACCCTCAGCCGGTATTGCAGGGGAACAAACAGTTTGTCCCCAGGGACGTTCCCGGGAGCTGCACCCTGATCAGCCGCGATATCAGAAGCTAAATCAGAATCCGTGGCAGAGACTATTATACCAGGGGGTAAAATACAAGCGGGATCCTTCTCGGAAGGAGGATTGGCCATGAAACTACGTGACAGAGCATCAGCCTTAATATTCTTGGACCCAGCCCTATAGGTAACCAAGAAATTAAATCTGGTAAAGAATAGTGCCCACCGAGCTTGTCTAGGATTAAGCCTCCGGGCCGATTCTAGGAAAACCAGATTCTTGTGATCCGTAAGGACCGTTACCTGGTGTCTGGCCCCCTCCAGGAAGTGCCGCCACTCCTCAAAAGCCCATTTAATGGCTAGAAGTTCGCGGTTGCCAATATCATAGTTACTCTCCGTGGGCGAAAACTTCCTAGAGAAGTAAGCACAGGGGCGGAGATGGGTGAGGGAGCTGGTACCCTGGGACAAGACGGCCCCCACTCCCACCTCGGAAGCGTCAACCTCCACAATAAATGGCTCCTCTTGGTTGGGCTGAATCAGCACGGGGGCCGAGATAAAGCACTTCTTGAGAGTCTCAAAGGCCTGGACGGCCTCAGGGGGCCAATGGAGGACATCAGCACCCTTGCGGGTAAGGTCCGTAAGAGGCTTAGCGACGACCGAGAAGTTGGCAATAAATCTCCTGTAATAGTTGGCGAACCCTAAAAAACACTGTAACGCCTTAAGGGAGGCAGGTTGGACCCATTCCGCCACAGCTTGAACCTTGGCAGGGTCCATGCGGAATTCATGAGGAGTGAGGATTTGCCCTAAAAATGGTATCTCCTGTACCCCAAAGACACATTTTTCAGTCTTAGCAAACAGATTATTCTCCCGAAGGACCTGGAGCACCTTCCTGACATGCTCCACGTGAGAGGACCAGTCCTTGGAAAACACCAGTATGTCATCAAGGTACACAACAAGAAAATTACCTAGGTACTCTCTCAGGATTTCATTAATAAAATTCTGGAAGACAGCAGGGGCGTTACACAACCCAAAGGGCATGACCAGGTATTCGAAATGACCCTCGGGTGTGTTGAACGCAGTTTTCCACTCATCCCCCTCTTTGATGCGGATAAGGTTATATGCCCCCCGTAGATCGAACTTAGAAAACCATTGGGCTCCCTGAACCTGATTAAAAAGATCCGGAATCAAAGGAAGTGGGTACTGGTTCCTTACGGTGACCTTATTCAGGTTACGATAATCAATGCACGGCCTAAGACCACCATCCTTCTTCCCCACGAAGAAGAAGCCAGCACCTACAGGAGAAGTCGAGGGGCGAATGAAACCCTTGGCCAGGCATTCCTGGATATAGACCCTCATAGCTTCACGTTCAGGACATGAAAGATTAAATATCCTACCCTTAGGAAGCTTGGCACCAGGCACCAAATCGATAGCGCAATCGTAATCTCTATGGGGGGGCAACACCTCGGAGGCCTCCTTAGAAAACACATCGGCGAAGTCCTGAACAAACTCAGGAAGCGTGTTTACCTCCTCCCGGGGAGAAATAGAGTTAACAGAAAGACATGACATAAGACATTCATTACCCCATTTGGTGAGATCCCCAGTATTCCAATCAAACGTGGGATTATGCAACTGCAACCAGGGAAGGCCTAAAACCAGATCAGACGATAATCCCTGCATCACCAGTACAGAGCACTGCTCCAAATGCATGGAGCCAACCAGGAGTTCAAAAACAGGAGTATGCTGAGTAAAATAACCATTAGCAAGGGGAGTAGAGTCGATTCCTACTACAGGGATAGGATAAGGTAAATCAATACAAGGCATCTTTAGAGACATAGCAAATTCCACAGACATGATATTAGCAGATGAGCCAGAATCCACAAAGGCACTGCCCGTGGCAGACCGGCCAGCAAACGAGACCTGAAAGGGAAGCAAAATTTTATTGCGTTTCACATTAACGGGAAATACCTGTGCGCCCAAGTGACCTCCCCGATGATCACTTAGGCGCGGAAGTTTTCCGGCTTCTTATTCTTGCGCCTGGGACAGGTGTTCAGTAGATGCTTGTCGTCCCCACAGTAGAAGCAGAGACCGTTCATTCTGCGAAACTCCCTACGTTGTCGAGGGGACATGGAGGCCCCGAGTTGCATAGGTACCTCCGAGTCCTCCGTGGAGGGGCGAGGAGGCGGGACCTCGGGGAGGATCGCAGAAAAGTCAGAGGGGAGCACACTGAAGCGTTCTAGCTGACGTTCCCTGAGACGTCGGTCAAGTCGTACTGCTAGGGCCATAACCTGGTCAAGGGAGTCAGACGAGGGGTAGCTAACCAGCAGATCCTTCAGGGCGTCAGATAATCCTAACCTAAACTGGCACCTTAGGGCCGGATCGTTCCACTGAGAAGCTACGCACCACTTCCTAAAATCAGAACAGTATTCCTCAACCGGTCTCCTACCCTGACGTAAGGTCACCAACTGACTCTCGGCTAAAGCAGTCCTGTCAGTCTCGTCGTAAATGAGTCCGAGGGCAGAGAAAAAACGATCAACAGAGGAAAGTTCAGGGGCGTCAGGAGCCAAGGAGAAGGCCCACTCTTGGGGCCCTTCCTGGAGTCGGGATATGATGATACCCACCCGCTGGTTCTCGGAACCTGAGGAGTGGGGCTTAAGGCGGAAATATAGTCTGCAACTCTCCCGGAAGGAGAGAAACGTCTTACGGTCCCCTGAAAACCGGTCAGGTAACTTGAGGTCGGGTTCTAGAGGTGAGGTGGTGCGCCCAACCCTTTGGGCCAGGGCCTGGACCTGTAGGGAGAGGCCCTGCATCTGTTGGGTCAGGGTCTCAAGGGGGTCCATGATAGCGACAGCGTAGGAGAAATGGTAGACTAGGTAAGGGCTTGTTATTCTGTGATGGCAGGAAGGAGGTGAAGGGAAAGTGAGCCCTAATCTACCCACCGCCCTGTCCCTGCCTACTTGCAACGACCCGCCCTAGACGACGAGGTACAACTGGGCGGCGGTCCCTACGCTGTCTAAGTGCACAGGAAAACAAACAGGGAACACGCAAGGGAAGGGGCAGTAGCCACGGAACGCCACGAGGAAACGGAGCGGCGAACGAACAGTCAGGACCAGGACGAAGTGAGTAACCCGAGCGGGCACGGAGACAGAAGCAAGCCAGGGGCAAAGCAAAGCAGGTCAAGGAGAACTGCAGCAAGGCAGAAGCACGGCAGAAGCAGGCTGGAGCAAGCAGCAGTGGGGCCAGGAATCCAAAAGAATAACAAGCAATGAGGAAGAGAAAACTGCAGGTATAAATGGACAGGGGGCGGAGCTAACTCCGACTGACCAGGCCGCGATAGGCTCTCCCACTCCTGAGCCTGCCACCCTGATTGGTGGGAGCCGGTGTCAGTCTAAGAGGTCTGGCCTCAGGTGTCGACTGATTAACCCTGGGAGTATCCACAGACGTAGTGCCTGGCAGATCCTTTACAGTTATCACCTGAAATCTTGCGCCATAGACAGTACAGAGGGGACCGCACATGTGCTTTTCCCTGCTGTGAAAGTATGCGTCCCCTCACTAGAGACGTGCCGTATACCGGCTAAGACTATTGGCTCTCAGATATATGACCAGTATACGGCACCTCGGTAGAGACAGAAGGAAACGTGAGATCAGAGGTCACGTGACGCGCAGTAAGAGCAGAGGAACGGGACACTTTTAAAAACATAAGTTATTTTAAGGGTTAATGTGGAGGAGAGCCTAAGGGTATGTGCACACACAAAATCAAAAACGTCTGAAAATACAGAGCCGTTTTCAAGGGAAAACGGCTCCTGATTATCAGACTTTTTTATGCCACTCGCGATTTTTACAGCTGTTTTTGGAGCTGTTTTTCTATAGAGTCAATTAAATTTGGCACATGAAGTAACATGCACTTCTTTTTCGCGGGCGTCTTTTTACATGCCGTTTTTGGAAAACGAGGCGTATAAAAATGCCCCGTCGGAACAGAACGCCATATTTCCCATTGAAATTAATGGGCAGATGTTTGTAGGCGTTCTGCTTCCGATTTTTCAGCCATTTTGCGAGACGTTTACGGCCCGAAAAAGTCTAAAAAAACTGCGTGTGCACATACCCTAAGTATGTGATCACAAAAAACGCAAATTTAGAAAACCTCTAATTGAATGACTTAGTAACTATTACTTTTTCATACATAGCCAATTGGTGTTAGATGACTTTTTTCCTTCAAAAAATAAAAGGATTGTTTACAAACTGCAATATGTGTTTACTCAGGTTGTCTACGTCATATTACACTTTATTGGATGTTGTAAACAATTAAAGGAATTGTCCGGTTTTTATATTTTTTTATTAATAGAGTAGGAAATCACAATTTTTTTTAAATATACATGTATTAGAAATCCTGCTCACCATCCTAACTTATAATAGTGTAGTAGGCCCCTGTCTCAGCACAGTAGAATGGTATAGCCCACAGACTAGTTCCATGGACCAACTGAATATGACTAATGGTGGAATAATGATGAACCTCTACTTCTTTGTAATTGTATTTACTTGTATAACATGGCTCCCTGTCTCTAGATGATGTTTAAAATGACTGTCTGTCTTTGTATGGTGTGTAAGACATATTATATTCACCTGTTAGATACCTGGACAATGTTAGCTTAATGCCAGTGGCCACATGATGTGTGGGTGGTGGGTCATATGACTGATGCCATATTTAGTCCATTCAGTTAGCCCATGGATGTATTACTATGGACTAAAATGTAGGCTATACCATTTAATGTGGGTTTTTTTTTATACACAGGCTACTGCACTGATATAAGAAACACATATATCCAGTGGTGCTTGAAAGTTTGTGAACCCTTTAGAATTTTCCATATATCTGCATAAACTTGACTGCATCAGATTTTCACGCAAGTCCTAAAAGTTGATAAAAGAATCAATCAAACAAATTAGTCAAAAATATTAGACTTGGTCATTTATTTATTGAGGAAAAACACCATATGTTCTTGGTATAGTGGCGTGAATACATAATCCTATTGACGCTACTGAGCTGTCAGAACCACATGGCAAAATTAAACTAATGGTGCAACTATAATTTATAGAACACGGATCCCACTATATCAACTTTGTTTTTTTATAAGATTCACACACACACACACACACACACACACACACACACACACACACGCACGCACGCACACACACACGCACACACACACCGTTTGTGGAGTTTCTTTTAATACTGATTCAATAAAAGTTACGTTTTAGTCCATCATCTCCCTTTGTCTCCCTTTATCCCCTTCCTTTTTCAGCCCAAATATACAGTATATTACCATTCTATATTGTGCGTGAAACAAAACAATTAAAATGTTTTGTAAAATAGACCTTTTGTGCTACAAATTTTGAAACAAAAAAATTCCCTTGCTTTATACACATATTTCTATAATATGGGAAAGCTGTACAAATGGCAGGTTTGTTGCTTGGTGTTTATATAGCAGAATGAATTAATCTAGAATGAATAGCACTGCTTTATTTATTAGCCACACAAATCCCTGTTATTCGTTGCCAGCGTTCTTTGAGCTCCTCCTGTATATGCTGGAAGGGGTACACTCTGATACATACTAAATTCCTTGCTGTCTCACAGCATAGAGAGGTACCAATTCTAAAAAGAGACCAGGCAACTGGCACAAATTCCATGAGAGCCATCTTGAATTTAGACTGAGGATCCATGAATAGGAAGTAATTGATTCATGAACACTGGATGCTTTTTTCATTTAGCTGGGCAGATGGCTGGCCTGTAGAATTCTGCTTGCCTTTGTCTTTTAATTCCTTCAGACATTTTAATACCAACCCTTGACATAAAGTAGAATAATGATTGTATTGTTTATATCTTAGTAATTTCCAAACTCATGGTGAAGAAACGTTATATATAGTTTATCAGTTTTACCTAAGAACAACTTTCGTTGAAATGTCTTGATAGGTATTTTTGGATTATTTTGTCTCTGACAATGTAATTTAGGTCTGGAGCTAGATATCTAGTAAGGGTATGTGCACATGATAGCAGGCATTTACATGTGAAAAGACAGACTGTTTTCAAGAGAAAACAGCTGCCTCGTTTCACACGTAAATGCTCCTCCTCGTAATATACGAGGCGTCTGTGATGCTCGTAAATCTTGAGCTGCTCTTCATTGAGTTCAATGAAGAACGGCTCAAATAACGTTGCAAAGAAGTGCCCTGCAATTCTTTGCCAAGGCTGTCAATTTACGCGTCGTCGTTTGACAGCTGTCAAACGACGACGCGTAAATTACAGGTCGTCTGCACAGTACGTCGGCAAACCCATTCAAATGAATGGGCAGATGTTTGCCGACGTATTGTAGCCCTATTTTCAGACGTAAATCGAGGCATAATACGCCTCGTTTACGTCTGAAAATAGGTCGTGTGAACCCAGCCTTAAAGAGGCTCTGTCACCACATTATAAGTGGCCTATCTTCTACATAATATGATCAGCGCTGTAATGTAGATTGCAGCAGTGTTTTTTATTTAGAAAAACGATCTTTTTTGACGGTTATGAACTATTTTAGATTTATGCTAATGACTTTCTTAATGGACAGCTGGGCGTGTTTTTACATTTTGACCAAGTGGGCGTTGTTGAGAGAAGTGTATGACGCTGATCAATTAGCGTCATACACTTCTCTCCACTCATTTACACAGCACATAGTGATCTTACTAGATCACTGTGTGCAGCCACATACACACACATTAACGTTACTCAAGTGTCCTGACTGTGAATATGCATCACTACCAGCCAGGACGTGATGTCTATTCTGAATCCTGACACTTCGGTAACGTTCGTGTGAGATTTACAGCACAGCAAGCGTAATCTTGTTTTAAATTACATTTTACAGCGTAATCTCGCGAGATTACGCTTACCTTGCTGTAAATCTCACACAAACATTACCGAAGTTTCAGGATTCTGAATAGAAATCACGTCATGGCTGGTAGTGATGTATATTCACTGTCAGGACACTTCAGTAACGTTAATATGTGAGTAAGTGACTGCACATCATGATCAAGCTAGATCACTATGTGCTGTGTAAATGATTAGTCAGCGTCATACACTTCTCTCCACAATGCCCACTTGGTCAAAAAGTAAAACACGCCCAGTTGTCCATTAAGAAAGTCAATAGCATAAAGCTAAAATAGGTCATAACTCCGTCAAAAATGATCATTTTTCTAAAGAAAACACACTGCTGTAATCTACATTACAGCGCCAATCACATCATGTACAATATAGGGCACTTATAATGTGGTGACAGAGCCTCTTTAAGTTAAAACACAATGCTTCTGAACATGGCCGCAGCCTTTTATGTGATCCTACGCCATCATAACTAGAGTCTTACCTATAGAGTCAATAGAAATTGTCCAATTTGGGAATATTTCTCCAATTCTGAGAAAAATAAAATTCAAATTTGTTCTATAAAGGACAAATTGTGCCACTGTATTTACTACAATTACTATAACTTTTCTATAAACTGATTCTCTCTGTAGCTCCTCAAAAAAATGTGTCTAAAGTTATGTACTGGATAAATAGTCAGTTTAGCCAATAGTATATTATAGAAGAGCTTCAAAGAGGCCTCGTGCACAATTCCGATACGGTTTTCATGGCCGTTTTTGACGGATCCGTGTGTCCGTTTTATCGGCCTTGTGCACTCCCGTGTGCACTCCGTGTTTCCGTTTCCGTGCGTCGAGCATGGTACTGTCCAGGGTGCTGAAAGAGTTAATGGGCTGCACTGATCGGCGGTAACTCTTTCAGCTCCCTGGACAGTACCATGCTTGGCGCTCTAAAAATACAATTTTAATGTAATAAAAAAAAAAAATCATACTTACTTTCCTTTTGTCCGGCCTCCAGCGATGACGTTTCATCCATGTCGCCCTGCAGCCAATCATAGGCTGTAGTGGTGGTCACGCACGTCAGGATGATGTCAGAAGGCCGGCCTCCAGGGATGACGCTTCATCCCACGTGACCGACTCTGCAGTCAATCACAGGCTGCAGGGCCTTTGCAGCCAATCACAGGCTGCCGCATCATTCTGGAAGGTCGGACTGGAGGAAGAAGAGGGACTCGTCACCAAGACAACGACCGGGTAAGTATGAACTGATTTTTATTTTATTTTTAATCAGCAGCCTCTTTTCTCTATCAGTGATTGATAGAGACAAGTGGCTGCCGATTAGTGTAATATTTCTGTTATGTTTTTCTGCCCGCCCGGCCGTTGCTAGGCAACGACTCTGTCACATGCCTTCCGTGTGCCTTCAGTTTTTTTGACGGCCCCATTGACTTGCATGGGCCTCACGGTCACGGAATCCTGGACCAAAGTAGGACATGCTCTACTTTGGATCGGAACAGAGCAACGGGACCATCAAAAAAACTGAAGTGTGCATGGCCCCATTGAAATGAATGGGTCAGTGTGCTAGCCGTCAGAAAAACGGCTAGCACCCTGAAGGAAAAAACTGAAGTGGGCATGGGGCCTAAGTCAAACATTTTAACCATATGTACGGTTGAGATACCCCTTTAACAAAAAACTTTATCTAGTATAACATAGTTGGCTCTTCTTTTGACTGTTATGTTATGTTATCTCTGCTTAGCCTCAAATTTGCTAAAGTTTTCTTGACATTCATTTCCAGTATTTTTGCAATTATTAGGAAATACCTTCTGATTGTAAATCCATACAATAATATAATAGTATTAGTAACTTTCTTATTATGTAATTTAATTGTTAAGTATAATAATATATACAGTATTTATGTTTACGTATTGCACTGCCTCAAACTGTCTTGTCATATTCAGCTTTTCAACTATTACATAAAGAGTTAATACGGAATGTCAGTTCTCATATTTCCTAATAAGCCTTCTGAGTATGAAACTTGGAACACCTGGAAATATCGACATATTATTTATTTTAAATCTCTTATGAAGAACATGTTCACACATCACATTTTACACGAGTGTCAATGGTTTGGGTCCTGGAGAAGGATAAAGCTTCTCTTATCTTTTAATATATTTTATTGAAATTGTTAGAGTACAAAGAGTGCATATAGCAAATATCCAGGGTGCACATGCCTTTGATGTGAATTACAATACAAGTTATCAAGATTGTAGAAAACAAACATAATATGCCTATAAAGTCACAGATGGCAAAACAATAATTAGCTGGAACAATGTAATGGGAAACAAAAATAGCAGAGTTGTGGGAAAAGGGTTTCTACATCCCAACTGAAATTGGATGAGATGTAAAGGATTAAAAAATCGAGAAGAGAAGATCTGAGAGAAGAGACAGATAGTAGGGTTGTATCTGGGTAACTACCTGAACATTCACTTTTTTGGAAAAGTCAAGAGTTAGGACGACCTACAGAGCACTTCAAAGTGGGAGCAAACTGGAAGTATGAAAGGTCATAAAAAGACAGGTGGACATTTTTTTTAGGCCTAATTTACATCAGACAGTGAATTAGTTTGGTGTGCATTCTGCCATGTCCTGCCATTCACAAGTACTAAGCATTTATTCTATGCTCCTTAGCCTTTCTTTCATGTTGGAGTAGAGTCAAGATAAGTATATATTGTATATATTTTGCCTGCTCCTCAGAGACAGATGTTTAACTGAGATTACCATACTTCCAGTGCACCCCAACAAGGGCTTAATCTGGATCAAGCATCCCACAAATTGTACAAATGTACTCAGGTGATCTCAACCCCTACTCTATTTACATAAGTCTCATGGTGCAAGTCTAGAGGGGAATTCAGGATTAGCAAACATAAATGAGTGTGGAAGATGGAGGGACCTCAAAGTGAACCTCCCAGCAAGTCTACACCAAGGTGCTAAAAAAATTCAATAATACCGGAGTTCTAGATTAGGGTTTATGTCAAAAAAGGAATTCCAAGGATAATAAAGCTTCTTTATAATTAGCTATGCCAGTCTTCTTAAATAGCAATCTCGATTTGGTCGCATTGCCTCTGTAAAAAGTACCCTTTTACCCCGACTTCTCTACCTCTTTTACACTATTCCTCTGCTGCTTCCGGCAAAACTGCTCAGGGATATAGAAAAGCTTATTATGTAGTTAATCTGGGCTGCCAGGCAATCAGAGATACAGAAGCGTACCTTATTTGCACCTAAAACCGCGGGAGGACTAGGGGTCCCTGATATCACACATTATTATCATGCAGTCCGTTTGACACAATTCACCGATGTCTTTGTGAGGCCCTATTATCCACAGTGGGTGTAGATTGAGATGGCAGCTTGTCCTAATGTCCCCTTGGAAACACTGTTGTAGTTAACTCCTTCAGACCGACCCTCGATCCTCTCCCCTGTCTTTTATCAGATGCTGCAGTTGTGGGATTGCCTTGTACATAGATTCAGTGTTAAATCTCCTCATAATCCCCTCACGACTATCATTTGCAACCCTGCCTTTCCTCCAGGTTTACGCAGATTTGATTTCGGATGGTGGACTAATAAGGGGTTTTATAGGATTGAGGATTTTTTCTTAGGAAGTGATAATAGGACCCTGGATTACTTTAAGGATTGACACTCTCTGCCGCCATCTGAACATGTGAGATATCTTGAGATACGGCATATCCTGCCCGCTAGGACAACCTTTGAACGCCTATGCTTGCTCCCTAACTCTAGGGGTTAGATCTATTCCTTATACTTTGACTTAGTTACCCCCAGGAACAAGCTCCCCTATATGTCCCACTGGGACGTAGTGGAGAGAAATGGCGTGCCTGACATTGTCTATTACTACTTCCTTAGTGGAACAGGATATAAGATCTTACTATGGTGGTATATGGTCCCATCTTGAATTTCTCACATTTATCCTTCGGCAGATCCCTATTGCTTTCGGCAGTGTGGAGCAGAGTGCACATTACTACATATCCTATGGGAATGTCCAGTAGCCAACCACTTCTGGGGACAGGTATACCAATTTATACGAACTGTTGCACAGGTCGCACCTTCAATGGATGTCACCACGAACCTGCTGTCTGGTGCTATTCTATCCATTAGAAAGCATACCTGTAAACTAATTCAGTAAATATTTCTAGCTGCTAAAATCGCCATATCCAGGACCTGGCGCTCTCCCACTCTATCAATGGAACAACTGACCGCCAAGGTTTCATGGATAATAGTCTATGACCATCTCTCCCATATCCTATCTCATTCTCTGGATAGGTTCGAGAAGATCTGGAGTCCATGGAAGAATTGCACACCCACCTGAACTGGATAGAGATGGAGACCCCTCTACACTCCCTGCCTTTCCTTCTTCTTCTCAAGCCTTCTTTTCTGTTTCTGTTTCTCTCTTTTCTTGTATGTTCTGTTTAGTTGTTTCTTCTTGTTATTTCAAGCACCACCTCATATGATATGATGTCTCTCTGAGTTACCTATACTTGACATCGACTTCTATTTATGTCGCTATTTACTATTGTCACGGTTTGTGGGTATGTGGACCCACTAGGCCGCACCGCCGTAGCAGGGAGTCAGCTGGCCAAACAACAGGGAACCCCAGCAATACAAAGTCCCGCACAAGGGTACCTGGATAGTCCAGACAGTGGCCGCAGCTCTGGCACGAATGGAGGTGGGTGCAGCAGGTAACGCCAGACGTGGTGAATCCCTCTGGACGTGGCAGATGACGCAGGACGTGGCGGATAACAGCAGGTGCAGTAGACACGGCTCCAACTAGAAGGCACAGGAACAAGAACACAGCACGGGATACAGGAACAGGTAACAGGGCACGGGTAACAACTGGAACGGGAAACACTAAGGGACCATTTGCAAGACAGACTTGGGATATACTAACAACGCTCAGGCAAGGATCAGAAGGGCTGGGGCCGTCTTATAGTCCAGGAAATCATGTGAGTTGATTATGATGATTTTCTTCATGTGCGCACGCTGGCCCTTTAAGCATCCGCGCGCACCCTACGGGACACAGCGGACCAGGAGATGGGGACCAGCGCTCACAGATACATGGCTGCAGGCGTCAGGAGGTGAGTAGACCCGACGGCCCGCAGCTATGGACGCTACAACTATGTACAATATGACATTATATGTTGTTTGTTTCCTTCCATCTGTAACCATGTAATCTTAAATACTGGGCCATGTTGGCGCTTTTGTTCTGATGTTCATGTGGCCTCCTAGTAACAGGAGCTTAGATTTCTGCAATAATTTACGTCAGTGTCTGGTGTAATATGTAGTAAATGGATCAGGGTGTAGCTCTGAACACCCTACTGTTAAGCCCTGCCAATTTTACTTTTCAAAAAGTGGCATAAACAAGGGAAACAACCCAAAGGTTGAATTTTTTGCGGGACTGAGGGACCAACTAAGCAATAAAACATGTAATGTGGCTCATAGACAGTCAGCTATTCTTTTCATTTTAATTTCTTGTCACTCTTTAATATCTTTATGAATTGAATGTCCCAGTGGATTGCACTTCCATTAATAACACTATTTGCTGGAGTTCATTGAAGTTCTCTACAAAACAACACTTTGCGCCCTGATGCAAGTGACACATTAGAAATCAGGAAAATGTGTTTCTTTGGCATCTCCTAAAACTTTTCCTCAGTCATTGCCATATATGAAAGCCACTAATGCCTAACAATGCCTTTACTTGGTCTTGGTCAGATTTCAGTACCGATTGGCAAGTTTGCAGAGAATTATGTAAGCTGTTAGTAGGGAATAACAGTGGAGAAATTGACGGATCAGAACAATAGTGCAGCACAGAATTCACATTATACCAGACTACAGAAAAATAAACAACAAGCATAAATGGGCTCTCCAGTGTTTCAGAAGGTATAGCTGTGAGTTATTGGAAGTACAATGTAAACAGTGAGTGGGAGAGGCAAGGAAATGCGCCCACTCATTAGCTGCCCACCAAAGAGATGTCAGTGAAATCCATTTTCATAAGGACATGTGATAGAGTTGCTTGCATAGGGATCATTTAATAAGCAGCCAAGCAGCATACACTATGATCGATCTCATGATAACTAAGCAACTTATCAACATGACTCACATAAGACAGCCGTGAAGTCACCACAGACCATATTAATGAAGAGATGAGACGGCAGACGTCAGCTTTGTCAGCCCCAGTAGAAGAAATTCAGTGTGTTAATCTTCTCTAAAATTCAGTTTAGTTTTTCACAAGCAATGATGCATTTTCAAATCACGTTGCTTGAAATAGGAGACTTTTCTGATTATACTACAGCATGTGCTTCCATAAGAAGTTATTGTTTCCTGCATCCTACTCACTCTTCATTTCTTAGTACAACTTCATGTACCTTAAGTGTTTTTTCTCTATAACTTGGCGGAATCATTATTAAGAAGAATACTCCTTCCGTGCAACTGCTTGCTTAAAGGGAATCGGTCAGCAGTTTTAAAGCCCCAAAACTGCTGACAAAGCGATATAGGGGATGGGAAGGGCATTGTAAACATAGGTTTTGGCTCAGTCATGTAATTGTATGATAGAGAAACAGACGTTTGAGTCCCCCGCCACGTTGGACTGAGTGGCGGCTCTAGTGGCCAATCAGTAGACCGCTAGAGCAGTCAATCAGAGCAGAAGTGCAGGTCTGGCAGCGTGCAATGAGAAGAAGCCAGGAGCTCTTCCATATCAAGCACACACCTCTGTGGCACTTGTAACCGCGGCGCCAGGCAAATTAATCATTGATTTCTCAGACATGTAACTTGCATGACCCGGAAAAAAAAATTTACACAATGACCTTCCCATATATTGCTCCGTCTACAGTTTTGAGTTCTCAAAACTGCTGACATATTCCTTTTGATTTCTGACCTGACTGCTCAAACAGCTGAAAAGTCGTAACTTGGGGGGAAAATTTCTTTAAAAAGTGACCAACGCTGAGTTTAAGGGGATGGGGCCCGCTGCGCCCTGACAAATTGACCATAATTTATGCCAGAAACTGGAGTAAATTATAGCGGAAGTCTATGCCAGCTCCCAGCACTCTGTGGCTAGGGGAGTTCCAGGGTACAGACAGGCCCCATGTTGGGTCCTCTACCCCCCCCCCATGATCACACATTAACATACAATAAAGTGAAAATATTATAAACTGAACTCACCACAATGCATTACTTTTCTCCTCGGATCCCCTCAGGCTCATACATCAGACTGCGGTACATAAAAAAGTACTGATGCCAGGCAGCAACAGGACATTGTATGCAACGCAGCACACAATGTTCTGATGCTGCTCGCCATTAGGACCTTGTATGCGCTGCAGACCTTCGACAGGACATGATGTTGGAGCCCATGGGGGGGGGGGGGTCGCAGTTGCATCGTCACGCCACAATTGGCGCACGCTCAGCGGAAAGATGCAACAGATTTATTAAGAGGCGTGCGCCTCTTAATAAATTTGTTGCATCCTACTCCAGCAGAAAGTGACTTTTCACCATTCCCACTAATAAAATGGCAGAAACTGAACTATAGGGATGGGCTAGGAGTGAATGAACCCTACAATTTACTTGGGCTTTACAACTTTAACAAAAAATGATTCATGCCCATTTAACAAGACAGTAAAATTCATTGAAAGTCCCTTCTATTGAACTGTTGATGAGTGCTTGAGACTGAGTCGTTGGCAGAGACAGGTGCTAAACAATATAACAATGAACATTATTGTGCTGCAGCATAGCTGTGATTAAAATGATTGATTTTCAGCAATAATTTTTTACTACTGTATATACAGCATTATAAAATATCATGTGCAGTATTAAACTAATAGGTTACTTTGCCATCTGTTTGATTTTATATAGTAACTTTTTAACTTCAATAGTATAAAGATACCTGTAAAATATTTGTTGTGTAATTGTTTATTGACTTGTAAGAATAAGTTACAAATTAGGAATTGTAGGTTTGACAGATGTCTAACTATTTGCTGTTATCTAAATTTTCTTTGTGTTTTTCATTTACTCGTTTCATAAATACTTGAACCATTTCCATTCATTATAGCCCAGAATTAACAATTGTAGATAAAAGATAATGAACTTTAATATTTAAAGCTCTAGTTTAACATTGATAATAAAAGCGCTCCTGCAGTAAACCACTTAAAATCCTCTTAGGCAAGAGAGGGGTATTGGCAAGAGAGAGTATGTGAGCTAGCAGGCTCATAGTGACCGTGACTGGGCTTCAGCTCCACTTTCGTTAAAGACTATGTAGACCTTTGAAAATGTGTGTTTGGTGCAACTTTCAAATTAGTTTTTTATTAAAAAACATTTTTTACTTTTTGAGGGACAGCTGCTTTGTGTCCTGTATACAGAACAGCTGTATCTTTCACTTAGACCTGAATCCGTCAGTCCCGTGGACCTGACGGGTTCAGTGTCAGTGGGTCCTGCGTAATCTATCACATCTAAGGTATGAACGGGACCCACTGAACCCGTCAGTCCTGCGGATCTGACGGTTACAGCATTGTATTTTAAAAAAAATAATAATTTTTTTTTAAGTAAAAATGAATTTGAAAGTTGCACCAAACACAATGACTTACATTTTTATTAAAATAAAATAAATATCACTTTCAAAGGTTTACCTAGCCGTTAACATAGTAGGCAATAATAGCAACTTCCTGTTATAATTACTAATTAGGAGGAAGGAGAGGTTTGCATCACAAATGACTGAGTTTCAAAGGGAAAAGCTCCATAAAGGTATAGTACATGATGATCTAAAAGCACTGTGAAGTTTTATTCAGTTCTTTACATTTCCTCTCTATGCTTAGTGGATAGTGAGTGAAGGGGAGACTAGAAAGCCACAACGCACACAATACCAAGAATCAGAACAAAGTTCCTCATATTAGCAATGTTCTTTGGTTCACTGGTAGTGCAGAGTAAAATAGACAGATAGATAGGTGTGCATGCATGTATGTACAGTGAAGGAAATAAGTATTTGATCCCTTGCTGATTTTGCAAGTTTGCCCACTGTCAAAGACATAAACAGTCTAGAATTTTTAGGCTAGGTTAATTTTACCAGTGAGAGATAGATTACATAAAAAAAAAAAAACACAGAAAATCACATTGTCAAAATTAGATATATTTATTTGCATTGTGCACAGAGAAATAAGTATTTGATCCCTTTGGCAAACAAGACTTAATACTTGGTGGCAAAACCCTTGTTGGCAAGCACAGCAGTCAGACGTTTTTTGTAGTTGACGATGAGGTTTGCACACATGTTAGGTGGAATTTTGGCCCACTCCTCTTTGCAGATCATCTGTAAATCATTAAGATTTCGAGGCTGTCGCTTGGCAACTCGGATCTTCAGCTCCCTCCATAAGTTTTCGATGGGATTAAGGTCTGGAGACTGGCTAGGCCACTCCATGACCTTAATGGAGCTGGGGTGGTGGAGTATTTAAACTAGGGCTGAGGAGGGAGGTCAATGTAGAAAAAAAAGGGGTAGCCAGGTTAGAGAGGGGTCAGACTATATTGGTGGGGGGGGGACAGACGGTGGGGAGAGGACTATGCAACAAGATAAGGAGATCCTTTCGTTACAAAACAGCAGTGAAAATAAAAAGGCCCAAATGTCAAATAATCACATTTCTGATAGTGAAATTGAAACATTTAAAGGCAAGTTAAAGTGTATGTTCACAAATGCCAAAAGGCTAGCAAGCAAAATGGGGGAGCTGGAGGCCTTAATACTGGAAAAAGATATAGATATAGTTGGTGTTGCTGAAACATGGCTGGACTCTTCACATGACTGGGCTGTAAATCTACAGGGTTTTACACTGTTTCGGAAAGACAGGGCAAATAGGAAAGGTGGTGGTGAATGTCTGTATGTGAGAAGCGATATGAAGGTGAGTGTAAATGAGACATTAGAGGGTGAATACTGTGAGGAGGTTGAAACCTTGTGGGTGGAATTACAAAGGGAAGTAAACACTGAAAAAATTACTTTTGGTGTAATCTATAGACCCCCCAATATAACTGAGGAGATGGAAGGTCAAATATATAAACAGATGGAGCGGGCTGCACAGGCGGGTACTGTTGTGATAATGGGAGATTTTAATTTCCGGGATATTAATTGGTGTCATGGTTCGGCTTCAACTGCAAAGGGGAGACATTTCCTCAACCTGTTACAGGAAAATTTTATGGGCCAGTTTGTGGAAGACCCGACTAGAGGTGAAGCTCTGTTGGATCTGGTCATTTCTAATAATGCAGAGCTTGTTGGGAATGTCAATGTTCGTGAAAACCTCGGTAACAGTGATCATAATATAGTTACATTTTACCTATACTGTAAAAAACAAACGCAGGCTGGGAGGGCAAAAACATTTAATTTTAAGAAAGCCAATTTCCCCAGGATGAGGGCTGCAATTCAGGATATAGACTGGGAAGAACTAATGTCAAATAATGGGACAAATGATAAATGGGAGATTTTCAAATCTACCTTGGGTAATTATAGTGCAAAATGTATTCCTACAGGTAACAAGTATAAACGACTAAAATTAAACCCCACATGGCTTACACCTTCTGTGAAAGGGGCAATACATGACAAAAAAAGGGCATTTAAAAAATACAAATCTGAGGGTACAGCTGTAGCCTTTGTAAAATATAAAGAGCTTAATAAAATCTGTAAAAATGTAATAAAATCAGCAAAAATACAAAATGAAAGGCAGGTGGCCAAGGATAGTAAAACAAATCCTAAAAAATTCTTCAAGCATATAAATGCAAAAAAGCCAAGGTCTGAACATGTAGGACCCCTAGATAATGGTAATGGGGAGTTGGTCACAGGGGATCAAGAGAAGGCAGAGTTACTAAATGGGTTCTTCCGCTCTGTATATACAACAGAAGAAGGAGCAGCTGATGTAGCCGGTGCCAGTGCTGTTAATATATCAGTTGATATACTGAATTGGATGAATGTAGATATGGTCCAAGCTAAATTAAATAAAATAAATGTACACAAGGCCCCGGGACCAGATGGGTTACACCCTAGAGTTCTTAAAGAGCTTAGTTCAGTTATTTCTGTCCCCCTCTTCATAATATTTAGAGAGTCTCTCATGAGTGGTATAGTGCCAAGGGACTGGCGCAGGGCAAATGTGGTGCCTATTTTCAAAAAGGGCACTAGGTCTTCGCCGGGTAATTATAGACCAGTAAGCTTAACATCAATTGTGGGGAAAATGTTTGAGGGGCTATTGAGGGACTATATACAGAATTATGTGACAATAAATAGTATTATAAGTGACAGCCAGCATGGTTTTACAAAGCACAGAAGCTGTCAAACCAACCTGATTTGTTTTTATGAAGAGGTAAGCAGAAGTCTAGACAGAGGGGCCGCTGTGGATATAGTGTTTTTGGACTTTGCAAAGGCATTTGACACTGTCCCTCATAGACATCTAATGGGTAAATTAAGGACTATAGGTTTAGAAAGTATAGTTTGTAATTGGATTGAGAATTGGCTCAAGGACCGTATCCAGAGAGTTGTGGTCAATGATTCCTACTCTGAATGGTCCCCAGTTATAAGTGGTGTACCCCAGGGTTCAGTGCTGGGACCACTATTATTCAACTTATTTATTAATGATATAGAGGATGGGATTAATAGCACTATTTCTATTTTTGCAGATGACACCAAGCTATGTAATATAGTTCAGACTATGGAAGATGTTCGTGAATTGTAAGCGGATTTAAACAAACTGAGTGTTTGGGCGTCCACTTGGCAAATTAAGTTTAATGTAGATAAATGTAAAGTTATGCATCTGGGTACCAACAACCTGCATGCATCATATGTCCTAGGGGGAGCTACACTGGGGGAGTCAATTGTTGAGAAGGATCTGGGTGTACTTGTAAATCATAAACTAAATTTCAGCATGCAGTGTCAATCAGCTGCTTCAAAGGCCAGCAAAATATTGTCGTGTATCAAAAGAGGCATGGACTCGCGGGACAGGGAGGTAATACTACCACTTTACAAAGCATTAGTGAGGCCTCATCTAGAATATGCAGTCCAGTTCTGGGCTCCAGTTCATAGAAAGGATGCCCTGGAGTTGGAAAAAATACAAAGAAGAGCAACGAAGCTAATAAGGGGCATGGAGAATCTAAGTTATGAGGAAAGATTAAAAGAACTAAACCTATTTAGCCTTGAGAAAAGACGACTAAGGGGGGACATGATTAACTTATATAAATATATGAATGGCGCATACAAAAAATATGGTGAAATCCTGTTCAATGTAAAACCCCCTCAAAAAACAAGGGGGCACTCCCTCCGTCTGGAGAAAAAAAGGTTCAACCTGCAGAGGCGACAAGCCTTCTTTACTGTGAGAACTGTGAATCTATGGAATAGCCTACCGCAGGAGCTGGTCACAGCAGGGACAGTAGATGGCTTTAAAAAAGGCTTAGATAATTTCCTAGAACAAAAAAATATTAACTGCTATGTGTAGAAATTTTTACTTCCCCTTTCCCATCCCTTGGTTGAACTTGATGGACATGTGTCTTTTTTCAACCGTACAAACTATGTAACTATGTAACTATGTAATGTGCTTCTTTTTGAGCCACTCCTTTGTTGCCTTGGCTGTATGTTTCGGGTCATTGTCGTGCTGGAAGACCCAGCCACGAGCCATTTTTAATGTCCTGGTGGAGGGAAGGAGGTTGTCACTCAGGATTTGATGGTACATGGCTCCATCCATTCTTCCATTGATGCGGTGAAGTAGTCCTGTGCCCTTAGCAGAGAAACACCCCCAAAACATAATGTTTCCACCTCCATGCTTGACAGTGGGGACGGTGTTCTTTGGGTCATAGGCAGCATTTCTCTTCCTCCAAACACGGCGAGTTGAGTTAATGCCAAAGAGCTAAATTTTAGTCTCATCTGACCACAGTACCTTCTCCCAATCACTCTCAGAATCATCCAGATGTTCATTTGCAAACTTTAGACGGGCCTGTACATGTGCCTTCTTGAGCAGGGGGACCTTGCGGGCACTGCAGGATTTTAATCCATTACGGCGTAATGTTTTACCAATGGTTTTCTTGGTGACTGTGGTCCCAGCTGCCTTGAGATCATTAACAAGTTCCGCCCGTGTAGTTTTCGGCTGAGCTCTCACCTTCCTTAGGATCAGGGATACCCCACGAGGTGAGATTTTGCATGGAGCCCCAGATCGATGTCGATTGACAGTCATTTTGTATGTCTTCCATTTTCTTACTATTGCACCAACAGTTGTCTCCTTCTCACCCAGCGTCTTACTTATGGTTTTGTAGCCCATTCCAGCCTTGTGCAGGTCTATTATCTTGTCCCTGACATCCTTAGAAAGCTCTTTGGTCTTGCCCATGTTGTAGAGGTTAGAGCCAGACTCATTAATTGAGTCTATGGACAGGAGTCTTTTATACAGGTGACCATTTAAGACAGCTGTCTTTAATGCAGGCACCAAGTTGATTTGGAGCGTGTAACTGGTCTGGAGGAGGCTGAACTCTTAATGGTTGGTAGGGGATCAAATATTTATTTCTCTGTGCACAATGCAAATAAATATACAGGGTGGGCCATTTATATGGATACACCTAAATAAAATGGGAATGGTTGGTGATATTAACTTCCTGTTTGTGACACATTAGTATATGGGAGGGGGGAAACTTTTCAAGCTGTGTGTTGACGATGGTGGCCATTTTGAAGTCGGCCATTTTGTATCCAACTTTAGTTTTTTCAATGGGATGAGGGTCATGTGACACATCAAACTTATCGAGAATTTCACAAGAAAAACAATGGTGTGCTTTGTTTTAATGTTACTTTATTCTTTCATGAGTTATTTACAAGTTTCTGACCACTTATAAAATGTGTTTAAAGTGCTGCCCATTGTGTTGGATTGTCAATGCAACCCTCTTCTCCCACTCTTCACACACTAATAGCAACACCGCAGAAGAAATGCTAGCACAGGCTTCCAGTATCCGTAGTTTCAGTTGCTGCACATCTTGTGTCTTCACAGCATAGACAATTGCCTTCAGATGACCCCAAAGATAAAAGTCTAAGGGGGTCAGATCGGGAGGCTTAGGGGGCCATTCAACTGGCCCACGATGACCAATCCACTTTCCAGGAAACTGTTCATCTAGGAATGCTCGGACCTGATACCCATAATGTGGTGGTGCACCATCTTGCTGGAAAAACTCAGGGAATGTGCCAGCTTCAGTGCATAAAGAGGGAAACACATCATCATGTAGCAATTTCAGATATCCCGTGGCCTTGAGGTTTCCATTGATGAAGAATGGCCCCACTATCTTTGTACCCCATATACCACACCATACCATCAATTTTTGTGTTCCAACAGTCTTGGAGGGATCTATCCCATGTGGGTTAGTGTCAGACCAATAGCGGTGGTTTTGTTTGTTAACTTCACCATTCACATAAAAGTTTGCCTCATCACTGAACAAAATGTTCTGTGTAAACTGAGGGTCCTGTTCCAATTTTTGTTTTGCCCATTCTGCAAATTCAGTGTGCCGATCTGGGTCATCCTTGTTGAGATGCTGCAGCAGCTGGAGTTTGTAAGGGTGCCATTTGTGAGTAGCTAATATCCGCCGAAGGGATGTTTGACTGATGCCACTCTCCAGTGACATGCGGAGAGTGCTACACTGTGGGCTCTTGCTGAATGAAGCTAGGGCAGCCACTGATGTTTCATTAGTGACAGTTTTCATGCGTCCACATTTGGGCAAATCCAACACTGAACCAGTTTCACGAAACTTGGCAAGCAGTTTGCAAACTGTAGCATGGGAGATGGGTGGTCTCGTAGGGTGTCTTGCATTGAAATCTGCTGCAATGACCCGGGTACTGCGTTCACCAGACATCAACACAATTTATATCCGCTCCTCACGTGTTAACCTCTGCGACATGTCAATGGCTTTAAACAAAGAGAGAGAAGGTTGTAAATAACTCATGAAAGAATAAAGTAACGTTAAAACCAAGCACACCATTGTTTTTCTTGTGAAATTCTCGATAAGTTTGATGTGTCACATGACCCTCTTCCCATTGAAAAAACTAAAGTTGGATACAAAATGGCCAACTTCAAAATGGCCACCATGGTCAACACCCAGCTTGAAAAGTTTCCCCCCTCCCATATACTAATGTGCCACAAACAGAAAGTTAATATCACCAACCATTCCCATTTTATTTTGGTGTATCCATATAAATGGCCCACCCTGTATATCATTTTGACAATGTGATTTTCAGTTTTGTTTTTTATATAATCTATCTCTCACTGGTCAAATTAACCTAGCCTAAAAATTCTAGACTGTTCATGTCTTTGACGGTGGGCAAACTTACAAAATCAGCAAGGGATCAAATACTTATTTCCTTCACTGTATATATTTATTAATAATTCCAATCCTTATTTGCCAGATTATAGGAATGTCACTGTAGTAGTAGTAATAATAATAATAATAATAATAATAATAATATAATCAATGTCTAACAAACAAATTTAGTACTTTACACTTAAAGGGGTTTTCTACGACCAGACAACTCCGCAGTATAGGTCATCAGTATATGATTGGTGGGGGTCTGACACCCAGACCCCTCACCGATCAGCTACTCCAGCTGACTCTGGGCACCAGAAGTTCATACCGGAAGCAGACGGCTACGGTCACGGAATAGCGGCCGAGCTGCAGTACTGAAGCTCTACTCCTATTCATGTGAATAGGAGCAGAGCTGCAGTTCTGCAGAACCGCCACTATGTGGTGGTTGAAGTTATCTGCTTCCGGCTCCAACTACAGCATACCGTTCAAAACATCCGGTGCCCGGAGGCAGCAGGAGCGGTGTCGGACCCGTACCAATCATATATTGATGACCTATACTGTGGATAGGTCATCAGTTGTCCCGTCGTGGAAAACTCCTTTATGAAGCAACACCTCGCCTGAGGAAGAGACTAGGTAGGAAAAGAAGAAAATAAACACCTAGACACATATATCAAACATAACTGACTTAAAGTGAACTTCTGCCTTTTATCACCATGTCTATTTAGGTTCAATATTCTGTGCCGATTAATTACTTAATAAACATTTATCAGAGCTAAAAAAACATTTTCATATACCATATCCCCAGCAAAGCCATAGAGTAAAAATGATAAAATGCTGTCTCCTTACAGCCACCCATAGAGGTATCTTAGAAGCTTACTGCATACTGTGTTATTATTAAGTTCAACGCATCATCAGAGGGCAGAAAGCTCCAACGTTCCCCTAGTGGTGGTGGCAGACAGCCAAACATTTATTATTTAAAGGGGTATTCCAGCCTCCAGCATTTTTCACCTATCCCCTGGATGGGTAAAAAATTCTAGAATGTTGGGGACCATGGTTCCACATTTCCCCCAGCCGCAAGTTGGCGGCTAGGGGAAGTTTTGACGGAACGGAAGCTGGGCATGCGCAGTGCTGCTCTATTCAAAGTCTATGGGGCTGATGGAAACAACCGAGCGTAGTGGATAGGGGAAAAATGCTGGAGGCTGGAATACCCCTTTAAGAGGCAGATTTATTATTACTGTTTTAAAGTTAGTTAAAAACTAGACCAGGCAGGCAGAAGATGCACCGAATTTGTCTCAGTGGCTCAAGCTGTGTGATACATTTGGCGCATCTTGCGAGATATAGATACTTTTCTTTGCCTTACGACACTTTTCAAAATTGTCTGGGGAAGCCCAAAAAGTGTCTCAAACACAGTAAATCTGGTGAAAGGCATGTATGCCGTTTTTTTTTTTGGCTCAAATTGACCCAGAATTCTGTTGCATTTAGCTTAGTAGATCTCCCCCTCAGTCTATGCAGGGGTTTTGTTGCATTACATATTTGGCTATTTATTTGTGTGGGTTTGAGAGAGAAGCGTGTCCAGAGCGAAGGAAATGTCCCAATGGTGAATGGGGATTGGCCAGTGTCATCACATAACGTGCTTGCATTGCTTACAACAGCATATTCCCTTATGAGGGAACCATAGGAGAGGATGTCCTCTGGATGTTTTTAATCCCATCTATAAATACATTTTTTGGATGCTTTTAGAAGAATTCTCACAATCCCAAAGATTATGCATACGTGAAAAAATGTAGTTCTTATAATGAATGACTTATAACGTAGGTACCCATAGTATTATCAAATTATAGTTTTATTAGGAACATGAATTTATTCTCAGAAACAACACACTATTGAATGTAAGGGTGGGTTCGGCATGTGTTAATGCATTTTTTGAGGATAACAAAGTCCATATTGAGAGAACTTATGTGGCCTGATAGAGGGCCATAGTAGAATGCTATTCAAACCACTATGTTGCAGGAGAACATCTATGAATCTTCAGAAATAATATCTTAGCAGCTCAATTAAATAGGAATTTGTTTATTCAATTGTCTGCATAAAACAGCCAATGTGGACAGGTATCAGATGTCAATGTATGGAAATTCTAACATTATGGAGAAAGACAGTGGATATGGATAATTTTTGTTTCCAGATAAGTACAGAAGCACTAGATTCTTTCAGAAACTTTGTACGGTGGTGACCATAAGGAAACTACGTTTTATTATAAAAATAGATCAGGTCATAAGGAAACTTTTTTTTGAAAAATGGAAAATCTATATTCACCTTCTTAAATCACGTATCGTAGAAAAATACATCCTGATTTTTATTAATAAAGCACCAGGATAGGTTTTACAGGTTGTATAATGAAAGTGTTGTTTGGTGAAAACGATGCCTCAAGCTTAATATTTTTTGGTGGCATCTAAGTGAAGCTAAACAAAGATCAGTAATCCATCCATTTCTACAGACATTGTAAGGCCCTGTTCACACAGAGTGTTTTGCAGGCAGAAAAAATCTGCCTCAGAATTCCTTCTGGAATTTTGACCTTCCTGCACTTTTTTGCCTCGGTTTTGGCAGCGTCTTTTGCAGCGTTTTTCGCCCGCATCAATTGAAGCTAATGCATGGACCACAGGCAAAAGTCGCAGCGAAAAATACTCGGAAACAAGCGCCGCAAGTTTTTTTCTGCCATCCCATTTTAATGGAAGGTCAGAGGCGGAACCGCAGCATATCCTTTTTTTTGGAAATCAATTTCGGATGTTTTTTGGCTCTAATTCCGACACGGTTTCAGAGTTGAGAATTTGCCATAGCAAAATGAAAAATCCATGTGAAATCCGTGACTAAAGCTCAATATTTCTGCTGTGGATTTGCAAATGTATAGATGCGGATTCACATTCCATTAAAGTTCAGTGGGTAAAATCTGTGGGTTTTAGTGCAAATTAAAAACAACATTCACATACATTGCTGGCAGAATTGCGTCAGATTTATGTGCAAATTCTGCACATTCATCTGGACAGGATCCTGAATATGTGAACATAATGGGAGGATCTTCACTGCAGCCTTTTCAGGCCCTTATACACATTGTGATGTTCCAGTTTATTAGTTCATTGGCTCTTGAATGTGAAATTAGGAAGCAACTCACACTAAGGCCTCATTTACACGAGCGTGTGCGTTTTGCGCGCGCAAAAAATGCAGCGTTTTGCGTGCGCAAAAGGCACTTGACAGCTCCGTGTGTCATCCGTGTATGATGCGCGGCTGCGTGATTTTCGCGCAGCCGCCATCATAGAGATGAGGCTATCCGACGTCAGTCACTGTCCATGGTGCTGAAAGAGTTAACTGATCGGCAGTAACTCTTTCAGCACCCTCGACAGTGCATTCCGATCACCATATCGAGTAACCTGTTTAAAAAAAAAA
The DNA here is from genome assembly GCF_050947455.1 of Rhinoderma darwinii. Lineage (NCBI taxonomy): Eukaryota > Metazoa > Chordata > Amphibia > Anura > Rhinodermatidae > Rhinoderma > Rhinoderma darwinii. The sequence continues at coordinate 154,374,373 of NC_134687.1, read as the reverse complement.
GAGGTTCGTACTTACCGAGAACTTCCCGGCCGTTGCCTTGGTGACGCGTCCTTGGTGACGCGCCTCTCTTGACATCTGGCCCCACCTCCCCTGATGACGCGGCAGTCCAAGTGACCGCTGCAGCCTGTGCTTGGCTTGTGATTGGCTGCAGCTGTCACTTGGACTGAATTGTCATCCCGGGAGGTCAGACTGGAGGAAGAAGCCGGGAGTTATCGGTAAGTCAGAACTTTTTTTTTTTTTTACACGTTCACGTATATTGGAATCGGAAGTCACTGTCCAGGGTGCTGAACCAGCTTAACTCTTTCAGCACCCTGCACAGTGACTGTCTCCTGCCGGGTTCGGTAAAAACGAGTTCGGCCGAACCCGGTAAAGTTCGGTTCGGTCATCTGTAAGACACTCCGTTCGGATGTTTGTAAACAGAAAAGCACGTGGTGCTTTTCTGTTTACATTCAGTTTGACAGCTCTTGTGCGAATCACGCAGTTCGCACGGAAGTGCTTCCGTGCGACCTTCGTGGTTTTCACGCACCCATTGACTTCAATGGGTGCGTGATGCGCGAAAAACGCAGATTTATAGAACATGTCGTGAGTTTTTTTCAGCGCACTCACGCTGAGCAAAACTCACGGACTGTCTGCATGCCCCCATAGAGTAATATAGGTGCGTACGACACGCGTGAAAAGCACACGCGTCGCACGCGCGTATATTACGCTCGTGTAAATGAGGCCTAAAACTAGCAAAGAAGGGAGGAGGGTATAACAAGGTTTTGTTTTTCTCAGAACATATTGGGCTTCCATATTGTGTAAAAAAATAATAGATATATTTTACTTTTTTTTTAAATATGGAAGGAAAAATGGAAAATAAAGTTGAAAAAAAGGTGAATGTGTGACTTTAGGTGATTTTTTTTTTTTACATCTGGTGCATGCCACTGGGTAAACACACCTGAATACATATTTGGCAACTTCGACCGACTTCAACGATAACAAATATGTGTGTATGTCTTACACGCTGTGTGCAAGGTGGCGCTTACAATGAATGGTGCGCAAACTGGCTTTTAGAGAAAAAATTTCAAAAGCTGGTTCGCTGACACCATACGACCATTACAGATGTTGTGGCATTTCCAGTCCACAAAACTAATGGCCTATCCTCAGGATATCAGCCATCAATATCTGATCGGTCAGGGACCGACACCCGGCACCCCCGTCGATCGGCTGTTTTGAAGGGGCCACAGTGCTTATACGAGCGCTGCTTCCACGTCATTTCCTTTGCTTGTCACCATGTGAATTGTGGACACACTTGTAGCGGTGGTTCACAGTATTACAGCCTTCTACCATTCAAGTGTATTCTTTAATACTGTGAACCGCCGCTATAAGTGTGTCCGCGATTCACAGTGTGAGCAGTAAAGGAAATGAAGGAGAAGTGACGATGGTACGAGCATCGCGGCCCCTTCAAAACAACTGATCAGCGGGGTTGCGGGGAGATGGGCTACCACCGATTAGATATTGATGGCTAAGGCTCTATTCACACGACAGGGTCTGAGTGTCGGTCGATAAAAACTGCAGTTTTTCCCGGCCGTTTTGCATCCATTTTGCATCTCTTCCGGGCCGTGTTTCCATTTTTAACGGCCGATTTTGACCCGTTTTGCATCAGTTTTTTTCACTGTCCGTTTTATAATCGGATGAATTTCATTTGTAAATTTTTTGCCACACACTTCCCTCTGTAGATACTGCCACAGCCCCGCTGTAGGTAGTGCCACACATCCCCCCTTGTAGGTAGGGCCACACAGCCCCCCTGTAGGTAGTGCCACACAGCCCCTTGTAGGTAATGCCACACAGCCCCCTGTAGGTAATGCCACACTGCCCCCCTGTAAGCAATGCCATACTGCCCCCTGTAAGCAATGCCACACTCCCCCCTGTAAGCAATGCCACACAGCCCCCCTGTAGGCAATGCCACACAGCCACCCTGTAGGTAATGCCACACAGCTCCTCTGTAGGTAACACCACACAGCACCCCTGTAGGTAGTGCTACACAGCCCCCTTGTACATAGTCACCCCCACCATAGATGGCACCCCCCTACCTTACTGTATGGGACGGCTCCAGGAGAAGTCCCTCACTTCACTGTCCATTTATAGACAGTGAAGTGAGGGACTTCTCCTGGATCGGAATCCCTGGCCACAGCGGTGGGGATTTCGCTGTCACAGTGATCACCTGACCAGAGACCACTCAAACTCGGTGATACAGCTGTCTCTAGACAGGTGTATCATGGATCTCCTTACCGTCGGCATGCATGTGATCGCTGTGGCAGACTGTCACAGCGTTCACATAGCTGAGCCCCTTACCATCGGCGCTGGGAGGAGCAATGTGACAGGCTGTCACAGCGATCACATGACCGGAGACCACACTGAGTGGTGTCCGGGGGAAAGCTCCATGATATCAGCTGTCTCTGGACATCTGTATCACGGAGCTCCTCACAGTCAGAACATAAGCGCTGCTGTTAGGAGCAATGTGATCGTTGTGACAGGTTGTCACAATAATCACATGACCAGAGACCATGCTGAGTGGTTTCCGGTTAAAGTTCCATGATACAGCTGTCTAGAGACAGCAGTATCACGGAGCTAAAGGCCGCCGGGGTGCGGCAAACCTACTAACTCTGCAGGACATTCTGGAACGGCCCTGAAGAGTTCATTGCGGACCGCCCGGACTTTTATAGTCTATGGGCAGTCCGGAAGTGGTTAAACTGAATTTTCAAATGATCTCTGTACTGAGCTGTATTTGTGCTTGTGATGCATATATGTATTGAGCTTTCTTCTGGTGCTGTATATATGTACTGAGCTTGGTTCTGGTGCTGTATTTATCTATGAGCTTTGTTCTAGTGCTGTATTTATGTATTGAGCTTGGTTCTGGTTCTTTATATATGTACTGAGCTTTGTTCTGGTGCTGTATATATGTATTGAGCTTTGTTATGGTGCTGTATATATGTACTGAGCTTTGTTATGGTGCTGTATATATGTACTGAGCTTTGTTATGGTGCTGTATATATGTACTGAGCTTGGTTATGGTGCTGTATTTATGTACTGAGCTTGTTCTGGTGCTGTATTTATGTATGAGCTTGGTTATAGTGCTGTATTTATGTATTGAGCTTGGTTCTGGTGCTTTATATATGTACTGAGCTTTGTTCTGGTGCTGTATATGTGTATTGAGCTTTGTTATGGTGCTGTATATATGTATTGAGCTTGGATATGGTGCTGTATATATGTACTGAGCTTAATTATGGTGCTGTATTTATGTACGGAGCTTGTTCTGGTGCTGTATATATGCATGAGCTTGTTCTTGTGCTGTATATATGTACTGAGCTTGGTTCTGCTACTGTATTTATGTACTGAGCTTTGTTCTGGTGCTGTATATATGTACAGAGTTTTGTTCTGGTGCTGTATATATATACTAAGCTTGGTTCTGCTGCTGTATATATGCACTGAGCTTGGTTCTGGTTCTGTATATATTTACCTAATTTTAAGGTAAATGTAGATTTAAACAAGAGAGACTGGTTCTTTAATGTTATATTAACGCACAGCCGATATTTTTCCGGAAACTACAAACAATTTAAAGCTCTTGACGTTTTTAGGGCCTCAAAGTATTCTGCTTTTTCTCTACTGTATGGATTATTCTGCTTTTACAGTGAATTCAAAAAAGTGCCAGATCTGTTGCCGCCTAAACAGAAATCTGCAAATATATGGTAGTGTCTTCGGAGTTCTGGGGGCCCGCACTTTGTGAACTGCCCAGAGCCCATGGTTTCCTTAATCCACCCCTGACAGTTATTGCCCATGAGGTTACAAGAGCACTGGGAAGTTTTCCTTGTTTTGGCTAGAGGACACTTTAACATACTGTGGCTGTGTCCATATATGAGGTGGTGGAGAGGTCTACTCACCAATAACCACATACTGATTTCTCATTTCTTTCTCCATTCTTCCACAAGCTCCCAGAAAATCACAATGGACAAAGATAAGAAATCAAGACATCCCTACGTTTCATTCTACTCTTTACCATTACATTGAAAGTAACATTTTTGTAATGTGCCGTCATTGACCACATTTGTTACCCCTAATTTTGGATTATGACGCTTTCAATCTTAATGCTGTTACTCTTGCTTCATTTAATCCTACCTACACGTCAAAAGAATTGTATTCGGCACACCTTTGTAGTTTTTATACTTTTTATACTTTTTTTAGTATATGCCAGTGGCTACATGTGCAACGTTTCGGTCGTGAGACCTTCGTCGGGCACTGAGCCGTACTGGGGACTGATTTGGTGATACTGCTGGTGCTGCTATAGTAGGATATGGCGGCTAAAAAAAAAAAAAAAAGAAATCTACGTTAAAAAACTACAAAGGTGTGCCAAATACAATTCTTTTGACCAATAATTGGGTTGGGACCCTATTTCGAGCACCTGAAAAAACTGGTGCTGTCTGAACAAAACCACACCTACCTACACGTCAGCGGCACTGACGGGTTCAGTGTCAGCGGGTCCTGCGTGTCTCTGACAGGCAGGATACACCTGTTATCAATCACATCTAATTTATTAAATTAGATGTGATCGTTAACAACTCGATCCTGCGTCTGACGGATTCAGGTTTCAACGCTAGATTCAGATGCTCAGTATACAGGATACCGTACAAAGCAGCTGTATCTCGTAAAAATAATTTTAAATAAAAAGTATTTAGAAATTTGCACCAAACACAGTGCTCCAAGAACCCAAACCCCTCCTTCCTACACCAATTCTTTATCCACCTACTCACCTCCCTAATCTCCTGCTGTCTCTCTGGTGTAGTACAGGTAGTATTTCTGAAATAGCTCTTTGCCCTGAGCTTGTTACCCAAGTCCAGTCAGATTACTGTTTAATTTTCTAATTTACTTTGAAACAAGTAAACTGTAATCTGATTGGTTCACACTCCCTCAGAATCTCTGTTCTATCGGGCACAGTTGGTATTTGTCGTACAACAGTTCCGGCAATGTGTCGTGGTTTCTGGTATGAATTGAAACCACAACACAAGTGTGAACATAGCCTTAGTCAAACATCACTGTATTTATTTTCTTTATTTTTATAAATTTTTGCAAGAAATTCCTAATACTTGAGTGTATTATGTTTCACCCTTGTTACCTTGTACCACAGTCACCATAAAAACAACCCTTTTTTCTGACATTTTGAAGCATATAATCTTCATGCGTTAAGCCAAGTATTAGAATAGTGTCTAGAATAGGTATGTGCATGTGTTATCCCTCAGCAGGCCTTCAATAAATGACCTTTAAAATGTTCAAACTTCTCATAGAAAGATTCAGTGTTTTAAATTATGTAAAATGTTCATATGGAAATGACATATGGAGCCATCCTCATAATGAACTTCCGTGTGGAAACTGTTACTCAGCAGGGAGAGATGTGTTTCCACCATTTGAGACAGAGATCATCTGGGATACAAGTACAGTCTGGACTTTAGTCTATCGGATGTTTTCTTCCTTCACTACACAGTTGGCTGCAGCTGCTGTCAGGGATCCTGAGAACTGACTAATCATTCAAGGTGGCTTAAGAATGCATTAAAAATCCGAGCTGTAGACAGTGGGCATTCTGCCAGTATATGAGTGGCGTAGTGGATGGTAAACCCAGTTATTTTATTGATAACTGAGGCTAAATGAGACATATTATTTGCAATGATTGTCCAGACTGCACAATAACTTATGAGCATAACAGACGTATGTAATCCTTGCCCCGGTCAAAAAGATTTACAGAATGCAATGAAAGGCAATATCCTTTCCACTTCCTCCATTCAAAGTACTAACCACAGACCACTACAGCAAGACTTTTTTTTAATTTTTTTATCAACGACAGTACATTAGTCAGACAATATTTTCATCAGACACTTGCTAACACTGCTACAACAATCTATTCTCTTTTCTTGATGAAATTACTTTGTGAAGAGAAATATATATGTACATTTATTGTAATATAAAAATCTATAAAGATAAAAGATAAAAATATCTCCATCTATCTATCTATCTATCTATCTATCTATCTATCTATCTATCTATCTATCTATCTATCTATCTATCTATCTATCTATCTATCTATCTATCTATCTATCTATCTATCATCTATCTAGCTAGCTAGCTATCTATCTATCTATCTATCTATCTATCTATCTATCTATCTATCTATCTATCTATCTATCTATCTATCTATCTATCTATCTATCTATCTATCATCTATCTAGCTAGCTAGCTATCTATCTATCTATCTATCTATCTATCTATCTATCTATCTATCTATCTATCTATCTATCTATCTATCTATCTATCTATCTATCTCTCTCATATCTATCTATCTATCTATCTATCTATCTATCTATCTATCTATCTATCTATCTATCTATCTATCTATCTATCTTCATCATCTAATTCTATTAACTCATCATCTTTTACTTTTCTATAAGAGATACAGCAAATATTAAATGAGCTGTCTGACAAGTAGCAATTGTCATTAATTACTGGCTTCGAATAGTGAGTCACTTATAAATACCCAAATTCTCTAGATTTTCAAGAAACTATTATGTGCCACACACCTTATGGAGCAGAAGAGGTTCTAGTCTCCTAGCTAGTTATCTGTATGTAGTCTTATTTTATAGATAGTAAAGTTCATATAAAGTATGAGTTAATTTCCTAGTCAAATGCAAGTTGGCAATGCAGGTCTAAACAAGGACATACCGTAAACGTTGAGGCCATGAGGTAAAAACTATTTTTCACAACTCCACACATTTTATTCTGTTATACATTATTTGTTAAGTAAATCAGGGTTTATGTTTTTTTCCATATGAAATACTTTCAAAATAATAACTAAGAGACAAATTTATTTTAGGTTTTATTTTCTATATCAGTTTTTTAATGGGTCAAAATTTTCCTTACACTTTATTAACATTTAGCGGTTTAATTGCTTAACTTGAATCAAATAGTTGAGTTAGCTTTCTGCAAACTTTTCACTTAACTTTTTCTGGAATTTTTTCCCTCTCTTCCTGACAGAACTGATGAAGGTCAGTCCAGTTTTTCGGCCTACTTGTCCAGTCACGTTTTTTCACTTAAGTTATTTTTGATGGAATTCAGGTCAGGGCTTTGTGATGGCCACTCCAATACTTTCACTTTGATATGTTCAAGCCATTTTGTCACTAGTTTGAAGAGTTGCTTAGGATCATTTTCCTGCTGGAAGACTCAGTTATACATTTTAACCTGCTGGCTCCTTTATTGTACCCTTTGCTTACCTAAATGTGTGTCCCTGCACACTATGTTCATTGATCATATTCTCGGTCCCCTGAGGAGTCCATAGCAAGTTGGACACAAACATGTCATGTCGGGATGATGTTTAGGGGCATATTAGGGCTCTTGTTACTTAGGGCAAGGTTCCATCAAGGACCACACTTTTCAAGGACTGCGGCACCAAAGTCAGTCTTTTAGAGACATCTATGCCTACACTAGGGTGCACCATGGACAATAACCATCCTCATTAGTCTCTCATATACAGATCCTCCTGGGGATTCTCATCATCACCGAAATACTTATTGAAGAGATTTGATGTGGTAAGACTGTTTTGGCTTACAAACGTTGTATTTTCGGGTAGAATTATTCTTTGCAAAAATGCATGCATTGTGTATTGTAACGGTCATACAAGAGGGTTTGATATTGTTGCCCTTGGGCAGAGCTGGCATTGTCTATTGTGACAAAGCAGTTTTGTACACTATTATTTGTTTATGTTGTCAGCTCTAGTGGCATTTAAATGTGTTTTAATATCCTTAGTAAAAGTTATAATTTAATTGTCTTACCCTCCTAAATATGATGTATTGATCATCTGGTTCCAGATAAAAACACAATATCATTTGGATTCCGTTTATACTTTTTCCAAGGGGAAAACAGATGTCTTCAATAACCCACATATCTTTTATAGGACACAAGACCTCTATAATAGGATGTGCATCCTGTGTACGTGCTGTATATTGTATTTTACAGCACAATTTTATAGACGCAACAAACTGTGCAAATGCTATGATTGGAGACACAAAATATATTTAAAGGCTATGTAAACCTTTGAAAGTGATTTTTGTTTTTATAAAACGGTTAGTCAGTGTGTTTGGTGCAACCTTCAAATTAGTTTCTATTAAAAATAACTTTTACTATTTGTTATGCAGCTGCTCTGTATCCTGCATACAGAGCAGCTGTATCATTTTCTGAATCCTGTACACGTCAGGTCCTTGGGATTGACGGGTTCAGTGACAGCGTGTCCTGCGTGTCTCTGACACATAGGATCGAGCTGCTATCGATCACATCTATGTTCATAACTTAGATGTGATAGATTACAGGTGGATCCTGCATGTCAGAGACACGCCGGACCCGCTGACACTGAACCGGTCAGTCTCGCAGGACATAGCATATACATATGGTATTCCTCCAAATACCTGAACACAACATATAGCTGCTCTCTACACAGGATACGGAGCAGCTGTATCTCAAAAAGTAAAAATTTTTTTTTTTTTAATGAAAACTAATTTGAAAATTGCACAAACACACTGACTGACTGACACTTTCAAAGTATTAAATAGCCTGTAATACTGGCTTTTATAATGCTTGAGCAAAACCGTTGTAAGAAAGAAAATTTCAAGGAATCTGTGGCAATTTCTACAATGGGGGGGCTATGTGTCCCTATCTACAAGGAGGGCTGTGTGGCACTATCTACAAGGGGGGATATGTGGCACTATCTACATGGGGGTATGTGGCACTATCTACAAGGGGGGGTATGTGACACTGTCTATAAGGGGGTATGTGGCACTTTCTGTAAGGGGGTATGTGGCACTATCTACAAGGGGGGACTATATGGCACTATCTACGAGGGGGGACGATGTGGCACTATCTGCAAGGGGGGTATGTGGCACTATCTACAAAGGGGGCTATGTGGCACTAACTACAATTGGGGGTTGTTTGTGGCAGTATCTACAAGGGGGCTATGTGGCAATTTCTACAATTGGGGGCTATGTGTCCCTATCTACAAGGAGGGCTGTGTGGCACTATCTACAAGGGGGGATATGTGGCACTATCTACATGGGGGTATGTGGCACTATCTACAAGGGGGGCTATGTGGCACTATCTACAGGGGGCTATGTGGCACTATCTACAAGGGGGGCTATGTGGCACTATCTGTAATGGGGGCTATGTGGCACTATCTAGAATAGGGGCTATGTGGCACTATCAACAAGGGGGTATGTGGCACTATCTACAAGGGGAGTATGTGGCACTATCCACAAGAGGGGTTGTGTGTGGTACTATGTACAAGGGGGTATGTGGCACTGTGTACAAGGGGGTTTTGTGGGGCACTATCTACAAGAGGGGTTGTATGTGGCAATATGTACATGGGGGTATGTGGCACTCTGTACAAGGGGGGTTGTGTGTGGAACTATCTACAAGAGGGGCTGTGTGGCACTATCCACAAGGGGTTATGTGGCACTATCTACAAGGGGGGCTATGTGGTACTATCTACAAGGGGACTATGTGGTACTATCTACAATGGGGGCTATGTGGTACTATATACAAGGGGGATATGTGGCACTATCTACGAGAGGGGTTTGTGTGTGGCACTATGTACAAGGGGGGTATATGGCACTGTGTACAAGGGGGGTTGTGTGTGGCACTATCTACAAGAGGGACTGTGTGGCACTATCTACAGGGGTGCTTTATGTTTCTTGTCAGTTTTTTAAAATAACTATTAGAATTACGAAATAACATAATTAAGTGATAATAAATGTTATAATATCCGTGCTTAACTGTTTGTTACAATTTTCGTAACCCTGTAACCAAAGTTTAATAAGAGTATACTGGTGGCCTAGCTGTATTTTTACATTGCACAGAGAGCTGATAAAAGTTCATTGTCGGGGGGAGGGCAGAGGATTTGGGGGTGGTGGGGTGTTGGTTGCGGGGGAGGGGGGGTCCAGTCAAAAGTTTGCTATGGGACCCAGTCTTTCCTAGTTACGCCCCTGGCTTTAATATGAAGGCACTGACTGTATGTGTCCATCCATGTGAATTTTTGTGTGTGCATATTCAAGTCTGTGAACTCCCCCCTGAACAAAATCTTTCGAACGCCCCATTTGCTTAGGGTCCTATTAAACGGTAGATATTGTTTCATGAACGAACGACGAGCGATGATTTAGCGAGTTATTTGCATCCGAAAGACGGTCTATTACGTAACAATAGTTGCTAAAGATTTTTGATGTTTAGGCATTACTGAGATCGGTGTCTGCAACAAAACCAACCTCCAACAAAAACCACACCTCATCTCTGATCTGCTAACGACTGGAAGCTTTCTGATTAGACGAGGCAACGAGACGGCAACAAACGATAATCTGTCACTCAGGTAGATGTGGCTGATCCACAGAAACCCAATGTTTTATCGTTCGTCGTTCGATTCTTGCACGCTGGTGATTATCTCTTACATTCAAACGATTTTACAAAAATTCATACCATAATCACTCCATATAAAAGAATCTTTATTCTCCCCTTTCGATTGAAATAAACATGTTTTAATTAGTGCTGAATAAAGCTGGTTCCTACCTATCCTGAATACATTTTAAAAGCCTAGGCCTGAGAGAGAGGTTAGTCTCCTGTTGTGAAATGTATAGGTATAATGTTTAGTGTAGAGCCCAATCTGACTGAGGTCCCCTTGTCGTAGGAAGTGGCCCAAACAAATTTGAATCAAAATATGCGCTACGAACCTCACATTTTTAAGTATAGTAAATATAGTTGTAATGCAATTTAAAATCTTTCTGTTTGCTTGCATAGCAGTCACAGCAGATTAGACCTGCCCATGTATTTCACTTTGTTCGGATGTGCTTAATAACTTTTTCTTTTGCATTTAAATGTTTGAAGACATCTCATCTGTATGGATGCTTAAGGTTCTGTTCAGATCTCCATTGGTCATTTGCGTTGTTCTACTCCATCATAGGAGCATAACAAAGACAATTACAGCAGTGATGGATCCATCAAATGACGGACAACAACGGCACCAGATGGAACCCATTGACATGAAGCGGTTTTGTTACGTTTATGTAATTTTACTAGGAAGAATTGCGCTGCATGCTGCGCTATTTTGTCTAGGATGTTTTTTACAGAAGTTGTGAGGGCAGCTCCTAACTGAGTCTCCGACACAGATGTGCACGCAACATAAATCACCAAGAACCTATTGGCATAATAATTGGTAGAATGTCTACCCAGGGAGCTCGGTCACAATAAACTGACTTTTCACAATATTGTGCCTGTATTTGCCCAAATCTGTAGAATCTGGTCCAGTGATTATCACAGTTAAGTATAACAGGATATATCTTAAAGGGGTTTCGCACTATATACATGTATCACTACCCACAGAATAGGTGATAAATACTGGGATCCCAACTAGAACAGCGGTCCTGAGTCTCAATGCTCTATTCAAACTCTAAAGACTGACCGAAACAGCCAAGGGTAGGCTAAGCAATATGCTTGATATTTTTACATTTATAATTTTTTTTAACATTTTATGTCCTATGGGATGCAGACTAAGCAATGCATATATGAGTACTAATATGAAAGAGTTGCATTGCTTTTGTTAAAATTAAATCGGTTAAACTGCTCACAATGCAGTACCAACAGTAAAAAAAACATACTCACCTACTTGATCCTCTATCACTCCTGTTCGCAATTACATGTCGACACAGACAAGTGACTGCTGCAGGCAATCACTGGCTGTAGCGGGTCACCGCTGTGGCAAGTGTTTGACTGCAAAGATCACAGGTCCCTGTGTCAACACGCCATAGCGATGGTAGGAAGTAGGGACCGCAAGGAAACCGTGTAGCAGCGGAACGGGAGCTGCGGTTTAGGTGAGTATGGGTTTTTTATGCTGGTACTGCATTGTGAGCAGTTTAAAAAAATATTTATCGACACTGGACAACCCCTTTAATCTTAAAATAATTTAGCCAACATCTAAGAACTATACATCTTTCCCCTGGAACAAAATGCGTATTCCCTGGAAATATTTTGTAATTTTACAGCTATTTATGGGAAGACCAGTTCTCAGTTCCCTTGGGTCAGTTACAGCTTTCTTTCTGTAAAACATCTTTATGTATAGACAGATGGATAGTGATACCTGCAAGAGTGATAGTTTTGGCAACTCTTCTGCTTCTGACATGACATGTAATATTGGATTAAAAACAAAATTGGTGCTTCATCATCTTCCTGGAAGACAGACAAAACTATAACTATGAGCATGCAAAGAAAACAATATACTAACCTAAATATATTTCATCTAATGTGGCTTTTCTTCCATAGCTTGAAATACAGCCAGACCCAAAGTGTCATTCTAACCCTGTTTTTTTTTATAATTCCAATATAATTTCAATTGTTTTGTTATGCAGATTTATTACATTTAAGTTTTCTCTCATGTTTTTTATTTTTGGAGTACTATACGCCACTGTTTTTGTTCATGAAGTGACAACAGTTTATGAAATGCAGACTGCTTATTTTGAAGGGCTTGTCAAGGCATACTCAACATATAAGCGGATATAAGCAATGTACTGTTTTAATTGGAAATTTTACCAAAATAATTCAAAGGTTAGTTTCTGTGATAAGATTGGAAAACACAAATACATATTTGTTCTTGAGATTTGAACAACTTTTTTTTATTTACACACACAATTAAAGTCCCACTATACCGAACATGAACATAGTACCACTATACTGCACAAATATATAGTACTGCTTTATTATACACACATACATACGCTTACACACATACATACATTACACAAACAAACAAACAAACAAACAAACACACACACTATATGGACATAAGTTTTGGGACACACCTCTTCATCATCTATTCAGGTGTTTCATTCGTTCCCATTGCCACAGGTGTATAAGATCAAGCACCTAGCCATGCAGTCTGCCTTTACAAACATTTGTGAACGAATGGGTCCTCCTAAAGAGATCACTGAATTCCAGCGTAGTACTGTAATATGCAACAGTTGTAACAAGTCAGGTTATGAAATTTCTTCCCTCTTAGATATTCCACGATCAACCTTGAGTGGTATTATTGCAAAGTGAAAGTTTTTAGGAACCACAGCAACTTAGCCACAAAATAGCAGACCATGTAAAGTTACAGAGCGGGGTCACCGAGTGCTGAGTCCCATAGTGCATTAAAGTCACCAACGCTCGGCTGATTCAATAGCTGCAGAGTTTCAAGGTTCTTTTGGAATGACATCTGCACAAATATTGTGCGCCAGGAAAATCATAGCATGAGTTTACATGGCCAAGTAGCTGCATGCAAGCACAATGCCAAGCATCGGATTGAGTAAAGAACGCTGCCACTGGCCTCTGGAACAATGGTTATGTGTTCTTTGGAGTGACATAATACCCTTCTCTATCTAGCAGTTCGATGAATGAGTCTGGGTTTGGTGAATGCCAGGAGTACATTACCTGCCTGACTGCATTGTGCCAACTGTAAAGTTTGGTGGAGGAGGGATAATACTGTGTTGCTTTTCAGGTGTTGGTCTTAGCCCCTTAGTTCCCATTAACCCTTTCAAGACCGAGCTCATTTTGGCCTTCATGACCAGCCCCATTTTCTCAAATCTACCATGTGTCCCTTTATGTGGTAATAACTCTGGAATGCTTTTGCCTATCCAAGCGATTCTGAGATTGTTTTTTCGTGACATATTGTACTTTATGTTAGTGGAAAAATTTAGTCAATAAATTCATTGCTTATTTGTGAAAAACACCAAAATTTAGAGAAAATTTACAAAAATTATGATTTTTCTCATTTTAAATGCATCTGTTTGTAAAACAGATAGTAATACCACACAAAATAGTTACTATTTTACATATTCCATATGTCTACTTTATATTTGCATTGTTTTTTGAACATTATTTTATTTTTCTAGGACGTTACGCGGCTTAGAACTTTAGCAGCAATTTCTCACATTTTCAAGAAAATTTCAAAAGGCTATTTTTACAGGGACCAGTTCAGTTCTGAAGTGGCTTTGAGGGCCTTATGTACTAGATAGATTAAAAACTGCACCCCTCAAAGTATTCAAAACAGCATTCAGAAAGTTTCTTAACCCTTTAGGCGCTTCACAGGAATTAAAGCAAAGTAGAGGTGAAATTTACACATTTTTTTTTTTTGCTGAAATTCATTTGTAATACATTTTTTTCTGTAACACAGAAGGTTTTACTTGAGAAATGCAACTCAATATTTATTGCCCAGATTCTGCAGTTTTTAGAAATATCCCACATGTGGCTCTAGTGTGATAATGGACTGAAACACCGGCCTCAGAAGCAAAGGAGCACCTAGTGGATTTTGGGGCCTCCTTTTTTTAGAATATATTTTAGGCACCATGTCAGGTTTGAAGAGGTCTTGTGGTGCCAAAACAGTGGAAATCCCCCAAAAGCGAGACGGTTTTGGAAACTACACACCTCAAGGTATAGTTAGCATCTTGACCCCACAGGTCTTTTGCTATATTTATTGGAGTTTGTCTGTGAAAGTGAAAATCTACTTTTTTTCTAAAAAAAATATAAAAAAAAATAATATTTGCAAGGAATAAAGATTAAAAAGCACCCCAAAACTTGTAAAGCTACTTCTCCCGATTACGCCAATACCCCATATGTGGTACTAAACTGCTGTTTGGACCCACGGCAGAGCTCAGAAGGGAAGGAGCGCCATTTGGATTTTGAAGCGCAGATTTTGCTGGATTGGTTTTCAGTGCCATGTCGCGTTTGCAACGCCCTGGAGTGAGCAAAACAGTGGAAGCCCCCCAAAACTGACGCCATTTTGAAGACTACACCCCTCAAGGAACTTTTCTAGGGGTATAGTTAGCATTTTGACCCCACAGTTTTTTTGCTGAATTTAGTGGAATTAGGCCGTGAAAATGAAATCTACTTTTTTCTGAAAAAACATAGAAATGTTTAATTTTTACAGTGAATAAAGGAGAAAAATCACCGCAAAATTTGTAAAGCAATTTGTCCTGATTACAGCAATACACCATATGTGATAATAAACTGCTGTTTGGACCCACGGCAGGACTCAGAAGGGAAGGAACAATATTTGGCTTTTGGAGCTCAAATTTAGCTGGAATGGTTTTCAGGTGTCATGTCGCATTTGCAAAGCCCCTGAGGTACCAAAACAGTGGAAACCTCCCAAAAGTCCCTTTAGGGGATTGGAACGAGCGATCATTAGGTCGCTGGTACAATACACTGCAGTACTAATGTATTGCAGTATAATGCCATTTTTACAGGCTCCTGTAACAGCGCGATCGCTGTTCCTGTCCGTTAGTCCCGGGTGTCAGCTGTAATACACAGCGGACACCTGCAGAATATGGAGCGGGCGCAGCGCGTGAGCCCGCTCCATATATAACCCCTCGCACCACGACATGCTATTAAGCCGTGGTGCGCGAAGGCGTTAATGCGAAGCGGATGGTGCAAATTGAAAATTACAATTTTCCACTGATATGCCATTTTAGTGCACAATATGTTGTGCCCAGTTTGTGCCACTGAAGACAAATACCTCATACAATGTTGAGCGGATATAAAATATCATATATGTGGACGTAAGCTGGTGTTTGGGCACGCTGTGGGGCTCAGAAGGGGGGGGAACGCCATTTGGCTTTTGGAGCGCAGATTTTGCTTGGTAACTGTTCTGTTTGGGGTTTTGCTGGTATTTCAGTTTATAATGTGGGGGTATGTGTAAACTGGGCAGAGTACATCAGGGCATAATAAGAGGGTATAATAATGGGGTAAATAAATAATAATTTGCAGATATGTGGCCGGTGTCGCACTGATAAATGGTGCCCAATCTTATCCGCTTTTGGAACACTGCACATTTTGCATCGCCATATTCTGAGAGCCAGAACTTTTTTATTTTCTCTCCAACGGAGCCGTGCGAGGGCTTATTT
The DNA here is from genome assembly GCF_050947455.1 of Rhinoderma darwinii. Taxonomy (NCBI): domain Eukaryota; kingdom Metazoa; phylum Chordata; class Amphibia; order Anura; family Rhinodermatidae; genus Rhinoderma; species Rhinoderma darwinii. The sequence continues at coordinate 154,358,390 of NC_134687.1, read as the reverse complement.
GTTGCGGGACAATCTGTACATTTCATTGGTACCATTTTAGGGTACATGTGATTTTTTTTTATCACTTTTTATTAGATTTTTTTGGCAAGCAAAGTGACAAAGGAACGAATTCTGACAATTTTTTTGTATTTTTTTTTTTTACAGTGTTCACCGTGCGCTATAACTGACATTTTACTTTATTCTGCGGGTCGGTACGATTACGGCGATACCATATGTATATAGGTTTTTTATGTTTTGTGTCACCATATTCTGAGAGCCATAATTTTTTTATTTTTCAGTCAAAAAAGCGGTGTAAGGCGGGATTCACACGACCGGGTCGTTCCCGAGCCCGAGTGTCGGCCGGTAAAATCGGCCATTTTGCCCGGCCGGTTTGCATTAAGTTTTGCATCCGTGCCGGGCCGGGCAGATCCGGACAGTGACATCAGCGGCAACTCCTGAAGGGGAATCCCCATGTGTTCGGGGATTCCGCTTCAGGAGTTTCCCCTGATGTCACTGCCCAGATATGGACAGAGACATCAAGCGCTCTGTCCAGGAGCGGAATCCCCGAAAACACGGGGATTCCGCTCCTTCAAGGAGCTAAAGTGCGGTTAGCACATAGCAGAGCGGGGAGATACCTCCCCGCTCTGCTATAGTGGCGTCGCTACAGTAGAAGCAGCCGCAGCAGCAGCAGCTGCTAGCGGCGCCATCGAAGGTGTCGCCGGGCGAGGGTGCTTTTCAAGCAGGGGAAGGGAGCCAGCGCAGCGCTCCCTTCCACCTGCTGTACACCCCGGCCCTGCCACACAGTGTACAGCGATGCCATTCGTCAGAATGGCATCAACTCCTCCTCCTCACATGCACTCTGCGCTGTGAGGAGGAGGAGATAGAGCGCAAGCTCCGGAAAACCCGGCCATCACTCGGGACACATCCCGGTGATGGCCGTGTATTACCCGGCCCCATAGACTTCTATGGGAGCCGGGCGGCCGGGTACCCGGGCGAAGATAGAGCATGTCCTATTTTTTGACGGCCGGTTTTCCCGGCCGTCAAAAAATTGGTCGTGTGAATAGCCCCATTAGGGGTCTATTATTCCTAATGCAGCCGGGTGCCGGCCGATTTATGAACGGCCGGCACCCGGCCGGGAAACCCTGCCGTGTGAATGAGGCCTTAGGGCTTGTTTTTTGCGGGACGGGTTGTAGTATTTATTGGTACTATTTTGGGGTACATGCGACTTTTTGATCACTTTTTATTCTATATTTTGGGAGGGTTGATGACCCAAAAAATAGTGATTCTGACATTGTTTTTCAATTATTTTTTTTGCGCTGTTCACCGTGCGGGAAAAATAATATTATAGTTTTATAGTTTGGGTCGTTATGAACGCGGTGATACCAAATATGTGTACTTTTTTTTAACATTTTCATTTTTTTCCTATAATAAAAGACTTATTATAGGAAAAAAAACATTTTTTGTTTTTGTAACTTATAACTTGTTTTTACACTTTTATAAAACATTTTTATTACTTTATTTTTTACTTTTTACTTGTTTTACTTGAAGACTGGCAGCACTGATCGCTGCTATAATACATTATACTACCTACTAGGTAGTGTAACGTATTATAAACTGTCAGTGTGACGCTGAGTGTCACACTGACAGGAAGCTTATGAGGACCGGCTGGTTCTCATAGGCTGCTGTGCATGGCAGACCCGTGGGCTGTTGTATAGCTTCCGGTTCTGCCTTATAACCAATTCCAGCACCCGCAATCGGTCCCCGGGAAAGTTTGTTGTAGCAATAAACTTTCCAGTTTGTTATAGCAACAAACTTTCCAGTTCGTTGCTACAACACACTTTCCCTGCGATCACATGACCGGGACCTGAACTAATCAGGTCCCGATCATATCTCTGGGACCAGAGGCAGGTGATAACAACGCGATCCGGGTGTCAGCGCTACTCTGAGACACCCGCATCGCGCTTTTAACACCCACCGTGAATTCACGTCGGCGCTGCACAGAGCCCAGCAACTGCCGACGTGAATATAGAGTGGGCGGTCGGGAAGCGGTTAAGGGAAATCTTAAAGAGAATCTGTCACTGGTTTACCCAATCTCTTAGCTAATCTAATAGGCGCTGTCACACTGATAATGCTAGTGAAAATTATGTCCCAAAAGTTTATTATTTTAAAAGTTATTAGCGTTTTTCAAAATATGCAAATGAGGCTATACTAGACAAGTGGGTGTCAACATCAGCGATTCTCCTGAGGTGGAGCTGTTTTAGCTGCAAAGGTGGGACCAACTCCATATTAATGTCTATGAATTTAAAATGGGATGTCATAAAAGCTCCTGTAGTTGTAATATGTAGGTGTCCCAATATTTTTGTCTATATATATATATATATATATATATATATATATATATATATATATATATATATATATATATATACATATATATATATATACAGTCCAGAGATAGATAAACACAGCAGTCCAGTATTTCCAAAAAATCAGGCCATGTGCTCGTCACCGGGGGATGAATCAATTCCCCGATTCAGGATAGAGAAAAACATAGAACACAGTAACTGCACCAGGACTTCAGGGTAGATGAAAAGCAGGGTGGATTTATTCACCTCAACACAGCAACGTTTCGGTTAAACAGGAACCTTTCTCAAGCTTGAGAAAGGTTCCCGTTGAACTGAAACGTTGCTGTGTTGAGGTGAATAAATCCACCCTGCTTTTCATCTACCCTGAAGTCCTGGTGCCGTTACTGTGTCCTATGTTTTTATATATATACACATATATACACATATATACACATTACAAACACACACATACATCCACATTACACACACATATTCGTACACATTATATACATATACATACATATTACACACGCATACATGCACATTAGAAATGCACATATTAAGACACATTACACACATATACACTACCATTCAAAAGTTTGGGGTCACCCAGACAATTTTGTGTTTTCCATGAAAACTCACACTTATATTTATCAAATGAGTTGCAAAATGACTAGAAAATATAGTCAAGACATTGATAAGGTTAGAAATAATGATTTTTATTTCAAATAATAATTTTCTCCTTCATACTTTGCTTTCGTCAAAGAATGCTCCATTTGCCGCAATTACAGCATTGCAGACCTTTGGCATTCTAGCTGTTAATTTGCTGAGGTAATCGGGAGAAATTTCACCCCATGCTTCCAGAAGCCCCTCCCACAAGTTGGATTGGCTTGATGGGCACTTCTTGCGTACCATACGGTCAAGCTGCTCCCACAACAGCTCTATGGGGTTGAGATCTGGTGACTGCGCTGGCCACTCCATTACAGATAGAATACCAGCTGCCTGCTTCTTCCCTAAATAGTTCTTGCATAATTTGGAGGTGTGCTTTGGGTCATTGTCCTGTTGTTGGATAAAATTGGCTCCAATCAAGTGCTGTCCACAGGTTATGGCATGGCGTTCAAAATGGAGTGATAGCCTTCCTTATTCAAAATCCCTTTTACCTTGTACAAATCTCCCACTTTACCAGCACCAAAGCAACCCCAGACCATCACATTACCTCCACCATGCTTGACAGATGGCGTCAGGCACTCTTCCAGCATCTTCTCAGTTGTTCTGCGTCTCACAAATGTTCTTCTGTGTGATCCAAACACCTCAAACTTCGATTCGTCTGTCCATAACACTTTTTTCCAACCTTCCTCTGTCCAATGTCTGTGTGCTTTTGCCCATATTAATCTTTTCCTTTTATTAGCCAGTCTCAGATATGGCTTTTTCTTTGCCACTCTGCCCTGAAGGCCAGCATCCCGGAGTCGCCTCTTCACTGTAGACGTTGACACTGGCGTTTTGCGGGTACTATTTAATGAAGCTGCCAGTTGAGGACCTGTGAGGCGTCTATTTCTCAAACTAGAGACTCTAATGTACTTGTCTTGTTGCTCAGTGGTGCAGCGGGGCCTCCCACTTCTCTTTCTACTCTGGTTAGAGCCTGTTTGTGCTGTCCTCTGAAGGGAGTAGTATACACCGTTGTAGGAAATCTTTAGTTTCTTGGCAATTTCTCACATGGAATAGCCTTCATTTCTAGGAACAAGAATAGACTGTAGAGTTTCACATGAAAGCTCTCTTTTTCTAGCCATTGTGAGAGTTTACTCAAACCCACAAATGTAATGCTCCAAATTCTCAACTAGCTCAAAGGAAGGTCAGTTTTATAGCTCCTCTAAACAGCAAAACTATTTACAGCGGTGCTAACATAATTGCACTAGGGTTTTCAAGTGTTTTCTAATCATCCATTAGCCTTCTAACACAGTTAGCAAACACAATGTACCATTAGAACACTGGAGTGAAGGTTGCTGGAAATGGGCCTCTATACACCTATGTAGATATTGCATTAAAAACCAGATGTTTGCAGCTAGAATAGTCATTTAGCACATTAACAATGTATAGAGTGTATTTCTGATTAATTTAATGTTATCTTCATTGAAAAAAAACTGTGCTTTTCTTGCAAAAATAAGGAAATTTCTAAATGACCCTAAACTTTTGAACGGTAGTGTACATTACACACATAACATGCAAACAGTCATACACATTACACACACACATACACATGCATACATTACATACATATATAGTTACACAAATTACACATACTTACCTCTCCTGCAGAACTGTGTCATCCTCTAGTAAAGAGGAAGTTGTGGTAAGCAAAGGATAGAGTCTCTCTACAAACACCCTCCCTCTTCTGTCTCTCCCGACAGAGCTGCTGCATGTATTACGTTACAATAGCGGGTAAGAAGCTCCAGCTGCTGTAATCTAAAGGAACACAGGCAGGAGAGGGAGGGTTGAAGCAGGATCTCCAGACATCCTCATACTGCTCCTTTCTCCACATCTCTACCTTACTGCTCCCAGGGCAAGTGCACTGCCTGAGCCCCCCCCCATAGCTACGCCCTTAATCTATATCTGCTTTACATGTAGATATCACAGTCAAAAACTTTTACAACACACAATTTTTCTTATAAAAGAAGTCTTTCTATTTTGACAAATTTGACTGTTTAAGGATCTAACATACATTTTAATATGGGTATACGGTACTTTTGCATGTATCCCTTTAGGTTTAGATCAAGAATGTACATACCTGCCACAGTGTGTTATGTTTATGGCAGCTGCTAACAACTGCTAAAATAATCTTATTCCAATGAAAGAAAGACTGATTTAAAATGATTTCCAAATAAACCTAAGAATTATCTTACCTGCTAAACTTCAACTAGAGTCATATACTTTATGACCAACCGCTACACCAACGCCTCTACCCTGTGCCAGTCACTGCACTGGTTACCCATCCCCTTCAGAATAAAATTCTAATTTATTACTCTCACCCTCAAAGCTCTCCACAGTGCTGCACCTCCTTACATCCCCTCCCTCATCTCTGTCTACCACCCTACTCGGGCTCTACGTTCTGCCAACGACCTTAGATTAAAATCCTCCATAATCCGAACCTCCCACTCCCGTCTCCAAGATTTTTCGCGTTCCGCACCAGTCCTCTGGAATGCGCTACCCCGGACAATCAGATTAATTCCCAATATCTACAGTTTTAAACATGCCCTGAAAACACATCTATTTAGACAGGCCTATAACATTCCCTAATCGGACTCCTTCCCATGGCCCGCCTTTTAGATTAGTCATTGGAATTACATTGCCTCACACTCCTTCACTTTATGTCCGTCATACACAGATACTGGCTGGTGACCGGCTCATGTAGCTTTATGTGTACCACCCCATGTGTATATAAAAGATGGCTGGACCATTGTACAGAACAAACACTGTTACACTTTGTGTCTCCCTTATTTCCTCATAGATTGTAAGCTCTTGCGAGCAGGGTCCTCACTCCTCTTGTTTGAATTGTAAATTAACTTTGTCACTACGTAATGTCTGATATTGTCTGTTTATGTTCCCTCTAAATTGTAAAGTGCTGCTTAATATGTTGGCGCTATATAAATAAAGATTATTATTATATTATTATATACTGTTTTCAATCTGATCATAGGTTTTGTCTATGGGAGGACATGAAGGAGTGCTTATTGGATTCTCTATGGTCTTTCTTTTACAATGAGACTACTTGCCAGATGAATAACCTATTTATATACAGTACATACTGTACACACTGCCATACACTTTATCTAGTTTTGACCATGCTCAAATACTTCCATGTGAGATTCCTTCAGAGGTCACATGTGGATGGCTTGCTCATACACATTAGATTTGCCACCGTATCCCACAGATTTAGGTAGAACCCACCGACAATCTAATAGGTATGGGGGCCTCCTTATTGTCCCTCTAGAGCAGATATTGGAAGTGTTTGGCAACTGCTTGAATCCATCTCATGATGAATATACATGCACGCTCAGCTAAACTGAGCATGCACTTTTATGGGGAGGTCAGGAAGATAGTTTTCTGGCCGACCGGCTATGTAAATGTGTATGGCCACCTTATGACCAAATTCAAATGTAGGAACTGCTGGAAAAAATAAAATTTCTGTCAGTATTTACATCAAGCCAAAGACCACATCAAGTATCTGAAACTGCTGTAGAAAACCTCATGCTTATGATTTTCATAAAATGGATCCCAGATTATATTACCTGTTATTTTGTAAACTGGTTATAATAAAATGACAGCTCTTTCAAATCTATTGAGCAATATCTAACAGAGTTATAGCCGCTCAAAAAAAAATAAAAAAATGGATATAGCAACTTTATCTATCTCGAATACAGCAGCAATTTCAATACATTTGCAAAGGTGGAAAATAGATTATGTAACGTAGAGTCGGCTACTTTCGACTTCAGTCAGCCAAACTAATATCTCATAGGTCCTCCATTAAGCACACCTTATGCATAATCATCATAATTCATTGCAAATATTCCTTCTATATATTTTCTCTCTCTTTTTCTCTCTTTCTCAGCTCCTATAATAATATATTGTTAGATGACAGTTGACAGAATTTTGAGATTTTTTTTCTCAATTCTGTGTTTTGCTTGTTTAATTCAATTACAATTTAAAAGAATTTCCACAACTTACCGTATATAAAAGAGAAGATATTATTAAATGTAAAAGGTATTTGTAATTACAGATTTCAATTTGCCCAGGAGGAAGATATTACCTTAGAAGTCATAGACTTTGTTCATTGATTCAGCCCATGGAGCATCATCTGTTGCCAATTGTTAGTACAAATACCCTTCTTTCTGCGAGGTCCTGGAATAAATACTTTTTAAATGAAGATGAAAGAAGATTTGAAACAAGAGATATGAATATAAGGAGACACAAGGCAGGAGAAAACATGAGAGCAAATTAAAATCTGTTAGAGCACAATGATGTGTATTATACATAAATAAGACAAATTATCAGGGGCGGACATCCAGCCGGTTCAGCTGCCCAGGGGCCCATAGGGGGAGGAGATCACTCTTGCCCTAGGGGGTTTTATAACAAGTATCCTGCTTCTCTTTTCCCCTCCTCCTGCTCACTCTATATGGGTCTCTCATCGATTACATAGACTCTATTGCACTATACCAGTCAAAAACAGAGCCTCTATGGTTGTCTAAGCAGCTCTTTGATTGGCTGACTGCTGATGATGAAGCAACTGTGTGTCTGAGGATGTTAACGCCTTCACATGGAATTAACCCCTTCCCTACACTACCCTTGCCCACAAGAGATGTTATCCAGGGCCGCCATCGGGAATTTGTAGACCCTATACAGTCAAGCATCTGGCCTCCCCCTATGACCAGATTATGTGGGGGGGGGGTGTCAAAAGAAAGGGGGGGCAAGGGTGAGACACAAACTGTCAGTGGCTCTGCGGAGGGGCAGGGCAGAGACAGTTAGTGGGTAACGGCTCACTGGACAGGGGGAGAGACTAGGTGGCAGGGCTCTGGCGGAGGACTAGAAGATAAAAAAATCATTGCACAGAAGCCGCTGCATGTACACAGCACAGTCACTCAGCACGATGCAGTGCTGGCTGATGCTTCTGACTCCTGCAGGCCAAGTTTATTGTTTACCACTTTGTCATTTATCCAGGTAATTTATTTGTGGTTTGACCTTGAAATTAAGTAAAAGTAAGGATTTATAATTGGTGTTTGTAGGTGTAGTATCTTGTATATGGTGGGTCTACTCACTTGTGTGATACACGGTTGATATTCTGCAACATGCGCATTTGAGGCCTATTTTGGTGATTTTCACAGAATTGGCCCACAATTGTTCTCAAACTGTTTTTATTATTGCAGAGTAAAATAGGAAAAACATATCACAGTGCAATGAACTTGACTAAGCAGAGCCAATATGCAATTGTCAATACATGGCAGCAATAAAGGGGAAGTTAAAGGGAAGAAAGGGAGGAAAGAGGGTGTAGGGTAGGACAATTAGTGAAGGTAGGGAAATACATGTAGTTCCAATTATAACACTTTGTCCGTATCTTATACGAACAGCGGTAATAATAGAGTGGTAAAAATAGATCAGCAAAGCAGTGTAAAAGACTGGATAACATTCTTACAAGGCATCTAATACCTTGGGCAGGTCAAGTTATAATTGTCAATCTACAAGATTCAACATACTTAAGCCAGGGAGACCAAGTGTCTAAATATTTATTTCTCGTCATAGATTCCGAATGGGCTAACTCTTCTAATCTCTGAATTTCAGAGACCGTATCTGACCATTGGTCAAAAGAGGGTGAAGAAGTTTCTTTCAATAGTGTGGGGATAAGCAATTTTGCTGTTGTTATCATAGTAGTTGGAAGATAATTCTTCTTAGGTGTGAAACCAGTAATGGGTTTCCAGAGTAGTATCAGTGCAGGTTCTAATTTAATATTAACGGAACATATGGTATTCATTGTGGTTTCTATTTGTTGCCAAAATGGTTGGATGATTTAACAATGCCACCATATGTGTGACAAGGAACCTGTGGCACTGTTACATCTCCAGCATTTATCGGAGATTGAATTATTTATAGCATGTAATACAGTTGGTGTTTTATACCATCGCGTAGTTACTGTATTTTTCGGACTGTAAGACACACCTGACCATAGGACGCACCCAGATTTTAGACAACAGAAAATAGGAAAAAAATTATTTGTTAAAAAATAATTTATTTTGTTTCACCACAATCTGAGAGCCAAAACTTTTTAAATATTTTTTTCATCGATTGAGCAGTGTGAAGGGTTTGTTTTTTGCGGGACGAGCTGTAGTTTTATTAGCACCATCTTGTGGTACATACAATATTTTTTATCACTTTTTTTTTAATTAATATTTTAAGCACTAAGGTGACCAAAAAACTATTTTGATGTTTTACATTTTTAATCTCACGCTGCGGGTTAAATAATAATATAATGTAATAGATCTGACTTTTACGGACGCAGCAATACCAAATTATTTTATTTTTTACATTGTGCTTGGGGAAAAATGAGAAAAGGTTTGTTTTTTTAACTTTTAATATATATATATATATATTTTTTTACACTCCTGAAAATGTATCTAACATTTATTTATTTTTTTTACACATTTTATTAGTTCCCCTAGGGGACTTGAACCGGTGGCCGCTTGGTTACACGTGGAGTAACTGAAACAGCATAACTCGCTAAGCTATGCTATTTCCATAACTCCCATAGTAGTGAATGGCAGTTACAGAAGCAGCGTAGCATGCGAGCTACGCTGTTTCCGTAACTACTGTTCAGTTCTATGGGAGTTACGGAAACAGGGTAGCTCAGCGAGTTACGCTGTTTCAGTCACTCCACATGTAACCAAGTGGCCGGGTGAGCACAGAAAGCTAGAACAGGGTTTAGGGCGCCCCGTTCTAGAGATAGGTGTGGGTCCCAGAGGTGGGACCCGCATCTATCTGACATTTATGACACATCCTCTGGATATGTCAGAAATGTCCTTCATAGAAAAACTCCTATAAATGCTATTGACCGCGGCAATTAACTAGTTAAAGGGGTTTGCCATAAAACACATGTACCCCCTATCCGCAGGATAGGGGCTACATGTGAGATCGCTGGGGGATGAGAAGCCTGCACTTCCGGGTTCTATGTCCGGCTTATCTGTTCCGCAGCTCCATAGAGCTCAATGGAGAGCTGCTCGCGCATGCGCAGAAGAATCCCATTGATCTCTATGAAGCTGCCGGACACAGAACGCGGAAGTCACAGCTTCTCGTGCAGCTCTCTTGGTAACTTTCGGTCCCCGTTCTCCTTATCGATCACATATGTATCCCTAATCCTGTGAATAGGGGATACATGTGTTTTATGGCACAAGCCCTTTAAACTGCCAGGAACAGTGAAATTGCTGTTCCTGGTTGTTAGAGCAGCGTGTCAGAAGCTGACACCGGCAGTGTATGGAGCGGGCTCAGCGCGTGAGTCCGCTCCATACATCATCCCCCACCCTGCTCCATGATGTGCCGACACGTCATGGGTCGGGAAGGGGTTAAGTAATGAAGCGGTCATGGGGCCCGGCGATGCTGGGTCCCTTGACTGCGAACTATAAGACGCAGGGACTTTTTAGCAAGATTTATTCTTGCTAAAAACTGCGTCTTATCGTACAAAAAATACGGTAACTTAAACGAGTTCTCTATCATTTTCGTGCAGCGTGAGAAACCATGAGTATTCGCTAATATGAACCGAGATTCAGGTTCAGTAAGAGTTAAATTCAGTTCTTCTTCCCATTTTTCAATATAACGTGGTTTATATTCAATATGCATAGTTAAAATATGTTGGTACATCTGGGAGAGTTTGGGGGTGCAATATGGACTTATAGTGAACAAACCCTCCATCCAGGTATTGGGAGAGGGAATAACCAGAGACTGCCTTAACTTTTGTCATTCATTATGAAATTGCTGTTTAAAGAGAAAATTACCGGGTTTAATGTTAGCCCTCTCAAGAAGTTGTAAAACTGCAGTATCATCTGAAATTGCTTGCACATCTAACAATGTCAGGTTGGATTATATATCCCAAGGATCCGGTAGGGTCTTACCACGACCATGTCGGTAACATGGAAGTAAATAAAAGGGAGCAAAGGGGAAGAAAGAAGGCTGGAAAACTTGTTCACTTCTTGCCATACTGAAATGGTGCCTCTAATAAGGTCATTAGTATAGTGTGTGTGAGGTGTGGAAGGACGTAGTCCCCATAGGGCTTGTGTTTCCTCAACAGACATAAGAGGTCTTTCCATATTGTGTAGATATTCCGAGGTTCATTATGTATTAACCCCTTCCCCCTGCTTGCATTCTGGTCCCTAATGACCAAGCAATTTTTATAGTTTTTCCATCGTCACATTCAAAGAGCTATACCTTTTTTATTTTCACATTGACATGGCTGTATGAGGACTTGTTTTTTGTGGGATGAGTTGTATTTTTTAATGGCACCGTTTTGGGGTATGTAGAATTTTTTTATTAACTTTTATTAACTTTTTTTTGGGGGCGGTATAAAAAAAACAGCAATTTAGCCATTGTTCTATGCGTTTTACATTTTCGCCGATTACTGTGCGGCATAAATAACATGCTACCTTTATTCTATGGGTCGGTACGAATACGACGGTACCAAATATGCATGCTTTTTTTATGTTTTACTACTTTTGCAGAATAAAAACAATTTTGAACTAAATAATTTTATTTTGCATCGCCGCATTCCAAGAGCCATAACTTTTTTATTTTTCCGTCAATGTCACCATATGAAGCTTGCTACTATTTTGGGGTACATGGGACTTATTTATTAATCTTTTATTATTATTATTATGTTGGGGGAAAATGGGAAAAAAATAGCAATTTTGCCGTTGTTTTTTGCGTTTCTTTACAGGGTTCACATTGCGGTTTAAATAATATGATAACTTTATTTTCTGGGTCATTACGATTGCGGGGATACCATATATGTGTAGTTTTTATTTTATTTTTACAGCTAAATTTTTATGGCAAAAAAATGGTTTTATTTTTTTTAATGTGTACCTTATTAATTTTTATTTCACATTAATTATTTTTTCAGTCTCACTAGGAGACTTTACTATGCAATCTTCAGATCGCTGCTATAATGCTTTGGTATACTTCGTATACCAGAGCATTATTGCCTGTCAGTAAAGAACGGACAGGCATCTATTAGGACATGCCTCTGGCACGTCCTAATAGGCATATAGCCAGGGCAGACCTGGGGGCCTTTGCTAGGCCCCCGGCTGCCATGGCACCCCATCGGATGCCCGCAATTGCTTTTGCGGGCCGCCGATGGGTGACAGAGGGAGCTCACTCCCTCTGTAAACAACTCAAAGCAGGACTGTGAAAAGGCGGCGGCCTAGGATAAAGCCCATTAATGACCGCTGTGAAAAGGCATATTAGCGGTCATTAAGGGGTTAAGATTGTCCATCTGCGAAGGTGATTGGCCTTATTATCTGACAGGACATCAGAAAGACCAAATCCTCCAAATCGTGAGTTTGTGGTCAAATATTTATAAGATAGCCTAGGACGTTTGTTGTACCATATAAATGCAGAGAACATTCTTTCTAACTGTCATAAAAAATGATTTGGGGAGCCAATTTGTACAGTTTGTAGTACGTATAAAAATGTTGGTACAATAAAAGTTTTAAGCAGATTCCTCCTACCCATCCATGAAACAAATGGTATATTCAAAGATTGTAATTGAGTCTTTATTTTAGCCAACAAGTTTAGATAATTTAATTTCTATAAAAGGGAAGGGTCTTTGTGGATTTGAATTCCCAAATATTTTATAGACGTATCAGGCCATAAATAAGGAAAGCTATCTTTTAATTGGGAGATAGTTGCTTGGGGTGTCGAGACATTAAAGGCTTCCGATTTACCAAAATTTATTTTAAAGTTGGAAATGCTCCCGAATTCAGAAAAGAGGTGAGTATTATGAGGGATTAGTAGTGATTATTAGGAGATCATCAGCGAAGGCAGCTGTTTTGTGTATATGTGCCTATAGATATACCTTTGATAATGGGATCCTGGCGGATCCTTTGAATGAGTGTCTCCGTCACCAACACAAATAGTGTAGGCGATAGAGGACATCCCTGCCTCGTTCCGTTCATTATGTTAAGTGAATCCGCCCGGACCCCATTCACTCTAACTTTTGCACTAAATAAAGATAGGATTGCTTGTATAAAAGATGAGGGTATACTGAATTTCTCAAGGGAGGCCATCATGTAGGGCCAATCCACCCATCAAAGGCTTTTTCCAGATCAGTACTAAGGAGGACTAAAGGTATACGAGTTTTCAAGGCATACTGCACAAGTCTAAGAACTCTGGATGAGTTGTCCGGCCCCTGTCTTCCCTTGACAAATCCAGTCTCGTCAGGGCCTATTATATTAGATAATAAAGGGCTCAGTCGGGAAGCTAAGGCTTTTTCCCACATTTGATGTCCATGTTTAAAAGAGAAATGGGCCAGTAGTTGCCGTATTGTGAGGCGTCTTTCCCTTCTTTAGGAATAATCGTTATATGCGCTTCCAAAGCTTGAGGGGGTAGTCGTGATCCTGTCAGGAGTGAATTACACAGTGATGTGAACGGAGCAATTAGTATGTCTTTGAATTTTTTATAATAATTTATAGTGAATCCATCTGGGCCTGGACTTTTGCCTAACGGAATAGAGTGTAGAACCTATAACAGTTATTTTGAGGAAAAGGGAGTAAGTAACACCTGAGTTTCTGCCTCAGAAATACATGAGATTTCATTAAAATCTAAAAACGATTTTATACCATTTTTGGTGGAATCCTGATATGTGGGGGAGGAGTTAGGTTTTCTGAGATTATAAAGGTTAGAGTAGAACTTTTGAAATGCTTCAGCAATTAATTTGGTATCAGTTGTAGAAGGTCCTGGTATGGTAGAGATTCACTGTATAAGCGACTTTTCCAGTTGTTTTTTTAAATTAGTATAGACATGGTCTTGTTGCCTTTATCCCCATGTGCATATAATTTAAAGCGGGAGATCTGGAGGGTTTTAGATGATTTTATATTTAGATTTTTAACTTTAACAAGTAAGGACTTTCTTAGTAGATATTGCTTGGGTGCGTTTATAGAGGTTTTCTAGTGTGGAGATTTGAGAAAAGAGGGAGTTTAAAAGAGCGGATCTCTTTTTTTTTTTTTTTTTTTACATGAGTACTAAAAGAAATGAGTTCACCTCTCAAAACAGACTTATGGGCTTCTCAAGTGATAGCGGATGAAACATCTGGTGTAATATTAGATGTAAAGTAGTCCTGTATGTGGGTTTGTATACGTGATTGGTAAGAGGGATCTGCTATCAATGTGTCATTAATTCTTCAGCACCAATTTCCCCTCTGAATATCCATTAGCCTGAGAATAGTTTTAGGCTGGGTTCACACGTGGCGGAATTTCACTTAAATTCCGCTGCGGACACTCCGCAGCGTTAATCCGCAGCGGAGCCGTTTGTCCATTGACTTACACTTTAATTTAGCAGTGTTCGTTTAGACGAGGCGTAAAATTCCGCTGCGGAGCATAGGCTGCGGAGCGGAATTTGGTGTCCGCAGCATGCTCTGTCTGTTGCGGAGCAGTGGCGGACTCATGGCGGAATTTCTCCATTGACTTCAATGGAGATTCTAATTTCCGCAATGAAGTCCGCAGCTGTCATGCACATGTTATGTGTGCTGCGGATGCGTCTTGCTTTTTTAACTTGACATTTCTTCATTCTGGCTGGACCTATGTATTTCTAGGTCTACAGCCAGACTGAGGAAGTCAATGGGGCTCCCGTAATGACGGGAGCGTTGCTAGGAGACGTCAGTAAATAGTCACTGTCCAGGGTGCTGAAAGAGTTAAGCGATCGGCAGTAACTGTTTCTGCACCCGGGACAGTGACTACCGATCCCAATATACATGTATCTGTAAAAAAAAATGAAGTTCATACTTACCGAGAACTCCCTGCTTCTGTCTCCAGTCCGGCCTCCCAGGATGACGTTTCAGTCTAAGTGACGGCTGCAGCCAATCACAGGCTAATAACAGGCTGCAGCGGTCACATGGACTGCCGCGTCATCCAGGGAGATCGGGCTGGATGCCGAAGGAGGGACGCGTCACCAAGACAACGGGTGGTAAGTATGAATTTCTTTGACTTTCACAAGGGAAAGTGCTGTCCCTTCTCTCTATCCTGCACTGATAGGGAGAAGGGAAGTACTTTTACCGCAGTCCGCAGCAGCTAGTCCGCATCAATTTACTGCACATTTTGTGCAGATCCGCAGCAGAATCTGCAACGCAGATTCTGTGCGGCATTGATGCGGACAGTTGCGGAGGAAATCCGCCACGTGTGGTCATGCCCTTATATAGGTGAATGATCAGAAAGGATAATATTTCCTATATTAGTATGCATCAAGGAGTATGCATCAAGTATGCATCAGGACTCAGGAGTATGAGATTGGGATATAAAGATATAATTCAATCTGTGGCATGTATGGTGTGTGTTAGAGTAATAGGTAAAGTCCCTATCTGAGGGATGTAATAGTCTCCAAGTATCAGTCAGATGTAAATTATTAAACATTTTGTGTACTTTTGCAGTGTACCTATGAGATAGTTGTTTTCTACTTGCAGTGTCTAATAAGGGATCAAGCGGTAGATTGAAATCACCTCCAACTATAAGAACACCTTCAGAAAATTGTGCAAACAACTTTAGGGTCTGAACTATCTACTCAGTCTGTCTCAAATTTGGTACATATAAATTAGCAATTGTAAAAAGAGTGTTCTCCAAGGAGGAATAGGTGCTATAATAGGAGTTTGGGAATATATTCTTCATTAGATTCGGAATGTTATTGTGTCTAAAATGGGTCTCTTGGAGGAGTTCAATTTTCGTGTTTTCTTTTTTAATTTGTTGTAGGATTTGACTTTTTTTCCGCAGAGAGTTCAGACCCCGTACATTAAATGAGGTTACCTTTAAGTCAGCCATATTTACACATAATAACCATTATAAAAGCTGATGATACAGTCAAAGACAAAATAGGCGGAATCACATGAAATTGGAGGAGGTGGGAAAAGGGAAGGAAGGGTGGAAAGGTAAGGGAAGGCGTAATGCGAGGTGAACATGTTCTTATAAACAGGAGGATAGTTTTAACAATAGCAATAACAATAGAGAGGTCCGGAAAGGAAAGACCCAAACAATATGTATGTATGACCAATGCTGACACTGAAATCTATCCAGAACTCAGTTAATAAAATAACATAGCAAAATTATAAACTCAGATCTCAATAATCATGAGAACATCAATGTCCCCTGGGGTTTCTGAATGGATAGACCATAAAGGAGAAAAAAGGGGGGGACATGGTGTTACTCACTCTTCTTCCGTCTGCCTATATAGCGGAGAGGTGATTACTTCACTGAACAATTCATCAGTCGTTCATAACTTAGTCAAGAGTCAATCTTTCGGTCGCGTGTCACAGCTTTCTTGGCTTTAGGTGAGTTGGCGTTTCTAGCTTGATTCCAGAATGAGGGGCTTGGTAACCTTGGGAAATCTGCCAAGTTAGAAGGTAGCAATGATGGAATTTTCAAGTGAGTGTGATATATCCATTTGTTCCCATGCAGCATCAAGATCTAAAGGCCTTTTGATATTAATTTGGCAACCTTCTTTAGATATGGCCAAGCCAAATGGGAAAAGCCATCTAAATTGCAGCTTTTTCTTTTTTAAAGCGTCAAGTGGAGGCTTCAGCATTCGACTCTTTGCTGATGTTGAGGGAGCAATGTCTTGAAATAGTTGAAATGTAGAAGCTTCGTAGATCAGTTGGTTTTTATCTCTGGCAGCTTTCAGAATAGCAGTAGTATCCGTGTAGCTGAGAAGACCACATATTATGTCTCTCGGAGGTTCATACAAGGTTTAGTTCTCAAAGCTCTATGAATACGTTCAATTGTAACAGATTTGGCAGTTTCTTAACCAATAAGGTCAGCAAAGATATCCGCGGCTAGTTTAGGTAGCATGTCATGTGAAATAGATTCTGGAAAACCTCTGAGTCTGAGGTTTTTCCTCTGACTCCGGTTTTCTTGGTTTTCAATGCATAATAACGCCTCATTTATGCAATTCTGCTGGGAGTTAAATGCACATCTAACTTGCTCACTGTAGGGGAGTAGGTAATTTTGATTCTCTTATAGGGTTTTAACCCGTGCACCTATTCCCCGTAACTCAGACTAAATATCAGTGAGTTCCTTTACCAGTGGTGTAAGAGCTCGGTAAAGCATTTTTTTAATGAAACCTCTTGACACTGGAGCCATTTGCGAATCCTCGCCATTATCAGAGTTGCAGTCTGCACTTTCCATATCTGAATCTTGGTCTTGAGAGTTATCTTCAGTGAGGTTAAGTGCCTGTTTGGCCTTATGGGCAGGAGAAGCCGCCAATTTTCTTCGGAGAAACTTGTTAATATCAGCTTGCGTTTTGCCAGGTTTGGAGGTGTGTATTGCGTCCTTGGGTTTTTCTTTAGTCATTTTGAGCATAATGACGGATAAATGAGCTGCGTAAAGTAGCTGGGTGTTCTGGAAATTTCAGCAACATGTGAGTATACAAGTCGCCATTAACATGTGGGAGTGTACAACTCTGGTACTTAATGGTAGTCAAAAATAAATATGTCCCTGCTTTATTAAGGAATTATTGCCAATGGTTATGGGTCAGCAGTTGACCGAGGCCTCTTTCTACACAGATCCCCCAGAGGAATAGAGAATAGTCTATGTTCCCTTCCCGTACTCACCGGTAAGGTTGAGATGTTTAGCCCGGGATATTTAGGGACCTTCCTACCACCACCTAACATTGTTGCAAGGCTAAAAGGAGTGAGTTACCCGCTTTTTCACATCGCTACGAGAGTGCGTTGTAGGCCGCACTCACGTAGCAATGTGAAAAGCGGAAAACTCACTCCTTTTAGCCTTGCAATGATGTTAGGTGGTGGTAGGAAGGTACCTAAATGTTATTAGGCCACCGGGAGTACTTTCCGAAGACGGATGAAATGAGATTAGGAAGTTCGTTCCCGGAGCTCCCACTCAGCACGTCTTTCCACCATCAGCACAAGGCCATGCCCCCATTGGCCCACAATTGCAGGGTTCTGAGTTCAAATAGTAAAACAAACCCCCAAGTAGTGACCCCCCATTTTGGAAACTACACCCCTTAAGGCATTTTAATGGGTGTAGTGAGCATTTTGATCCAATAGGTGTTTTTTTCATTAGTAATTAATGCTCAGCAGATGGTGCAAAGTGAAAATTCTAATTTCCACTGATATTGTAAAGGATCTGCCAGGCACAGCTTCGGGGTTAACTCCCAGAACTAATCAGTCAGCACCTGAGAATACATCCCTGAGACTGACTCCTGCTTCCACCATTCAGGCTGGCAGGCTTAGGAGTGGGAGAGCCTATTGTAACCTGGCCAGACTCAGCTAGCTCCCGCCCTCGGTCTATTTAAGCCTGTACTTCCTGTCCCTCGGTGCTTGTGATTCTTTCCTTGTGGTTTCCTGGCCCAGCTACAGCTCCTGCTATTTTTGATTCTGCTCCATACAGACCCTGGCTTACCGACTACTCTTCTGCTTTTCGTTTTGTACCTCGCACACTCCTGGCTTGACTCGGCTCGTTCACCACTCTGGTTGCTCACGGTGTTGCCGTGGGCAACGGCACCTTTTCCTTGCTTGTGTTCCTTTGTATGTTTGTCGTGTTTGTCGTGCACTTACTGAGCGCAGGGACCGCCGCCCAGTTGTACCCCGTCGCCTAGGGCGGGTCGTTGCAAGTAGGCAGGGACAGAGTGGCGGGTAGATTAGGGCTCACTTGTCCGTCTTCCTACCCCCTGCCATTACAGATATGCCATTTTAGTGCACAGTATGTTGTGCCCAGTTTGTGCCACTGAAGACAAATACCTCATAAACTGTCAAGCGGGTTCTCCTGGGTCTGGCTATGCCATATATGCGGACGTAAACTGCTGTTTGGGCACACTGTAGGGCTCGGGAGGGAGCGCCATTTATTTTTTGGAGCACAGATTTTGCTTGGTAGTAGTTCTTTTTTGGGTTTTACTAGTATTTCAGTTTATTATGTGGGGGCATATGTAATCTGTGCAAAGGCTATCAGGGCATAATAAGAGGGTAAAATAATGTGGTAAATATATAATAATGTGTAGCTAGGGTCGCACTGATAAATGGCGCCCAATCTTATCTGCTTTTAGAACACTGCACATTTAGTGTCGCCATATTCTGAGAGCCAGAACTTTTTTTTTTCCTCCAACGGAGCTGTGTGAGTGCTTATTTGTTGCGGGACAATCTGTAGCTTACATTGGTACCATTTTGGGGTACATGCGATTTTTTGATCACTTTTTATAAAAAATTTTGGAAAGGTGTCCAAAAACCAGCAATTCTGACATTGTTTGTGCTTCTTTTTTGTTTTGTTTACAGTATTCACCGTGGGATATAAATGAAGTTTTTACTTTATTCTACAGGTCGATACAATTACGGCGATACCATATGTATATTTTTTTTTTTACATTTTGCAGCGTTGCACAATAAAAATATATTTTTTTCCAATTATTTATTTTTTGTGTCACCATATTCTGAGAGTGAGAGCCATTACTTTTTTTTTTTCAGTCAAAAAAGCTGTGCAAGGGTTTCAGTGGTACCATTTTGGGGTGCATGCAACCTTTTCATTACTTTTTATTCTAGGTTTTGGGAGGGGTGGTTACAAAAAAATAGGAATTCTGGCATTGTTTTTTTTGTTTTTTTTCTTCACCGTGTGGGCAAAATAGCATTATAGTTTTATAGTTTGGGTCGTTACGAAAGCCGGGGATACAAAATATGTGTACCTTTTTTTTTTAAGTATTTCATTTTTTTACTATAATAAAATTATTTTATTCTACTACATTGCACTGATCTTTATTCTAATACATTGAACTACCCACGTAGTGCAATGCATTAGAGTTGTCAGTTATTCACTAACAGCAAGCCTATTAGGCTCCGCCACTGGGCGGGCCTAATAGGCTTCCATACATGGCTGACCAGGAGGCCATTATTAGGTCTCCGGTTGCCATCGCAACGATCGGCTATACACCACTAAGATACCACGATCGCTTTTGATCGCGGCATCTAAGGGGTTATTGGCAGGGATTGAAGCTAGCTCCGTTCCCTGTGTTACAGCAGGGTCTCAACTGTAACATACAGTTAACAGCTGCGACTGATGGCGCAGGCTCGGCTTCTGAGTCTGCGCCATCTTCTGTTCACAACCGGGAGCATATTAGGCCCTCCCTCCGGGCGGGGCCTAAGAGGCTTCCGTACTTGGCAGACAGGAAGTCATTGTTAGGCCTCCGGTTGCCAAAGCAACCATCGGTAATTGCATCGCGGGGTGCAGATCTGATAATAACCCCATAGATGCAGCGCTCGCTTTTGAGCGCTGTATCTAAGGGGTTAATCGGCAAGATCGGTGGCTAGTTCCAGTCCTGGCCTTGCAGCAGGGTATCAGCTGTAATATATAGCTTCTGCTTCAGCTTCTGAGCCCGCACCATAAACACAACGTACAGTTACGTTGTGTTGCGTTAAGTCCTTAATGACAGAAACGTAATTGTACGTCGGCTGTCGTCAAGGGGTAAACTCCCTCGCCGCTCCCGTCAGTCTGTGTTTACATTGGTGAAGCTGTGACGCGCATACTGACACGTGTGATCAGGGGGGGTCTCATTATGGTGCTTGGTATTGCCACCAAAGTCAAAAGGGCCTGATGTTTTTGTTCACCCTTTCAAACTTTTTTCGTGATCGATGGGCCATTTCCTCTCTCTATTCCTCTTACCCTCCCAACTATTATCCTCTACCCCGACCCCCCCCACCTGAACAAACTAATTTAGTCCCTAAACATTTGTTAAAGTTCCTCAATCTCATATAGGCAGTCTAAAAGCTTGCCCCACTTTTTCCTAAAGTTTTTTCCTATATTTATATTTTTCCTTGTCTAACCATTTCATAGACTCAAATCTCAAATTATTAATCAACTGGCCATACATTGGGGCTTCTATTGCTATCCACATATTAATAATATTTTTCTTTGCTGCTACCAAAAACCAAATGGGTCACATTCAACATTTCCTTTTCACATTTGATTATCTCATACAGAGCCTTAAAGTGGATCAAACATATATTTACGTTAACCTATCTGAGGGCAGCATGAAGAAGTAATAGATGTGCTGATTTGAGTGGTCTGTCACTTGTTGGGTAAATTAGTATCGTTTATGAGAATTGACATGTCATACTTGCGGTACACTGGACACGATGCAGGGCTTAAAGAGGCTCTGTCACCAGATTTTGCAGCCCCTATCTGCTATTGCAGCAGATAGGCGCTGCAATGTAGATTACAGTAACGTTTTTATTTTTTAAAAACGAGCATTTTTGGCCAAGTTATGACCATTTTTGTATTTATGCAAATGAGGCTTGCAAAAGTACAACTGGGCGTGTTTACAGTAAAAGTACAACTGGGCGTGTTTTTACTTCTTTTACTAGCTGGGCGTTAGGAATGGCAATGTATGATGCTGACGAATCAGCATCATCCACTTCTGTTCGTTAACACCCAGCTTCTGGCAGTGCAGACACACAGCGTGTTCTCGAGAGATCACGCTGTGACGTCACTCACTTCCTGCCCCAGGTCCTGCATCGTGTCGGCCACATCGGCACTAGAGGCTACAGTTGATTCTGCAGCAGCATCAGCGTTTGCAGGTAAGTAGCTACATCGACTTACCTGCAAACGCCGATGCTGCTGCAGAATCAATATATTATATAGCTGCAGCAGCATTCACTCACAGCAATAGCTGCCCGTGCCTGCCTAATACACTGGCACTGACTGACTCCTATCGCTCTCTTAAATTTTTTTCTTAAATCAAATTATTGTCAATTTAACTATCTATTCTTTTCTCCTCACTAAGAAACTCACTCACTGACACTAATTATCTATCTATCTATCTATCTATCTATCTATCTATCTATCTATCTATCTATCTATCTATCTATCTATCTATCTATCTATCTATCTATCTATCTATCCATCATCTATCTGTCTAACTGTATTTTACTATCACTCCCTCTGTCTGGCATCCTCACTCTCCTCTCTGTATCCCCACAGAGCACCAGCATTTCCTGCTTAGACTATTTATAGTGGCTATGACTCATATGACTGTCATTCATGAGTCACCAATGACTTACACCCTATATCCCTCATGATTGACCTGCAAGACATTATAAGAAAGCATGCGGGGCCGCGGCCCAAGGTCATGTGTTCATTCTTCTCTGTCTTTTTCTATTCTTCTGGTCAGTAAAATGGCGGCCGCCAATTTGAGCCCTCTTTTTGGGACAAATCCCAAAAGTTTTGGAGTTGCGAAAATCCCTAACTTTTGGGGAATTTGTAACAAATTTGATTTGTTTCAAATCAATTCGCTCATTTTTAATATTCATATATTTATGCTTCACTTGCCTTCCTTCTGGTGATTGACACTTTTCTCCCTATTACTGTGAATAGGAAAAAAAGTGTCAATCAATGGCTGTAGGAAGGATCGTGAAAATATGAATATACTTGGATGCCCTGCATTGCGTTCGACATGTAAAAGCCGGGGATACAAAATATGTGTACCTTTTTTTTTTAAGTATTTCATTTTTTTACTATAATAAAATTATTTTATTCTACTACATTGCACTGATCTTTATTCTAATACATTGAACTACCCACGTAGTGCAATGCATTAGAGTTGTCAGTTATTCACTAACAGCAAGCCTATTAGGCTCCGCCACTGGGCGGGCCTAATAGGCTTCCATACATGGCTGACCAGGAGGCCATTATTAGGTCTCCGGTTGCCATCGCAACGATCGGCTATACACCACTAAGATACCACGATCGCTTTTGATCGCGGCATCTAAGGGGTTATTGGCAGGGATTGAAGCTAGCTCCGTTCCCTGTGTTACAGCAGGGTCTCAACTGTAACATACAGTTAACAGCTGCGACTGATGGCGCAGGCTCGGCTTCTGAGTCTGCGCCATCTTCTGTTCACAACCGGGAGCATATTAGGCCCTCCCTCCGGGCGGGGCCTAAGAGGCTTCCGTACTTGGCAGACAGGAAGTCATTGTTAGGCCTCCGGTTGCCAAAGCAACCATCGGTAATTGCATCGCGGGGTGCAGATCTGATAATAACCCCATAGATGCAGCGCTCGCTTTTGAGCGCTGTATCTAAGGGGTTAATCGGCAAGATCGGTGGCTAGTTCCAGTCCTGGCCTTGCAGCAGGGTATCAGCTGTAATATATAGCTTCTGCTTCAGCTTCTGAGCCCGCACCATAAACACAACGTACAGTTACGTTGTGTTGCGTTAAGTCCTTAATGACAGAAACGTAATTGTACGTCGGCTGTCGTCAAGGGGTAAACTCCCTCGCCGCTCCCGTCAGTCTGTGTTTACATTGGTGAAGCTGTGACGCGCATACTGACACGTGTGATCAGGGGGGGTCTCATTATGGTGCTTGGTATTGCCACCAAAGTCAAAAGGGCCTGATGTTTTTGTTCACCCTTTCAAACTTTTTTCGTGATCGATGGGCCATTTCCTCTCTCTATTCCTCTTACCCTCCCAACTATTATCCTCTACCCCGACCCCCCCCACCTGAACAAACTAATTTAGTCCCTAAACATTTGTTAAAGTTCCTCAATCTCATATAGGCAGTCTAAAAGCTTGCCCCACTTTTTCCTAAAGTTTTTTCCTATATTTATATTTTTCCTTGTCTAACCATTTCATAGACTCAAATCTCAAATTATTAATCAACTGGCCATACATTGGGGCTTCTATTGCTATCCACATATTAATAATATTTTTCTTTGCTGCTACCAAAAACCAAATGGGTCACATTCAACATTTCCTTTTCACATTTGATTATCTCATACAGAGCCTTAAAGTGGATCAAACATATATTTACGTTAACCTATCTGAGGGCAGCATGAAGAAGTAATAGATGTGCTGATTTGAGTGGTCTGTCACTTGTTGGGTAAATTAGTATCGTTTATGAGAATTGACATGTCATACTTGCGGTACACTGGACACGATGCAGGGCTTAAAGAGGCTCTGTCACCAGATTTTGCAGCCCCTATCTGCTATTGCAGCAGATAGGCGCTGCAATGTAGATTACAGTAACGTTTTTATTTTTTAAAAACGAGCATTTTTGGCCAAGTTATGACCATTTTTGTATTTATGCAAATGAGGCTTGCAAAAGTACAACTGGGCGTGTTTACAGTAAAAGTACAACTGGGCGTGTTTTTACTTCTTTTACTAGCTGGGCGTTAGGAATGGCAATGTATGATGCTGACGAATCAGCATCATCCACTTCTGTTCGTTAACACCCAGCTTCTGGCAGTGCAGACACACAGCGTGTTCTCGAGAGATCACGCTGTGACGTCACTCACTTCCTGCCCCAGGTCCTGCATCGTGTCGGCCACATCGGCACTAGAGGCTACAGTTGATTCTGCAGCAGCATCAGCGTTTGCAGGTAAGTAGCTACATCGACTTACCTGCAAACGCCGATGCTGCTGCAGAATCAATATATTATATAGCTGCAGCAGCATTCACTCACAGCAATAGCTGCCCGTGCCTGCCTAATACACTGGCACTGACTGACTCCTATCGCTCTCTTAAATTTTTTTCTTAAATCAAATTATTGTCAATTTAACTATCTATTCTTTTCTCCTCACTAAGAAACTCACTCACTGACACTAATTATCTATCTATCTATCTATCTATCTATCTATCTATCTATCTATCTATCTATCTATCTATCTATCTATCTATCTATCTATCTATCTATCTATCTATCTATCTATCCATCATCTATCTGTCTAACTGTATTTTACTATCACTCCCTCTGTCTGGCATCCTCACTCTCCTCTCTGTATCCCCACAGAGCACCAGCATTTCCTGCTTAGACTATTTATAGTGGCTATGACTCATATGACTGTCATTCATGAGTCACCAATGACTTACACCCTATATCCCTCATGATTGACCTGCAAGACATTATAAGAAAGCATGCGGGGCCGCGGCCCAAGGTCATGTGTTCATTCTTCTCTGTCTTTTTCTATTCTTCTGGTCAGTAAAATGGCGGCCGCCAATTTGAGCCCTCTTTTTGGGACAAATCCCAAAAGTTTTGGAGTTGCGAAAATCCCTAACTTTTGGGGAATTTGTAACAAATTTGATTTGTTTCAAATCAATTCGCTCATTTTTAATATTCATATATTTATGCTTCACTTGCCTTCCTTCTGGTGATTGACACTTTTCTCCCTATTACTGTGAATAGGAAAAAAAGTGTCAATCAATGGCTGTAGGAAGGATCGTGAAAATATGAATATACTTGGATGCCCTGCATTGCGTTCGACATGTAACATGTAAATTCACCTAAACTACGTCGATTTACCCAATAAGTGAGAGACTGCTAAAATGATTGTGTCTGTCACTTCTTTATGCTGCCCTCAGAAAGGGCAGCATAAATATATGACAGATCTTCTTTGTGGGTCTTATAGGAATGAATGGAGAAACTGACTTCCTGTCCACACATGAGACGCTGTGGCAGTTGGAGAGTCCTATTGCTGATCACATGATCCAGCTGCGGACCAGATAACTCACAAATACAGCCACCGGTAAGAAAATAACCTTTACCACAATTTACATAATGTGCCTTTCCAACGGGCCAGAGAATAAAAAATGTTGTGGTAGTGCTTCTTTAAGTATTGTTTTACCATAAAAATATTTAAAGATATCCAAATCTTGGTAAATGTGGGCCAAAGGCTTTTCCTTGATACTTTTAAAACCAACATGGTCTAGTTTAATGTCTATAATCTATAAGGAAAAAACAACAAATGTAAATTTCTCAGTTAAATGACTTCAAGAATTTTAACATCTTTAAGTGAGTGTCAAAATAATTATTGGTACTTCACACCAAGAATTAGCTGCTCAACTTGTCTCAGTGCAGGAATAATATAAAGATAGGTTTTTCCCCCCTTTAATCCCACCTATTATAGGAACTTGTGTTCTCTCTCACGCAACTGTTTAAAGTAGTTTCAGACTGAAAACCAAAACTTTTTTTAAAAAAAACAACAAAAACATTAATAACTATGACATAACCTTGTTTTTTATTACATACCAACACTGCTGTGATTTTTCTCACTGATCACTGGATTAGAAATCTATACATTAGACAATGAGATGCAGATTGAATGAGATTTTGACAGAACTCAAGAGAGCAACGGAGTCCATCAAATGTTTATAATGGGAAATCTGAACTATGTGTGTGCAAACACAAATAAGGTAATAGCTTTACACCAAAAAGAGGGTATTTACCATGTCAATCAAAGTTAAACTCATATTTGTTAGGATAAACAACGTACTGTAACTATGGGATCTTCTGAGAAGAACGTGTTCAAACACAATGTAATTGTATGGACAACATGTGCTTTGAGAAATCATTTTTACAACCTCCCTCAGGATGCATTTTATTCATACAAATGCTAAAATATCCATGACTGACAGATATGTTGCCCTTTATCAATCAACACTTTACCTATGGTAATAGCACATAAAATCTATCTTTGAGTTTTGTCACGACCAACATGCTTCAGTTGTCCTTGAGCTAAATATGTTTATTTATGGAAAACTACACAATTAGTATTGTATAACAAACAAATAAAAAAATAAGAAGTAAAAGCACAAAATACATCATATTTTTTTAAAGAAATTTTACAATAGAAAGGACCGTTTTACAAAATGTGGCAAAAATGTGTTTGTCAGTAAGGGAATTTAACAGTAAGTGAATGTACGTTCTTTTGTCTAATTTAAGATTCTTCTGATCTCCATACAGTAGAAAAATATGAAGGCCTCATTTTACCAGCCCTATGATTTAGCTGTTACGCTGTAACTTATTATATCTGTACTTTAAAAGAGTTGGCCGGTTTTATACAAATAAGCATTTGAGCAGGCAATAAAAAGTTATAAAACTTTCTAAATTACTTACTGTGTGAATTCCATGCATTTGTACAATTTGTTACAGCAGTGCTGCTTGTTAAAACTCCTCACGCAATAAATGTATGGGTGTTTTCATTCATATTACCTACGTGACAGCATCATTCATGGTCTCAGGCACATAGAGATCCACTATTGTTTCAGTGATCTGTGCATGCATTGAATTCTCAATGGGACTTGGGAGTGGAGGGATGTTTATTTAGATACATATCCAGCATCCTAACCCCCATTAATAAAAATGGGCAATCACCTCCATGACCTGGCACTTACTTTTTTTTTTCATAAGGAAAAATATATATTTTTTTATCTCAACAAAGGATAATATGGTGATATTCATTCAAAAACATTTGTGTTCATTTATATTTCAATCAGTCAGAGCATCTCCAAAATGGCAATTCTGTAAAGGTATGCAGCGTATCATCCTCGGAGGCTGCAGGGAATCACAATGTGATTGCGGGGAGGCCTAACAATTGCCTCCTGGTCTGCCATCTGATGGAAGCCCATTAGGCCCGCCTGGAGGCGGAGCCTAATAGGCTTGCTGTCTGCGAATAACTGACAGCTCTAATGCATTGCACTACGTGGGTAGTGCAATGATTAGAATAAAGATCAGTGCAATGTATTAGACTAAAAACTGCCTTTTTTCTTATAATAAGTTTTTTATTATAGGAAAAAAAATGAAACCGTTAAAAAAAGTACACATATTTGGTATCACCGCATTTGTAACGACCCAAACTATGAAACTATAATGTTATTTTTCCCGCACGGTGAACACCGAAAAAAACAACCCAAAAAACAATGCAAGAATCGCTGATTTTTGGTCACCACCCCTCCCAAAACATAGAATAAAAAGTGATCAAAAAGTCACATGTACCCCAATATGGTACCAACAAAAACTATAGCCTGTCCCGCAAAAAACAAGTCCGTACACAGCTTTTTTGATTGAAAAATCAAACAGTTATAATGACACAAAAAAAAAAATTATTGCCAACATTTTTTTTTATTGTGCAAACGGTGCAAAACATAAAAAACTTTATATGAACATATGGTATTGCCCTAATCGCATCGACCTGCAGAATAAAGTAAAAATGTAATTTATAGCCTATGGTGAACACTGTACAAAAAAAAATAAAAAAAAAGAATACATTGTCAGAATTGCTGGTTTTTGGCCACCTTGCTTTCCAATTTTTTTTATAAAAAGTGATAAAAAAAATTGCATGTGCCCCACAATGGTACCAATGAAAACTACAGATTGTCCCGCAACATAATAAGCCCTCACACAGCTCCGGTGGAGAAAAAATAAAAAAGTTCTGGCTCTCAGAATATGGGGATGCAAAATGTGCAGGGTGTCCAAAAGCAGATAAGATTGGGCACCATTTATCAGTGAGACACTGACCACACATCTGCGTATTATTATTTATTTACCGCATTATTATACCCTATTATTATGCCCTGATGTACTCCGCAGAGCTTACATATGCCCCCACATTATAAACGGAAATACCAGCAAAACCCCAAACAGAACTACTACCAAGCTAAGTCTGCGCTCCAAAAGCCAAATGCCGCTCTCTCCCTTCTGAATCCTACAGCGTGCCCAAACAGCAGTTTACGTCCATATATATGGCATTTCCGAAACCGGGAGAATCAGCTTAACATTTTATGAGGTATTTGTTTTCAGTGGCACAAACTGGGCACAACATATTGTGCACTAAAATGGCATATCAGTGGAAATTTGAATTTTCACTTTGCACCATCCGCTGCGCATTAATTTCTAATGAAAAACACCTGTGGGGTCAAAATGCTCACTACCAGGGCCGGCCTTTCCAGTGTGCTATCGCACAGGCCGCATCACCCCAGCAAGAGGAAGGGGGTGCTGCGCTGGCTCCACTCCCCTTGCATTTCTGAAGCACCCGGCAGTGCCGCGGGCCCCGTAGCTACTGCTATGGGGCCTTCGGCATGAGCGTGCCCCCTAGCCCAGGCCATAACATTTATGGGGCCCCCGGTGGTAGCGACTGCCATATTCACTTGTATGTGCATCCTTGGGACACAGATACAAGTGAATAGTATAGGCTGCAGGCCATGTTAGGCCTGCAGCCTATAAGACACTGGGACAGAGTCCCTGCGCAGGCCAGCGTGATGACGTCATTGCATCATGCTGGTCTTGCTGTATGGCACTATCTACAAGGGGGGGGGCTGTGTGGCACTATCTACAAGAGAGCTGTGTGGTATTATCTACAAAGGAGGGTGTGGAACCATACAGGGGGAGGGCTGTGTGGCACAATACAGGGGGGCTTGCTGTGTAGCATTATCTACAAGGGGGTGTGTGGCATTAGACAGGGGGGTCTGTGTGGCACAATACAGGGGGATGAGCTGAGTGGCACTTTCTACTAGGGGATGCTGTGTGGCACTATACAGGGTCAGGGCTATGTGGAACTATACAGGGGAAGGGCTGTGTGGCACTATACAGGGGGGTGGGCTGTATGGCACTACTATGGGGGAGGGCTATTTGGCACTATCTAGGGGGCTGTATGGCACTATCTACAAGGTGGGGCGTCACTATCTACAAGGGGATGTGGCACTATCTACAAGGGGGGTTGTGTGGCACGATCTACAAGAGGGGGGCTGTGTGTATTGCGCGAGCTACAGGGGCTGTGCGTGTGTTGCGATATCTACAGGGGACACAGTGGCACTATCGACGGGGCACAAAGGGGGAATTATTACTGTGTGGGGGCACAAAGGGGGCACGGTTACTGATGGGGCACTTTTATTGTGTCGAGCTGTAAAGGATCTGCCAGACACAGCTTCTGTGTCGACGCCCGTGGGTAATCAGTCTGCACCTGCTCCTAAGTCTGAGAGAGTGACACGATCTTCTACCAGTCAGTCTGGGAGGCTGAGGAGTGGGAGAGCCTATCACTGCCTGGCCAGACGGAGCTAGCTCCCGCCCTCTGTCTATTTATACCTGCATTTCCTGCTCCTCCTTTGCCTGTGATTCTGTTTCCTGGCTCTGCTGCTGCTGCTTGAACATTTTGTCCTCTGCTTCATTTTGACCCTGGCTTTACTGACAATTCTCCTGCTCTGCGTTTGGTACCTCGTACACTCCTGGTTTGACTCGGCTCGTTCACTACTCTCCTGCTCTGCGTTTGGTACCTCGTACACTCCTGGTTTGACTCGGCTCGTTCACTACTCTCGTTGCTCACAGTGCTGCCGTGGGCAGCTGCCCCATTTCCCTAACTTCTGTGTACCCTTGTCTGTTTGTCTGTCGTGCACTTATTGAGCGTAGGGACCGTCGTCCAGTTGTACGTCGTCGCCTAGGACGGGTCGTTGCAAGTAGGCAGGGACTGAGTGGCGGGTAGATTAGGGCTCACCTGTCTGTCTCCCTACCCCGTCATTACACGAGCACTAAGGGATCATTATTACCAACTGGGGCACTGTGGATTACGAGTTTGTTTAGATAATGGGGTATTGGTGTGGGGGGTGATGGAAAAGCAAGAAACCAACATATCTGTGTGTCAAATTCTGCAGACGAGTCGTGGTTGGAATAAGTCGTCAGAGTGAACCAGATGGAGTAAAAAAGGGAAAGTGAATGACTAATCAGAGAAAACATCACCTGTAAGTCACTAGATATAACTGTGCTATAATCACTTATATCGTCTGCAGAGCTCCTGTGTATAACTGGCATCTGCCGCTATATGGTCGCTACATGGTAGTAATATTGGTCTTTGTATAGAGGTTGTTATTCAGTAAAACTATGGGGGTATAATTCAATCACTATGTGGTTATGGTGTGGTGGTATTATTCAGTATCAGTATGGGGGTATTATTTCATCACTAAGTGATTATGGTGTGTCGGTATTATTCAGTCACTCTATGGGGGTATTATTCAGTCACTATGTAGTTATGGTGAGGCGGTATTATTCAGTAACTGTATAAGGGTATTATTCAGTCACTATGTGGTGATGGTGTGGCGGTATTATTCAGTATCAGTATGCAGGTATGATTCAGTCACTATGTTTTTATGGTGTGGCGGTATTATTCAGTAACAGTATGGGGGTATTATTCAGTTACTATGTGGTTATGGTGTGGCAGTATTATTCAGTAACAGTATGGTGGTAATAGTCAGTCACTATGTGGTTATGATGTGGTGGTATTATTCAGTAAGATAAGGAGATCCTTTCGTTACAAAACATCAGTGTAAATAAAAAGGACCGATTAATGTCAAATCACATTTCTGATAATAAAAGTGAAAAACTGACAGGCAAGTTAAAGTGTATGTTCACAAATGCCAGAAGTCTAGCAAGCAAAATGGGGGAGCTGGAGGCCTTGATACTGGAAGAAAATATAGATATAGTTGGTGTTGCTGAAACATGGCTGGACTCTTCACATGACTGGGCTGTAAATCTACAGGGTTTTACACTTTTTCGTAAAGACAGGACAAATAGGAAAGGTGGTGGTGTATGTCTGTATGTGAGAAGTGATATGAAGGCGAGTGTGAAAGAGACAATAGTGGGTGAAGACTGTGAGGAGGTTGAAACCTTGTGGGTGGAACTAGAAAGGGAGGTAAACACTGAAAAAATTACTTTTGGTGTAATCTATAGACCCCCCAATATAACTGAGGACATGGAAGGTCAGATATATAAACAGATGGAGCGGGCTGCACAGGCGGGTACTGTAGTGATAATGGGAGATTTTAATTTCCGGGATATTAATTGGTGTCATGGTTCGGCTTCAACTGCAAAGGGGAGACATTTCCTCAACCTGTTGCAGGAAAATTTTATGGGCCAGTTTGTGGAAGACCCGACTAGAGGTGAAGCTCTGTTGGATCTGGTCATTTCTAATAATGCAGATCTTGTTGGGAATGTCAATGTTCGTGAAAACCTCGGTAACAGTGATCACAATATAGTTACATTTTACCTATACTGTAAAAAACAAACCCAGGCTGGGAGGGCAAAAACATTTAATTTTAAGAAAGCCAATTTCCCCAGGATGAGGGCTGCAATTCAGGATATAGACTGGGAAGAACTAATGTCAAATAATGGAACAAATGATAAATGGGAGATTTTCAAATCTACTTTGAGTTATTATAGTGCAAAATTTATTCCTACAGGTAATAAGTATAAACGACTCAAATTAAACCCCACATGGCTTACACCTTCTGTGAAAGGGGCAATACATGACAAAAAAAGGGCATTTAAAAAATACAAATCTGAGGGTACAGCTGTAGCCTTTGTAAAATATAAAGAGCTTAATAAAATCTGTAAAAATGTAATAAAATTAGCAAAAATACAAAATGAAAGGCAGGTGGCCAAGGATAGTAAAACAAATCCTAAAAAATTCTTCAAGCATATAAATGCAAAAAAGCCAAGGTCTGAACATGTAGGACCCCTAGATAATGGTAATGGGGAGTTGATCACAGGGGATCAAGAGAAGGCAGAGTTACTAAATGGGTTCTTTAGCTCTGTATATACAACAGAAGAAAGAGCAGCTGATGTAGCCGGTGCCAGTGCTGTTAATATATCAGTTGATATACTGAATTGGATGAATGTAGAGATGGTCCAAGCTAAATTAAATAAAATAAATGTGCACAAGGCTCCGGGACCAGATGGGTTACACCCTAGAATTCTTAAAGAGCTTAGTTCAGTTATTTCTGTCCCCCTTTTCATAATATTCAGAGAATCTCTAGTGACTGGTATAGTGCCAAGGGACTGGCGCAGGGCAAATGTGGTGCCAATTTTCAAAAAGGGCTCTAGGTCTTCCCCGGGTAATTATAGACCAGTAAGCTTAACATCCATCGTGGGGAAAATGTTTGAGGGGCTATTGAGGGACTATATACAGGATTATGTTACAATAAATAGCATTATAAGTGACAGCCAGCACGGTTTTACTAAGGACAGAAGTTGTCAAACTAATCTAATCTGTTTTTATGAAGAGGTGAGCAGAAGTCTAGACAGAGGGGCCGCTGTGGATTTAGTGTTTTTGGACTTTGCAAAGGCATTTGACACTGTCCCCCATAGACGCCTAATGGGTAAATTAAGGACTATAGGTTTAGAAAATATAGTTTGTAATTGGATTGAGAATTGGCTCAAGGACCGTATCCAGAGAGTTGTGGTCAATGATCCCTTCTCTGAATGGTCACCGGTTATAAGTGGTGTACCCCAGGGTTCAGTGCTGGGACCACTATTATTCAACTTATTTATTAATGATATAGAGGAAGGGATTAATAGCACTATTTCTATTTTTGCAGATGACACCAAGCTATGTAATATAGTTCAGACTATGGAAGATGTTCATGAATTACAGGCAGATTTAAACAAACTAAGTGTTTGGGCGTCCACTTGGCAAATTAAGTTTAATGTAGATAAATGTAAAGTTATGCATCTGGGTACCAACAACCTGCATGCATCATATGTCCTAGGGGGCGCTACACTGGCGGATTCACTTGTTGAGAAGGATCTGGGTGTATTTGTAAATCATAAACTCAATAACAGCATGCAGTGTCAATCAGCTGCTTCAAAGGCCAGCAGGATATTGTCGTGTATTAAAAGAGGCATGGACTCGCGGGACAGGGATGTAATAATGCCACTTTACAAAGCATTAGTGAGGCCTCATCTAGAATATGCAGTTCAGTTCTGGGCTCCAGTTCATAGAAAGGATGCCCTGGAGTTGGAAAAAATACAAAGAAGAGCAACGAAGCTAATAAGGGGCATGGAGAATTTAAGTTATGAGGAAAGATTGAAAGAATTAAACCTATTTAGCCTTGAAAAAAGACGACTAAGGGGGGACATTATTAACTTATATAAATATATTAATGGCACATACAAAAAATATGGTGATATCCTGTTCCTTGTAAAACCCGCTCAAAAAACAAGGGGGCACTCCCTCCGTCTGGAGAAAAAAAGGTTCAAGCTGCAGAGGCGACAAGGCTTCTTTACAGTAAGAACGGTGAATTTATGGAATAGCCTACCGCAGGAGCTGGTCACAGCAGGGACAGTAGATGGCTTTAAAAAAGGGTGAGATAATTTCCTAGAACAAAAAAATATTAGCTCCTATGTGTAGAAATTTTTCCTTCCCTTTTCCCTTCCCTTGGTTGAACTTGATGGACATGTGTCTTTTTTCAGCCGTATTAACTATGTAACTATGTATGTAACTATGTAACCGTATATATATATAGACTCCTAGTCGCGGTAGACATCAGTGATACAGTTCTCTGCAGTAGTGAGTGAAAACCAACCAACACTCACTCCTCGGGCCTCTAAGGCATTATTCATACTTTGTGGGGACACTTGGGGGACATTATACTGTGTTGGGTCATTATACGGTGTGTGGGGCAATATACTGTGTGGGGGCATTATACTCTTATGGGGCTTTTTTGTTTTATGATGTAGTGGGGCTCCGAATTTTTTTTGCACATGGCACCATCTATCCTAGGGCCAGCCCTGCTGACTACACCCCTTTAAATGCCCTAAGGGGTGTAGTTTCCAAAATGGGGGTCATTACTTGGTGGTTTGTTTTACTATTTGACCTCAGGGCCTTGCAATTGTTGGCCAATGCTGTGAAAATCACCAAAATAGGCCTCAAATGCGCACGTTGCTCTTTACTACTGAGCCCTGTCATATGTCCAGGCAAATGATAAATGCTTTGAGGGGTGTAGTTTCTAAAATGAGGTCACTTTTTGGGGCTTCCCCTGTACTCTGTTACCTCAGGGGTTTTGCAAATGCGACATGGCGCCCAAAAACCAAACCAGCAAAATCTGCATGCCAAATAGCGTTCCTACCTTTCTGATCCCTGCCGTCTGTCCAAACAACAGTTTATCACCACATGTGGGGTATTGCTGTCCTCGGGAGATATTGCTTTTCAAATTTCGGTGTGCTTTTACTCCTTTATGCCTTGTAAAATTAAAAATTTCTATGTTTTATTGGAAAAATAAATCATTTTCACTGGATAATTCCAGTAAATTCAGCAAAAATAAATAAATGGTGGTCAAAATGCTCACTATACCCCATAATAAATTCCTTGAGGGGTGTAGTTTGACAAATTGTGTCTTTTCGTGGGTGTTTCCACTGTTTTGGCACCACAAGACCTCTTCAAACCAGACATGGTGCTTAAAATATATTGTTATAAAAAGAAGACTCTGAAGTCCACTAGGAGCTCCTCTGCTTCTGAGGTCTGTGTTTGAGTTGCGATTCTGTGGTAAAACCTTCCGTGTTACAGAAAAAAATGGATTAAAACAGATTTTCTGCAAAAAAAATTACATTTGTCAATTTCACCTCCACTTGGCTTAAATTCCGGTGAAAATCCTAAAGCGTTAAGAAACTTTCTAAATGCTGTTTTGAATAATTTGAGGGGTGCAGCTTTTAAAATTGCGTGATTTATAGGGGTTTTCTAATATGTAAGGCCCTCAAAACCACTTCAGAACTGAAGTGGTCCATAAAAAAAGACTTGAAATTTCCTTCAAAATGTGAGAAATTTCTGCTAAAGTTCTAAGCCTTGTAACGTCATAGAAAAATGAAAGGACGTTCAAAAAACTATGCCAACATAAAGTAGACATATGGGAAATGTTAACTAGTAACTATTTTCTGTGGTATTACTATCAGTCTTACAAGCAAATACATTTAAATTTATAAAAATGCAAATTTATGCAAATTTTCCACAAATAAACACTGAATGTATCCAGCAAATTTTACCACTAACTTAAAGTACAATGTGTCACGAGAAAAAAAAATCTCAGAATCGCTTGAAAAAATAAAAGCATTCCAAAGTAATTACCACATAAAATGACACGTCAGATTTGAAAAAAAAATGGCCTGGTCCATTAGGCGAAAATAGGCTGTGTCCTTAAGGTCGAATCCAGACGACCGTAGTATACGTCAGTGTGATGGCTGTTAAAACAATGGCCGTCACACGGACAAATGTATTTTAATGGGGTCGTTCACACGGCAGTTGTTTCATCGGACCGTGTGAAGGGTCCGTTGAAAAATAGAACATGTCCTGTTTTCTTCCGCTTTTTACGGATACCTTGATAGACTCAAGTTTATGGGGATCCGTGAAAATGGGACCCGCACAGCTGCAACTCGGATGTGAAAAACAGCTGTTTTTCACGTCCGAGTTTGCACTCTTTTGTGTGAATCTGATCTAAGGGGTAAAAAGTTGAGTGTGGGATATTTTTTTACTTATGTCAGCTCATTTTCAGCAAGTAGATTTTGGTATTTGAAAACTCCTATAACGTCTCATGCACACAGAATTGCTATGTGCAAGGAGCCTGTACAGATGCAAACTGAGTCCCTTCGAACCATGTGCCGCCATATGGTGCCTCTGTTTCATGACATATAATGAAGTTTTTCTCCTTAAAAGCACGGTATTACAATTCCTTGATATGACATCATCTATCCTGTAAACATTTATTGTAATTGACTATTAATGTGATACACTGAATGTACGTGTTTCAGATTCCCATTCAAACAATTATTTGTACGGTATATAAATGGTATAATTACAGATGCTGTTTTCCTTTAATCCTGACTCCCATTGTGTTCACCCATGGGCATTTTTGATCAAAATATTTGCAGGTGTTTCTGTGGGAGCTAAATTAACATATTTATTCATGCACAAAAAAAAAAGTCAAACAATATACATCATTCTGAGAGGATCTGCTTATCTCCTGGGTGAGGCCATAAAATAAATTATTTTCAATAAAAGGTTAAAAAAAACTATTTAAACTATTAAAAAAGTCAACTGAGTGCATAGTATCTGAGCCATGTGTTATTGTAGTACCTCTTTTTGTTGGAATTTGCCCAGCTACTTCACTGCAGCATTAGTTTTTCTTAGATTCTTCCTCATCATTATAGGGGCTTATTTACACGAAAGTGTAATACGTCCGTGCAACGAGCGTGATTTTCACGCGCCTCGCATGGACCTATGTTAGTCTATGGGGCCGTTCAGACAGTCCGTGATTTTCACGCAGCGTATGTCCGCTGCTTGAAACACACGACATGTCCTATATTTGTGCGTTGTTTGCGCATCACGCACCCATTGAAGTCAATGGGTGCGTGAAAATCATGTGCAGCACACAGAAGCACTTCCGTGTGACGCGCGTGATTCGCGCAACAGCAGTCAAAACTATGATTGAAAACAGAAAAGCACCACGTGCTTTTCTGTTTACAAACATACAAACAGAGTGTCATAATGATGGCGGCTGCGTGAAAATCACGCAGCCACGCATCATATGGTGATGACACACGGAGTTGTTAAGTGCCTTTTGCGCGCGCAAAACGCCACGTTTTTTGCGCACGCAAAACGCACACGCTCGTGTAAATCCAGCCTAAGGCTATTGAAATCACAGAGCTGTCTGCGATTTGTCAGATCAGACTACACACCACCTTACATAAATGTATCAGCAAGGGTGGGAACAATAACATAACTATCAGTGGCATAGCTATAGGGGTCGCAGCGGTCGCAATTGCGACCGGGCCCCGAAGTCAGGGGGGCCCGCGGCCCTTCGCACCACATCAATAAAAAAATACTATAGTAACTGGGGCCATGTACTTACCTTCCTGCTTCCGGAGCGCAGCAGAGGTCCTGACATCACAACGCTATGCGCCGCGCTTAGCATCTGGATAGAGTCTGCTGAAGCTCGTACGACAGCTGCTTTCCCTTCATTCCGGTCACACTGTGAATCCGTGTCGGCGATTTACAGTGTGAGCGAATAAGTGAAATGAAGGGGAAGCAGCTGTCGTACGAGCGCTGCGGCCCCTTCAAAACAGCTGATTGGCGGGTCCCGGCAGACGGACCCCGACCCATCAGCTATTGATGGTCTATTCTGAGGATAGGCCATCAATGTTTAGGGACTGGAACAACTCCTTTAAGCCTACGATGTAGCAGGCTTAGAGGGCCCATGAGACAGGATCACAGATTGTGTGATGCTGTCTGCTGGGCCCTGTATCTAAGCCAATCACATGGTAGGCTTAGATACATGGCCCATGTGTGATCCTGTCTGATGGGCCCCGTATATAAGCCTACCACATGGTAGGCTTATATACAGGGCCCCAGCAGACGAAAATCTTATACTGTATAACATTACTGTCTGCTGGGGCCCTGTATCTAAGCATCTTACATAACCACATGGTATGCTTAGATACAGGGCCCATATGTGAAACTGTCTGCTGGACCCTGTATCTAAGCCTACCTGGACAGATAGTATCACACATGGGCCCTGTATCTAAGCCTATCACATGTGTTACTAATCGTTTTTTGTGTGTTTGTGTTTTCTTTCAGGTTTGGTTGTTGGACTACGTCGGATTCGAGGACGACTTCCATGACGGCTTTTTTTATTATCAATAAAATGGTTATTGAGGGTTGTGTGGGGTTGTTTTATTTCAATAAAACATTTTTTCTATGTCTTTGTGTTTTTTTTTTAAACTATATTACTACCGCCTTAGTAATGGACGCTGGCTGAGTGACAGCATCTATTACTAAGGCGAGGCTTAGTGTTAGCCGGTGCAGAGGCTAACACTAACCCCCATTATTACCCCGGTACCTGCCGCCACCAGGGGTGCCAGGAAGAGCCAGGTACGATCCAGTACCTGACCATCTGTAGTGATGGTCGGCCACAGGGGCGGCCGCAGGCTGGTGTTATCAGGCTGGGACAGGCCAGAAACAGCGGCCCTTCCAACCCTGGTAATGCCAGGTTGCTGCAGCTTTATTGTATCTGGCTGGTTATGAAAAATGGGGGGGACCCCACGTCATTTAAAAAAAATAAGAATAATTGGAAAGAACGATGTGGGGTCCCCCCCAATTTTCATAACCAGCCAGATACAACACAGCAGCAGCCTAGCATTACCAGGGTGGGAAGGGCCACTGTTTTTGGCCTTCCCCAGCCTTATAATACCAGCCTGCGGCCGCCCCGGTGCCGTCCATCACTACAGATGGTCGGGTACTGGATTGTTCTCGGCACCCCTGGTGGCGGTGGGTACCGGGGTAATAATGGGGATTAGTGTTGGCCACTGCACCGGCATAACATTAAGCCCCGCCTTAGTAATGGATGTTGTCACTTACTTTACTAAGGCGGTAATAATAAAGTTTAAAAAAATACAAGGACATAGAAAAAATATTTTATTGAAATAAAAAAAACACACACAAACCTCATTAACCATTTTATTGAGAATAAAAAAAATGCTGTCATTGAAGTCCTCGAACCCGATGTAGTCCAACGATCGAACCTATAAAAAAACACAAGAAAATAATTAGTAACACATAAAAAAGCAAAATAATTATTATTCTTACCTTTCCTGGTCCAGCGCTGGAGCCGCAATGTCAGCGAGTTGAGCCCTGTATCCAATCCGAGCATGTGTGATACTGTCTGCTGAGCTACTCTATCTAATCCTATCATGTGTGATACTGTCTGCTGAGCCCTGTATCTAATCCTATCATGCTGTGTGGCACTATGTACAAGGGGGGGGGCTGTGTGGCACTGTGTACAAGGGGAGGCTGTGTGGAACTATGTACAAGGGGAAGTTGTGCGGCACTATGTACATGGGGGGCTGTGTGGCACTATGTACATGGGGGGGCTGTATGGCACTATGTACAAGGGGGGCTGTGTGGCACTATGTACAAGGGGGCTGTGTGGCACTGTGTACAAGCAGGGAATATATGTGGCACAATGTACCAGGGGGGGCTGTGTTGCATTATGTATAATAGCTGGGGCTGTGTGGCACTATCTACAAGAGGGGAAGGGGTGCAATTCTATCTACAAGAGGGGGCTGTGTGGCACTATTTACAAGAGAGGGGCTATGTGGCACTATCAAAAGAGGGGGCTGTGTGGCACTAGCTACACGGGGGGGGGGGTCGTGTGGCAATATCTACAAGGGGGGATGTGTGGCACAATATACAAGAGAGGCCATGTGGCACTTCTCTACAAGGGGGGGCTATGTGGCAATTGTTACAAGAGGGGGTTTGTGGCACTATCTACAAGGGGGGCTGTGTGGCACTATATACAGGGGGATGTGTGTGGTGCTATCTACATTGGGACTGATGCACTATCTACAGGGGGCACAAAGAGGGCATTATTACTACGTGGGGGCACAAAGGGGACACGGTTACTGATGAGGCCTTTTTAATGTGTAGAGCACTGAGGGGTTATTATTATCATCTGGGGCACTGTGGATTACGAGTTTGTTTAGAGGATGGGGTATAGATGGGGAGGGTGCTGGAAAAGCGAGAAACCAACATGTCTGTGTGTCAAATTCTGCAGAGACGAGTCGTGGCTGGAATAAGTAGTCACCGTGGTCTGGGCCGGATCGGGAAAAAAGGGAAAGTGAACGACTCTAATCAGAGAAAACATCACCTATGAGTCACTGGATATAAATATGCTGTAATCACTTATATCGTCTGCAGAGCTCCTGTGTATAACTGACATCTACCAATATATGGTCACTATCTAGTGGTAATTTTGGTCTTTGTTTAGTGGTTTTTATTCAGTAACAGTATGGGGTATTATTCAGTCACTATGTGGTTATGGTGTGGAGGTATTATTCAGTAACAGTATGGGGGTATTATTCAGTCACTATGTGGTTATTTGTGTGAAGGTATTATTCTGCATCAGTATGGGGTATTATTCAGTCACTATGTGGTTATGGTGTGGAGGTATTATTCAGTAACAGTATGGGGGTATTATTCAGTCACTATGTGGTTATGGTGTGGAGGTATTATTCAGTATCAGTATGGGGTATTATTCAGTCACTAAGTGGTTTTGGTGTGGCAGTATTATTCAGTAACTGTATGGGGGTACTATTCAGTCACTATGGGGTTATGGTGTGGTGATATTATTCAGTAACAGTACGGGGTATTATTCAGTCACTATGTAGTTATGCTGTGTCGGTATTATTCAGTAACAGTATGGTGGTATTCTACAGTCACTATGTGGTTATGCTGTGTCGGTATTATTCAGTAACAGTATGGTGGTATTATTCAGTCACTATGTGGTTACGGTGTGGCATTATTATTCTGTAACAGTATGAGGGTATTATTCTGTCACTATGTGGTTATGGTTAGGAGGTATAATTCAGTATGGGGTATTATTCAGTCACCTTGTGGTTATGGAGTGGCGGTATTATTCAGTAACTGTATGGGGGTACTATTCAGTCACTATGTGGTTATGGTTAGGAGGTATAATTCAGTATGGGTATATTATTCAGTCACTATGTGGTTATGGTGTGGAGGTATTATTCAGTAACAGTATGGGGGTATTATTCAGTCACTATGGGGTTATGGTGTAGTGGTATTATTCAGTAACAGTACGGGGTATTATTCAGTTACTATGTGGTTATGGTATGGCAGTATTATTCAGTAACATTATGGGGGTCATCAGTCACTATGTGGTAATGGTGTGGCAGTATTATTTGGACCGTAAATTGTGTTATTATTGGTAATATAATAGTGAGTTGTGTTCAGTAACAGTATGCAGGTAATATTTCATCTGGTATAGTGGTATGAATTAATAACTATATGTATATAGATAATTTTTTTGTGTGAGAGGGGGGACATATGTTTTGGGGATTCCTCTCTTTTTAGAAAATCAGCATTTGTTTGTGGACCATTTTCCTAACCCTCTTTGTGTTTTTCTGTTGATTGTGTTTTTATGTGGTTATCATGTTTTTAAAGCATTTGAAGTAAAAGTTGTATTTTATATACCTGTAACACTTGTTGTTACTCATCATTATGAGAATCTGGTTCCCAGGTATAACCTGACTATTCTTTGTCCTTGTCACCATCTATCTCCCATCATACATTTATATGGGCTATCTGAACTCCTATCCCACCACTGGATCTCTAACCGCCACCACTATGAAATCTGCAACCATCATCACCATGGCTGCTAGCCTGCTACCTTCACCACCTCCAACAACAGATATTCTCCTATCATCTCTGCTATCTGCTCCATTAGAGTATCAGGCTAATAGCCTTATTTTAATAGGTCGATCATGCTGACAGCCTGTTCTTAACTCAAAACAGTTGTGCCCATGTGATCAACTACAGGGGATTGTTTGCTGTGATTAATAACAGTCACCCTGTGACAACGGCTGGGATTGGAGAAAATTCTGATCCTGGCCGTTTAACCCCTGAGATGCCTCAATTCATTATGGCTATGACATCAAAATGGCAGGTGTCTCACTTTGTGTCCTTATAATAGATTTTCTGCATAAATTTGATTTGTTGTTTCAGGAATCTTTGATTCAATGCTATGGAGCTATAATGGCTGCCATACTGGTTATCACATGGCTTTCCATGAAACACAAATTTTTTATATTTGGGAATGAATGGAAATACAGTATATATATTTTTTTATTTTAGAAAAATGTTATCTTTGATAATGGGACCATATAATACCTTAAATATATATTATAATTTTAAAATGTATTAAAAAAATAAATGATGCCCATTTCCTAATTATAATCATGTTTTTGGTAGCATGGTCCCAGGAGTGCTTGGTCATAAAATACAACAATGGCGACCTCCTTGATCACACTTTGATTTCGCTTTGTTGTGTGAAACAAAAAGGTTGTGAAACAAATATTATGTACACATTATATGTACAATCAGTCATCCCCGTTTTCTTCTGCCAGCTCTCATACATTCATAAAAAGCCCAGCCAAATCTCACAGCTGTCATACATTTTCAACAGATTCCACTGGGCCTAGATGAGGTTTGAAGACATTCCTTTGCTCTTACTCATTAGTTAAAAGGAATTACCATAACATCTGATATTGTAGAAGAGGGATATTTGCCATCCTGAACTTAGCCGAAACATTCCGGATCTGAGGGTCTAAGGATTTATTAGCTCAGATGGTCCGAAAAGGTCAATGAGGCCCTTCAGCAGAGTTCCAAATAAAGGAA
This sequence comes from Rhinoderma darwinii, assembly GCF_050947455.1. Lineage (NCBI taxonomy): Eukaryota > Metazoa > Chordata > Amphibia > Anura > Rhinodermatidae > Rhinoderma > Rhinoderma darwinii. Next base: position 154,315,568 of record NC_134687.1, on the reverse strand, counting down.
AAAAATAAAAAAATAACATACAAATCAACACTGTATTCATTGATGTAAAATTTGTACTTTTTTTTGTGGGATAAACTTGACATCGCCATCATATTGTTTCTTCCTAGAACTTAGTCATAAGAATGGCATGTTCTACCAGAGCCACTTCCAGCTGTCAGCAATGTGCTGATACACCACGGCCAATCATGGCAGAACGACTCAAATAAACAGGATGTTCTCAATGTGCACAACTGCATGTGTGACAAACCTCCTGCACATTTTATGTTCCCTTTTGGGATTTGATGCATTGTATAACCTGCATCTGTCTCTTCAGACTTGAAGCTCACATAAAAACCTATGAGTTCAGTGTACAGAAGACGTCATTTGATTTGCAGAAGAATTAGTTGGCCTTATTTGCTTCTGAAAATGCTTGCATGGTGAGCATGAAGTGAAGATGCTTCCAGTGTTTTCATGCTACATTGATTCAGAACATAACATTTTTATTTTAAAGGTGTTTCCATATGAGCAGTGATGATTCATTTAGATTGATTTGCCTCAACTGTAAAATCTCTTGTAACTGACCTTGTCTTCAAAAGAATCCACTATCCAGTATTTCATTTACAGTACTTGTAATGAAAATACTCAAGCAAAGAGTGGAAATTCAAGAAGATAAAAGTCCTTTGCAGTAATTTTGTAAAACCTTTATAAGGCTTCGTTCACATCTGCGTTGGGGTCCCGTTCTGACATTAGACAGAAACTGACACAGACGGAAACCAGAGGTTTCCGTTTCCATCACCATTGATTTCAATGGTGACGGATCCGGGGCCCATGGTTTCCATTTGTCTCTGTTGTGCACCGGACCCGTCATTTTGCCGGAAGCAATAGAGTAGTCGACTATGCTATTGCTTCTGGCAAAACGACGGGTCCGGTGTACAACCAAGAAAAATGGAAACCATGGGCGCCGGATCCGTCACCGTTGAAATCAATGGTGATGGAAACGGAAACCTCTGTGTCAGTTTGTGTCTGTTCAGGGTCCCATTCTGACGGAAAGCTCAGACGGAACGTCAGAACGGGACCCCAATGCAGATGTGAACAAGGCCAAAGCCGTACTTATTCCTAGCAAATTGCATGAGGTACTGTTTTTATATGCTCAATGTGAAGACCACTCAAAACCAGCAAACTGCCTCTCCACAAGAAAAAATACAAACTATATTGCCGTATAATATATTGTACTTGCGATAAGAATATTTAGAAGAAAAATAACATTTTCAGATCTTAAAAAAAGCATGAGGCTGCACATCTAGGACCATTACTAGTAAAAACCAGGTGGAAAAATTATGTGGTGGCCCTTGCTATGGATTAGATAGGAGAAAGTCCAAAATGGTGCAACACACAAGGAGTTTTTGTATGTGGGCGGTATGAAAATTAGATTAATTGTATTGTTTTGGATGATTAGAATGTAATATTTTAATTGTTGTATTGTATAAATTTGTATATTTAGATGTTTAGTAATCACATGATGAACCCTTGTGTGGGTGGTCTATTTAAAGTGGACTCAGACAACAGAACGCATGCCTGAGGAAGGGCGAGGTCCCCTCAAATATTAAATCAGCTTCCACTTGTGCATCTCCACATGGACTTCTTGTGAAGAAATTATGTAAGCCACTTTGATCACCAAACTTGTGGTTATATGCACATACTCATACTGTACGCTTTGAAAAGTTTGCATACAAAAAGAAGATAACATGGTGTTCAAGCTGATTTGTTTGCCTGTTTGAATAAGTGAGTTAAATGGATTTTCCAGAATTAGAAAATCATGGCTGTTTCCTTTTAAAAACAGTGCCACACCTGTCCATTAGTTGGGTATTGTACTGCAGCTTAGCTCCATTCACTTCAATATAGCTGAGCTACAACACCAGAACCAACCCATAGATAGGTGTGGTGCTAAGTTTGGAAGCAAGCAGACATGTTTTTCTAATCTTGGACAACCCCTTTAAGGAGAGGCTCACTTAACAACTATATGATCGTGGCTGGAGACGACTGGTTTATTGGTTGTTTATTATAGTGTGAAAAGCAGATCAGGAAGGGCTGAACTAGAAAAACGAATATAAAGACCTTCACCCATTAAGGCCTCGTGCACACGCCCGATCTTCAGCTACGTACTACAGTACTACAGAATAAATAGATCCACTGATTTCACACAAAATTTGTTTTTTTTCTACCAAATTGATATGGAATCGTGGCATGCTCCATCAGATGCCGTATAATGGAGGTATCATTAGGTATTACTTGTAGGGGAGAATACCTCCGTAAGGCCTTATTCACACGAACGTGTGCGTATTGCACGCGCAAAAAAATGCCGCGTTTTGCGCATGTTGCATTTCCGTGTGGCATCAGTATATGGTGCGTTTTTTTCCGCGCGTATGGCATGCGGTTTTTAACGTCAGTGAAAAAAACTGAAGGCAATGTTTTGGAGAGCCAACCATTCAAAAAGCCTCCCTTGAAAGACACATGCTTGCTCTGTGCACATGTTATCATCCTTTTGCAGCTTGGTAATAGTTTGTGGAGTTGACAGAGTTTCCTGCCTTCTTGTTTTAAGGCAAAACATACCGCATACACCACTGGCCCGTGTGCTGTTAGCGTGGCTGATTTCACGGAGATTTGATGACCGCCGTCCTATTCAAGAGGAGGAACCGCGGAGAAGAAGGAGGCTTTGGGTTCATCCTCTTGTGTCCCAACGCACCCCCAAAGGTGCTAATACCTCATTGATGTTGGGCACCAATGTTGTGATGTGTAAACCGTGATAAAACCGTAAACAACAAGATGATTGCAAAACATTTTAAGCAGCATAATTAAAAATAAGACACACACTCATTGTCATCAACAAAAGCTAACTTTATATTGTGTTTTTTTGTGCCATAGCAAGAAATCAAGAGTAATAAAATGTTTTAAACAAACCAAAACAGTTGCATCAACGTGATACGAACACAATTGTCCGACACAGACAGCGAAATGAGAACTAACAAGGTCCACACATTGTCCCATTTACAAATCGTGGTAATGGTGGGGCGAGGATGCAGAGGTGTACATTTCAGCACCACTATGCTCTCCACAGCCCTGCTGAGTATGTTCAGAAAGTGCATAGTGGTGCTGATGCTGCGTGTGGTACATATGGGTCGCAGGGGGAGGACAGCTCTCGACTGGCCTGGTGTAGGCCTGGAAATATCTGCCCCAAGAAATGAAAGGACGAGGAGAGATTCTGGACGACATAGGCCTGTAGGGATAGTGCCGTGCAGTCGGGGTGACAGGATGGGAAGGAGCATAGCTTGGTGCACTGTAGCCTATTGTATACTCGGGTAATCCACGCCACTGCTCGATAGCGTTTAAGCCAGAGGCGTAGCTAGGTTCTCCAGCACCCGGGGCAAAGATTCAGTTTGGCGCCCCCCCCAACCTCTTTCCCGACATCTCCTTCCCCCTCGCCGTGTTTGTTTTCTCTACCAATCGACGTGTCATTTCTTTTCCACATTTCTTTTTATGTAACGCGAGCATAAAAACATTTGTACATTTTACAAGCAATATAGTACTCTACACAACACCAGAATAGTGCTCAGTACATAAATACAGCCCCAGAACCAAGCTCAGTACATATATACAGCTCCAGAACCAAGCTCAATGTCACGGCGTGGGGTGTGGGCCGTACCGCGTAGCGGGGTAGCAGCTGGCCATCTAGGTACAAAACAATGTCTATAGTTCAGAACGGGTACCTGAGGCAATGTAGACAGTGGCAGGGACACGACTTGACTTTCACAGCAGGTGACGGCGCGGATGCAGCGGGAAGGCACGACTTGGCTTTCACAGCAGGTGACGCCGCGGATGCAGCGGGAAGGCAAGACTTGGCTTTTACAGCAGGTAACGATAGTACGGATGCGGGGTACAGGCAGCAGGAACGGGCAACACTGGGAACTGGAAAACACTGGGAGACCTTTAGCAAGACAGACTAGGGTATACAACAACGCTCAGGCAAGGAACCAGTGGGCAGAGCCCCTTTTTATAGTCCAGCAGCCATTTGGGCTGATAACTGATTACTGACAGCTGGACGCGTACTGGCCCTTTTAAGGCAGTGCACGCGCGGGCGCGCGCGCCCTGCGGGGAACGGCATGAGGACCCGGAAGACAGTACCGGCGTCTGCCAGAAGGACGCCGAGCAGAGAGGTGTCCATCGCCGGGATCGTCAGGGGGTGAGTTAGAACGGCGATCCCTGGCCATGGACGTAACAGTATCCCCCCTCTTACGCCCCCTCCTCTTGGGACCAGAGCGGGAAATACATTTCTTCAAGAGGACAGGGGCATCGATATTCTCCTCTGGCTCCCAAGACCTCTCCTCTGGACAGGGGCGTAGCTAAAGGCTCATGGGCCCCGATGCAAAAATTCTTACTGGGCCCCCCCGCAAACTTCTCATGGCCAACAGTCCGCAGATTTCAGCTGCATCGCTGGGTCTCCTAAGTGACCCAACAATGCAGCACTAGCAGCCGGGGGCGTCACTAAGGCTGGGTTCACACACCCTATTTATGGACGTAATTCGGGCGTTTTAGCATTGAATTACGTCCGAAAATGCGGCTCAAAAGCGTTGGCAAACATCTGCCCATTCATTTGAATGGGTCTTACGATGTTCTGTGCCGACGGTCATTTTTTTTACGCGCCGCTGTCAAAAGGCGGCACGGAAAAAAGACGCCCGCGTCAAAGAAGTGCCTGTCACTTCTTCAGACATAAATTGAGCCGTTTTCCATGGACTCCATAGAAAAACAGCTCCAATTACGTCCGTAATGGACGCAGCGAAAGACGTCTGCACATGCCATTACGGCTGAAATTACGGTGCTGCTTTCTCCTGAAAACAGCACCGTAATTTCAGCCGTAACAGACGTTGCCATGTGAACATACCCTCAGGGCTTAAAATGTCAGGGAAATAGCCCCAATACATATGTGTCCGCCCAAAAAAAAGTGTGTATATGAGACAGCATAGCATATCTATAGCACTACGACCCTATAAACTATGGATAGGATTAGATACAGTGGCTCAGCAGACAGTATCACACATGATAGGATTAGATACAGTGGCCCAGCAGACAGTATCACACATGATAGGATTAGATACAGTGGCTCAGCAGACAGTATCACACATGATAGGATTAGAGATAGGGCCCAGCAGACAGTATCACACATGATAGGATTAGATACAGTGGCTCAGCAGACAGTACCACACATGATAGGATTAGATACAGTGGCTCAGAAGGCAGTATCACACATGATAGGATTAGATACAGTGGCTCAGCAGACAGTATCACACATGATCGGATTAGATATAGGGCCCAGCAGACTGTATCACACAAGATACGATTAGATACAGGGCCCAGCAGACAGTATCACACATGATAGGATTAGATACACAGCTCAGCAGACAGTATCACACATGATTGGATTAGATACACAGCTCAGCAGACAGTATCACACATGATTGGATTAGATACAGGGCCCAGCTCGCTGACATTGCGGCTCCAGCGCTGGACCCAGGATAGGTAAGAATAATAATTTTGCTTCTTTATGTGTTACTGATTATTTTTGTGTGTGTGTGTTTTTTTTACAGGTTCGGTTGTTGGACTTCAGATTCGAGGACTTCAATGACGGCGTTTTTTTTATTCTCAATAAAATGGTTAATGAGGGTTGTGTTTTTTTATTTCAATAAAATATTTTTTCTATGTGCTTGTATCTTTTTAAACTTTATTATCACCGCCTTAGTAAAGGCCGCTGGCTGATTGACAACCTCCATTACTAAGGCGAGGCTTAATGTTAGCCGGTGCAGAGGCCAACACTAAGCCCCATTATTACCCCGATACCCACCGCCACCAGGGGTACTGGGAAGAGCCGGGTACGAACCAGTACCCGACCATCTGTAGTGACGGGCAGGCACCGGGGTGGCCGCAGGCTGGTAGTATTAGGCTGGGGAAGACCAAAAACAGTGGCCCTTCCCACCCTTGTAATGCTGCCTGCTGCTGCTGTGTTGTATCTGGCTGGTTATGAAAATTGGGGGGGACCCCACATCGTTCTTTCCAATTATTATTATTATTTTTTTTTTTAAATGACGTGGGGTTCCCCCCCCATTTTTCATAACCAGCCAGATACAATAAAGCAGCAGCAGCCTAGCATCACCAGGGTAGGAAGGGCCACTGTTTTTGGCCTTTCCCCTCCTGATAATACCAGCCTGCGGCCACCCCAGTGGCCGACCATCACTACAGATGGTCAGGTACTGGATCGTACCCGGCTCTTCCCAGCACCCCTGGTGGTGGTGGGTACCGGGGTAATAAAGGGGGTTAGTGTTAGCCTCTACACCGGCTAACACTAAGCCCCGCCTTAGCAATGGATGCTGTCAATCAGCCGGCGGCCATTACTAAGGCGGTAGTAATAAAGTTTAAAAAATAACACAAAGACATAGAAAAAATATTTTATTGAAATAAAAAAAACCCCCACACAGCCCACATTAACCATTTTATTGATAATAAAAAAAAAGCTGTCATCGAAGTAGTCCTGGAATCCGACATAGTCCAACGACCGAACCTGTAAGAAAACACACAAAAAATTATTAGTAACACGTGTGTTAGGCTTAGATACAGGGCCCATGTGTGATACTGTCTGTGGGAAACTGTATCTGAGCCTATCTCAAGGTAGGCTTAGATACAGAGTCCAGCAGACAATTATCTTATACAGTTTAAGATTACTGTGTGCTGGGGCCCTGTATCTAAACCTACAGTGTGGTAGGCTTATATACAGGGCCCATCAGACAGGATCACACATGGGCCATGTATCTAAGCCTACCATGTGATTGGCTTAGATACAGGGCCCAGCAGACAGGATCACGCATGGGCCATGTATTTAAGCCTACGATGTGATTGGCTTAGATACAGGGCCCAGCAGACAGGATCACGCATGGGCCATGTATCTAAGCCTACCATGTGATTGGCTTAGATACAGGGCCCAGCAGACAGGATCACACAATCTGTGATCCTGTCTCATGGGCCCCCTAAGCCTGCTACATCGTAGGCTTAGGGGTTGTGCAGTCCCTAAACATTGATGGCCTATCCTCAGGATAGGCCATCAATAGCTGATGTGTCTCCCGGGACCCGCAAATCAGCTGTTTTGAAGGGGCCGCAGCACTCGTACGAGAGCTGCTTCCCTTTCATTTCACTACTCGCTCACACTGTGAATCGCCGACACGGATTCACAGTGTGACCGGAATTAAGTGACAGGAATGAAGGGGAGCAGCTCTCGTACGAGTGCTGCGGCCCCTTCAAAACAGCTGATTGGCGGGTCCCGGGAGTCGGACCCCGCCAGTCAGGGCTAACCTTACCTTTGTCTTCGGCCGCGGCAGGAGTTCTGTCGTCTCGATGCTGTGCGCGGCGCATAGCGCTGTGACGTCATGCGCTGCGCACAGCGCTTGAAGTCAGGACCTCCGCTGCGATCCGGAACCAGGAAGGTAAGTAAAGTATGTTACTATAGTAACAGGGGCCCGCGGCCCGAGTTACTATAGTAACTTTTTATTGATGTGGTGCGGGGGGCCGTGGGCCCCCCTGGCTTCGGGGCCCGTCGCAATTGCGACCTCTGCGACCCCTATAGCTACGCCAGTACCTCTGGACCAAATCCCCTCCTATCCACCAAGTAAAATGTCCTGCCTCCTACTTTCTTGGTGGCCAGGATCTCCCTCACTTCGAAAGTTCCAGATGAACTGCCAGGAGCCACTGCGGAACTAGGAGTCCTGGAGTAGCGGTTTAGAACCACGGGTTTTAGCAAGGAGACGTGGAAGGAGTTAGGGATCTTGAGGGTAGGAGGCAGTCGAAGCTTGTACGACACAGGATTGATCTGCAGCAGAATCTCGAAGGGTCCAAGGAACCTGGGGGCCAACTTGCAAGATGTCACCCTCAGCCGGATATTCCTGGAAGACAGCCAGACCTTTGTACCTGGAAGAAACTGGGGAGGTTCTCGTCAGAATAGAAGACCGTGTATGCTGCCATATTTGCAGAAAGTTCCTGAAGGTAGAATCGGCTGCAGGCACCTGAGACATAGTAGAGCCGGGCAGCGGTATTCGAGGATGTTGGCCATAGACTATGAAGAACGGACTGGAAGTGGTGGACTCACTAGTATGGTTATTATAAGAGAACTCCGCCCACGGAAGCAGCTGCACCCAGTCATCATGTCTTCTGGAAACAAAGTGCCGTAGGTAGTTCTCCATAATTTGATTAATCCTCTCAACTTGCCCATTGGACTGAGGGTGACAAGCTGAGAAGAGGTTCAACTTTACCCCGAGTAGGCCGCAGAGTGCTCTCCAGAACTTAGAGGTGAACTGGGCCCCTCTATCCGAGACAATATGCAGAGGTAATACATGCAGACGGAAGATGTGTTGCATGAAGAGGTCAGCCAGTCGAGCGGCAGAAGGCAGCCCAGTCAGGGGAACAAAATGAGCCATCTTAGAAAAACGATCCACCACCACCCAGATCACACTGCATCCTGCAGAGGGAGGCAGATCTGTAACAAAATCCATAGCAATATGCCACCAGGGGGCCTCGGGCACCGGCAGTGGTTGGAGCAGACCGGCTGGTCTGGAGTGGGCACCCTTGTTGGCTGCACACACTGTACAGGAGGAGACAAAGTCTATGACGTCTTTGGGCAGCGTGGGCCACCAGAACTAACGGGCAATCAGGTCTCGGGTCTTACGGGCACCCGCATGTCCTGCCAGCTTGGAACAGTGACCCCAGCGAAGGATTCTTCCTCTGTCTGCCAGCCGTACAAAAGTTTTTCCTGGGGGAATGCCTCCGACCTGCAGAGGGTTGACAGAGTAGATGCAGGAGGGATCGATAATATTCTGTGGGGACTCCACAGTGTCCTCTGTTTCAAAAGACCTGGACAAGGCATCGGCCCTCACATTCTTGTCGGCAGGTCGGTAGTGGAGTTCGAACCGGAACCGTGCAAAAAAAAATGACCATCTGGCTTGACGAGGGTTCAGTCGTTGAGCCGTCTGTAAGTAGGTCAAGTTCTTGTGGTCCGTGAAGACCAGGATCGGATGAGCTGCGCCTTCCAGTAGGTGTCTCAATTCCTGCAGAGCCAGCTTGATGGCCAGTAACTCCCGGTCCCCAATCGAGTAGTTGCGCTCTGCAGAAGAAAACAGCTTGGAGTAGTAACCACATACCACCGTCTTGCCTTTCGAACCCCTCTGGCACAATAGAGCCCCTGCACCAATAGAGGAGGCGTCCACCTCTAACAAAAACTGCAGGGACACATCAGGATGGTGCAGAATGGAGGCAGACGTGAAGGCTTTCTTTAAGATTTCAAATGCGATCTCCGCCTCTGGAGTCCATACTTTGGCATTCATACCCTTTTTAGTGAGGGTGGAGATGGGAGCTGTCAGAGAAGAGAAGTTGGGGATGAATAGTCTGTAGAAGTTGGCGAATGCTAGGAAGCGTTGTATGGCCCTTAAGCCTTGGGGACGTGGCCACTCCAGGACAGCCTTGACCTTCTCAGGGTCCATCTTGAGACCCTGATCAGAGATAATGTAGCCCAGGAAGGGTAGAGACTTCTCTTGGAACACACACTTCTCCAACTGTAGAGATGATTCTCTCTTAATCTAAGCAACACCAGGCGGACATGGCCCTGATGAGTCACAAGATCTGGGGAAAAAATCAAGATATCATTGAGGTACACCACAACACAGACATAGAGGAGGTCACAAAATATGTCATTCACAAATTCTTGAAATACTGCGGGAGCGTTACACATGCCGAAGGGCATGACCAAATATTTGTAGTGTCCATCACGTGTGTTAAAGGCAGTCTTCCATTCGTCTCCCTGACGTATCCGGATTAGATTGTAGGCCCCCCGAAGGTCAAGCTTGGAAAAAAAATTCGCCCCCCGTATACGATCAAAGAGCTCAGAAATCAACGGCAAGGGGTACCTGTTCTTCACCGTGATCTGATTGAGACCCCGGTAGTCAATGCAGGGTCGAAGGGATCCATCCTTCTTTTTGACAAAGAAAAACCCGGCTCAGGCCGGGGATGAAGACTTTTGTATGAAGCGCCTCTCTAGATTCTCTTTAATGTAGGCCGACATAGACAGGGTCTCTGGCAAGGAAAGAGGGTATACTCTACCGCGAGGAGGAGAAGAGTCAGGAACCAAGTCGATAAGACAGTCGTATTCTCGATGTGGTGGCAATATCTCTGCCTCCTTTTTGTCGAAGACATCAGCGAACTGAGAGTAACAAGGAGGTAGCCCAGACAATGACTGAGGTGAAGAAGGCTGGGATGGATGGACATGGCCCAGACAGCGGTCTAGACACTTGGGACCCCACTGAAGAACCTCTCCAGAGTTCCAATTCAGGACTGGGGCGTGAAGACGGAGCCAAGACAAGCCCAGCAGCACTGGGTTGACGGCCTTGGACAGGACATAAAGAGAGATCAGCTCGGAATGAAGAGCTTCCACCTGGAGTCTCAACGGCTTGGTCACAGACAATACTGGGTCAGGCAAAGGCAGTCCATCTACCGAGGCAACGATCAATGGTCTCTCCAGCAAAACAGTGGGCAACTGAAGGAGATCCACAAGGTCTTGACAGATGAAATTGGCTGCGGCGCCAGAGTCCAGGTAGGCAGAGACTGGATGAGGTCTCCCGTCAGCGACAATGGTCACAGGAATGAACAGCTTGGACGAGAATTCTCTATCAAGTGCAGTAGCGCCCAGGGTTGTCTCTCCAACCAATCCCAGACATTGGGGTTTCTTAGGCCTCTGGGGACACAGACGCACGACATGGCCAGCGAGGCTGCAATATAGGCAGAGTCCAGAGGTATGCCTGCGCTGTTTTTCCTGATCAGACAGTTTAAGCCGATTCACCTGCATTGGGACCTCGGGCGCAGCAGAAGAACAGGGCAAGAGGGGTTGCTGGAAGTTGGGCGCCAGTCTAGGAAGCCGTCTCTCCTGTAGAATCTCTTGGGATCTCTCTCTGAGCCTTATGTCCACGCGGGTAGCCAGTAGAATCAGATCATCCAGGGCAGCTGAGAGATCTCGAGCAGCCAGTTCGTCTTTGATCTCAGGCGATAGGCCATGCCAGAAGGATGCAACCAAGGCCTCATTGTTCCAAGACAATTCTCCTGCCAGAGTCTGGAACTGGATGGTGTATTCGCCCACGGAGGCGTCCTCCTGACGCAGGTTAAAAATAGCAGTGGCTGCCGATGAGGCTCGTCCAGGCTCCTCAAATACGGAACGGAACAACCGCACAAACCCCAGGAAGTCTCTGGTCACGGGTCCCTGTCGTTCCCAGATTGGATTCGCCCACACCATGGCCTTGCTGGCGAGTAGGGATACTATATAAGTGGATCGAGCGGGTTCCCCAGCAGCATTTAAAAGAAACAGGATCCTGACCTGTCCACAGAGTTTAAGGCAGCACAGAGTATTTCAGGAGATGAGCGTGCGGATCTTGTGCGGGTGACTTGCCAATCATGTGAAGGTGTTATTGAGGACAGGAGTGGAGGAGAGGTAACAGACTGAGAGCTACGTAATGGTAAGAGCAGAGTTCACAGCAGCACAGAATATTTCAGGAGAGGAGCGTGCAGATGTTGAGGAGTGTATGACGCTGAGAGGCCGCGGCAGCCTGTGATTGGCTGCAGAGGCCGCTGCAGCCTGTGATTGGCTGCAGAGGCGGTCACGTGATGTGCGTGACCGCCACTACAGCCTGTGATTGGCTGCAGCGGCAACATGGATGAAACGTCATCGCTGGAGGCCGGACAGGAGGAATGTAAGTATGAACGTATTTTATTTTTTCATTACATTAAAATTTTATTTTCCGCGCGCCGATCATGGTACTGTCAAGGTTGCTGAAAGAGTTAGTGCAGCCCATTAACTCTTTCAGCACCCTGGACAGTACCATGCTCGGCGCACGGAAATTACAGGTTCGGTCAGAACTAGTTCGGTCCGAATCAAACTTTTTCGTGAAATTCGGCGAACCAGCCGAACCGAACTTTTCATAAGTTCGCTCATCTCTAATCATAATCATACCACCCATTATCTCGCTGCAGATCATACAGTGACTACATTACTGATTAGAATGCATAATGAACATTTACATTAAGTGACTCACCGGTGACGTCTCAGATTGTAGTTCTTTTTCTCCATCCGGTCCAGACCTCTGTGATGACTTCTCCCGGTCACAGACCTTTTCTGCAGTGTGCCATTCAGATGTCTTCAGCTTCTCACTTTTCCAATATTTCTACACCTATAAATAAAGATAAAGTTCTCATTATACCACATACTACGCCCCTAAATATAATAGCACCATACTCTGCACCTTTAATTATAATAGCACCATACACCGTGTCCCACACACACACACACACACACACACACACTGTGCCCCCTGTAGATAGTGTCTGCCATAGAGCCCCCTGTAGATAGTGCCCCCATAGAGCCCCGTGTAGATAGTGCCCCCATATAGCCCACCCCTGTATATAGTGTCCCACAAATAGCTCCCCCTATAGTGCTCTAGAGATAGCCCACCCCTGTATATAGCCCCCTGTAGATATAGCCCACCCCTGTATATAGTGCTCCACATATAGTCCAACCCTGTATATAGTGTTTCACAGACAGCCCACCCCTGTTTATAGCCCCCTGTACATATAGTCCACCCCTGTATATAGTGCTCCACTACATTGTCCACCCCGTATATAGTGCTCCACAGATAGCCCAACCCTGTATATACTATATATAGGGGTTGGCTATCTGTGGAGCACTATATACAGGGGTGGACTATATGTACAGGGGGCTATATACAGGGGTGGGCTTTCTGTGGCACACTATAGGGGGAGCTATTTGTGGGATACTATATACAGGGGTGGGTTATATCTACAGGGGGACTATATACAGGGGTGGGATATATCTATAGGGGGGCAATATACAGGGGTGGGCGATCTATGGAGCACTATATACAGGGGTGGGCTATATCTACAGGGGTGCTATATACTATATAGCCCCCTGTAGATATAGCCCACCCCTGTATATAGTGCTCCATAGATCGCCCACCCCTGTATATGTGGTAACGCGGGCACCGAGTCGCGGTGGGCGGGGCTCTCTGAGCTGAAGTTGTTTTATGCGCCCTTTGGTCATGGTGGCGCACTTTCTCTCTCCCGCTCCTCGTGCCGCAGAACCAGTGAAATAAGTGGTGCTTGTGGGATACACTGTTCTCTGTCCCCTGGGATGTTATGTGGTGTACCCAGAAATAACGATGTTCCAGGAGACAGGGTTCAATAAACTTTCACAGTAGTTTTACTGGGCACAATATGCTTGGTGGTTACTTTTGTTACAGAGGCAATGTCTTTAAGTAGTATAAACATATCACAGGGTATTGCAAATGGTGGTACCTGCTTCACCTCCCTGACTCTGTCTGTAATTCCTCCAAATGTGCGCTGAGCTCTGCTCCTCTTTCTTCTCTATACTGTGCTGGAAGGTGCGCTGCTGACTGTCCCAATCCAGTTGCACTATCACAGAAGAATGGTGTCCCTTGGGGACTCTAGGCTGTGTGCAAGCTCCTTGCTTTGCTCTAGGCACTCTCAGTAGTGTCCAAGCTCCTTGTCTGGCTTCTATACCACATGCAACACACACTGACCTGCACTCCTTTCACTTCCACATGGCTGTTGCTGATCCTCTCACAGAATTCCTCTCAGTTCCACATGGCTGCTGCAGCATCTCGCTGAATACAACTTTAGACACTGACTTGTCTGCTCTCCTCTGCCTGCACGCTGCTGCACACTTCTCCTCACTTCTGCACTCCTCTGCTCCACACTGCTGCACTCCTCTGCTCCACACTGCTGCACTCCTCTGCTCCACACTGGGTGAGGTTCGTTCCTGTGTCCCAGCTAGCTATACCCCTCCCCTCTCTCTGGAGAATACATCTTAAAGGTGAAACAGCCCATTTATGTTTCTGCTGAGTCATATAGGGAAGTGAATTCAGTACCAACCATGATTACAGAATAAAGCACATTAAAACCTGCATACTAAAGCAACAGTACAATGACAGTAAATAAACAGCAATTTTCCTGGGTATCACATTTATAGCCCCCCTGTAGCTATAGCCCACCCCTGTATATGGTGCTCCATAGATAGCCCACCCCAGTATATAGCCCCCCTGTAGATAAAGCCCCCCGCGTGTAGATAAAGCCCCCCCCATAGATAAAGTCCCCCCCTGTAGATACAGCCACACACTTTTTTATTACAATAAAAAAAAAAAAATTCAAACTCATCTTAATCCCGTTCCCACGCCGGCCGGCAGCAATGGAGACCTGCACTCTTCTGCGCAGGTCTCCTGGAGGTTGAACGAAGCATCTACGAAAGGCGCTGATTGGCTGGGCAGGATGACTTTCCCTGTCAATCAGCGCCTTTCATCGACGGAAGCTTCACTGGTACAAAAGGTACCAGTAGCTTCACAGGTGCAAAAGCGCAGAATAGCCGGGCACGGAACGTGCCCGGTCATTCGTTGCTTCTAATTGTACCTGTGTCCTATAGACACAGGTACAATTATAGTGCAGGAGGGGGTGGCGCTGGCGCCCCCCTCTAAGTTGCGCCTAGGGCACATGCCCCCCCTGCGCCCCCTAGCTACGCCCCGCAGTGGCGTGGATTGTTTGGTAGCGTTGCACTATCGACGAGGGTAATGATGGCCGCCTGGACGCGCATCAGCCGGTTCTCAGGTACCTTGCATAATAAGAGGGCAATCGTGCGTACAAACCCATTGCAGTCGTCCTCCTCTGCGCAGCTCCTCAAGTATTCGAGGACCCGGGAGTACACTTGGCAACCTGCCATCAGAATGTCTCTCCGACGCCTCCTGCCTGTAGGTTGCCTAGGCACAATTACCTCCTGTGGCACATGTGCCTGTGAAGATGAGTGTGCCACCGGTTCTTCACCTGTCGGCTCCGGTGTTATTGGCAAGAGGGTAGTGGTATCGTCAATTGGCTGAGCCTCTTCCGAGTCCGGCAGATTGTGAGGGGTTCTAGAATTGAAATGTATAATTAATTGCAGGATTTCAACAATGGCCAAACAACGTAATTACTGTATGTCATTCAAAAAAAGTCATTACTCCAAGGTACGCAATTCTAACTTACGGCCTCATCTCCAAGATGTCTTTTAAAAACATGAGTTGTTTTGTGTACATATACTGGCGTTTTCTGGACGCCCCATCACCGCTTTTGCCTCTGGTCCCATACTCGCGGCGAAACTGGTCACATGTACTTCGCCAGCGTGTCTTCACATCGTCAACTGAACAAGTTGAAACAAGCCAATAGGGCAATAATTTTTTAACGGCACACAAATATACCATTCAAAACATGACAATATGTTTACACAGCGGCATACCTTACACAAGCTAATTAAACAGTGACACAAACTATACGTTTGCCATTTGGGACTTGTTAGCACGGGGACACACTGTACAAACAGGGTTATTTGACTACTATAAGCAAATGTACTTACCAATTTTTTTCCATTCTCCAGTGGTACTTCTGTCCCATTGCTGGGTGAACAGCGTTTTGGCAATGTCGTCCCACGCCACATCTTTTTTCATTTGGTCGTGGTACGCTTCACAGCGACTGTCCCACAATTCTGGCCTCTCTTGCACAAGGTAGATAAGCTTTTCCACATCAAATGACCGTGGCATGGCTGCACTTTTCTCTGTCAAAGTGTCAATGCTCAAACCAGCTTAACCCCTTCAGGACCAAGCTCATTTTGGCCTTCAGGACCAGACCCATTTTTTCAAATCTGACATATTTCACTTTATGTGGTAATAACTACGGAATGCTTTTACCTATCAAAGCGATTCTGAGAATCTTTTCTCGTGACACATTGGACTTTATGATAGTGGAAAAATGTGGTCGATAAATTCAATATTTGCCAGTGAAAAACACCAAAATTTTGTGAAAAATTGCAAAAATTAGCATTTTTCTAAATGTAAATGTATCTGCTTGTAAGACAGGCAGTTATACCACACAAAATTGTTGCTAATTAACATCCCCCACATGTCTACTTTAGATTGGCATTGTTTTTTGAACGTCCTTTTATTTTTCTATGACGTCACAAGGCTTAGAACTTTAGCAGCAATTTCTCACATTTTCAAGAAAATTTCAAAAGGCTATTTTTACAGGGGCCAGTTCAGTTGTGAAGCGGCTTTTAGGGCCTTATATATTAGAAACCGCCAAAAAGTCACCCCATTTTAAAATCTTCACCCCTCAAACTATTCAAAACAGCATTTAGAAAGTTTCTTAACCCTTTAAACGTTTCACAGGAATTAAAGCAACGTAGAGGTGAAATTTTCAATTTTTTTTGCAGAAATTCATTTTTTTTTTTTTTTTTTTGTAACACAGAAGTTTTTACCAGAGAAACGCAACTCAATATTTATTGCCCAGATTCTTCAGTTTTTAGAAATATCCCACATGTGGCCCTAGTGTGCTACTGGACTGAAGTACCGGCCTCAGAAGCAAAGGAGCACATAGTGGATTTTGGGGCCTCTTTTTTATTAGAAAATATTTTAGGCACCATGTCAGGTTTCAAGGGCTCTTTCAGTGCCAAAACAGTGGAAATTGACCAAAAGTGACCCCATTTGGGAAACTACACCCCTTGAGGAAATTATCTAGGGGTATAGTGAGCATTTTGACCCCGCAGGTTTTTTGCAGAAATCATTGGAAGTAGGCCATGAAAATGAAAATCGACATTCTTTCAAAGAAAATGTAGGTTTAGCTAATTTTTTCTAATTTCTACGAGGACTAAAGTAGAAAAAGCACCGCAACATTTGTAAAGCAATTTCTCCCGAGTAAAACAATACCCCACATGTGGTAATAAATGGATGTTTGGACACACGGCAGAGCTTAGAAGGAAAAGAGCGCCATTTGGCTTTTGGAGCTCAAATTTAGCAGAAATGGTTTGCGGAGACCATGTCACATTTGCAAAGCCCCTAAGGGACCAAAACAGTGAAAACGCCAAAAAAGTGACTCCATTGAGAAAAGTACACCCCTTGAGGAATCCATCTAGGGTGTAGTGAGAATTTTGCCCGCACAGGTGTTTCATAGATTTTATTAGAATTGGGCAGTGAAAATAAAAAAAATCCTTTTTCTTCAATAAGACGTAGCTTTAGCTCCAAATTTTACATTTTCTCAATAAATAAAGGAAAAAAAGAACCCCAACATTTGTAAAGCAACTTCTCTGGCGTACGGCAATACCCCACACGTGGTCATAAACTGCTGTTTGGGCACACGGCAGGGCTCAGAAGGGAAGGAGCGCCATTTGCTTTTGGTGTACAGATTTTGCTGCATTTGGTTTCTGGTCGCTATGTTGCATTTGCAAAGTCCTTGTGGGACCAAAACAGTGGATCCCCCCCAGAAGTGACCTCATTTTGGAAACAACACCCTCAAGGTATTCACCTAGGGGTGTAGTGAGCATGTTAACCCCACAGGTGTTTTGCAGAAATTTGTGTGCACACGATGTGGGAGAGTGAAAATTGGAATTTTTCCTTAGATACGCCAATATGTGGTGCCCGGCTTGTGCCACCATAACAAGACAGCTCTCAATTATTATGCGGTGTTTCCCTGTTTTAGAAACACCCTACATGGGGCACTAATCTTTTGCCTGGACATTCGACAGGACTCAGGAGTGAAAGAGTACCATGTAAAATTGAGGCCTAATTTGGCGACATATAAAGTATTGGTTCACAATTGCAGAGGCTTTGATGTGAAATAATAAAAGAAACCCCTGAGAAGTGACCCCATTTTGGAAACTGCACCCCTTAAGGCATTTATTAAGGGGTGTAGTGAGCATTTTCACCCAACGTGTCTTTTCCATAAATGATTGTGCTGCGGAAGGTACAAATTAAAAATTTTCCCTAGATATGCCAATTCAGTGTCAAATATGTTGTACCCAGCTTGTGCCACTTGGGACACACACCCAAAAGTGACCCCATTTGGGAAACTACACCCCTTGAGGAAATTATCTAGGGGTATAGTGAGCATTTTGACCCCGCAGGTTTTTTGCAGAAATCATTGGAAGTAGGCCGTGAAAATGAAAATCGACATTCTTTCAAAGAAAATGTAGGTTTAGCTAATTTTTTCTAATTTCTACGAGGACTAAAGTAGAAAAAGCACCGCAACATTTGTAAAGCAATTTCTCCCGAGTAAAACAATTCCCCACATGTGGTAATAAATGGATGTTTGGACACACGGCAGAGCTTAGAAGGAAAAGAGCGCCATTTGGCTTTTGGAGCTCAAATTTAGCAGAAATGGTTTGCGGAGACCATGTCGCATTTGCAAAGCCCCTAAGGGACCAAAACAGTGAAAACGCCAAAAAAGTGACTCCATTGAGAAAAGTACACCCCTTGAGGAATCCATCTAGGGGTGTAGTGAGAATTTTGCCCGCACAGGTGTTTCATAGATTTTATTAGAATTGGGCAGTGAAAATAAAAAAAATCCTTTTTCTTCAATAAGACGTAGCTTTAGCTCCAAATTTTACATTTTCTCAATAAATAAAGGAAAAAAAGAACCCCAACATTTGTAAAGCAACTTCTCTGGCGTACGGCAATACCCCACACGTGGTCATAAACTGCTGTTTGGGCACACGGCAGGGCTCAGAAGGGAAGGAGCGCCATTTGCTTTTGGTGTACAGATTTTGCTGCATTTGGTTTCTGGTCGCTATGTTGCATTTGCAAAGTCCTTGTGGGACCAAAACAGTGGATCCCCCCCAGAAGTGACCTCATTTAGGAAACAACACCCTCAAGGTATTCACCTAGGGGTGTAGTGAGCATGTTAACCCCACAGGTGTTTTGCAGAAATTTGTGTGCACACGATGTGGGAGAGTGAAAATGGGAATTTTTCCTTAGATACGCCAATATGTGGTGCCCGGCTTGTGCCACCATAACAAGACAGCTCTCAATTATTATGCGGTGTTTCCCTGTTTTAGAAACACCCTACATGGGGCACTAATCTTTTGCCTGGACATTCGACAGGACTCAGGAGTGAAAGAGTACCATGTAAAATTGAGGCCTAATTTGGCGACATATAAAGTATTGGTTCACAATTGCAGAGGCTTTGATGTGAAATAATAAAAGAAACCCCTGAGAAGTGACCCCATTTTGGAAACTGCACCCCTTAAGGCATTTATTAAGGGGTGTAGTGAGCATTTTCACCCAACGTGTCTTTTCCATAAATGATTGCGCTGCGGAAGGTACAAATTAAAAATTTTCCCTAGATATGCCAATTCAGTGTCAAATATGTTGTACCCAGCTTGTGCCACTTGGGACACACACCCAAAAATTGTTAAAAGGGTTCTCTCGGGTATGGTGGTGCCATATATGTGGAAGTAAATAGCTGTTTGTGCCTCCTGTAGGGCTCAGATGGGTGGGAGCGCCATTTGGGTTTTGGAGCGTGGAATTTGCTTGGTAATAGTTTTGTTTGGAGTATCACTGGTGTTTCCAATTATAATGTGGGGCAATGTGAGCTCGGCAGAGTACATCAGGGGCATAGCTAGGTGGTATAATAATAAGGTAAAAAAAATAATAAAATGATCCATAGATGTGTATTACGCTGTGATCGATCCTTTCTGCACAGGCCGGTGTCGCACTGATAAATGTCCTTCCTTATCCCCCTTTTGGTCCACACTCCGCACCTTTGCAGTTTGGGGAATTTTGCCGGGAAAGTGTTGTCCTGGTATAATACGGGTGCCGTCGCTTCCAGCAGATATGTTTGGGCCCTCCCCTTCCTGGTTCCCTAACTTTAGTGCCTTGATACATCGCCTTTTGAAACAGAAGAAATGTTCCCCTCGGGCCGGCACAACTGGATATTTTTCTTTCCTGAATTATTGGAGCCGTAACTTATTTTATTTTTTCATAGACGTAGTTGTATGAGGGCTCTTTTTTTATGGGACGAGCTGTAGCTTTTATTGGTACCATATTGGGGTACATGCGACTTTTTGATCACTTGTTATCCTTTTTTTGGGAGGCAAGTTGACAAAAAAACAGCAATTCTGCCATAGTTTTTTAGTTGTTTTTTTTTATATACAGAGTTCACCATGCGTTATAAACTACATGTTACCTTTATCAGTACGATTCCGGCGATACCTAATTTATAGAACTTTTTTTATAGAACTGTTAATAAATCAGTTGATATACTGAATTGGATGAATGTAGATATGGTCCAAGCTAAATTAAATAAAATAAATGTCCACAAGGCCCCGGGACCAGATGGGTTACACCCTAGAGTTCTTAAAGAGCTTAGTTCAGTTATTTCTGTCCCCCTCTTCATAATATTTAGAGAGTCTCTCATGAGTGGTATAGTGCCAAGGGACTGGCGCAGGGCAAATGTGGTGCCTATTTTCAAAAAGGGCACTAGGTCTTCGCCGGGTAATTATAGACCAGTAAGCTTAACATCAATTGTGGGGAAAATGTTTGAGGGGCTATTGAGGGACTATATACAGAATTATGTGACAATAAATAGTATTATAAGTGACAGCCAGCATGGTTTTACAAAGGACAGAAGCTGTCAAACCAACCTGATTTGTTTTTATGAAGAGGTAAGCAGAAGTCTAGACAGAGGGGCCGCTGTGGATATAGTGTTTTTGGACTTTGCAAAGGCATTTGACACTGTCCCTCATAGACATCTAATGGGTAAATTAAGGACTATAGGTTTAGAAAGTATAGTTTGTAATTGGATTGAGAATTGGCTCAAGGACCGTATCCAGAGAGTTGTGGTCAATGATTCCTACTCTGAATGGTCCCCAGTTATAAGTGGTGTACCCCAGGGTTCAGTGCTGGGACCACTATTATTCAACTTATTTATTAATGATATAGAGGATGGGATTAATAGCACTATTTCTATTTTTGCAGATGACACCAAGCTATGTAATATAGTTCAGACTATGGAAGATGTTTGTGAATTGCAGGCAGATTTAAACAAACTAAGTGTTTGGGCGTCCACTTGGTAAATGAAGTTTAATGTAGATAAATGTAAAGTTATGCATCTGGGTACCAACAACCTGCATGCATCATATGTCCTAGGGGGAGCTACACTGGGGGAGTCAATTGTTGAGAAGGATCTGGGTGTACTTGTAAATCATAAACTAAATTTCAGCATGTAGTGTCAATCAGCTGCTTCAAAGGCCAGCAAAATATTGTCGTGTATCAAAAGAGGCATGGACTCGCGGGACAGGGAGGTAATATTACCACTTTACAAAGCATTAGTGAGGCCTCATTTAGAATATGCAGTCCAGTTCTGGGCTCCAGTTCATAGAAAGGATGCCCTGGAGTTGGAAAAAATACAAAGAAGAGCAACGAAGCTAATAAGGGGCATGGAGAATCTAAGTTATGAGGAAAGATTAAAAGAACTAAACCTATTTAGCCTTGAGAAAAGACGACTAAGGGGGGGACATGATTAACTTATATAAATATATGTAAAGTACAGTGAAGTTTACCGCTCAGACAGCACTGGTAACAGTCCAATATCATTCAGTATAGACACTCTCTCCCAGAAAAATGCAGTGGACAGTCCGCAATCCAATGAGGGTGTGGATGGTAATTCTTATCCTTGTAGTTCCACCAAGCTCCTTATCGTCTCCCTCCACATTCAAAGAACTCCTGGTAGGAAAAGGATCTTATGTCTAGAAGTAACAAGAAATAAAAGCATCAAGGTAAGTAAAAATCTTTAAAATTTCTAGGCGGCACGCCAAACACTCTCGCCCGACCCTGGGTTTCGCCCTTCCGGCTTCCTCTGGATGCCCCAGAGGAAGCCGGAAGGGCGAAACCCAGGGTCGGGCGAGAGTGTTTGGCGTGCCGCCTAGAAATTTTAAAGATTTTTACTTACCTTGATGCTTTTATTTCTTGTTACTTCTAGACATAAGATCCTTTTCCTACCAGGAGTTCTTTGAATGTGGAGGGAGACGATAAGGAGCTTGGTGGAACTACAAGGATAAGAATTACCATCCACACCCTCATTGGATTGCGGACTGTCCACTGCATTTTTCTGGGAGAGAGTGTCTATACTGAATGATATTGGACTGTTACCAGTGCCGTCTGAGCGGTAAACTTCACTGTACTTTATATATGCTATTTAGGGTATTTGTTGGATCATACCCAATTTAGTTTTGCCTGCTCCGGTCTGAGAGAGATTTTGTGGGTATTTGAGCCAAGAGAAACCACCATTATATTTATATAAATATATGAATGGCGCATACAAAAAATATGGTGAAATCCTGTTCCATGTAAAACCCCCTCAAAAAACAAGGGGGCACTCCCTCCGTCTGGAGAAAAAAAGGTTCAAACTGCAGAGGCGACAAGCCTTCTTTACTGTGAGAACTGTGAATTTATGGAATAGCCTACCGCAGGAGCTGGTCACAGCAGGGACAGTAGATGGCTTTAAAAAAGGCTTAGATAATTTCCTAGAACAAAAAAATATTAACTGCTATGTGTAGAAATTTTTTACTTCCCCTTTCCCTTCCCTTGGTTGAACTTGATGGACATGTGTCTTTTTTTCAACCGTACAAACTATGTAACTATGTAACTTTTTGCACAATAAAATTACTTTTGGAAAGA
Organism: Rhinoderma darwinii; assembly: GCF_050947455.1. Taxonomy (NCBI): domain Eukaryota; kingdom Metazoa; phylum Chordata; class Amphibia; order Anura; family Rhinodermatidae; genus Rhinoderma; species Rhinoderma darwinii. Next base: position 154,292,958 of record NC_134687.1, on the reverse strand, counting down.
GAATGTATTTTTTCTGTCGCCATGTTGTGAGAGCCATAACTTTTAAAAAATTTTCGTCTATGGAGCTGTGTGAGGGCTTGTTTTTTGCGAGACGAGGTATAGATTTTATAGGTACCATTTTTGGATACATGCGACTTTTTGATCACTTTTTATTTCAATTTTTGGAAGACAGTGACCAAAAAAAGAGTAATTATTGCAGTGTTTTTGAGCTTTTTTTTTACGGCGTTCACTGCGCTGGATAAATAACATAATATTTTTATAGTTCAGGTCGTTACGGTCGCAGCGATACCAAATATCTTTGGCTTTATTATTTTTTCTATAATAAATGACTTGATAAGGGAAAACGGGCGATTGTGTTTTATTTTATTATTTGAAACTTTTATTGTATGTGTTACAAGTTTTATTTTAACTTTTTTTTTTACACTTTTTTTTTTACACTTTTATTTAGTCCCACTAGGGGACTTGAATGTCCAACTGTTTGTTTGATGTTCTAATACATTGCACTACCTATGTAGTGCAATGTATTGGAACTGTCAGTTGTTCACTGACAGCAAGCTGATCAGGCTCCGCCTCTGGGCGGGGCCTAATCAGCTTACGTAATGGCAGACATGAGTCCATTGCTAGGGCTCCTGTTGCCATAGTAACAGTCACAAGCCTTGCCATCGCATGGCAAGGCTGCTGATTTGCTACAAACCTCTAGGATGCAGCGATCACAATGGATCGCTGCATCGAAGGGGTTAATGCCAGGAATCGGAGCTAGCTCCGGTTCCTGGCGATAGATCGGGGTGTCCGCTGTAACATACAGCGGACACCCACTGCTGATGACGCCGGCTCAGCTTCTGAGCCGGAAGCTGAGCCGGCGCCATCTTGCCGATGGTATTGGAAGCCTCCAATGGCCCCGCCGACGATGGGGCATAGGAGGTTTCCGTTACTGGCGGACCGGGAGGTAAGCATTAGCCCTCCGATCGCCTTTGCAGCCACCGGCAACCCAGCGATGACGTTGCTGGGTTGCCGGTGGCTATAAACTCCTCACATGCTGCGATCTCTATTGAACGCAGCATGTGAGGGGTTAACCGGTCGGATCGGAGGCTAGCTCCGGTCCTGGCCGATACCTTAGGGTGCCAGCTGTAACATACAGCTGTCACCCGGCGGTGATGTCGCTGGCTCAGCTCCTGAGCCAGCTTCATCTCTATCACGTACAGTAACGTGATAATGCGGTAAGACACCAGTTTTAATCACTTTACTGTACGTGATTCGGCGAGAAGGGGTTAAAAAGCACTTCCTGGTTTGTGTCTGTTTCTACAAGTTTTCTTACTGATTTAGGCCGGATTCACAATAGCGTGTGCGCTTTGCGCGCGCAAAAGGTCCACAAAAGCTCCGAGTGTCATGAGCATATGATGCATGGCTGCGTGATTTTCACGCAGCCACCATCATTATGACACTCTGTTTTTATGTTTGTAAACAGAAAAGCACGTGGTGCTTTTCTGTTTTCATTCATAGTTTGGACTACTGCAGCGCGCATCATGCGCGGCACACAGAAGTGCGTCCGTGTGCCGTGCGCGGTTTTCACGCACCCATTGACTTCAATGGGTGCGTCATGCACGAAAAATGGCCAAATATAGGACATGTCGTCCAGGCGTCCAAAAGGTTAATATGCTCGTCTCTAGGGAGTTTGCTATACTTACCTGCACTGTACCCTCTGACGCCTGGAGCTGATGTGTTTTCTCTCTTCCGACGCCAAGGTTGAAGGACCTGTGGGTGACGTCACGCTGTGTGTCAGCAGTGAAAGAAGCTGGCTGGGAATAATGACGTCACTCACAGGTCCTTCAACCTTGGCGTCGGAAGAGAGAAGACACATCAGCTCCAGACGTCAGAGGGTACAGTGCAGGGTATGTGCAGGTAAGCATAGCAAACTCCCTAGAGACGAGCATATTAACCTTTTGGACGCCTGGAGCCGATGTATCTGCTTTGTCCGACGACAATGTTGAAGGACCTGTGGGTGACGTCACGCTGTATTTCTGCAGTGAAAGAAGCTGGGTGGGAACGATGAGAAGTGTATGATGCTGATTCGTCAGCGTCATACACTTCTATTCACAACGCCCAGTTGGTAAAAACACAATACACGCCCAGTTGGTAAAAACACAATTCACGCCCAGTTGGTAAAACGAGAAAACACGCCCAGTTTTCCATTGAAAAGCTCATTTGCATAAATATAAAATTGCTCATAACTTGGGCAAAAATGATAGTTTAAAAAAAAACAAAAAACAACTTTGCTGTTATCTACATTGCAGCGCCGATCATATTTAATAGGAGATAGGGATTTGATAATCTGGTGACAGAGCCTGTTTACGTTTATTGTTCCCATTTTACCACTATGGAGGCAAGATAACTACAATACATGATAAAATGTATTACAACATTTCTATTACTTTATTCCACGGTTTACACAATTACACAATGTAGTATGGCCTCATCCACGCAAGCACATACATATTCTTTATGAATAGAATAGGTCCTAAAGATTTTTGTGTTCCCTGTTTCTGCAATGAACTGTAAAATAATACAACACCCATAAATTAAAAAAAATTTTTTTCAGCTCTGTATAATTACCCAATGTTTTATTAAAGATATAGCTACACTTTAAGGCCAGGTTCCCATGTATCGTAAATGCTGCAGAAGTTCTGCAATGGAATTCTGTGCGGCAATTCCGCAGCATTTACAGTAGCAGCAAAGTGGATGAGATTCAGAAAATCTCATGCCCACGTTGCGGAAAAAAAAGGCAGCATAAACGTTAATAAATTGACCTGTGGTGCGGAATTTAATTCCGCAGCATGTCAATTTATGCTGTGTTATTGTTGATTTTCCATTGCGGGTTTCCCCCATTGAATTCAATGATGATGCAAAACCTGCAACAGAAAGCCCAGTGTTGTGACTTTTCCGGGATATTCACAGCGATTACGATGCAAAAATCGGAACCACGGAAAATAAAAATAAAACATACCCCTAACGCCCTCCTCCTTCCTGCAGTCCGGCCTCTTGGGATGACTTTGCATCTCATGTGACCGCTGCAGCCAATCAGCGGTAACGTCTTCCCAGGAGGCTGACCTGGGTGACGTCAGATGCGGGCCTCCCTGGGATGACTTATCATCCCATGTGCTGCCGCTGCAGCCAATCACAGGCTGCAGCGGTCACATGGGCTGCAGCGTCATCCAGGGAGGCCGGACCAGACTGCAATGGAGGAACGCGTTACCACAATGCGGTGTAATTTCCGGACAGAATGTACTGCAGGTTCCAGGTCGGATATGCTGCGTGGTTTTTACGCAGCATATCCGTCCTATGTGAACCCAGCCTAAATGGTTAAGGACCAGGCTATTTAGTTACCCTAAAAAACACTTTTTATTTGTGATGTCTATTTCAGGATGTAACGTCTATGGCCACGGTCCGTCGTTCGGTCGTTAACCTCGACGGCCGTGGCCATGGACATCTTACCTCGCTGCAGCGTCATCCTCCTGTGAGGCGCCGGCACTCACTTCCGGACTTCGAGTGTCTCCGGCAGTACGCGCATTTTTGCAGGAAGTCTGCAATGTAGCCCAGGATGCCCTGGGCTATAAAAAGGGCTCTGTCCTCTTGCTCTTTGCCAAAGCGTTGTTTGTTACCCATCGCTTTGTTGTGCTTATGGTCTCCCAGTGTCTTCCAGTCTCCCAGTGTACCTTGCTCCTGTATCCCGTATCCTGTTTCCGTGCTACCTAGTTCTAGTGCCGTGCTGTGCTATTGCCGTGCTGTGCTACAGTCTACGCTTGATCGGCTACGCCTCACCTGACAACTTCCCGCCACCTGGTCCTGGACGTGCCTGCCTCGCTACTGCCTACGATTGCCTCAGGTACCCTCGCTGAACTAATTGAACTCTGTACATACCTGTTTGGCCAGCTGCCATTCCGCTACTCGGTATGGCCCAGTGGGTCCACACCCCGCATCGTGACAGTACGCTCTGGCCATGAACGCTGCTGGTCAATTCAAGGATTTGTCACCCTCCCCAGCCATCCAGGCGGATCGGCTGGATCTCCGAGCTAGGCAGGATCAGCTCCTCGTGGCAGTGGACTCTATGGCGCAGCAGCTAGGGACGCTCGTTGCTTCTCTTCCTGCCTCTATGCAAGTCCTTCAAGCCGATCCTCCTGTTACTCCTCCTGGCAGTTCCTGTCCGGATCCTCGGTTCTCGCTGCCATTGCCCTCTCGGTTAGATGGATACGACAGTGCTTGTCGGGGGTTTCTGAACCAATGCCACATTAATTTTACCCTGCACTCTCGAGCATTTCCGTCGGATTGAGCCAAGAACGCATTCATCATATCCCTCCTGACTGGCAAGGTCCTGGCATGGGCTAATCCTATCTGGGAACGTCAGCGACATGAGACCCGAGATTTCCAGGTGTTTATGCGAATATTCCGAACTGTTTTTGAGGAGCCTGGACGAGTCTCATCTTCAACCTTCACCAATAAGACACCTCCGTGGGCGAGTATACGATCCAGTTCCGGACTCTGGCAGGAGAACCATCCTGGAACAATGAGGCCTTCGTGGCATCCTATTGGCATTGCCTGTCGTCCGAGATCAAGGATGAACTGGCTGCTCGATACCTGCCTTCTGCCTTGGACGACTTGATTCTGCTTGCCACTCGGGTAGACATAAGGCTGAGGGAAAGATCTCACAAGGTTCGTCAGGAGCGTCGGCGCCCCAGACTGGCGCCCAACTTTCAGCAACCCCTATTGCCTGCTTCTATTGCTTTTCCCGAGGTCCCGATGCAAGTAGACCGACTAAAATTATATGTCCAGGAGAAACAGCGCAGGCGCACCTCTGGACTTTGCTTATATTGCGGCCTCGCTGGCCATGTCGTGCGTCTGTGTCCTCACAAGCCAAAAAACCCCAGCGCCTAGGTTTTATTGGAGAGACAACCGGCGCGTCAACACATTGAATCAAGAACTCTCTTCCAAACTATTCATTCCCGTAACCATCATTGCTGGCGAGAGGTCCCATCAGGTCTCCACATATCTGGACTCCGGCTCTACAGCCAACTTCGTCTGCCAGGACCTTGTGGATCTCCTACTGTTGCCTACTATCCCGCTTGAATGGCCGCTGATCATTGCCTCGGTGGATGGACTGCCATTGCCGGACCCAGTTGTGTCCGTAACCAAGCCATTGAGACTCCAAGTTGGAGCCCTTCATGCTGAACTCATCTGCCTGTTTTTCCTGTCCAAGGCCGTCAACCCCGTGCTGCTGGGTTTGCCTTGGCTTCGTCTGCACGCCCCCGTCCGGGATTGGAAATCTTGAGAGGTCCTCCAATGGGGCTCGAATTGTCTGGGCCATATCCAGTCACCACAGCCTGCCCCTCTTCAGTCTTTAACAGGGTTGCCTTCTTGTTTCTCCATGTTCTGCGATGTCTTCAATAAAAAGGAGGCTGAGACCTTGCCGCCACACCGGGCATATGACTGCCCGATCAACCTGGTTCCTGAATCGTCTCCTCCTCGTGGTAGAGTGTACCCTCTCTCCCTGCCAGAGACCCAGTCCATGTCGGCCTACATTAAGGAGAACCTGGAGAGGGGTTTCATTTGTAAATCCTCATCCCCGGCCGGAGCGGGGTTCTTCTTTGTTAAAAAGAAAGATGGATCGTTACGTCCTTGCATTGACTACCGAGGCCTAAACCAGATCACGGTGAAGAACAGGTACCCCCTGCCTTTGATTTCTGAACTGTTTGATCGCATACGCGGGGGGCAACATTTTTTTCTAAACTAGACCTGCGGGGGGGCCTACAATCTGATTTGGATTCGTCGAGGTGACGAGTGGAAGACTGCCTTTAATACTCGTGATGGGCACTACAAATACTTAGTTATGCCCTTCGGCCTGTGTAACGCCCCCGCAGTATTTCAAGAATTTGTCAATTAAATTTTTCGTGATCTCCTTTATGTTTGTGTTGTGGTGTATCTCGATAACATTTTGTTTTTTTCCCCAGATCCAGTATCTCATCAGAGTCATGTCCGCCAGGTGTTGCCCCGTCTAAGAGAGAATCGCCTTTATGCCAAGTTGGAGGAGTGTGTTTTTGAGAAGAAGTCTCTATCCTTCCTGGGCTATATCATCTCCGATCAGGGCCTCAAGATGGACCCCCAGAAGGTAAAGGCTGTCCTGGAGTGGCCACGCCCCCAAGGCTTAAGGGCCATACAACGCTTCCTTGCATTCACCAACTTCTACCGACTGTTCATCCTCAACTTCTCATCTTTGACTGCTCCTATCTCCCCCCTCACTAAGAAGGGTATGAATGCCAAGATGTGGACTTCGGAGGCTGAAGCCGCATTTGAATCCTTAAAGAAAGCCTTCACGTCTGCCTCCATTCTGCACCATCCTGATGTATCCCTACAGTTTTCGTTAGAGGTGGACGCTTCCTCGGTTGGTGCTGGTGCACTGTTGTTCCACAAAAGATCGAAAGGCAAGGCTGTGGTATGTGGCTACTATTCCAAGCTGTTTTCTTCCGCAGAGCGCAACTACTCGATTGGGGCCCGCCAGTTACTGCCCATAAAGCTGGCTCTGCAGGTGTGGAGACATCTACTGGAGGGCGCGGTTCATCCTATCCTGATCTTCACGGATCACAAGAATTTGACCTACCTACAGACGGCCCAGCGGTTGAATCCTCGTCAAGCCAGGTGGTCGTTGTTCTTTGCTCGGTTCCGGTTCGAACTCCACTACCGACCCGCCGACAAGAATGTGAGGGCCGATGCCTTGTCTAGATCTTTTCAAACCGAAGACGCCATGGAATCTCCACAGAATATTATTGACCCATCCTGCATCTTCTCCGTGAATCCCCTGCAAGTTAGAGACATTCCTCCGGGTAGGACTTTTGTACGTCTGGCTGACCGAGGAAGAATTCTTCGCTGGGGTCACAGTTCTAAGCTGGCAGGTGACGCGGGTGCTCGTAAGACCCAAGATCTAATCAGCCGTCAGTTCTGGTGGCCCACGCTGCCCAAAGACGTTATGGACTTTGTCTCCTCTTGCACAGTATGTGCAGCAAATAAAGTTGCTCACTCCAGACCTGCTGGCCTGCTCCACCCACTGCCTGTGCCCATTGCCCCGTGTCAACATGTCGCTATGGACTTTGTCACGGATCTTCCTTCTTCTGCGAGTTGCAGTGTGATCTGGGTGGTGGATCGATTTTCCAAAATGGCTCACTTCATTCCCTTGAATGCCCTTCCGTCTGCTACGCGATTGGCTGACCTCTTCATACAACACATCTTCCATCTGCACGGTTTGCCCCTGCATATTGTCTCTGACCGAGGGGTCCAGTTCACCTCGAAGTTTTGGAGAGCACTCTGCCGCCTCCTCTGTGTAAAATTGGACTTCTCTTCGGCCTATCATCCCCAGTCCAATGGGCAAGTCGAGAGAGTTAACCAGATTATGGAGAACTATCTACGTCACTTTGTTTCCAGGCGCCATGATGATTGGGTGCAGTTGCTCCCGTGGACAAATTTCTCTTATAACAATCACACCAGTGAGTCGACCACCTCCAGTCCATTCTTCATCGTCTACGGTCAACATCCTCGGATACCTCTTCCTGTTTCTACTATGTCCCAGGTGCCTGCAGCCGATTCTACCTTCAGGGACTTTCTACAGATATGGCAACAGACCCGATCTTCTATCCTGTTGGCAGTGGACCGCATGAAGAGAAAGGCAGATACAAGAAGACGTGCGCCTCCGCAGTTCCTTCCTGGTTGTCTTCTAGGAATATCCGGCTGAATGTGCCGTCGTGCAAATTTGCTCCTAGGTTCCTCGGCCCCTTCGAAATCCTGCTACAGATCAACCCGGTATCCTACAAGCTCCCCCTACCCTCAGGATTCCTAACACCTTTCACGTCTCCTTGCTGAAACCCGTGGTCCTGAACTGCTACTCCAGGACTCCTAGCTCCACAGTGGCCCCTGGCGGCTCATCGGGGACTTTCGAAGTAAAGGAGATTTTGGCTACTAAGAAGGTGGGAGGAAGGACATTTTATTTCGTGGATTGGAGGAGGTTCGGGCCAGAGGAGAGGTCTTGGGAGCCAGAGGAGAATATCGATGCTCCTGTCCACGTGGGGAAGTTTCTCTCCCGCTCCGGTCCCAAGAAGAGGGGGCGTAAGGGGGGGGATACTGTAACGTCTATGGTCGTTAACCTCGATGGCCGTGGCCATGGACATCTTACCTCGCTGCAGCGTCATCCTCCTGTGAGGCGCCGGCACTCACTTCCGTACTTCGAGTGTCTCCGGCGGGCGGGCCCGCCCGCGCGTGCACGGCCTTATAGGGCCAGTGCGCGCATTTTTGCAGGAAGTCTGCAATCTAGCCCAGGATGCCCTGGGCTATAAAAACGGCTCTGTCCTCTTGCTCTTTGCCAGAGCGTTGTTTGTTACCCATTGTTTGTCGTGCTTATGGTCTCCCAGTGTCTTCCAATTTCCCAGTGTACCTTGCTCCTGTATCCCGTATCCTGTTTCCGTGCTACCTAGTTCTAGTGCCGTGCTGTGCTATTGCCGTGCTGTGCTACAGTCTACGCTTGACCTGCTACGCCTCACCTGACGACTTTCCGCCGCCTGGTCCTGGACGTGCCTGCCTCGCTACTGCCTACGATTGCCTCAGGTACCCTCGCTGAACTAATTGAACTCTGTACTTGTACCTGTTTGGCCAGCTGCCATCCCGCGGTATAGCCCAGTGGGTCCACGCCCCGCATCATGACACAGGATAATTGGGCCAGGGCTACATTTTGGGTTGTTTTTTTTTGGGGTGGGTATTTTTTGTGTGTTTTTTATTTCCTTTTTTTTTGCTTTTTTTACTTCCATTTTTTATATTATTATGGTCTGTCCCTCAAAGTTCAGAATAGACCATTGGGGGACTTTATTATTTTTTTTATACTATATTTTTCCACTGTAACTGGGGCAGCGCCAGTTACAGGTGAAGTCAGCAACGTTAGCTAGACCCAGCCACAGCCTCTATTCTATTGAGCACTATGTATGTGAAACCAGAGAAGACAGAAGTGGTAAAAAAAAGGGTCTGGCACCCGACACTGAGCGCTCAGGCAGTCAGCTAAAGCCTGTGCCGTAGATATATTATGGTGCAGACTTTTAGCACCTGGACAGTCCATCGTTAATATCCGGCAGGCGGTCATCAACCAGTTAAAGAGAGGACCTGTTAGCTTTCCTGCATTTCCCATAAAAATAATTTTGGAGCATCTTTTACTAAAACTTTGCGTTGTGCCATTTCTCTGATTTATTTTTCCTGGATAAGTATAAAAAATTTGATAACTTAGTGTTACCATTCCTCTTTTCAATAAGACCTGTCCCTGTCCAATCAGTGCTGACAGTGTCAGTGTGACAAGGGGAATGATAATGCCCAGTTGTCAATTTATTGATACATTTCCAGGAGGAACTTAGGCCTCATGCACACAAACGTAAAAACACCCATAATCACGGGCAGTAATTACGGCCCGTAATTACGGGCCCATAGACTTCTATTGGCCACGGGTACCTCCCCGTATGCTTACAGGAAGGTGCCCGTGCCGTTGAAAAATATGGAACATGTCCTATTTCAGGCCGTAATAACGGCATGGGCAGGCTCATAGAAGTCTATCGGGCTCCTGTAATTACGGGTGGCTACGTGTGTACACCCGTAATTACGGGAGCGTTGCTAGGCGACGTCAGGGTATAGTCACTGTCCAGGGTTCTGAAAGAGTTAACTGATTGGCAGTAACTCTTTCAGCACCCGGGACAGTGACTACCACTGGAGTTAATAGTATTAAATCCCATGTGACTGCTGCAGCCAATCACAGGCCAATCACAGGCTGCAGCGGTCACATGGACTGCCCGTCATCCAGGGAGGTCGGACTGGATGTCAAAAGAGGGCACGTCACCAAGACAATGGTACGTATGAACTTCTTTTACTTTCAATCGCTGCGGAAACTTTGCCCGAAAGGGCTGCCCCTTCTCTTTCCAGCACTGATAGAGAGAAGGGGCTGCAGATTAGTGCAGAGAAAACGGGTCAGTAAATACGGGTGGAATACTGGTGACACCGGACCCGTATTCACGGGCACGGGTCCGTAAATACTGGTGGAATACAAGTTGAATACGTGTGACAAAGGACCCGTATTTACGCCAGTATTTATGGGAGGAAAAAAATACGTTCGTGTGCATGTGGCCTTACTAAAATACAGGAGTATTTACTCAAACAGATAGGAGAGCTGACATTTTAACGGTAGTTAAAATTACCATAATTCAGTGGTCAATGTGGGAGCATTGGGGATTGGTGAGAGAATGCCCAGTGGTGGTACCCATTTGTACCATGCACGTAACGATTTAGGAAAGGACAGTGTTTTGTGCTGAGTATTTATTTAGATACAATACAGATATGTCCGTAAATATTTAATAGCTTTGCTTCAGCAATATAATTCTAATATGGATTTACAAAAATGGCATCTACCAAGCATCCTTCATTATAAATATGTTTTAGATTTTATTTTAGATTTTTGCTTTTATATTTTTCTTTGATTATGAACTTGATTGACCTATGACTTCTTTCTACAATCACAGTTTTTATGGGAGGCCATGGATGTCTTCAATATACACAGTGGAGTCACATTATTATGACCACCAGCTAATATCCAGAGTAACCGCCGTGTGCAGCACGGACAGCAGCTAGACGGGCTGGGAGTGACTCAATAAGGTGCTGGTAGGTTGTCTCAGGTATATGGAGCCATGCTGACTACAGTGGATCCCACATTAGCTGGAGGGTAGGTGTGGGGTAGGATCCATAGAGCAAACAAAACAGTCACAGTAGGCCCTCAGATGCTCAATGGGGTTCAACTCTGGTGAATTAGGGAGCCAGGGAAGTACTTGGAAGTCTTGGTTATTTTCTTCCAACCACTGTCGGACATTTCTAGCCGTGTGACATGTCGCATTGTCTTGCCCCAGGGAAGACAAACAGCATGTATGGGTGGACGTGATCTGCAAGGATGGATTCCTACCCAAATTGGTTCAGAGTGCCTTCCACATGGATAAGTAGGCCCAGAGAATGCCATGAAAAAATTCCCTAGACCATAACACTGCTGCCACCAGCTTGTGTTCTTCCAGCAATGGTTGCAGGGTGTTTGTTCTTTGATGTGTCTTGCCTGACACGCCAACGTAAATCCGTTATATGAGTCACGTTTTCTGCTTCATCGGAGAAGGCAATCCTGTGCCAATCATCAGTGGTCCAATTCCGATACTGCCGTGTAAATGTAATCCTTTTTTTCCGATTCACCTTTGTTACCATAGGAGCAGTGACCATCCGTCTGCTTCGGAGCCCCATATGCAGTAGGGTTCGCTGAACTGTTGTTTTAGACACATGTCTGGTAGCCCCCTGGTCAATTTTCACGGTGAGCTGCTCCACGGTAGCATGTCGTTTGGCCCTCGCGCACCTTCGTAGCCAACGTTCACCTCTCACATCAATGGCAAGTAGTGCTCTGCAGTTTCCATGCCGGTTGCTCCCAATGGTGCCATTTGTCCACTCACGATACACTATCACCACAGCAGCATGCGAACAGTTCACAAACTGCGCTGTTTGAGAAATACTGCCACCCTTGGCCCGAAAGCCAATAATCATCCCTTTTTGCAATCCCTGATAAATCGCCCCTTTTACCCATGGCAACAATGAGTGATATCAGTTCAGACAGTCTATATACCCACCGAGCCAGCCCACAACACATCACTTCCTTCATGGGCTACATGCTGGCGACGTCGAAAGTAGGAGGTGATCATAATAATGTGACTCGACTGTGGATGATACGTGGAAAACAGAGGTCACATATACCCTGCATACAATACTGTATGTTTCAATGATGAAAATGAAAAAAATATTTCAGATTGTTTTTAGCAGATCAGTATTACAAAAGTGTTACAACTGTACATGTATATGAGTGATACAGAGTACCCTGTATATATAACATTATTTGCTTTACCAGTGCTACACCGTAATACTATACCTACCAATAAACTAGTCATTCACACAGGGGTAATACAAACCTACTTGTACGTCACTAACATCTATGTTTATAATCAAGAATAATCTTAGAGTCTTTTCATCATCGTAGGCAATTAGCATCTAGTTTCAGGCCGTCTTAGCAGTGATCTGCTTTATCACATGGTTCTCATTCTTTTGGATTCATGAGTGTGATTGAAAATAGGCAGATTGCACTCTTTAATCAGATGAACATTGATTTAATGAAAGCTTTTCGGTATTTTTTTTTCATTTTCCATATTACAAAAAAAATTCATGTTGCACCATTCACACTGCCCACTGAGCCTCACAACAGGCTCAAACTTCTAGGGGAATACGGAGTAAGATGCGGCTCTTAATAAATTATGCACATCTCTGGTCGGACAGAAAATAAAATCTATTCATGCCAGGAACTGGCGTAGATTTAAACAATAATTTCTGCCAGTTTTGTTGGCGTAATGATAATAAATTTATCAAGCCACGTGGCCCTTCCCTTTTCATGAAGCTCCACCCACTTTTTTGTGGCAGAGGCGGCGTAAAAATGCAAAAGACGCAACATTTTTGCTCAAAAACTGAATTTTGCATATATTGTGACTTTTCTACACCTGGAAACTGATGTAGAGTGCCTAAAAGGTTCCTCCCTTCATGTTTTAAAGAGATCCCTTTTCATCTTGTGCTGTGTACCCTAGGGGAAATATCATCTCATTTTTATCACAGGCATGATTAGAAAAGAGTAAAATCTATATTAAAAAGCTGAAGGCAGATAAAACAGGATCTTGTCTATGACATTAGGTGATGGGGACAGCCCAAATCCTACTCTCTCTTTTCTACACTCTGACCTCTGAATACGCAAAGCATGCCCACAACACTCTCCCATACAAGAGGCCCTGATAAAGCATTGGAACACGTAAAATGGTCTTAGGCTGTCAATATTTTCCCACATCCTGTAACTCTTCCCTGAATTAAAGAAGATTTTTGCTATAGTGGCGAGTTTTTATTGTTTCTTCCTGGATTGTTACAATTTAAACTTTGCTCTGCCATCTACCGGAGCACCACCCAAGCTTTTGCAGAGCTCTACCTTGTACTTTTCAATAGCTAGTTTGGGATTTGTGGTTTACACAGCAGATCAAACAGTGCTAGTTTTTCTTTTTATGTTTTCTTTCTCTTTTGTGTGACTCTCCCATTTAAGCCAATAGGTCAATATCTGACTTAACTTTCTTATGTCCAGGCGTAAATCTCTGGAACAACTGTAGCAGCACCTCGGGCTGCCCCATGAATCATGTAAAGAAACTAAAATAAAGAACATGTAATCAGAAAATAACAACAGATTACCGTATTTTTCAGACGCAGTTTTTAGCAAGAATAAATCTTGCTAAAAACTCCCTGCATCTTATAGTCGGCAGTCAAGGGACCAAGCTGCGCCAGACCCCCTGACAGCTTCATTAATGAACCCCTTCCCGACCTATAATGAGCCGGCACGTCATGCAGCTCATGGTGATGTTTGGAGTGGGCTCACCTGTTGAGCCCGCTCGATACACTGCAGGTGTCAGCTGTGTCTAGTAGTTACGGAAACAGCGTAGCTCGCATTCTACACTGCTTCCGTAACTGCCATTCACTACCATGGGAGTTGCGGAAACAGCATAACTCGCTGAACTACGCTGTTTCCATAACTCCCATAGAACTGAGTAGTAGTTAAGGAAAGAGCATAGCTTGCATGCTACACTGCTTTTGTAACTACCATGCACTACTATGGGAGTTATGGAAACAGCGTAGCTCAGCGAGAAATGCTGTTTCCGTAACTCGACCATATAATCATTAAGTGGCCGGGGGAGCACAATAAAAGTATCCTGTGGATATGTCATAAATGTCCTTCATGGGAAAACCAGAGGGGGCCCCCAGATCTACCTTCTGTCTGCCTCTGTTAAAGCCATGCCTCCGGCGGGCATAGCAGAAGCCAGTAAAAATGACAATATACTGCAACACATTTGTATTGCAGTGTATTGCATCAGTGATCTAACAATCGCTGGTTCAAGTCCCCTAGAGGAACTTATTAGTGTAAACGTATTAGTGTAAACTTACACTTATGTGTAAAAAAAATAGTTAGATAAATTTTGAGGAGTGTAAAAAAATATATATATATTAAAAGTTAAAAAAATATTTTTTTTCCCATTTTCCCCACAGCACAATGTCAAAAATAAAAATAATTGGTATCGCTGCATACGTAAAAGTTCGAACTATTACAATATACCATTATTTAACTCAAAATAAATAAAATAAAACACCAGAATTGTTGTTTTTTGGTCACCTTAGCGCTAAAAAAAAAATTCAATAAAAAGTGATCAAAAAATCGTATGTGCCGCAAAATGGTGCCAATAAAAACTATTGTATGTCCCGCAAAAAATAAGCCCTCATACCACTCAATAGATGAAAAAATATAAAAGTTCTGGCTCTCAGAATATGGTGAAACAGAACAATTTTTTAGTTAACAAATAGTTTTTTTTCTTTGTAAAAGTAGTGAAATCTGAAATGCCCTATTTTCTGTTGTCTAAAACCTAGGTGCATCTTATAGTCAGATGCGACTTATAGTCCAAAAAATAGGGTAGATAAAAGGAAACACTATGCTTCAGTATATATTTTAGTTAATAAAAAACTAACAAACAGCCTATTTATACACATATGCAGATACAGGTATAGATATTTTGGTCAACACAACCAGAAACAAGCCTTCATACCTTTACTATTGTATTTATAAACTTAACCCCTTACCGTCCTATTAGGTACATTTACGCCATTGGAACTATACAGTTTTCGCATAAATGAATGTCATAGTGATGGCAAAGGAGCTGTACCCGCACCATCACTTGCGGGTGGCGTCTTTATTATACAGCCAACAACTTGCTCTAACAGTCAGGATTAGAGATAACTCTAAGGGTATGTGCTCACGCAGTGTTTTCATCCATTTTTCGGGCCGTAAACATCCCGAAAAATGGCTGAAAAATCGGAAGCAGAACGCCTACAAACATCTTCCCATTGATTTCAATGGGAAATACGGCGTTCTGTTCCGACATGGCATTTTTTACGTGGCAGTTTTTCAAAAACAGCACGTACAAGACGCCCGTGAAAAAGAAGTGCATGTCACTTCTTGGGACGTTTTTGGAGCCGTTTTTCATTGACTCTATAGAAAAACAGCTCCAAAAAAGGCTGTAAAAAACCAGCGAAAATCGCGAGTGGCTTAAAAAAGTCTGAAAATCAGGAACTGTTTTCCCTTGAAAACAGCTCCGTATTTTGAGAAGTTTTTTATTTTGTGTGTGCACATACCCTAATGCCGGCAATTTAAACCCTTAGGTGCCACGATCTGCTGATGTCAGCTCATCACACGCCCCACCCAAGACGAGATTGTGGGGTGCCGATGGGTTGCTATGGCAGCAGGGGCCTATCAAAGGCTCCCAGATCTGCCATCCCTACAGAGGAAGGCCTAATAGGATGCCTGTCAGCATTATGCTGACAGGCATAATAAACTGGAATACATAAGTATTACGGGGTATTATATGAGTGATCAACCAAGTGAAATAAATGTTTAAAAATAATTTAAAAAAAAAACTTTTTTCCCTTATTAAACATGGTTTATTATGTAAAAAATGATCACGTTATTTAACCCGCATGGTGAAAAACGTAAAAATTCAAAATTAAAAATACAATTGCTGTTTTGTTTATATTGCTACTCTTCCCACAAAAGGAAGGACAAATAAAAAAGTGTTTGGAATGTGACGATGGGAAAACCGCTATGTTCTGAAGGTGTTGCATCCTTAAGTGGTCAAATTTGCTTATATAATGCATATAACATATATTGCACTATGGTTGACAAATTACAATCACTCGCATCAGTCCCCGTACCCATTGGGGCTTACAATCTAATTTTTTTTATCTTTGTAACATGAGCGGGGAGCAATACTATAATTTGGGCTTGCTCATTTTCATACATGTACTGTAGGAATTCCCCTGCGGCATTCTAATCCTACTATTAACATTATGCTTTTAATGCAATTTTTCACATAGTATGTTGAAAAAATTCATACACGTTATAAAGGAAACTCTATCCCAAGTTTTCTATTATTCAAAGGAAACTTTAGTGGAAACTAGACTGAAAAAAAAAGAAACTCATGGGCATCTGCTTAGTCTCTATCCAAATGAATGAATTTGTAGAATTCAGCACTGCCAAATAGCTAACAAGACCTTAAATCCTATGTGACTTCTTTATATGATAGTATAATTGTTCCCAGAAATAAGGACCATAAAATCCTATGTCATGTTCAACCATAATTAGGAGGAAGGAGAGGAGTTGTAAAAATGACAAACATAATCCAAAATTATCCAATGTGACATTTATTTTGCAAGCACAATTGAAACAATAAAATTTCAAAGCGATAAAACAAACTCCTCACTTCCTTTTTTCCTATGTCCTATAATTTGACCACAACCTTTATTTGCCTTTCTGGCAACAAAGGTGCATATTTTGGCTGCAATGTCAAAACATATCTCAGGATTTTATTTCAGATTTTTATGACTACTTCTTTCATCTAATTTATGGCTAGGTGCATTTTGCATTATCAATGCCACAAACACATTTAATAGATGAGCTCACTGCTTTCTTTTATCTACTTTGAGTATACAACATAACAATACATTATTGTATTTCTTCTAGAAAGAATATATATTCTTTAGTGTATTTTATTATGCATTCAAAATAGTTCTGCTTGATTTATGTTGCAAAAGTATTGTACTGTATCTACAGTACTCTTGAACGGAGTGAATCCATATAGCACTTAACTGTATTATTAATAAAATAATAATAATTGAAGAGGATCCTCCACCACCAGGACCGTATTTGCCATTAGGCATCGGGGGTGCAGGGCCTACGGTGTCCAGCAGGGGGGGGCAGCAGGATCGTTTATTTTTTATTTTTTCCTAAGGACAATGAACTTTGTGACCTGACCGATTGGCGGTCAGGTCACTCACAGGGTGGGGGGGGGGGTGGCTACATCAGTGCTTCTCAGACTGAGTGTAAGACACGCCCTCTGTTCATGGATTGTTCATGAGCAGCTGTAGCCAATCCAAGAACAGTGGGAGTGTCAGACTCAGGGCCGGCCTATTGGTTACACACACACACACACGGAGGAAACAGGAGCAGAGGCAGCAAGAGGAGAGAAGGAAGCTCCACCCACGGCTCAACCACCCACAGCTCAACGCAGCAAGAAGTAAGTGCCTAATGGGGAATCCGTTTGCTGTTTGTGCCTCTATATGTACCTGTGTGTGTTTATATGTCTCTGTGTGTGTATATGTGCCTCTGTGTCTATATGTCTCCGTGTTTGTATGTGTATATGTTCCATTATGTGTGTATATGTGTCTCTGTGCATGTATTTGTGTGCCTATACAGTGAAGGAAATAAGTATTTGATCCCTTGCTGATTTTGTAAGTTTGACCACTGTCAAAGTCATGAACAGTCTAGAATTTTTAGGCTAGGGTAATTTTACCAGTGAGAGATAGATTATATATAAAAAAAAAAAAAAAAAAAATCACATTGTCAAAATTATATATATTTATTTGCATTGTGCACAGAGAAATAAGTATTTGATCCCTTTGGCAAACAAGACTTAATACTTGGTGGCAAAACCCTTGTTGGCAAGCACAGCAGTCAGACATTTTTAGTAGTTGATGATGAGGTTTGCACACATGTTATATCTAATTTTGGCCCACTCCTCTTTGCAGATCATCTGTAAACCATTAAGATTTCGAGGCTGTCGCTTGGCAACTCGGATCTTCAGCTCCCTCCATAAGTTTTCGATGGGATTAAGGTCTGGAGACTGGCTAGGCGACTCCATGACCTTAATGTGTTTCTTTTTGAGCCACTCCTTTGTTGCCTTGGCTGTATGTTTCGGGTAATTGTCGTGCTGGAAGACCCAGCCACGAGCCATTTTTAATGTCCTGGTGGAAGGAAGGAGGTTGTCACTCAGGATTTGACGGTACATGGCTCCATCCATTCTCCCATTGATGCGGTGAAGTAGTCCTGTGCCCTTAGCAGAGAAACACCCCCAAAACATAATGTTTCCACCACCATGCTTGACAGTGGGGACGGTTTTGTTTGGGTCATAGGCAGCATTTCTCCTCCTCCAAAAACGGCGAGTTGAGTTAATGCCAAAGAGCTAAATTTTAGTCTCATCTGACCACAGCACCTTCTCCCAATCACTCTCAGAATCATCCAGATGTTCATTTGCAAACTTCAGACGGGCTGTACATGTGCCTTCTTGAGCAGGGGGACCTTGCGGGCACTGCAGGATTTTAATCCATTACGGCGTAATTCGTTACCAATGGTTTTCTTGGTGACTGTGGTCCCAGCTGCCTTGAGATCATTAACAAGTTCCCCCCGTGTAGTTTTCAGCTGAGCTCTCACCTTCCTCAGGATCAAGGATACCCCACGAGGTGAGATTTTGCATGGAGCCCCAGATCGATGTCGATTGACAGTCATTTTGTATGTCTTCCATTTTCTTACTATTGCACCAACAGTTGTCTCCTTCTCACCCAGCGTCTTACTTATGGTTTTGTAGCCCATTCCAGCCTTGTGCAGGTCTATGATCTTGTCCCTGACATCCTTAGAAAGCTCTTTGGTCTTGCCCATGTTGTAGAGGTTAGAGTCAGACTGATTAATTGAGTCTGTGGACAGGAGTCTTTTATACAGGTGACCATTTAAGACAGCTGTCTTTAATGCAGGCACCAAGTTGATTTGGAGCGTGTAACTGGTCTGGAGGAGGCTGAACTCTTAATGGTTGGTAGGGGATCAAATACTTATTTCTCTGTGCACAATGCAAATAAATACATATAATTTTGACAATGTGATTTTCTTTTTTTTTTTTTATATAATCTATCTCTCACTGGTAAAATTAACCTAGCCTAAAAATTCCAGACTGTTCATGACTTTGACAGTGGGCAAATTTACAAAATCAGCAAGGGATCAAATACTTATTTCCTCCACTGTACATGTCTCTGTGTACGTGTATAAGATTCTGTGTGTGTGTGTGTGTGTGTATCTACTACATTATCTGTACTCAGAGAGTAATCACTGTGTTATCTGTCGTGTTACATAGGACTGCAGATAACATCTACTATATTATCTATACACAGAGTTATCACTGGGGTGTTACATAGGACTGCAAGTAACATCTACTACATTTTCTGTACTCAGAGACTTATCACTGTGTTATCTGTGGTGGTACCAGTGGCGTAACTACCACAGTAGCAGCCGTAGCGGCTGCTACGGGGCTCGCGGCATGAGGGGACCCCTGTCGCCCTGCCAGGCACATTACATTATTTGCCAGCCCTGACGGCACGTGCCCTCTCATGCCTAGTAACATCACTAACACCAGGCATGCTAGCCACTGCACTGCCACATTTGAACATGACGGCGATGCTGGGACCTGGATCAGGTGATAGGAGCGCTCGGGCCGGAGGAGGATGGAGGGCGGAGCTAAAGGGAATGACAAAAGACAGTCCTACTTCGGGCGGAGGACAGTCAAGACGGCCGGAGTACTGTCTCATTGGATGGGCGGAGGACAGTCACAGGACGGGCGGAGAACAGGTAGATTAAGTTAAAAAGTTCAAGGGAGGAGGGATATGTTTTTAGGTAGAAAAATCCTGAAGGAATTTTGATCCAGATTTTGACGCAGCGAAGAACACATTTTCTGCCTGACATTGATGTCAATGGGAGGTCAGAGACAGAAACAGCCAAAGAAAGGGCATTACGCTTCTTTTTCCTGTGAGCGTTCTTCACCACTCGCAGGAAAAAAATGCATTTCGGACGTTTTTTTGCCGCGGTTTCCGACATGGTTTCCGCGTCAAAAAACGTGCCAAAAAACTCAGTGTGAACACAGGGTTTTTGCAGGCAGAAAAATCTGCCTCAAAATTCCGTCTGGAATTTTGAGGCAGATTTTCACGTGCCTGCAGGCCGTTTGCCGCGTTTTTTGCTGCGTTTTTTGGGCGCGGCCAGTGAGCACCGTGGGCAAATTTCTCTGCCTCCTATTGTCAATGATAGGGGCAAGTAACTTCTTCCCGTGAGCGGGAGGCGCTTTCCTTAATTTTTTGACGCGTTTTACGACATGGTTTCCACGTAAAAAAACTCCCCCTAACACATATAATGAAGCCTGCCTGGCCCTGCCCTCTGCCACGTTATATAACTTTAAACTTCTACACATTACATTAAAGGGGTGCTCTGGGCATTTTATATTGATGGCCCATCCTTAGGATAGACCATCAATATCAGATCAGTGGGGGTCCGTGATGGATGGGACCATAGCGTTCGTCGCCGTGAACTTTTCTCAGTTAACAAGCACAACACCATACATACACGGGGCGACTGTGCCCGGGATTGCATTCAAGTAAACGGGACTGAGCTGCAATCCCAGTCACAACTGCTACCAATGTATACGGCGTTGTGCCTGGTAAACACTGAAGAGGCCAAGGCGACAAATAATTTGTCGCATTCAAAAAAGCTGATCGGCGGGTGTGCCAGGAGTTGGGCCCCCACAGATCTAATATTGATATCCTATCCTAAAAACAGCCCATCAATAAGAAATGTCCAGAGGACCCCTTTAACACCCTAACGACATGCCATGTACATGTACGTAGCAGCCATCATGGGGAAGTATGGAAATGTGTACGCATGAAATCATGTTTCAATCGTAGACAAGATCCATTTTGTATCACCGAGGCCGATTGGAATAATACGGAATTTAACGCCACCTTGATCTGACATTCTCAAGCTCACACACACACGTGCCCACACACATTTAGGATTTTACCCGTGTGGTACATTTTGGGTAATGCTAACACCGGCAGTAGCCGATAATGAATATGATAACTGTAACGTTAAATATCTCAGCGAAAAAAACAACTATCTCAAAATCGTTTGCAGTATCGTTTTTGTATTGAAAAGAGCTTTCAAATGAACCCCCACTTGACCCCCCATGCCATATAAGATTTTGCTGCCCCCGCCCACCCCACCGCCCCAAGGGGATATTTTTTTTTTTTTGGGTGTTAACTGGTATATTTTATGATCCCATTAAGGCCCACCAAATTTCAACCCTCTAACTCAAGCTGTTCAAAAGTTATGAGGGTGTTCTAGAACTTTTGGTGGGCACTGTATATATATATATTGTTATCGGACCGTCTGGCATCGTTCAACTGGATATACAAAAAAATGGGACATAGAATGTAATTAAAACCACAGAAAAGGCCATACTCACAGATTAGGTGGTGGGTAAAATACCCGTTCCAAACAGGACGCAACCAGGTCAGAGAATGCTGTTGATGGGAAGTGCCCAGGTGTGTTTAAATAATGATAGCCACTCCCACTAACCTTGAGGGGAGTGGTGTGTTGGGCATGGAAGTAAATGTGTAATAATAATAAATAAATAATAAAGTACTGTGTATAGTGCACATGTGAGGTATAGGGGACATGACTAAGTGTAGTGTGTAGAAATCAGGGCTGTGAGTGAAACAAAAAAAGTGAGTGTAGAGTGTAAAACATGGAGGCATAGTGTTTGGATAGTGAGGCACAGCATATATCGCCGAATAGCAGCCTATTTATAACGCCCATACTGTAAGAGAGCGGGCTGCCCTGCATGCAGTGCCAAACATCCGCACACCAGGCTATCCCAGCATCATAAGACCCGGGCGCGTCCTGAAAAAAAGTATGTACTATGTAAGTAACCATGAAAAAACATGGGGTATTAGTTGTTGTTTTGGCCAAAAAAACGCAAGCTCGCAATCCACGTCACGGATCCCCACACTTGCGAGTCCCTACCTAGAACTTTTCGTTCCAAAATCTAAGATATACAAAAAAATGGGACATAGAATGTAATTAAAACCACAGAAAAGGCCATACTCACAGATTAGGTGGTGGGTAAAATACCCGTTCCAAACAGGACGCAACCAGGTCAGAGAATGCTGTTGATGGGAAGTGCCCAGGTGTGTTTAAATAATGATAGCCACTCCCACTAACCTTGAGGGGAGTGGTGTGTTGGGCATGGAAGTAAATGTGTAATAATAATAAATAAATAATAAAGTACTGTGTATAGTGCACATGTGAGGTATAGGGGACATGACTAAGTGTAGTGTGTAGAAATCAGGGCTGTGAGTGAAACAAAAAAAGTGAGTGTAGAGTGTAAAACATTTGTTTCACTCACAGCCCTGATTTCTACACACTACACTTAGTCATGTCCCCTATACCTCACATGTGCACTATACACAGTACTTTATTATTTATTTATTATTATTACACATTTACTTCCATGCCCAACACACCACTCCCCTCAAGGTTAGTGGGAGTGGCTATCATTATTTAAACACACCTGGGCACTTCCCATCAACAGCATTCTCTGACCTGGTTGCGTCCTGTTTGGAACGGGTATTTTACCCACCACCTAATCTGTGAGTATGGCCTTTTCTGTGGTTTTAATTACATTCTATGTCCCATTTTTTTGTATATCTTAGATTTTGGAACGAAAAGTTCTAGGTAGGGACTCGCAAGTGTGGGGATCCGTGACGTGGATTGCGAGCTTGCGTTTTTTTGGCCAAAACAACAACTAATACCCCATGTTTTTTCATGGTTACTTACATAGTACATACTTTTTTTCAGGACGCGCCCGGGTCTTATGATGCTGGGATAGCCTGGTGTGCGGATGTTTGGCACTGCATGCAGGGCAGCCCGCTCTCTTACAGTATGGGCGTTATAAATAGGCTGCTATTCGGCGATATATGCTGTGCCTCACTATCCAAACACTATGCCTCCATGTTTTACACTCTACACTCACTTTTTTTGTTTCACTCACAGCCCTGATTTCTACACACTACACTTAGTCATGTCCCCTATACCTCACATGTGCACTATACACAGTACTTTATTATTTATTTATTATTATTACACATTTACTTCCATGCCCAACACACCACTCCCCTCAAGGTTAGTGGGAGTGGCTATCATTATTTAAACACACCTGGGCACTTCCCATCAACAGCATTCTCTGACCTGGTTGCGTCCTGTTTGGAACGGGTATTTTACCCACCACCTAATCTGTGAGTATGGCCTTTTCTATCGTTCAACTGGAGCAGGCCTGATCAGAAAAGACCAAAATGGCAAACGGAAATGGTGATCCCAGGCCGACGCTAGTAACTCCTAGTGCCGGGACTTCTTTGTATCTAAAGGAGTCCTTGCACTAGGTTCATAGTGGCGCACGCACCCGATATGCGCCAAAGTTACAAGGCTCAGTAAACTAAGTAGTGACAGCCCTAAGCTGTCATTGGATCGTTTGCATCACATGGTTGCCAGTTACCTAAGTTCATTGGCCTACTTTAAAAGCAGGCCAATTACCCGAGGATAACCTGGGACCACGTGATGTAAACTAATCAATGACAGCTTAGAACTGTCACTGCTTAGCTTACTGTCACGAACCCAAGAATGTAAGTAGAATGATGGTTTTGCTTTTTTACTTATTAGTCTTACTAATGTACTAATGTTTGGTTTTTTTTGTGTTTGTTTTACAGGTTTGTTTGTTGGACTACTTTGGATTCAAGGACTACTCCGATGACGGTATTTTTATTTTCAGTAAAATGGTTAACGGGTTTTGTGTGGGGGGTTTTCATTTCAATTAAAATATTTTTTATGTGTTGCTGGTTTTTTTAACATTTTACTACTGCCTTAGTAATGGCCACTGAAAGATAGACAGCGTCCATTTCTTAAGCAGATAGACAGATACAGTGTGCTTTAGCACAAATATACCAATTTCCCAGCTACTACTTGAATTATGGCATTAGGTAAAACATAACTTTTAATATTTAACTTTAGAATTAGAGTGCCATGAAAGAACGGTAGACGTACAACATTGAATTAGGATAAAAATATGCAGAGTCGGTTAGCGTAGCATTGGAGATGTAAGAGGTATTAACATCTCATGGACGTAATGTGGCTAGCATGTACGGCAGCTGCAGACTGCCTAAAGAGCCTCTGTCCTATGTAGGATAAGATGCAAAAGCTAAACAGCGACTAAGTTAGATTTAAAAAAGCACTAGCCCCCCCCGACATGTTTCACTGCTAAGCAGCGTCTTCAGGGGATAATTCGGGGCTATTACCGGCGCGTGCAGAAAATGCTTCCTGTTATAGTAGGGGAGACACCCCTCGTTGGGTGCATCATCCCCAGTCATAGCCAATAGGATTCACAGTGAGGGACGAGCCCTCATGCTGTGTGATTGGCATGTCGGCTAGCCTTTTTCTTTTTAGTTTTTCCCTCCCCGCTTTCCAAGAGCCATAACTTTTTTATCTTTCCGTCAATAGAGTAGTGTGAGGGCTTATTTTTTGGCGGGACGAGCTGTAGTTTTTATTGGTACCATTTTGGTACATACAACTTTTTGAGCACTTTTTATTAAATTTTTTGGTAGAGCCAAGGTGACCAAAAAACAGCAATTTTGCCATTTTAAATTCTTTATTCTTCACGGCGTTCACCGTGTGAGTTAAATAATGGTATATAGTAGTAGTTTGGACTTTTACAGACACAGCGATACCAATTTTATGTATATTTTTTTTTTTTACATTACTTTAGAGAAAAAATGTGAAAAGGTTTTTTTTTTGGACTTTAAATATTTATTACATTTTTTCCACTAATAATAATTAACTTTTGTTTTTAAACATTTTATTAGTCCACCTAGGGGACTTGAACCAGCAATCAGTAGATAGCTGGTACAATACACTGCAATACTAATGTATTGCAGTATATTGTCATTTTTACAGGCTCCTGTAACAGAGCGATCGCTTTTCCTGTCCGTTAGTCCCGGGTGTCAGCTGTAATACACAGCTGACACCCGTGCAGCGTATGGCATGAGCTCAGAGCATGAGCCCGCTCCATACATCACCCCCCACACCACGACATGCTATGTCGTGGTGCGCGAAGGGGTTAATATGCAGCGGATGGTGCAGAGTGAAAATTACAATTTTCCACTGATATGCCATTTTAATTTCCCCATATGTTTTGCCCAGTTTGTGCCACTGAAGACAAATACCTCATAAAATATTAACCGGGTTCTCCCGGGTATGGCGATGCCATATATGTGGCTGTAAACTGCTGTTTGGGCATGCTGTAGGTCTCAGAAGGGAGGGAGCGGCATTTGGCTTTTGGAGCGCATATTTAGCTTAGTAGTATCTCTGTTTGGCGTTTTGCTGGTATTTTAGTTTATAATGTGGTGGTATATGTAATCTGGGCAGAGTACATCAGGGCATAAGAAGAGGGTATAATAATGGGGTAAATTAATTATAATCCACAGATATGTGGCCAGCGTCACACTGATAAATGGTGCCCAATCTTATCCGCTTTTGGAACATGGCACATTTTGGATCGCCATATTCTGAGCGCCAGAACTTCTTTATTTTTTTCTCCCCCGGAGCTGTGTGTGGGCTTATTTGTTGCGGGACAATCTGTAGTTTTCAATGGTACTCTTTTGGGGTACATGTGATTTTTTTAATCACTTTTTATTCCATTTTTTGGCAAGCAAGGTGACCAAAAACCATCAGTTCTGACAATGTTTTTTATTCTTTTTTTTTTATGGCGTTCACCCTGGGCTATAAATGACCATTTGACTTTATTCTGCGGGTCGGTACGATTACGGCGATACCATATGTATATATTTTTTTATGTTTTGCAGCGTTTGCAAAATAAAATCACTTAGTTATAAAAGAAATTATTTTTTGTGTCACCATTTTCTGAGAGCCATAACTTTTTTATTTTTGAGTAAAAAATGGTGTGTAAGGGCTTGTTTTTTGTGGGACGGGTTGTAGTTTTTATTGGTATCATTTTGGGGTACATGCGACTTTTTGATCACTTTTTATTGTATATTTTGGGAGGAGTGGTGACCAAAAAATAGTGATTCTGGCATTGTTATTTTACTTATTTGTTTTGTAGTGTTCACCGTGTAGCAAAAATAATATTACTGTTTTATAGTTGGGGTCTTTACGAACACGGTGATACTAAATATGTGTACTTTTTTAACGTGTTCATATTTTTCCTATAATAAAAGACTTATTATAGAAAAAAAAGCATTTTTTGTTTATGTAACTTATAACTTTTATTTTTACACTTTTTTAAAACATTTTTATTATCTTTTTTTTTACTTTTTTTTTACTTGTCCTACTAGGGTACATTTAGGGCATGGCCAGTCGTGGCAGAGTTTTTCCGCTGCAAATGTTGGTGCAGATTTGGGGCATATAGGGCATGACCACACGTGGCGGATTTCCTCCGCAACTGTCCGCATCAATGCCGCACAGAATCTGCGTGGCAGATTCTGCTGCGGATCTGCACAAAATGTGCAGTACATTGATGCGGACTAGCTGCTGCGGACTGCGGGAAAAGTGCTTCCCTTCTCCCTATCAGTGCAGGATAGAGAGAAGGGACAGCCCTTTCCCTAGTGAAAGTAAACGATTTTCATACTTACCGGCCGTTGTCTTGGTGACGCGTCCCTCTTTCGGCATCCAGCCCGACCTCCCTGGATGACGCGCCAGTCCATGTGACCGCTGCAGCCTGTGCTTGGCCTGTGATTGGCTGCAGCCGTCACTTACACTGAAACGTCATCCTGGGAGGCCGGACTGGAGACAGACGCAGGGAGTTCTCGGTAAGTATGAACTTATATGTTTTTTTACAGATACATGTATATTGGGATCGGTAGTCACTGTCCCGGGTGCAGAAACAGTTACTGCCGATCGCTTAACTCTTTCAGCACCCTGGACAGTGACTATTTACAGACGTCTCCTAGCAACGCTCCCGTCATTACGGGAGCCCCATTGACTTCCTTAGTCTGGCTGTAGACCTAGAAATACATAGGTCCAGCCAGAATGAAGAAATGTCATGGTAGTAAAACCAATACGCTCCGCAGCACACATAATATCTGCGGACTTCATTGCGGAATTTTGACTCTCCATTGAAGTCAATGGAGAAATTCCGCCATGAGTCCGCCACTGCTCCGCAACAGACAGAGCATGCTGCGGACACCAAATTCCGCTCCGCAGCCTATGCTCCGCAGCGGAATTTTACGCCTCGTCTAAACGAACACTGCTAAATTAAAGTGTAAGTCAATGGACAAACGGCACCGCTGCAGATTAACGCTGCGGAGTGTCCGCAGCGGAATTTAAGTGAAATTCCGCCACGTGTGAACCCAGCCTTACGCAGCGAATCTGCACCAACAGTTGCATATTTGACAGGTAATTCAGACGTTGCAGAAAAGACAGGAGACTTGCCACAGATTTCAGTTTTTGCATTGCAAAGGCTGAAATCCGCAGTGAAATTCCGCTTCTTCTCCGCAACAGTCAGTGCATGCTGCGGAGGGAAAGTTCCGCACCGCAGCCTATGGTCCGCAGCGGAGTTTTCCGCAACATCTGAACTAACGTGCCTAAAAATGTATTGAAACAACTGTAAAAAACGGCCGCAGGAGAATTCCACTGCGGACTGTCCGCAGTGGAATTCCACAGCAATTCCGCCACGTCTGGCCGTGCCCCTAGACTTGCAGCTCTGATCCCTGATAGAACATTAGGCTTCCGTACATAGCAGCCCGGAGGCCATTGTCTGGCCTCCAGTTGCCGTGACAAGTATCGCCAGCCCCCGCAAATGCATGTGGGGGCTGCCGATCTGCTGTAAACCTCTTAAATGCGGCGATCCCAATCGACCGCCGCATCGAAGGGGTTAATTTCCGATTTCAGCGGCGATGGGCCGCTGATCGGCAACACGGAAAGCAGGGCAGATACCCTGCACAGTTAACCACGCGGCGGTTAAGGCCATGTTCTGACGTGGCAGAATTTTTCCGCTGAAAATGTTGCTGCTGATTCTTTGCGAATTTGCAGTAACATTTTCATATTTGACAGGTAATTCAGATGTTGTGGATATCACAGTAGACTTGCTGCACATTTCAGCCTTTGCAATGCAAATGATGAGATCCGCAGTGAAACGTCTGAAAAGAAGCCTCAAAAGAAGCTCCAAATTTCATTCTCAGCTTCAAAAACGCCTGAAAATCAGAGGCTGTTTTCTCTGAAATCAGCTCCGTATTTTTTGTTTTTTGTTAAGCGTGTGAACATACCCTAAGAGCATGTGCACACGATAACGACCATTACATCTGAAATTACGGAGCTGTTTTCAGAAGAAAACAGCTCCGTAATTTCAGACGTAATTGCATGTACTCGCATTTTGCGAGGCGTCTTCGACGGCCGTAATTTGGTGCTGTTCTTCATTGGATTCAATGAAAAACGGCTCAAATTACGTCCAAAGTAGTGTCCTGCACTTCTTTGATGAGGCAGTCATTTACGCGTCGTCAATTGACAGCGACACGTAAAATGACAGGTCGTCGGAACAGTACGTCGGCAAACCCATTCAAATGAATCGGCAGATGTTTGCCGACGTAATGGAGCTGTATTTTCAGGCGTAAATCGAGGCATAATACGTCTCGTTTACGCCTGAAAATAGGTCGTGTGAACCCAGACTAACTGTTAAAGCACGAACTTAACTGCACTCCCAGGTGCGCGAAGTTACTGCTCACCTGGACATGCATTTACGCCAAGTTGCGGGAAGGGGTTAATATAGCAGATTCATATATATATATAAGTGTGCTAAAAAAGGGGTCAGGAGCGGGAACTTTATCACTACATATGTAGCTGAAGTATCCATTCATGAATTTAGGAAGGCAAGGTGTAATAGTGTTTATATTGGTAGTCATCTTTACCTAAACTGATATAACTACACCGCGTTCCAAATTATTATACAAATGTTATTTTTCGCTGATTTTCCTAAATAGTCGATGCAAATGACAGTCAGTATAATCTTCAAGCCATCAACCGTTGGAGTATAATGCAAATTTTATTGAACAAATCACCTAATGATAACAGATTTTTTTTTAGAAGTAAAAAACTCAAAATGCACTGTTTCAAATTATTATGCACAACAGAGATCAAAACATTTTAAAGGTTGTAAAGAGAACTAAAATGGTAATTTGTTGAATTTGCAGCATCAGGAGGTCATGTTTACAGAAATCAAAAGCTCTTTCAATCACAAAAAAATGAACAGGCCAAGTTACATGTTAACATAGGACCCCTTCTTTGATATCACCTTCACAATTCTTGCATCCATTGAATTTGTGAGTATTTGGACAGTTTCTGCTTGAATATCTTTGCAGGATGTCAGAATAACCTCCCAGAGCTTCTGTTTTGATGTGAACTGCCTCCGACCCTCGTAGATATTCTGCTTGAGGATGCTCCAAAGGTTCTCAATAGGGTTGAGGTCAGGGGAACATGGGGGCCACGCCATGATTTTCTCTCCTTTTATACCCATAGCAGCCAATGGCACAGAGGTATTCTTTGCAGCATGAGATGGTGCATTGTCATGCATGAAGATAATTTTGCTATGGAAGGCACGGTTCTTCTTTTTGTACCACAGAAGAAAGTGGTCAGTCATAAACCCTACGTACTTTGCAGAGGTCATTTTCACACCGTCAGGGACCCTAAAGGGGCCTACCAGCTCTCTCCCCATGACTCCAGCCCAAAACATGACTCCGCCACCTCCTTGCTGACGTCGCAGCCTTGTTGGGACATGGTGGCCATTCACCAACCATCCACTACTCCATTCATCTGGACCATCCAGGGTTGCACGGCACTCAACAGTAAACAACACGGTTTGAAAATTAGTCTTCATGTATTTCTGAGCCCACTGCTTGTGAACATTGTTTAGGGGTGGCCGAATAATAGCTTTATGCACACTTGCAAACCTCTGGAGGATCCTACAACTTGAGGTTCGCGGGACTTCAGAGGCACCAGCGGCTTCAAATACCTGTTTGCTGCTTTGCAATGGCATTTTAGTAGCTGCCCTCCTAATCCTATTAATTTGTCTGGCAGAAACCTTCCTCATTATACCTTTATCTGAACGAACCCGTCTGTGCTCTGAATCAGCCACAAATCTTTTCACAGTACGATGATCACGCTTAAAGAGGCTCTGTCACCAGATTTTGCAACCCCTATCTGCTATTGCAGCAGATCGGCGCTGCAATGTAGATTACAGCAACGTTTTTATTTTTAAAAAACGAGCATTTTTGGCCAAGTTATGACCATTTTTGTATTTATGCAAATGAGGCTTGCAAAAGTACAACTGGGCGTGTGGAAAAGTAAAAGTACAACTGGGCGTGTATTATGTGCGTACATCGGGGCGTTTTTACTTCTTTTACTAGCTGGGCGTTCTGACGAGAAGTATCATCCACTTCTCTTCAGAACGCCCAGCTTCTGGCAGATCATGCTGTGACGTCACTTCCCCAGGTCCTGCATCGTGTCAGACGAGCGAGGACACATCGGCACCAGATGATTCTGCAGCAGCATCGGCGTTTGCAGGTAAGTCGATGTAGCTACTTACCTGCAAACGCTGATGCTGCTGCAGAATCAACTGTAGCCTCTGGTGCCGATGTGTCCTCGCTCGTCTGACACGATGCAGGACCTGGGGAAGTGACGTCACAGCGTGATCTGCCAGAAGCTGGGCGTTCTGAAGAGAAGTGGATGATACTTCTCGTCAGAACGCCCAGCTAGTAAAAGAAGTAAAAACGCCACGATGTACGCACATAATACACGCTCGTTTTTAAAAAATAAAAACGTTACTGTAATCTACATTGCAGCGCCGATCTGCTGCAATAGCAGATAGGGGTTGCAAAATCTGGTGACAGAGCCTCTTTAAGTTTTCTTGAAATATCCAATGTTTTCATACCTTGTCCAAGGTATTGCACTATTTAACGCTTTTCGGCAGCAGAGAGATCCTTTTTCTTTCCCATATTGCTTGAAACCTGTGGCCTGCTTAATAATGTGGAACGTCCTTCTTAAAGGGAATGTGTTGTTAGCAAAAAATGTTTTTTTTTTTTTAGTTAAACAATTAGTGTGTGGGTGATTAAACATTGTTCTAATTTTTTTTTTTTCACGAGTCAGGAAATATTATAAATTGGATTCAATTGGATTGTAATTTATAATATTTCCCATTGCTGGTCACTAGATGGAGCAATTCCCAAAATTGCAGCATTGCATGTGGTAAAGCAACCACATTGCTTTATTTGCTGCAAAATTGGGAAAAAATCCCTCGCTCTAGTGAGCTCTCAGAATCCACCCCTCCTTTATCCTGGCTAGTGCCGGGAGAAACGAGGGGATTGAACGGTCAAACCTCCTACACTGTGTGTCGCCATTTTTTGAGCTAACACACAGTGTAGTAGGTTAACATACACTAGTGTAAACACAGTAAAACACGAACATACATAGAAATCACTTACCTGCTCCAGTCGCCGCCGCTCCCTCCGGACCGTCCGCTCCGTCTGCTGCCGCTGCTCCATGTGCACAAGTCCGGAAGCCGCGACCGGAAGTAGTAATCTTACTGTCCGGCCGCGACTTCCGGTCCACAGGAAAATGGCGCCGGACGGCGCGCATTTCAAATTGGACTGTGTGGGAGCGGCGCATGCGCCGTTCCCACACAGACGGCGTACACCATAGTGGATGGAACGGGCCCCGTTCGCAGTCCCTATGGGACTGGAGCTGCCGTATTCCATGTCTGTATGTGTCATTAATCGACACATACAGAAATGGAAAAAAAAAATGGCAGCACCCATAGGGAAGAAAAAGTGTAAAAATAAAAAAAGTAACACACAAACACACAAATAAATACAAACGTTTTTAATAAAACACTAACATCAAACTGATATAAAAAAAATTTTTGTGGCGACACTGTTCCTTTAAGTAGTTTTCTTTTGATTGGGCACACCTGGCAAACTAATTATCACAGGTGTCTGAGATTGATTACGATGATCCAAAGAGCCCTAAGGGTATGTTCACACGTAGTCAACCAAAACGTCTGAAAATCCAGAGCTGTTTTCAAGGGAAAACAGACCCTGCTTTTCAGACGTTTTTTTACCAACTCGCATTTTTACCAACTCGTTTTTTTACCAACTCGTTTTTGGAGCTGTTTTCATTGGAGTCTATGAGAAAACAGCTCCAAAAACGTCCAAAGAAGTGTCCTGCACTTCTTTTGACGAGGCTGTATTTTTACGCGTCGTCGTTTGACAGCTGTCAAACGACGACGCGTAAATAACAGGTCGTCTGCACAGTACGTCGGCAAACCCATTCAAATGAATGGGCAGATGTTTGCCGACGTATTGGAGCCGTATTTTCAGACGTAAAACGAGGCATAATACGCCTCGTATACGTCTCAAATTTGGCCGTGTGAACATACCCTAAGGGTATGTTCACACGCTGAGAGGCAGTTACGTGTGAAAAGACAGACTGTTAACAGCTGCCTCGTTTCACACGTAAAAGCTCCTCCTCGTAATTTACGAGGCGTCTGAGACGCTCGTAAACCTTGAGCCGTGCTTCATTGATTTCAATGAAGAACGGCTCAAATTACGTGGCAAAGAAGTGCCCTGCACTTCTTTGCCGAGGCAGTAAATTTACGGGTCGTCGTTTGACAGCTGTCAAACGACGACTCGTAAATAACAGGTCGTCTGCACAGTACGTCGGCAAACCCATTCAAATGAATGGGCAGATGTTTGCCGACGTATTGTAGCCCTATTTTCAGACGTAAAACGAGGCATAATACGCCTCGTATACGTCTGAAATTTGGCCGTGTGAACATACCCTAAGGGTATGTTCACACGTAGTCAACCAAAACGTCTGAAAATCCAGAGCTGTTTTCAAGGGAAAACAGACCCTGCTTTTCAGATGTTTTTTACCAACTCGCATTTTTACCAACTCATTTTTTTACCAACTCGTTTTTGGAGCTGTTTTCATTGGAGTCTATGAGAAAACAGCTCCAAAAACGTCTGAAAGAAGTGTCCTGCACTTCTTTTGACGAGGCTGTATTTTTACGAGTCGTCGTTTGACAGCTGTCAAACGACGACGCGTAAATAACAGGTCGTCTGCACAGTACGTCGGCAAACCCATTCAAATGAATGGGCAGATGTTTGCCGACGTATTGCAGCCCTATTTTCAGACGTAAAACGAGGCATAATACGCCTCGTATACGTCTGAAATTTGGCCGTGTGAACATACCCTAAGGGTATGTTCACACGCTGAGAGGCAGTTACGTGTGAAAAGACAGACTGTTAACAGCTGCCTCGTTTCACACGTAAAAGCTCCTCCTCGTAATTTACGAGGCGTCTGAGACGCTCGTAAACCTTGAGCCGTGCTTCATTGATTTCAATGAAGAACGGCTCAAATTACGTGGCAAAGAAGTGCCCTGCACTTCTTTGCCGAGGCAGTAAATTTACGGGTCGTCGTTTGACAGCTGTCAAACGACGACTCGTAAATAACAGGTCGTCTGCACAGTACGTCGGCAAACCCATTCAAATGAATGGGCAGATGTTTGCCGACGTATTGTAGCCATATTTTCAGACGTAAAACGAGGCATAATACGCCTCGTATACGTCTGAAATTTGGCCGTGTGAACATACCCTAAGACACAATACCATCCATGAGTTTAATTGAAAAACTAATAATGAAATGTTTATGACACTTAAATCCAATGTGCATAATAATTTGGAACACGGTGTAATAAATAGCTGAATATATTTTTTAAAACATTTTATTCCCATTGCTTACACAGTGTCAACATATTTGCAGTGCTGTACCGAATTTCTCTATCTCACATATGCACACTGTGGTCAATTTAATACAAAACCAATTAACCCATCAGTATATTTCTGGTGATTTCTTGATAATAGAGGGAAATACTTATTAACAAACAGTATATGAAAGGGCATCTATAACCCGTAAGAACTCATGATATTAGGGCAACTATTAACCCCTTCCCGACGTAAACAACTTTCAGATTTTTATTTTCGTTTTTTCCTCTCCACATTCCAGAAGCCATAACGTCTTTATTTTTCCGTCGATATATAACTATGAGGGCTTGATTTTTGCGGGACGAGTTGTAGTTTTTTGTAGCATCATTTATTTTGCCGTATAATGTACTAGGAAACGGGAAAAAAATATTTGTGGGGTAGAAAATGAAAAAAAACAGCGATTACTCCATCGTTTTTTGCGCGCTGTTTTTACGGAATTCACTGTGCAATTAAAACAACATGTTAACTTTATTCTGCGGGTCAATACGATTACGGCGATACCAAATATGTATAGTTTTTTCTATATTTTACTACTTTTACAATTAAAAACCTAAGTGTAAAAAAGAAAATTAATTTTGCGTCGCCAAATTCCGAGAGCCAACTTTTTTATTTTTCCATCGATTAAGTGGTATGAGGGCTTATTTTTTGTGGCATACGCTGTCGTTTTTAATAATTTCATTTTGGTGTAAATGCGACGGTTTGATCACTTTTTATTTCATTTTTTGTGGGAGATTAGGTGACCAAAAAATAGACATTCAGGTGTTTACATTTTATTTTTTTTACGGCGTTCACCGTGCAGGTTAATTAATGATATATTGTAATAGATCAGACTTTTACGGACGCGGCAACACCAATTATGTATATTTATTATTTTTTTTTACTATGCTCTAGGGGGAAAATGGTAAAAGGGGGGTTTTTTGAACTTTAAATTTTTTTATTTTTTTTTTACACAAAAAAAAACGTTATTTAACTCATTTTGACTTTTTTTATTAGCCCCCTAGGGGAATTCAACCAGCGATCGTTAGATCGCTTGCACGATATACTGCAATACTAATGTATTGCAGTATATCGTGATTCTGACAGCCATCTATTAAGCCCTGCCAGAGGCAGGACTTAATAGGTGTACAAAGATGGCAGACCTGGGGGTCTTCATTAGGCCCCCAGGCAGCCATAGCAACCATCGTCCCCCCCGCGATTGCTTTGCGGGGGGCGCGATGAGCATTTAGTGGGGGTCGCCCCCCTCTTTCTCACGATTTAAATGCTGCGGTCGGTATTGACCGCGCCATTTAACTAGTTAAACTAGCGGGATCGCGCTCAAGCGCGATGCCGCTAGTTACTCTCAAGTGTCGGCTGTAACATATAGCCGACACCAGCATCATATGGAGCGAGCTCACTGCGTGAGTCCGCTCCATGCTTTCCCTTCCTGGCTATAACGTAACTGTATGTCATATGTCAGGAAGGGGTTAAATCCCCTTGGGCTTTTCTACACTCACTAAATGAACCCATTTCCACATCCTACCATACACTTGTTAAGGGTACCTCATAGATGTGCTTTATGATGTCATATGTGTTAGGGCACGGCCAGACGTGGCGGAATTGCTGTGGAATTCCGCTGAGAACAGTCCACAGTGGAATTCTCCAGCGGCCGTTTTTTACAATTGTTCCAATACATTTTTAGGAAAGTTAGTTCAGACGTTGCGGAAAACTCTGCTGCGGACCATAGGCTGCAGTGCAGAATTTTCCCTCTGCAGCATGCGCTGACTGTTGAGGAGAGTTTTTCCGCTGCAAATGTTGGTGCAGATTCGGGGCAATTACGCAAAGAATCTGCACCAACATTTGCATATTTGACAAGTAATTCAGACGTTGCAGAAAACACAGCGGACTTGCCACAGATTTCAGTTTTTGCATTGCAAAGGCTGAAATATGCAGTGAAATTCTGCGTCTTCTCCGCAACGTCATGAGCATGCTGCGGAGGGAAAATTCTGCACTGCAGCCTAATTTCTGCATAGTAATTTTCCGCAACGTCTGAACTAAGTTTCCTGAAAAATATATAGAAACAAATGTAAAAAACGGCTGCTGCAGAATTCAACTGCGGACTGTCCGCAGCGGAATTCAACAGCAATTCCGCCACGTCTGAACGTGCCCTTATTCTTTATATTGTTATACTCAAATATCTCCACTATTTTTAGCCTCTCTAACTTGCATTCCTCAAGTCTACATTTTTAACTAGTTGTCTGTAACTACACAAAACCATGGAAAGGGTCTGTTAACTTAATACATGTGTTACTTAAAGTTTATTTAGTAAAGAGTTGCTAAAATAACAGTTAAAACACTAAACAATACAGAGAATGTGCATTGAAGACACACACAAGAGCACTGTACTTGTATTTATATAGAGCTTTTGTAGGTAAGCATGTGACTGGATAAATGACACTGCAGGGAACCTTCAAGCTGAAGAAAGGGAAAAATTGTTTGGAACAATTTGCATTAGTTCAAGGGCAACCTTGAGCACTTTACAGATGGTTTATTGCCATTCTTGTTCTGGTTAAGCTGTCTTTCATGTCAAAAGTCTTTTCCTGCTTTCTGATCAACAGGAAGAATTGCGGCTGCCATGCTGTTCACCTAAGCTCCTGCAGGGGCTCTTTTCCTTTGATCACTGATATCGTTTGCAATCAAGTTAAAATAGGGGGATGCTGTGATAAGCCGAGCTTCTGACAGTGAACAAGAATTTTCCCTTTCCATTTAAACAACTTCTTTTCTTTTCAGATCTTGGGAACAGTTAATCTCAAGACAGAAGAACCAGTGTTAAAGACTGATGTAAGAACGAGGGTGTCTCACTTT
This sequence comes from Rhinoderma darwinii, assembly GCF_050947455.1. Lineage (NCBI taxonomy): Eukaryota > Metazoa > Chordata > Amphibia > Anura > Rhinodermatidae > Rhinoderma > Rhinoderma darwinii. Next base: position 154,256,388 of record NC_134687.1, on the reverse strand, counting down.
TTTTTTTAAGAATAAGATATTAACAATTGGAAGCCTAGATAGTTTGTAAGAAATTTAGTAAAGGTTGGAAATAAGGCTAAGGAATGCAGAGTGCCTACTTTATGGCTTTTTATACAGAATTAAGATTTAACTGTTTCTTACAAATTCTTAACTGCTACTTCAGACACTTATTTCACACTTATTTCATGCGTCATTCTGAAATTGTTTAATCTGAAATGCATTTATTCATTTTATCTGTGTGTATTATTTTACTGTTTAAAGGGTGATATATTTTAGGTTTTCTGAAAATCTCCTGTTCATATAAGAAAAATGTAGGTTTGCAGATAGGAACAGGGCCTAAAATTACCAAAGTAAACCCATTGTTTATTTAATTTATTACATTTTTTAAATAGTTCTTGAATGGTGCTGTTATTAGTTATTGAAGTCCCTTTATTAATAAAGCACATTCATATAAATGTATATATCTATCTATGCATATGTATATATATATATATATATATATATATATTCGTCCAATAAGAGACAGCACTCCAATTTGTGATAGGAAAAAACGGCTTTTTATTAGCCCCTGTGCACAGGGGCTAATAAAAAGCCGTTTTTTCCTATCACAAATTGGAGTGCTGTCTCTTATTGGATGAATATTGAGGATCTGGGAGCAGTGATCGGGCTCCTGGGACGTGCACCCACCTTTATTCCTGACTGGTGCTGCTGGATGGTGGACATTCTATATATATATATATATATATATATATATATATATATATATATATATACACACAGTCGAGTCACATTATTATGACCACCTCCTACTTTCGAAGTCAGTTGCGCGGAGCCCATGTAGGAAGTGATGTGTCGTGGGCTGGCGGTGTGCATAAGGCTGTCTGAACACATGTAACTCATTGTTGCTATGGGTAAAAGCGGCAATTTATCAGAGTTACAAAAAGGGATGATTATTGGCTTTTGGGCCAAGGGTGGCAGCATTTTTCAAACAGCGCAGTTTGTGAACTGTTCGGGTACCGCTGTGGTGAAAGTGTATCGTGAGTGGACAAATGGCACCTTTGGGAATAACTGATGTGGAAACTGTGGAGCACCACGTGCCATTGATGTGGGAGGTGAACGTCGGCTACGAAGGTGCGCGAGGGCCAAACGATCATCTTTGAAATGTTTCTACACCTTGATTGGAGTCCACCTGTGGCAAATTCATTTGATTGGACATGATTTGGAAAGACACACCCCTGTCTATATAAGGTCTCACAGCTGACAATGCATATCAGAGCAAAAACCAAGCAATGAGGAGGAAAGAACTGCCTATAGAGCTCAGAGACAGGATTCTGTGGAGGCACTTATCTGGAGAAGAGTACAACAAAAATTTCTACTGCACTGAAAGTTCACAAGAGCACAGTGGCCTCCATAATTCTTAAATGGAAGAACTTTGAAACAACCAGGACTCTTCCTAGAGCTGGAAGCCAAACCAATCTAAGTAATCTGGGGAGAAGGGCCTTGGCAAGATAGGTGACCAAGAACCCAATGGTCACACTAAGGGTATGTTCACACGGCCTATTTTCGGCCATTTTTCAGGCGGTAAACGCCCGAAAAATGGCAGAAAAATCGGAAGCAGAACGCCTCAAACATCTGCCCATTGATTTCAATGGGAAAACAGCGTTCTGTTACGCGTAAAAAAATGGCCGCGAAAAAGAAGTGCAGGACACTTCTTGGGACGTTTTTGGAGCCGTTTTCCATAGACTCTATTGAAAAAAGCTCCAAAAACGGCCGTAAAAAATGCAGCAAAAACCGCAGTGAAAATCACGAGTGGCATAAAAAACTTCTGAAAATCAGGAGCTGTTTGCTCTTGAAAACAGCTCCGTATTTTGAGACGTTTTTGACTCTGCGTGTGAACATACCCTTACTGAGCTTCATAGATCCTGTTTGCAGATGAGTGAAACTTCCAGAAGGTCAACCACCACGGAAGTACACCCCCAACCTGGCCTTTATGGCAGAGTGACCAGAAAGAAGCCACATAAAATCCCGCCAGAAGTTTGCAAAAGGGAACCTAAAGGACTCTTAGGCTGGGTTCACACGACCTATTTTTTTACGTAAAGGAGGTGTTTTACGCCTCGAATTACGTCTGAAAAAACGGCTCCAATACATCGGCAAACATCTGCCCATTACTTTCAATGGGCATTACAAGGTACTGTGCCGACGACCTGTCATTTTACGCGTCACTGTCAAAAGACGGCACGTAAAATTACAGCCTCGTCAAAAGAAGTGCAGGACACTTTTTTGGATGTAATTGGAGCCTTTTTTCATTGACTCCAAAGAAGAACAGCTCCAAATTACGTCCGTAAAGGAAGCCCCGCAAAACGCGAGTACATTCAATTACGTCTGAAATTCAGGAGGAGTCTACCCAACCTTTTGGATCCATGTGTGATTGACTTACAGTCAACCACTTTTTCTAACACTATAAAAAAAAGATTTCCAGACACACTTTTGGCATGTCTGCTTCATAGAAACCTATGGGTACTGTATGTCTAGAGCACATTTTTTCCCAGGCATATACACCTGACTTATTTTGGTATGAATATAGGCAGAGCAATATTTAAAAAAAATAATAATAAAGAGGCTCTGTCACCAGATTTTGCAACCCCTATCTGCTATTGCAGCAGATAGGCGCTGCAATGTAGATTACAGTAACGTTTTTATTTTTAAAAAACGAGCATTTTTGGCCAAGTTATGACCATTTTTGTAATTATGCAAATGAGGCTTGCAAAAGTCCAAGTGGGTGTGTTTAAAAGTAAAAGTCCAAGTGGGCGTGTATTAGGTGCGTACATCGGGGCGTTTTTAATACTTTTACTAGCTGGGCGCTGTGAAGAGAAGTAACATCCTCTTCTCTTCAGAACGCCCAGCTTCTGACAGTGCAGATCTGTGACGTCACTCACAGGTCCTGCATCGTGACGGCAGCAGAGGCTACAGTTGATTCTGCAGCAGCATCAGCGTTTGCAGGTAAGATCGACTTACCTGCAAACGCTGTTGCTGCTGCAGAATCAACTGTAGCCTCTGGTGCCGATGTGGCCGTCACGATGCAGGACCTGTGAGTGACGTCACAGATCTGCACTGTCACAAGCTGGGCGTTCTGAAGAGAAGAGGATGTTACTTCTCATCAGAGCGCCCAGCTAGTGAAAGTATTAAAAACGCCCCGATGTACGCACATAATACACACCCACTTGGACTTTTACTTTTAAACACACCCACTTGGACTTTTGCAAGCCTCATTTGCATAACTACAAAAATGGTCATAACTTGGCCAAAAATGCTCGTTTTTTTAAAATAAAAACGTTACTGTAATCTACATTGCAGCGCCTATCTGCTGCAATAGCAGATAAGGGTTGCAAAATCTGGTGACAGAGCCTCTTTAAGGCCTCATTCACACACAACATTTGTGTGGTAAAAAAAAAACATAGCAGAAAATGCAAGTTTAAGGTCAAGATCACACACACTATTTGTGGCAGTTTTGGTGTTAAGGATCTGCCAGGCACAGCTTCTGTATCCACGCCCATAGGTAATCAGACTGCACCTGCTTCTATGTCTGTGAGACTGACTCCATCTTCCACCACTCAGGATGGCAGGCTTAGGAGCGGGAGAGCATATCACAGCCTGGCCAGACGGAGCTAGCTCCCGCCCTCTGTCTATTTATACCTGCCTTTCCTGTTCCTCCTTGCTTGTGATTCTTCTCTGTTGGTTTCCTGGCCCTGCTGCAGCTTCTTGAACTACTTGTCCCTGCTTCGTATTGACCCTGGCTTACTGACTACTCTCCTGCTCTGCGTTTGGTACCTCGTACACTCCTGGTTTGACTCGGCTTGTTCACTACTCTCCTGCTCTGCGTTTGGCACCTCGTACTCTCCTGGTTTGACTCGGCTCGTTTACTACTCTTGTTGCTCACGGTGTTGCCATGGGCAACTGCCCCGTTTCCCTTTGTTCTGTGTTTCCTTGTCTGGTTGTCTGTCGTGCACTTACTGAGTGTAGGGACCGTCGCCCAGTTGTATCCCGTCGCCTAGGACGAGTCATTGCAAGTAGGCAGGGACTGAGTGGCGGGTAGATTAGGGCTCACTTGTCTGTTTCCCTATCCCTGTCATTACATTTGGGCTCTGTTTTTGAGCCAAGCACAGGAGTGGATATAAAAGAAAGGAGATGCATCAGTCTTTTCTTTATACTTTTCGCTACCTTTGTATCCATTTTTGGCTTTGGTTGTAAAATCTGAGCTAAAAACTTCCACAAAAACTACATCAAAATTGTGTGTGATCCTGGCCTAAAGTAGTATCACACGCAGTCTGTTGTGACCCAAAGTCAAAAGTCGATCCAAAAGGAAGGAAAAGTATGAAGAATAGACGAAGGCTGGATTCACATGAGCATGTTCGGTCCGTAAAGGACGGAACATATTTCGGCCGCATGTCCCGGACCGAACACACTGCAGGGAGCCGGGCTCCTAGCATCATAGATATGTACGATGCTAGGAGTCCCTGTCTCGCTGCGGGACAACTGTCCCGTACTGTAATCATGTTTTCAGTATGGGACAGTAGTTCCACGGAAAGGCAGGGACTCCTAGTGTCGTACATAACTATAATGCTAGGAGCCCGGCTCCCTGCAGTGTGTTCGGTCCGGGACTTGTGGCCGAAATACGTTCCGTCCTTTACGGACTGAACATGCTTGTGTGAAGCCAGCCTTATGCATTTCATATCTTTTGTGTCCACTCCTTTGTTTGGCTAAAAAAAAACGGAGCCAAAAACTGCACCAAAAACTCCATCAAAACCGTGTGTAATCTTGACCATAGGCTGGAATCACACATGCAGTTTATTGTGTAGTTTGAGGTGCAGTTTATGATGCAGTTTTTTAAGACAAAGCCAACAATGGATTCAAAAGGAATGGAAAGGAAAAAAGAAAAACTTTGGCTATACAAAAACTGCACCTCAAACTGCTTAAAAACCTGCATGTGTGATTCCAACCTAATGTGCACTTTTTGCTTTTTTCGTTCAAGGAAATGTTCTACATTTCATACATGTGTATGACACATAAAGACTGCACATGCACTTTTAGGCCGGTTTCACACGCAACGTTCTGATGCGTTTTCGGTTGATGTGGGTTTTTTTTGTCCAAAAACGCTACGACCAGGTGTTAGTTTAAAATACATAGTAAGATATAAAAAGGTCTACATATATAGCATTTTGCTTGTAGTCATTTTGCAGTGCTTTTGGGCTCAGCTGAGCTTTTATCAAAGAGCAGCATACACTAAGGGCGGATTTACACGAGCGTGTGCATTTGGGTGCGCAAAGAACGCTGCGTTTTGCGTGCGCAAAAGGCACTTAACAGCTCCATGTGTCATCGCCATATGATGCGCGACTACGTGATTTTCGCGCAGCCGCCATCATTATGACACTGTTTGTATGTTTGTAAACAGAAAAGCACGTGGTGCTTTTCTGTTTTCAATCATGCTTCTTACTGCTGTTGCGCGAATCACGCGCGTCCCACGGAAGTGCTTCCGTGTGGTGCGCGTGATTTTAACGCACCCATTGATTTCAATGGGTGCATGATGCGCGAGAAACGCAGAAATATAGGACATGTCGTGAGTTTTACGCAGCGGATACCCGCTGCGTAAAAATCACGGACTGTCTGCACGGCCCCATAGGCTAACATAGGTCCGTGCGACGCGCGTGAAAATCACGCGCCTTGCACGGACGTATTACACGCTCGTGTAAATCCGCCCTAAGGCCACTTTTATACAGCAATATTTTGGTCAGTATTTGATGAGTATTTAGCATCTGTATTTGGAAGCCAAAACTAGGAGTGGAACCTACACAGAAAAAAAGTATAATAGAAAGATTTGCACCTCTTCCATGCATTGAGCCCACTCCTAGTTTTGGCTTACAAATACTGATGCAACATACTGACCAAATACTGACCAAAATACTGCCGTGTGAAAGCAGCCTTAGGCCTGACTCATACAAACCTGTTCGTTTTGCGTCCGCAAAAAATGTACACGTTTATCATGCGTTGCAGTTCCGTGTGGCGTCCGTGTGTGTTCCATGTGGCATCAGTTGTTGATGTCTGTTTATGTACACATTTCTTATTTGAAATTTTTTTTTCTCTTAATTGCTTATGAACTTGTGTGTGAATCACAGACAGCGCATGGATGTGTGTCCGTGTCCTGTCCGTGATTTTCACGCACCCATTGACTTCAATGGGTGCGTAATTTTTAAAAAACGCACAAGTATAGGACATGCATCAAGCTTCACAGTGTATCTGCCCTGAACACTGCAGGGAATACTGCCCAAAAAAACGCACCACAACTGCTTTTGCGGAAATCAGAGCGGGAAAAAAATAATAATAATTCATACTTACCCCCCCCCTCCCTCTCTTCTGTGCATAGTCCGACCTCCTGGGATGACATTGCAGGTCATGTGACCACTGCAGCCTGTGATCGGCTGCAGTGGTTACATGGAATGAAACGTCATCCCAGGAGGCCAGACTGGCAAAGAAGCGGGAAACTCTGGGTAAGTATAACTTTTTTTTTGCTTACTTGCGATTATTGCGGCGGATTTGCTGCGATTCTGCCGCAAATGTTGCAACAAACACCACTTTGTTGCGGGTTTAAGCACTCCATTGAATTTAATAGGGAAAAACCCCTAACACAAGAGCTGCGATTCCGCAGAATTAATTGACATGCTGCGGCTGAAAAAAAAAACGCACCTCAGGTCAATTTATGTACGTTTTTTTCGTCAGCTTTTTATTCCGCTGTGTGGGGTTGAGATTTGTTGAAATCTCACCCACACTGATGCTACTGTAATACGCTGCAGATTTTCCGTAATGACATCCATTGCGGAAAATCTGCAGTGTTTACGTCTAGTGTGATCCTACCCTAAATAAAAACCCGCTTGAAACGCATGGTTTCACCAAAAAAAACTGAAACAAAAAAAATGCTGTGTAGGAGATTGTAATTGAGGGCTTAAAGCAATAGCTCATATAATCATCCTTTAGAATACTCATAATTCTTTTTTAACCCCCAAAGGAAAAAAGGCATGTTTGTCTAGACGACCGAATACTACATTGAATTGGTATTACCAGTTATATGCACTGTGCGGTCGCTACATTTACCATTATTAACCCCTTCCCGCGATTGGGCGTAACTGTACGTCCAAATTCCAAGTGAGTTCCCACTTTCGGGCGTACAGTTACGCCCGGCAGATAAAGCGAGCACAGGAGCTGTGCGCGCTTTATCTTCAGCGGCTGTCAGCTGTTAGGGTATGTTCACACGACAGCGTCCGTAACGGCTGAGATTACGGAGATGTTTCCGCCTGAAAACATAACCGTAATTTCAGCCATAACGGCATGTGCAGGCGCTTGAATGCCGCGTCCATTACGGACGTAATTGGCGCTGCTATTCATTGGAGTCAATGAATAACGGCTCCAATTACGGCCAAAGAAGTGACAGGTCACTTCTTTGACGCAGGCGTCTATTTACGTGCCGTCATTTGACAGCGGCGCGTAAATATACGCCTCGTGTGAACAGACAAACGTCTGCCCATTGCTTTCAATGGGCAGATGTTTGTCAGCGCTATTGAGGCGCTATTTTCGGACGTAATTCGGGGCAAAAACGCCCGAATTACGTCCGTAATTAGTGAGTGTGAACATACCCTTATACACAGCTGACATGCCGCTGCAATGGCTGCGTTGGCTGTTACCGCCGATTGCAGCCGTTTAACCCCTTCAATGCGGCTGTCAATGACGTCCGCCGCATTGAAGTGGTTTACAGAGGGAGGGAGCTCCCTCTGTACCCCCCGGGCCTCCCCGCGATGGATCGCGGGTGGCGATTGTTGCTATGGCAACCAGGAAGCCGTTACTAGGCAGGACCTAATCGGCTAACTGTCAAATGAAAAATGACAGTTACGATGCTCTGCACTACATAAGTAGTACAGTGCATCGTAGCGGGGATCAGAAGACCAGATCTTCAAGTCCCCAGGTCAGTATAAAAGAAAAAGTGAAAAATGTAAAAAAAAATGTGAAAGAAAAATAAATAAATAAAAGTTAATAAATAATAAATAAATAATAAAAACAACACTTGCCCTGTTTCCCTGATCAACTCCTTTATTATTAGAAAAAAAATGAAAACATGAAAAAAATATATACATAATAGGTATTGCCGCGTTCAGGACGGCTTGATCTATAAAAATATCACATTATTTTTACCGCACGGTGAACACCGTAAAAATTTTTAATAAAAAAGAATGACAGTATTTTATTTTTTGGTCATCTTGTCTCAAAATTTTTTTAATAAAAAGTGATCAAAAAGTTGCAAGTAACGCAAAATGGTACCAATAGAAACTACAGTTCGTCACGCATAAAACAAGCCCTCCCGCAGCGATATCAACGAAAAAATAAAAAAGTTATGGCTGTCAGAAAATGGCGACACTAAAACATGATTTTTTTAGAAAAGAGTATTTTTATTGTGGGAACGTAGTGAAACGTAAAAAAAAGATATAAATTTGGTGTCGCTGTAATCGTATCGACCCGCAGAGTAAAGTTAACATGTTGTTTATACTGCACGGTGAACACTGTAAAAAACACAAAAAAAACGTGCTAGAATGGCTGTTTTTTGGTTTCCTCATCTCCCAAAAAATGGAATAAATAGTGATAAAAAAATCGCATGTCCCCCAAAATGGAACCAATAAAAATTACAGCTCGTTCCACAAAAAACGCGCCCTCACACAGCTCCGTCACCGGAAAAATAACACGTTATGACTCTCAAAACGCAATGATGCTAAATGACGGCCCAGACTCAATTTTAGGTCCAGTAGAAATTCACTAAACACCCCACATCGTCATTTGCTGGACCCTCCAGCTGGACCCCATGGACGCATCGGTGATGAAGAAACTTTAGGGCCTTGTGCGGTTTATAGGGCTGGTGAAGAAGTCAAAGATTAGGCAACACTGGAGCGCAGATATTTTGTATAATACCCAATAAACCCGGCCTGTGTATAAAGGATTGGTTCAAAGCGACCACACCAATCCATGGATTATTCATTCACCCCATTATTACATTATCCTATTATGCCCTGATGTACTCCGCCCAGCTTACATATACCCTGATGTACTCCACCCAGCTTACATATACCCTGATGTACTCTGCCCAGCTTACATATACCCTGATGTACTCCGCACCGCTTACTTATACCCTGATACACTCCGCCCAGCTTACATATACCCTGATGTACTCCGCCCAGCTTACATATACCCTGATGTACTCCGCCCAGCTTACATATACCCTGATGTACTCCGCACAGCTTACATATACCCTGATGTACTCTGCCCAGCTTACATATACCCTGATGTACTCCGCCCAGCTTACATATGCCCTGATGTACTCCTCACAGCTTACATATACCCTGATGTACTCCTCACAGCTTACATATACCCTGATGTACTCCGCCCAGCTTACATATACCCTGATGTACTCTGCCCAGCTCACATATACCCTGATGTACTCCGCCCAGCTTACATATACCCTGATGTACTCCGCACAGCTTACATATACCCTGATGTACTCCGCACAGCTTATATATACCCTGATGTACTCTGCACAGCTTACATATACCCTGATGTACTCCGCACATTTTACATATACCCTGATGTACTCCGCGCATATTACATATACTCTGATGTACTCCGCACAGCTTACATATATCCTGATGTACTCCACAGCTTACATATATCCTGATGTACTATTCACATATTACATATACCCTGATGTACCCGCACAGTTGACATATATCCTGATGTACTCCACAGCTAACATATACCCTGATGTACCCGCACAGCTTACATATATCCTGATGTACTCCGCACAGCTTATATATACCCTGATGTACTCTGCACAGCTTACATATACCCTGATGTACTCCGCACATTTTACATATACCCTGATGTACTCCGCGCATATTACATATACTCTGATGTACTCCGCACAGCTTACATATATCCTGATGTACTCCACAGCTTACATATATCCTGATGTACTATTCACATATTACATATACCCTGATGTACCCGCACAGTTGACATATATCCTGATGTACTCCACAGCTAACATATACCCTGATGTACCCGCACAGCTTACATATATCCTGATGTACTCCACAGCTTACATATACCCTGATGTACTCCTCACATATTACATATATCCTGATGTACTCCTCACAGATTACATATATCCTGATGTTCTCTGCACAGATTACACATATCCTGATGTACTCCTCACATATTACATATATCCTGATGTACTCCTCACATATTACATATACCCTGATGTTCTCCGCACAGATTACACATATCCTGATGTACTCCGCACAGTTTACATATACCCTGATGTACTCCGCACAGTTTACATATACCCTGATGTACTCCGCCCAGCTTACATATACCCTGATGTACTCCGCCCAGCTTACATATACCCTGATGTACTCCGCCCAGATTACATATGCCCCCACATTATAAGATAAAATACCACTAAAACACCAAGCAAAATCTGCGCTTCAAAAGCCAAATGGTGGTCCAACTGAGTCTGGCCGTGTACCCAAACGGCAATTTATGACCACATATGGGGTATTACTGTATTCTGGAGAACCCGCTTAACAATTTATGGGATGTGTGTCTACGGTGGTACAAGCTGGGCACAGCACATTGGGCACTGAAATGGCATATCTGTGGAAAACAGCAATTTTCAATCTGCAACATCTATTGTTTACTCATTTTTGCAAAACACTTGTGCGGTCAAAATGCTCACTACACCCCTAGATCAATTCTTTGAGGGATCTAGTTTCCAAAACGGGGTAATTTATCGGGGGTACCACTGTACTGGTACTATAGATCAATGCAACATGGGGTCAAAAATCTAATCTTGTAAAATCTCCACTCCAAATACTAAATGGCGCTCCTTCCCTTTAGAGCCTTACTGTGTGTCCAAATAGCAGTTTATGACCACATGTGGGGTATTTCCGTACTCTAAAGAAGTTGCTTTACAAATGTTACGGTGCTTTTTCTCCTTTATTTGATGAGAAAATGAAAAATTTTGAACTAATGCTACGTCTTATTGGAAAATAATGTAATTTTTCATTTTCACTGCCCATTTCTAATAAAATATATGAGACACCTGTGGGGTCAAAATGCTCACTACCCCCCTAGATGAATTCCTCAATGGGTGTAGTTTGCCAAATGGAGACACTTTTTTTGCACTGTACTGGTACCTTAGGAGCTTTACAAATGCGACATGGTGCCGAGAAATCAAACCAGCAAAATCTGTACTCCAAAAGCTAAATGGCGTGCCTTCCCTTCTGAGTCCTGCTGCTTGCCCAAACAGCAGTTTATGACCACATGTTGGGTATTTCCATACTCTGGAGAAGTTGCTTTACAAATGTTATGGTGCTTTTCATCATTTATTTGTTGAAAAAAATAAAAATTTTGAGATAAAGCTACATCTTATTGGAAAATAATGTGATTTTTCATTTTCACTGCCCAATTCTAATGAAATCTATGAAACACCTGTGGGGTCAAAATGCTCACTACACCCCTAGATTAATTCCTCAATGGGTGTAGTTTGCCAAATGGAGTCACTTTTGGGTAGTTTCCACTGTACTGCTACCAAAGGGGCTTTGCAAAAGCGACATGGCACAGAAAAACCAATCCAGCAAAATCTGCTCTCCAAAAGCCAAAATGGCGCTCCTTCCCTTCTGAGCCGTGATGTGTATTCATACAGTACTTTATTACCACATATGGGATATTTCCGTACTCTGGAGAAGTTGCTTTACAAATGTTACAGTGATTTTTCTCCTTTATTTGATGAGAAAATGAAACATTTTTACCTAAAGCTACGTCTTAGTGGAAAAAAATGAAATTTTTCATGTTTACTGCCCAATTCTAATGAAATCTATGAAACACCTCGCGGGTCAAAATGCTCACTACACCCCTAGATGAATTCCTCAAGCGGTGTAGTTTCCAAAATGGGGTATTTTTTGGGGTGTTTCCTTTATTTTTGCACCACGAGACCTCTTCTAACCTGACATGGTGCCTGAAATATAATTTAATAAAAGGAACGCACAAAAATCCTCTAGGTGCTCCTTTGCTTCTGGGGCCTTTGTTTCAGACCATTAGCACACTAGGGCCACATGTGGGATATTTCTAAAAACTTCAGAATCAGGGCAATAAATATTCAGTTGTGCTTCTCCGGTAAAAACCTTCAGTATTACAGGAAAAATTGATTAAAATTGAATTTCTGCAAAAAAAAATTAAATTTGCAAATTTCCCTCCACTTTGCTTTAATTCCTGTGAAACGCATAAAGGGTTAAGAAAATTTCTAAATGCTGTTTTGAATACATTAAGGGGTGAAGTTTTTAAAATGGGGTGATTTGTGGGGTTCCTAATATATAAGGCCCTCAAAGCCACTTCAGAACTGAACTGGTCCCTAAAAAAATAGGCTTTGGAAATTTTCTTGAAAATTTGAGAAATTGCTGCTAAACTTATAAGCCTTGTAACGTCCTAGAAAAATAAAAGGATGTTCAAAAAATGATGCCAATCTAAAGTAGACATATGGGAAATGTTAGCTAGTAACTATTTTGTGTGGTATAACCATCTGTCTTACAAGCAGATACATTTGAATTTAGAAAATGCTAATTTTTTGCAAATTTTCTCTAAATTTTGGTGTTTTTCACACAAAAATATTGAATATATCGACCAAATTTTTTCACTAACTTAAAGTACAATATGTCACAAGAAAACAATCTCAGAATCGCTTGGATAGGTAAAAGCATTCCCAAGTTATTACCACATATAGTAACACACGTCAGATTTAAAAAATGAGGCTGTGTCATTTGGTCCAAAAGTGGCTGGGTCCTGAAGGGGTTAATAATTAGAATTACCATGATCATTGTCAGCAGCAGCAACAACAACAACGGCCACACTGATAAAGCTATGACTCCTTCAATAATAATAATGGGTTGGAGACATTTGCTTCGGAGAGCTCAGCTTTTGCTGTAGTTTATCATGCAGTAATGAGACTTGCAGACGTTTCCCGCTGCCATTAATCAGAGCTGGAGCCTGACTGGAGCCAAGCAGGAGGCCAGTGCATGGATTCTACCTGAAGCATGGGAAATACAATAGGACAGAGATAAATGGTCTTCACCCTAAAAGCACTCAAATCTGTCCTTCCAAACTGCTTAACATTAACTCCTAGATTGATTTTGCCTGTCTCCCTTTTGGCCCGGCCATTTATTTCCCTCAAGCAGTGACAGTTTTATGCTTAGCTAACTTGTTATTATGCTTAGATTACTTGCTGGTTTGTTTCATATGACCTTTCCTTTCTGTCCCAATCTGTGTCCTATTAGATGTCATGTGATTCTTGTTTAACATACGGGAAAACATTGTGAGCGTACGGTATTGTACATACATAACCCGCTAAAAGCCTTAAATAAACGTGCTAATTTGAAAAACCCATCTGTCAGGTGATGCAAGTGTTTGACTTACTGCACATCCTGTTTGGTTTCCAAATATTCAATTCCTTTATACTTCTGGAATGCAGGCTTGAAAGATAAGTCTGTAAGCGATGTCTACAATCGTATCCTTCACTACTACGTACATGATACTATTGTAAACTATATTGCCTGTATTGGTACCAGATTTTCCCCATAGGCGCGAATGGGGCCTAAAATTTATGTACAGCCTTATTTTGATCCATATTTACATCTCAATTTTGTTTCATGTTGTGTCTAGAAAAATTATGTAGGGAAAGTTATTTTTAAAACCAATTAACACTTATTTGTTTTCGTGGTATGGTTACACGATTAGCTTCAATGGGGGTAAAGATGGATTCAAATATCACCAGTAAATAACTACAATATGGTTTTTCATAGAACAATTCTAGAAAATATTAATTTAAGAAAAAAAAATGAAATGCAGAATTTGTCAAAATATGGATTTCCAACTAAGGCCAGAAATGAGGGTCTATAGTAATCTACGGTTCTATTTAGGTCAGGGGGTATCAGAGCAGATATAGCATAGAGCAGATATATGACAGACCTTGCACAGAACTTTAAAAAAAAATTGTCACGCCCTCCTACTTCTGTAGTCAGGGTTGAATCAATAAATTTATGTTGGCCAAGCCAACCACGCAGTATATGGGAAAGCGAAGAAATGTGGTGTGCACATCAGGACACAGTAAATTTTTTGGGCTTGTCCACATGTAACGGAATTGCTGCAGAAAATTTCTGTAGCAATTCCATTGAAAGTAGCAGACATTCTGCTGCGGGAAAAAACGCACCATTTCCTGAGTTTTTGACTGCAGAAAATTGTTTTTCATAATGTAGTGACATCTCCTCTGTAAAACGCAGCAATTCTGTTTATTTTCCACAGCAGGAATTGACATGCTGCGGTCCAAAAAATACGCACCACAGGTCAATTTCTGGTCAGATTTTTTATGCAGCGTGTGGATGAGATTTCGTAAATCTCACCCACTTTGCTGCTACTGTATTCTGCTGCATATTTTACGTCCGCAATTCCGGAAGGAAAATACGCAGCAATTCCACTACGTGTGGACAAGCCCTTTCTGTTCACCATGCCACTAGGATACTGAATGCTCTTCTAGAACTACTTATCTTAGGTGTTAATACCTAATAGTGGTTAAGGGTGCCCCAAAACGTATTACTTAACTCTCTTGGGTGTTTATGGTGGCTTAGAGGTTAAAACAGGATATCCCTGGTAGTCTAGGGTGGTTTAGGGGTTAGTACATTTTATCCACCATAGCCTACAGCAGGAAGAACCCCCTAACCACTGCTTGCTAAGTGAAGAAATAACTGGCGGAATCATGGCCCCACACAGGAAGTATTATTTCTGTCTGAATGATTTATTAGGCAAAAAGATAAACTATTGCCCCTAGCCAGGTGACCACCACAATACACCGAAACCTAAGCACAGTGTAGGTGGTCACATAGGCTGCAGACTCCAGCCAATATTAATAATGCAAAAAAGCCTGAACTAATCAGGTACCCGGGCAATGGGGTAGAGTATAATATGCAGAAATATTGTACTACCTTTAAAGTGTCGCTATCTCTAGTGGTCTAGAGTAGTGAAGAGGTTAATGGTAATCACCTGATGTAAGGTAGTGAAGGGGTAGTGAAGGGGTTCATTTTTACCCTCTCTAATGTTCTAAGGTGAAAAAAAGATTAAATGTAATGTCTGGTGGCCTAAGGTAATGAATAGGTTAATGGTAATCATGTTGGTGGTCTAGGTTAGCAATGTGGTTAATAGTAATAACACTGGTTACTGAAGGACCGGGGTTGCCAAAAAGTTTTTTTCTAGACAACTTCATTAGCAAGCAATCGCGCATTAATCGATTGATGGACAAATTTGAAAACCAAAAGATTATATATAAAATCCTGTATATTTACAGCTCCGAATACTAATACGAACACATCAGTAGCATTGTAAAATGATGATAACTCCAAAATCACAGTAAATGTCCATTAACATGAGCAGATAATCTCTTAATGCAAATAGGTGTAGCGACTGCACGATTAGCAATAAAATGCTCATTGATAGTGCAAATAAACGTTTATGTGAGCAGAAAAAAAAACGTTGGTCGTTCTGACATTGTGATATGTAAAGATGAATCGTTTGATTGATAGCAAATATGTGACATTGTTAAATGATGAATTTTTGGCGATTATTAAAGCTAAAACGCTGTTAGTGAAATACTGTTCTGGGATCGCTATTCGATCGCTTACAGCGATCGTATCAAAGGCCGCTAATGCAAATATTTGCTCATGTAAATGGACCTTAACCTACAAAAACAACCTCACGAATACATGTTTTTTTTAATATGGGCACTGGCCAAAGTCCCCTTGCGTGTGTGAATTTTTAGATGGTTTGCAACCCTAGAAATGTAATGAAAGTCCATAGAAGGAAATAACATTAGTGGTATAGGATAATGAAGGGGTTAATATTAATAACACTGGTGGTCTAGGCTAGCGAAGGGAGTAACTGTTTTATACCAGGTGTCCAGTGGATTGCTTACCTTTCTAGGGTTAAGCAAAGTCCTGGTGTTTAGGGGTATTCCAGTTACCGCAAATTAATTCAATTCATTGTATAATAAAAAGTTATTGTAAAGGATCTGCCAGGCAGAACTTCTTAAAGTCAGCACAATACTCCTCAACAGGTCTCTTACCCTGACGTAAGGTCACCAGCTGACTCTCGGCAAAGGCAGTCCTGTCAGTCTCGTCATAAATGAGTCCGAGAGCAGAAAAGAAACGATCAACGGAGGAAAGTTCAGGGGCGTCAGGAGCCAAGGAGAAAGCCCACTCTTGGGGCCCTTCCTGGAGCCGGGACATAATTATACCCACCCGCTGGCTCTCAGAACCTGAGGAGTGAGGCTTTAAGCGAAAGTAGAGCCTACAACTCCCCCGAAAGGAGAGAAAAGTCCTCCGGTCCCCTGAGAACCGGTCAGGCAACTTGAGGTGGTGTCCATTGGAGAGGATACGGGCCTGAGGAGAGGACTTGGGTACCCGCCCGGGATGTTCACGCTGGGGTATTGGTCAGGAAGTTCCACCTTCGTTTCCCCAATAAACTAGGTCCACCTGTGTAATGATGGGGGTAGGGAAACGGACAAGTGAGCCCTAATCTACCCGCCACTCTGTCCCTGCCTACTTGCAACGACCCGCCCTAGGCGACGGGGTACAACTGGGCACCGGTCCCTACGCTCAGTAAGTGCACGAGATAAACAGACAAGGGTACACAAAGCTAAGGGAAATGGGGCAGTTGCTCACGGCAACACCGTGAGCAACAAGAGTGGTGAACGAGCCGAGTCAAACCAGGAGTGAACGAGGTACCAAACGCAGAGCAGGAGAGTAGTCAGAAAGCCAGGGTCAGTATGGAGCAGGATCAAATAGTCAGAAGCTGTAGCTTGGCCAGGAAACCACACGAGAAGAATCACAAGCAAAGGAGGAACAGGAAAGGCAGGTATAAATAGACAGAGGGCGGGAGCTAGCTCCGTCTGGCCAGGCTGCGATAGGCTCTCCCACTCCTAAGCCTGCCATCCTGAGTGGTGGAAGATGGAGTCAGTCTCAGAGGCATAGACTCAGGTGCAGACTGATTACCTATGGGCGTATACACAGAAGTTGTGCCTGGCAGATCCTTTACAGTACCCCCCCTTTTATGAGGGGCCACCGGACCCTTTCTAAGTGGACCTGGTTTATTGGGGAAACGAAGGTGGAACTTCCTGACCAATACCCCAGCGTGAACATCTCGGGCGGGTACCCAAGTCCTCTCCTCAGGCCCGTATCCTCTGCAATGGACCAGGTACTGAAGGGAGCCTTGGACCATCTTGCTGTCCACAATCTTGGCCACCTCGAATTCCACCCTCTCAGGGGTGAGAACGGGAACAGGAGGTTTCCTCGAGGGAGCCAAGGACGGGGAGCAGCGTTTAAGGAGGGAGGCATGAAACACGTCGTGTATTCGAAAAGATGGGGGCAACTCCAGTCGGAAGGAGACAGGATTGAGGACTTCAATGACCTTATACGGCCCAATAAACCGGGGAGCAAACTTCTTGGACGGGACATTAAGGCGCAAGCTCCTAGACGATAACCACACCAGATCCCCGACCATAAACAAGGGGTTAGCAGAACGTCTTCTATCAGCCTGAGTTTTTTGTACTCTCTGGGACGCCTCTAGGTTCTTCTGAACCTGGGCCCAGACTGTGCACAGTTCCCGATGAACGACCTCTACCTCGGGATTGTTGGAACTACCAGGTGAAACGGAGGAGAACCGTGGATTAAACCCTAAATTACAGAAAAAGGGGGAGACCCCTGACGAGTTACTGACCCGGTTATTAAGGGAAAATTCGGCGAGGTGAATGAATGAGACCCAATCATATTGACAGTCAGAGATAAAACACCTTAAATATTGTTCTAGAGACTGATTAGTCCTCTCGGTTTGGCCATTAGTTTCAGGATGGAAGGCAGAGGAGAAGGACAGATCAATCTCCAACTTTTTTACAGAAGGCTCTCCAAAACAATGAAACAAATTGTACCCCTCTGTCCGAAACAATATTGACAGGGGCCCCATGGAGACGCAGGATGTGTTTGACAAACAAGGTAGCTAACGTCTTGGCATTGGGTAGTTTCTTGAGGGGCACAAAGTGTCACATCTTACTGAAGCGGTCTACTACAACCCACACCACCGACTTGCCTTGAGATGGACGCAAATCGGTGATAAAATCCATGGAGATATGTGTCCAAGGTCTCTGGGGAATGGGCAAAGAATGTAGTAAGCCCGCTGGTCGGGACCTGGGAGTCTTGGACCTAGCACAAACCTCACAAGCGGCGACGTAAGCCTTAACGTCTTTAGGCAACCCAGGCCACCAATAGTTTCTGGCAATGAGGTGTTTGGTACCCAGGACGCCTGGATGACCCGATAGTGTGGAGTCATGATTCTCCCTAAGTACCCTTAGCCGGAATTGCAGGGGAACAAACAGCTTGTCCTCAGGAAGGTTCCCGGGAGCTGAACCTTGTTCGGCCGCAATTTCAGAGACTAAATCAGAATCAATAGAAGAAATTATTATACCAGGAGGCAAAATACAAGCAGGATCCTCCTCCGAAGGAGGGCTGGCCATGAAGCTACGCGACAGAGCATCGGCCTTAATATTTTTAGACCCAGCCCTATAGGTAACCAAAAAGTTGAATCTGGTAAAAAATAGCGCCCATCGAGCTTGTCTCGGGTTTAGCCTCCGGGCAGATTCTAGGAAAACCAGATTCTTATGGTCGGTAAGGACCGTTACCTGGTGCCTAGCCCCCTCCAGGAAGTGGCGCCACTCTTCAAATGCCCATTTAATGGCTAAGAGTTCGCGGTTGCCAATATCATAGTTACTCTCAGTGGGCGAAAACTTCCTGGAGAAGTAGGCACAGGGACGGAGATGGGTGAGGGACCTGGTACCCTGGGACAAGACAGCCCCCACTCCCACCTCGGATGCGTCAACTTCCACGATAAATGGCTCCATTTGGTTGGGCTGAACCAGCACCGGGGCCGAGATAAAGCACTTCTTAAGGACCTCAAAAGCCTGGATATCCTGAGGAGGCCAGTGGAGGAGATCAGCACCTTTGCGAGTGAGGTCCGTAAGAGGCTTAGCGATGACCGAGAAATTAGCAATAAATCTCCTGTAATAATTAGCGAACCCCAAGAAACACTGTAACACCTTCAGGGAGGCAGGTTGGACCCATTCCGCCACAGCCTGGACCTTGGCGGGGTCCATGCGGAATTCATGAGGAGTGAGGATTTGACCCAAAAATGGTAACTCCTGTACCCCAAACACACATTTTTCGGTTTTCGCAAACAGTTTGTTTTCCCGAAGGACCTGGAGCACCTTCCTGACATGCTCAATGTGGGAGGACAAGTCCTTGGAAAACACCAGTATGTCATCAAGGTACACTAAAAGAAATACCCCCAGGTGATCTCTTAAAATCTCATTTATGAAATTCTGGAAGACCGCAGGAGCATTACACAACCCAAAGGGCATGACGAGGTATTCAAAATGACCTTCGGGCGTGTTAAACGCAGTCTTCCACTCATCCCCCTCTTTGATGCGGATAAGGTTATACGCCCCCCGTAGATCAAACTTAGAGAACCATTGGGCTCCCTGAACCTGATTAAAGAGATCAGGAATCAAAGGAAGGGGATACTGGTTCCTTACAGTGACCTTATTCAAGTTACGGTAGTCAATGCATGGCCTAAGACCACCATCCTTCTTCCCTATGAAGAAGAAGCCAGCACCTACCGGGGAAGTAGAGGGGAGAATGTAACCCTTGGCCAGGCATTCCTGGATATACTCTCTCATGGCTTCACGTTCGGGACAAGAAAGATTAAATATCCTACCCTTAGGGAGCTTAGCTCCTGGTACCAATTCGATAGCGCAATCGTATTCTCTATGAGGAGGTAACACTTCGGAGGCCTCCTTAGAGAAAACATCAGCGAAGTCCAGAACAAACTCAGGTAGCGTGTTCACCTCCTCAGGGGGAGAAATAGAATTAACAGAAAAACATGACGTCAAGCATTCATTACCCCATTTGGTAAGCTCCCCAGTATTCCAGTCAAACGTGGGATTATGCAACTGCAACCAGGGAAGGCCTAAAACCAAATCGGACGATAATCCCTGCATCAACAGTACAGAGCACTGCTCCAAATGCATGGAGCCAACAAGGAGTTCAAAAACAGGGGTATGCTGTGTAAAAGAACCATTAGCAAGAGGAGTGGAGTCGATACCCACTACACGGACAGGTTTAGGCAAATCAATAAAAGGCATAGCTAGAGACATAGCAAATTCCACAGACATGATATTAGCAGAAGACCCTGAATCCATGAAGGCACTGCCGGTAGCAGACCTACCACCAAAAGAGACCTGAAAGGGAAGCAAGATTTTATTACGTTTCATATTTACGGGAAATACCTGTGCGCACAAGTGACCTCCCCGATGATCACTTAGGCGCGGAAGTTTTCCGGCTGCTTATTCTTACGCCTAGGACAGGTGTTCACTTGATGCTTGTCATCCCCACAATAGAAGCAGAGACCATTCTTCCTGCGGAACTCTCTACGTTGTCGGGGGGACACGGAGGCCCCGAGTTGCATAGGTACCTCCGAGTCTTCCGTGGAAGAGCGAAGCAACGGGACCTCGGGAGGCATCATGGGGGAGTCAGAGGGGAAACCACAAAAACGTTCAAGTTGTCGTTCCCTGAGACGTCGGTCAAGTCGTACCGCTAAAGCCATAACCTGGTCAAGGGAGTCAGCAGAGGGATAGCTAACTAGCAGGTCTTTCAGGGCGTTCGACAGGCCCAACCTAAACTGGCACCTTAAGGCAGTGTCATTCCACCGAGAAGCTACGCACCACTTCCTAAAGTCAGCACAATACTCCTCAACAGGTCTCTTACCCTGACGTAAGGTCACCAGCTGACTCTCAGCAAAGGCAGTCCTGTCAGTCTCGTCATAAATGAGTCCGAGAGCAGAAAAGAAATGATCAACGGAGGAAAGTTCAGGGGCGTCAGGAGCCAAGAAGAAGGTCCACTCTTGGGGCCCTTCCTGGAGCCGGGACATAATTATACCCACCCGCTGGCTCTCAGAACCTGAGGAGTGAGGCTTTAAGCGAAAGTAGAGCCTACAACTCTCCCGAAAGGAGAGAAAAGTCCTCCGGTCCCCTGAGAACCGGTCAGGCAACTTGAGGTGGGGTTCAAGAGGTGAGGTGAGGGGCACTACCATGGTAGCGTCAGGCTGGTTGACCCTCTGAGCCAGGGCCTGGACCTGTAGGGAGAGACACATAAAAAAAACGAAGGCACCACATGTCTGTCACATTGAAATAGGGACAAATAAAAGAAACAAAACAAAAAATCAACACACCAGTATCCAGTGTAACTAAGAAAAGGCACGAGGAAGACATGGCATTTAGTACAATAGACATGAAGAAGGAAACATAAGGTAATGTGCAAAGTATCCTAGTATTACATAATGACTAAAAGACAATAAGAATATTCAAAGAAGCATATATCTTAGGTATCAAATAACAAACTTTTTGGCAGCTATAATGGGAACAGTGTACGGTAAATTCAGCCAAATGGACCAGTTGTGCAAGCATTTGTCTCTTTGTAACCTTGTAAAGTAGCAAAGTAGAGTTCACAAAGAAAATGATGGAGTATTTTAGAGGGATTTTCTGCAAAAATAGCTGTAGTAGTTGATTTTACGTTTTCAGCAATACATTGACGGGCAATTATTAGAACATGGTTGATTGCAGTACTGGTCAGAGGCGGGAGAGTAGAAATACTCATATTTAATAAAAGTCATATCTCGAAAAAGGTTAGGCAAACTTACAGGACCCCCATAAATGGAATACAGTCCCAGTACATCCACATTGTCTCTAGCACAAACAAGATAGATCTACATAGATCTGATGTCATTTCACCGGTGAGAGTTGTCTTTCTGTATAATTTATTCACAGTTTTCAATATCTCTAATTGCTGACTTGTAATAGGTACATTTGCATACCTCCCAACCATCCCGGATTCAGCGGGACAGTCCCGCTGTCCTGGGAAGCCGGGGGTATGTCCCGCTGTCAAACTAATTCTGAAGCAGAACCATCAGCTCCCTGCTTCAGAATTTTTCAGAGTGGAGGAGCAGAGGGATCTCCTCCGCTCGCCGAGGACTTCGCAGGCACAGCGCTACTGTAAGCATTGTGCTCGGGGAAGCCCTTGATGTTACTGTCCATATGACAGTGATGACAGTGATGTCAGTGGCTACTCTTGGAGCGGAATCCCCGGCCAGAGCCAGCAACGGGGATTCCGCTCAAGGAGTAGCCACTGACGTCACTATTCATATATGAACAGTACCGTCAAGGTCTTCCCCGAGCACAGCGCTTACAGTACGGATTTTAAATCACTTTATGCTGCATTTTCGCAGCTTTACTGTTGCGATTTTTCCCCATTGAATTCAATGGGGAGGTAAAATCCCCAGCAAATAGCAGATGTTGTGTTTTGTGCGGCGTTAAATTTGCGATTCTGCCGCAAGGATCACAACTCAGAAAAAAAAATAAAGATTATACTTACCCAGAACGCTCTGCTTCTGCGTCCAGCTCGGCCTCCAGGGATAATTTTTCATCCCATGTGACTGCTGCAGCTAATCACAGGGAATAAAACGTCATCCCAGGATGCCGGGCTGCAGGATGTCAGAGGGACATATCGCCATGCTACGGGTAAGTATAGACATTTTTTTTTTACGTGTTGTTTTCCGCAGTGGACATTCCGGCTGAAAAATTTGGTGGGGTTTTTCAGCCGGAATTCATTGCGGCGTCCAAGCAGTGTACTTTTAAGTATCGTATCCGCCCTTGTGTGAACATAGCCTTAGCAGTGCATCGTTGTCCACCAAAGTAACTGGCACACTATCGCGAGAGTTGCTAGAACTATGACTATCTTCTTGCTCTTGACAAACTAGTTGTTAAACTGTAAGGCCTCATGCACACGACCGTAGCTGTGTGCACGGCCGTGATTTTCGGGTCGGCCAGCTGCGGACTGTCAGCCGCGGGCCGCCCGCAAATCTCGGGACATGCACATGGCCGCCGTCATTGTTTTCAATGTCCGCAGAAGATGTCCGTAATAGGACATGCCCGTTCTTTCTGCGGTGCGGGTTCCCGGGCCATGCACGGACCGTAAAAACTACGGTCGTGTGCATGGCCCCATAGAAAAGAATGGGGCCGCAATTATCCCACATTCGTGTGCATGGGACCTAAGGGGCCCTCATACTGTTATAGCAAAGGGGCCCTCCTCTGTTTATTGCCGACCCTGTTCAGACGCAATATAGTAGAACTCGAAATGATTGCATGATATCAGATCAGGATAGACAATAGCTTAGTTCCTTATAGAAAGTGTTTCCATTCCATGCAGGCACACTGACCTAATGATATGTTATTTAATGGTATGGATTCAGTGATTGGGGTTTGTTTAATAATTTACAAATTGTGTAACTACGAATCATAGGAAAGGGTTAAATACATCCTTGCTAAGGTAAGCGTATCTACACATTTACAAGGAATGTGCACTATTGCTTTCATCCTGAAGTGTTGCAAAGCTGGATCTATCTGTTTATACATTCCTAAGTAAGTGGGAGAGAAAAGCCTCTCTGCAGAGGATGCCTCCTGTCTCCGGAAACAGAGGGGGAGACCGGATTTGAGATAACAGCTTCCAGCAATTATTCCATTTGTACTAAACATTAATTGCACAGGGGATTGCCTGAAGAAAGGTACATGTGTGATTAATAGGTGGCGGCCGTGCGCTAGCAGAATAAATTATTTTCAGAGTTCAAATTTCACTTCATGTAAATAACAAGAAAAACAAAATGTCTAATAATTAAATAAATATCTTATATATGTCACTGTACAAACGATATATTTTTTGTTAGTGTGGCAACATTAGTAACAGATGTGATTCAAAACCAAAATACAAAACAACACACAAAAAAAACAATATGTGGACCTAAAAAGGCATTTTCAATCTAATAAGCCGTATAATATAAGGAAATATGAACTCAGAGAAAAAAGTCATGTCAGGTCAGCCTAAGGCTATGTTCACACGGAGTATTTTGGGGGAGGAATATCTGCCTCAAAATTCCGTTTGGAACTTTGAGGCAGATATTCCTCTCCCTGCACGCCGATTTTCGCGACAATTATCGCGCCGTTTTTCGCCCGCGGCGATTGAGCGACGCGGGCATAAAACAGCGAGAAATACGCTTTCTCCTGCCTCCCATTGAAGTCAATGGGAGGTCAGAGGCGGAAGCTCCCGAAGATAGGGCATGTCGCAAGACGCCGACCCCTCCCATTGAAATCAATGGGAGGCGTTCTCGGGCCGTTTTTGCAGAGTTTTGCGACGCGGTTTCCGCGTCAAAAAACTCGGCAAAATACCCCGTGTGAACATAGCCTTAGAGTATGTTCACACACAAACTCAAAACCGTCTCAAAATACGGAGCTGTTTTTAAGGGAAAACAGCTCCTGATTTTCAGACGTTTTTGAAGCCACCCGCGATTTTTGCAGCATTTTTCGCAGCGTTTTTTACAGCCGTTTTTGGAGCTTTTTTCGATAGTCAATGAAAAACAGCTCCAAAAACGCCGTGAAAAACGCTCCGTCGGAACAGAACTCCGGGCAGATGTTTGCAGATGTTTGGAGGCATTCTGCTTCCGATTTTTCGGCCGTTTTTCAGGTAGTTACGCACCGAAAAACGGCCGAAAATAGGCCGTGTGAACATACCCTGAGGCTAAGTTCACACAGCGCAATTGCTGTGGATCCGAATTTATGGAAGGGAAAATCCACAGCATATTACAGTAGCAGCAAAGTGGATGAGATTTTAAAAATCGTATTCACACGCAGCAGAAAATTTCCGTGTAGAAATTGCAGATTTTTGAATTTGCAGCTTGTCACTTTATGCTGTGGAATAGTTGCATATTTGTTTCAGACTTTCCCTGTTCAGTTCAATGCGGAAGTAAAATTCCACAACAAAC
The DNA here is from genome assembly GCF_050947455.1 of Rhinoderma darwinii. Classification (NCBI taxonomy): domain Eukaryota; kingdom Metazoa; phylum Chordata; class Amphibia; order Anura; family Rhinodermatidae; genus Rhinoderma; species Rhinoderma darwinii. The sequence continues at coordinate 154,231,284 of NC_134687.1, read as the reverse complement.
AGTTGCAATTTTTGCTGCGGAAAAGCTGTGAATTTGCAGCAAATATTGCAGTACAGAAAAAAACATGGATTCTCCTCTTCTCTGTGTGCTGTGTATAGAAAACATGATAGCAGTTAGGGTATGTTCACACGCTTAACATAAAACGTCTGAAAATACGGAGCTGTTTTCAAGGGAAAACAGCTCCTGATTTTCAGACGTTTTTTGAGCAACTTGCGTTTTCACTGCCTTTTTCACTGCGTTTTCACGGACGTTTTTGGAGCTGTTTTCAATAGTCTATGAAAAACGGCTCCAGAAACGTCCCAAGAAGTGTCCTGCACTTCTTTTAAAGAGCCGCCATTTTATGCGCCGTCTTTTGACAGCGACGCGTAAAATAAAGGCTCGTGGGAACAGAACATCGCATCGTAAAACCCATTGCAACCAATGGGCAGATGTTTGTAGGCGTACTAGGGCGTTTTTTCATGCTTAATTCGATGCACAAAAACGCCTGAATTACGTCTGAAAATAGGTTGTGTGCACAGTATGCTTGCAATGGGTTTTACGATGTTCTGTTCAGACGCGGTGTAATTTTACGCGTTGCTGTCAAAAGACGGCGCGTAAAATTACGCCCATGTCAAAGAAGTGCAGGACACTTCTTGGAATGTTTTTGGAGCCGTCTTTCATTGACTCCAATGAAGAACAGCTCCAATTACGTCTGTAAAAGACGCCGCGAAAAACGCGAGTACATGCAAAAACGTCTGAAATTCAGGAGCTGTTTTCGCCTGAAAACAGCTCCGTAATTTTAGACGTATTTTGCTTTTGCGTGTGAACATACCCTTAGGCTCCAACCACTAACTTGAGACAACTGAGAATTAGAGATAGAGCCTGCAGAGGGGAAAACTGCTAAATAATGGTGAATACAAGTCATATAATGGCCAGAAATAATGTTATTCCTCATTTACACAGATATGGCAGCTTGTTCTGAAAAGTTAGGTACGCTTTCAGCTCTGTATGGCACTTATATTTAGCTGCTTTATAGAGTTGGTATTTGGACACGGTATCTTGGCATTGTTTAGGCTCAGTAGAAAGTATATACAGAGATTGATTTAGGGTGTAGGCAATATTTTCAGGAGACAAAAATAAATACAAATAAACTTACTTTTTTTTTGTTGCTGCTAGTGGTGACAACATTTATTTATAACAAATGATATGGAATAATCAATACTAGAGTCAGCACTATATCTAAATGTGACCCTCCCCTTTTGGATGGTTGGTAGATTTGAAGTGAGATTACATTTATCTACTTTCCTTGCCATGTAGATGGTCAAATACTCAGTCTGTCTAGGTCAACTTGTAATTTGGAAACATCTTACATAAAATGGACTATAGAATATAACTTAATGTAAATTAGAAAAATAGAATGGTAGTCTTAATCTCATGCTCTATATTATGTATAATTGAGTTCAACAATAATTGTCTCATAACTGAACATCTTACAGAGTTAGTCATTCATAACATTAGATATTAAAGTCTATGGCTGGATTCACACGAGCATGTTACATCCGTAATGGACGGAACGTATTTCGCCCGCAAGTCCCGGACCGAACACGGCTCCTAGCATCATAGTTATGTACGATGCTAGGAGTCCCTGCCTCGCTGCAGGACAACTGTCCCGTACTGTAATCATGTTTTCAGTACGGGACAGTAGTTCCACGGAGAGGCAGGGACTCCTAGCGTCGTACATAACTATGATGCTAGGAGCCCGGCTCCCTGCACTGTGTTCGGTCCGGGACTTACGCCCAAAATACGTTCCGTCCATTACGGACGTAACATGGTCGTGTGAATCCAGCCTATGCGTTATAAAAACAGTCACCACTAGGGAATGCTTAGTAGCTTACTGTATACAATTTATACATTGAACTCAATATTGAAACAACAACCCCTCTAAACATTTATGGTGAAATTAACAAGTACATTTGGATTTTTGATGGACAACAGGCGTAATAACATAAGACTTTTTCAAAAATAAAAAGGATTCCCCCATACAGTGGCCCATAGATCCTGTAATCTGTGGAGTCCAAACCAGATATTTAGTGGGTCACTGGGAAAGGGCACTTAAAAAGAACAAACAGTATTAGTAATAGTGGAAAAATTGTAGAAATAGTATTAGTCATGATTATTATACTTTGACCGAGGGGTTATAGAGAAACAAATATACTTTTATTTTTGTTTCAGTGATTTTTCTTTATCTGGATTCATCAAAACATTTAAACACACATAAGACAATTTTCTATGTGTTCTGTTGGTGTCTTAGTTAATACTTTGCAAACTAATGAGGTAAAGATAGTAAAATATGTAAGGAGGTAGGGAGTATTTAACCAAGACACTTCAAAAGGAAAAGAGTAAACTATGCCTTCTCCTCCCCGGCATTCCATGCAGTCTTTTTGAATGTTCAGTAATACAGGGTTTGGAATGCTCTTATGCTGGATAATAGTAATCTTTATTATAAGAGACTAGAACTTCATATCATAATCATTTTCTTCCGGACAGACAGCTGTGAATACTTAAGGTAGATTAACCAAACAGCAACCGATTTAAATGCCGTTCAACAATTTTGGCTAAATACATAATTGTACAGGATGAAGCTGGAGGTAATGTCATTCATGTTCTTGAAAATAATCACAAGCACTCTTATGTTAATTTGTGTTAAATGCTTTAGGACTCGTTCACACTACATACATTTTTTTAATGTTTAGGGGGAAACAACATGTGCCTTTTAGGCATTTTAATGGATCCATTAATTTGTGTACAACTTTTTATTTTATGTCATTGCTTTCAACTTTTTGGTTATCATATTTTTCAGTTTTTTTAGTGTTCCAAGCAGTGCACCCTGCCTGTTGTGCTTTTCCACTGGGGTGTTAAATGAGGATTATTATTTTTTTCAATAAAATTCAATGTGAGCAGAAAATTATATTTGTCCCTTGGCACCATCAGTTCCCCTCGAAATCTCTATGAGCTGACAGAGGCTGACAGGAGCAAAAGGGGCATGATGCTCTAAAGTGAACTGCAGCCCTTTCATTCCAGTTCTCGGAGGTGGATTTAACACCTAGGGCCCCCTGATACCATCCTCGGACATGTTTCCGTGTCAGGCCAAAAGACGTGGGGGACATTTATTAATAGTATACTGTCTTCTTAAAGTTAGACAAGATAAAACAAGACCAGACGGGCAGAAACAATGCCAAATTAATCAAACTAGAGCAGTCTGTATAATAAGTTTTGCGCATCTTGCTAGACATATTAGACACTTTTCCTTTCACAACATCTTAGCTGGCATATTTTACACAAATATTTTCTCCCAATAAAATGCTACACTCCACTAAGAAATCTGGGGCATTTTACGACTTCTGCTAGTGACGCCACTTTTTCTAGACATTTTTGAAACTGTCCAATAAGGTGTGAAAAGTTTCTAAAAACACATAAAAAAAAATTGATGCATGTCATGTATGCCAGTTTTTGGGCAAAATTTGAATCAGAATTCTGGTGCACTTTGCAATGTACATCGCTCTCATTATTTTGAGTACAAAGGAGAACATTTACCTAAAAGACAAAAGTTATTTATTACCTTTTGCTTATATAGCACCAACACATTCCGCAGCTCTGTACAGAGATTGCCATCACTTACATCAGTCCCTGTCTCCAACTCACAATTTAACGTCTCTATCTCAAACACAAAAGGGTCAATATCTTAGGGCAATGTTTAACCAGTCAATATGTTTTTGGAGAACCAAAGGAAACTGGGGCACCCAGAAGAAAACCGTGCAAACACAAATTCTTTTCAGCTGTTGTCCTTGGTCAGATTAGAATCTAGGACCCCAGTCCTGCAAAGCAACAGTTCTTACTATTGAGTGACCCTACTGCCCAGTCATAGAGCGGCAAAGACTCACTTGTAAAATCTCAGAGCTAAATGATGAGTTTCGCATGTCTGAGTTGCTCTCCAGTGCTTTCTTTAGGTGACTGAGTATTCTAAGTACATCAGAGGTACCCCACTCGTTGAGGGAAAGTGGTCAGGTCAGTATACGTTTTTTATTTTCAGTGCTACATGTATTACTGTGGGGAGAAGAAAAAGGAGCTTTATTGCTATGTGTGGGGGGACGACGACGACGACAAAAGGGAGCATTATTGCTATGTGTGGTGGCACATACAAATGGGACAAGTAACTGAGTGTGGGCTATAAAGTTGGCATTGTTACTATGTAAGGGGCACAAAGGGGGCACTATTACTGTACGGGGCCTGAAAGGGGGTACTATTACAGTGTGCTGCATAAAGGACAAAATGAACAAAATGGGCCCACTAACGTGCTAAAATGGCCCTGATCCACTCCCACAGATTAATTTCCATTGTGTGTAAAAAAAAAATTATGAGACAAGTTGTAGTTTTTATTGGTACCGTTTTGGAGTGCATGCGACTTTTTGATCACTTTTTATCAAATTTTTTTGAAGGCAGGATGAACAGAAAATAGCAATTCTGGTATTGTTTTTAATTTTTTTTTTTTACGGCGTTCACTGTACAGGTTAAATAATGTAATTGTTTTATAGTTGGTGTCGTTACAGAAGCCGCGATACCAAATATGTGTAACTTTGTACTTTTTTTCATAATGACTTCACTATGCGATCTTTTGGTCACTTTTATAATACACTGCAATATTTCTGTATTGCAGTGTATTATTGCCTGTCAGTATATAACTGACAGGCATCTGTTAGGCCATGCCTCTGGCATGGCCTAACAGACAATCATTAGAGGCACACCTGGGGGCCTTTGTTAGGCCGCGGCTGCCAAGGAAAACATTGACATCCCGCGATTGCATGGCGGGATGCCTGTGGGATCAGAGAGGGAGCCCCCTCCCTCTAAAACCACTCAGATGCGGTGGTCGCTATTGAGCGCCGCATCTGAGGGGTTAAACATAATCAGAGTCTACTGCTAGTGGTCGCCGATCGTTTATCTGAAGCCCGAGGCTGTTAGCAACAGCACGGGCTTCAGGAGCTGAGCAACAGCACGGGCTTCTGAAGGGCCGACGTGAAAAGGCGGCACTTCAGAAGAACTACCCCGAACGGCCGCTGTAAAAACACTACGGCGGTCGTTAAGGGGTTAATAGAATAATAATAAAATTATTATATTTGGCATTCTATAACCGAACAATTATTGAAAACAATTGGTAGAATAAATAAATTCATATAACCATAACAGACCCGTGTCTACATTGTAAAAAACTATAATTTACACTAGCTGATGTTTTTGTGAAAGTTCTTTTGGCCAAATACAGGAGTGGATACAAAAGATATGAGACATTTAAGGGCCTGTTCACATCACCGTTGGCTTCCGTTTAGGGTTTCCGTTCATACATTTCGTCAGAGGAACAGATGAACAGAAAGGCGAACGGAAACTATAGCTTCCGTTTGCATTACCATTGATTTCAATGGTAATGCTTTTGTTGCAGTTGTTTTCCGTAAAGTTTCTGTTTTTCTTAACAAACTATAGTTTCCATTCGGCTTTCCGTTCATCTGTTCCTCTGCCGGAATAGATAAACGGAAACCCCAAACGGAATCCAACGGTGATTTAAACAGACCCTAAGCTCTTTCTTTATACTTTTCTTTCTTTTTGGATCCACTTCTGTCTTTTGCTAAAAAAACTGCATTAAAGACAAAAAAAAACGCATGTTTGACTGCCTAATAGTTACAATATGGCTTGCCCATAAAGTGAATTCTTATGATTCTGTAACAGGCCACACAGTTTACAGCGTGAGTAATGCTTTTCTGATGTGTAGAGGGTATATTTTTTGTCTGCTGATCTATATGTAAGCTCTAATCATACTTTTGGCTTCTTTATTATCCTGAAGTCAGATTGCTCATGTCACAATATCCGTTGAATGGATTCTGAGGCCCATTACGATAAAGAATGTCAGCATCTCCCATTAAAATGATGTGACTCTGATGGTTATAAATACCACTGCAAATTCTCCACACCATTTACTGGCTTTTGTTGGATTCCTGTGCAGATTAATATGATTTGCTTGTAATTACAACGAATCTCTGTCATGTCTGAACAACTTTCTTAAGTCTGCTAGCTGAAATTCAGCTACATATCTTTTACATGTATGCATGCACTTCATTGTTATTGAAGGCATTCTTAATTCTTCATCATCATCACTTAGCTGTTTCTGCAAACAAAATTATTCTTAAAAAACTTGTGAAAATTTTAAAGCAACTTTAACTTAAGTTCTTAGTGGAGAAAATGGGATATGTTGGATGAATGTGAGCTCACTGGATGAATCACGTTTTCTACGCATTATATAAACAGCTGTCTCAATAAAATACATCTCTAGTTAAATTCAGTGAAGCAACACAAGGATTTTGAATGTATTCTTGTATTTTTTTTATTTAAAAAAAAAAGTATATAGCGGACTGTTAACAGTTAGCAATCCTTTTTTTTCACAGTGTAAACACATTTATTTTTTTCTTACATAAAATTGGAATTCATGTCCTTGTCAATCAAAACCCACAACTTTCCATCTCAACAGAGTGGGCAGATTTACTATTGGCGTTTCGCCAGAATTTTGGCCTAAATTGCAACTTATTTTTGGAGCAAATTATTCAGAAAAATGTATCAATAAAATGCGGAAAAAAGGAGAGATGTTTGTGACTCATCTAAAAAACATGGCTTAGCAGAAAGGGAGTGTGGCTTAAGGTGGACCAATTTGTACCAGTTTTGGAACACTAAAAGTGGACTAAAAAAAAGTAGTAGAAAGTTAGACAAGAGTATCTAAAGGTCAGCCAAATTTATCAGCCAGAATGAGCCACTGTGATTAATTTTGCGCATCTAGTCTAATTCTAAGGAGCCTCACATACTAGCGTATTCGGTCTGTGATATACGGTTCGTATGTCGGCCGGATTTCCCGGACCAACACACTGCAGGGAGCCGGGCTGTCTAGTGTCATACTGTAGTTATCTATGACGCTAGGTGTCACTGCCTCGCTGCGGGAAAACTGTCCCGTATTGTAATCATTTTTTCAGTACGGGACAGTACTTCCGCGGGGAGGCAGGGAACCTAGCGTCAAAGATAACTATTATGATAGTAGCCCAGCTCCCTGCAGTGTGTTTGGTCCAGGAAATGCGGCCGACATACGGACCGTATAGCACGGACCGAACACACTCGTGTGAATTCGGCCTAAGCAGTCTGAATTTAAGACATTATTAGTAAATCTGCCTCAGTGTTTGCATACTATTTGCAGGGCTTGCTTAGTGTTGAAGGTGAGTTTTCTTCTGAGAAACCCAAGGCTGGGTGTAATCCAGCTACTGATTGGTGCTGTGACTTCCTCCTGGGACAGGAGAAAAGAAAATTGCACTATTCAATAGGTTCACATTCAACACTATAAAATACTAGAAAAAAAACCTGATAATTTTGCATGCGGCTGAAACTATTATCCACATACATTACATGCAGGCTTTTTTCTTCTTTTTTTTTTGAGGGACATTTCTTTTGTTGAGTTCCATAGGTATAAACTGTGAATTAGGGAAGACAAGCAATAATTGGAAGGTGTTTTTTTCTCATGAACGTTTTTTGACCCTCCCATCAGCATGGTGCAACATATATCTGGATTTATCTGACCAGGAAAAGTTTTTCCACTGCCCGGGATTAATTTTTTGTACTCCTTTGCCCACTGGAGTCTCTTTGCCTTAGACAGCAATGTCACTCAAATGGGTTGTCTGCTGTTTCTAGCCCATCTGTGCTATGAAAAAATGAACTGTGTTTTCGGACAAGTTAATTGTCACACCAGCGTTGTAACATTTCTTTTGTTGAGTTCCATAGCTATAAACTATGAATAAGGGGAGACAAGAAATTATTGGAAGGTGTTTCATTAGCATAAACTTAATAAAGCGGATTCTCTACAAAGGAGGCAGTAAGCAGATATTGAAAATAAATGCTGGAAACAGTTTAGTCTCCTCTACAATACCCTGTTACCAGTTTAATATGGACATTCTGGTGACAGACTCCCTTTAAATGTGCACAGCCTGTTCATCAGAGTGCTTCTTAACATGCTCCTCTGACCCCTTTCATCGACGAGTCGTTTATGTCCACAGGATATCTTTTCAATGAATGTTTTTCCTCGATCACACCGTTTATATCATGTATTCTCGATACCGTTGCACAAGAAAAACCCACACGGTTGGCAGTCTAGTCTAGCGCTAATGACCATGCCTTGTATGAAGTCGCTCAGATTGCTCTATTTTCCAATTATAATGTTGATTCATACTGAAGCTGATCCACAGAAAATGATATTATGCCACACTCTGGGGTCACGTGTATAATATCCATACTGGGAAGCTCCAATTGTGAAAGGGCAGGTGTCTCTAATAAAGTGGCCATTCAGTGTAGATCCACATAGTACAGAAAAGCTCAGCTATATGCATGTTCCTTCAAAGGACTGCCCAAGAATTCTTCTGGAACTGAACAAAAGGTTGTAGGAATTAAATAATATATTTATGTATCATGGGTCAGTGGTAAGCACTGCTATTTTGCTGTTCAGGGACCAGAGTTTAAATTGGTGTTTAAAACCCAACTAGAGGCTTATTTACTTACAGGAAGTTGAGACATATTGGTTGTTACTTTGAATTAGCTTCTTAGAATCTGATTGTAAAACTGTCACTTTATTATTGTCTGAACATGCTGAGAAAATAACACTTTACATCCGTATCAAATAAGCAAATTTAAACTTTTGGTTAACTTCTGATTTACTAGTACAGTATATGGTCAATTTTATGTTTTGGGTGGAAATCCTCTTCAGAGTGTGATGTACGTGAGAAGTTGGCTATTGCTGTATTTATTATGTGAAGAACTGATCTTCATTTTATAAGTGAATTGCCCACACTGTTCTACATTTATAAATTCAATGTACTCAGCAATAACTGTGTTTTTCACGGAGTATCCACTGCCACATAAAAGAAGCTGGGGAAAGTTTGGCCTGCTTGAGATTTAGAGCCTCAATTGAGGCCTTTGGTCATTGAAACCAAATAAGGCTCCATTCACTTTAAGTTTGAGGTATACATTAAACCCTTAATGCACCATGACGCAACTGTACGTCATGGTTTGCACTGCCTTAAGGTACCAGTACAAATATAGCCGTCTTTATCTTAAATTTTAACATACAATTTTAAATACACAGTGGCAATATCATTTATCTTGACTTTTTCAATGACTTTTCAATGGCTTTTGTTGTGTGATATCACCCGTCAGCAAGTTATCAGAGTCAAGATAAAGATGGCTACATCCGTACAATTACGTCATGGCTTTGTTCTGTCACTATGTCAAAAGACATGGTGACAGAACAGTAATATCGGTTGTCACAGACATGGGAGCATGGTTACCTGGCAGAAAGAGCCGGTTAGCCAATTTGGTAGATGATCGGCGCGGATTAGCTGCTTTGGCAACAGGAGGCCTAACAATGGAGGCCTAACAATGGCTTCCTGTCTGCCAAGTACGGAATCCTGTTAGGCCCCGCCCAGAGGGGGGCCTAAAAGGCTTCTGGCCGCAAAAAGAAGATGCCAGCGGGCTCAGAAGCTGAGCCTGCGACATCAGCCACAGGTGTGAGCTGTATGTTACAGCTGACACCCTGAAGTAATGGCACGGAATGGAGCTAGCTCCGATCACCAGTCATTAGATGCCATGATCAAAAGCGATTGCGGCATCACAGTGGTTGGTAACTGATTGGCATCCCCACGACGCGATCGCTGGGGAGCCGATGTTTGCTATGACAACCAGAGGCCTAAGAATAGTTTCCTGGTCTGCCACATATGGAGGTGGAGCCTAATAGGCTTGCTGTCAGTGTATGACTGACAGCTCTAATGCATTGCACTACATGGGTAGTGCAATGTATTATAATAAAGATCGAAAGTGCAGGCCTTCAAGTCCCCTATTGGGACAAAAAAAAAATGTTAATAAAAATGTTGTACAAAAGTCTAAAAATAAAAGTTCTAAGTTAAAAAAATAAAAACTGGCTTTTTTCCTATAAAAAGTATTTTATTATAGGAAAAAAATTAAACCGTTAAAAAAAGTACACATATTTGGTATTACCACGTACGAAAACGACCCAAATTATAAAACTATAATGTTCTTTTTCCCGCACAGTGAACACTGCAAAAAAATAAAATAAAAAACAATGCTATAATCACTATTTTTTGGTCACCACCTCTTCCAAAACATAGAATAAAAAGTGATCAAAAAGTCACATGTAACCCAATATAGTACCAATAAAAACTACAACCTGTCCCGCAAAAAACAAGCCCTTACACAGCTTTTTTGACTAAAAAATAAAAAGTTATGGCTCTCAAAATATTGTGACACCAAAAATAAGTTATTTTAAAAAAAAAGTGATTTTATTGTGCAAACGCTGCAAACCATAAAAACTATATTACATATGGTATCGCCGTAATCGTATCGACCCGCAGAATAAAGTTAAAATGGAATTTATAGCCCACGGTGAACACTGAAAAAAAAAGAATAAAAAACATTGTCAGAATTGCTGGTTTTTGGTCACCTTGTTTGCGAAAAAGTTATAAAAATAATCTCACGTACCCCAAATGAAACGTACCAATGAAAACTACAGATTGTCGCGTGAAAAATAAGCCCTCACACAGCTCCTTTAACGAAAAAATAATAAAGTTCTGGCTTTCAGAATATGACGCCACAAAATGTGCAGAGTGTGTTTTAAAATGCCTTAAGGGGGTGTAGTTTCCAAAATAGGGGTCACTACTTGGGGGTTTGTTTTACTATTTGACCTGTAATTGTTTTGATACGCTTTGAAAATCACCAAAATAGGCCTCAAATGCGCATGGTGCTCTTCACTTCTGAGCGCAGTCGTATGTCCAGGCAAATGATAAATGCCTTGAGGGTCGTAGTTTCCAAAATTGGGTCACTTCTTGGGGGCTTCCACTATACTCTGGTCCCTTGCAAATGCAACACGTCGCCCAAAATTCAATCCAGCAAAATCTGCATGCCAAATAGCGCTCCTGCCTTTCTAAGCTCTGCCGTGTGTCCAAACGGAAGTTTATGACCACATATAGGGTATTACCATACTCTGAAAAAATTGTTTTACAAATGTTTGGGTGCTTTTTCTCCTTTATCCCTTGTGAAAATGTAAAAATGCAACATTTTAGTGGAAAAAAATTCTAATTCCAATAAAATCTAATTCCAATAAATTCTGCAAAAGACATGTGGGGTCTAAATACTCACTATACCCCTTGATAAATTCCTTCAGGGGCTTAGTTTCCCAAATGGCGTCACTTTTGGGGGGTCTCCATTGATTTGGTTCCGCAAGGGCTTTGAAAATGTGACATGGCGCTGCAAACCATTCCAGCAAAATTTGGGCTCCAAAAGCCAAATGGTGCTCCTTCCCTTCTGAGCCCTGCCGTGTTTCCAAACAGCAGTTTATTAACACATATGGGGTATTTCCGTGCTCAGAAGAGCTTGCTTCTCAAATGTTGCTGTGCTGAAAAATAGGAGCAAAAACGACATTTTATTAGAAAAAACTTAGATTTTCATTTTCACGGCTCCACTAAATTTAGCAAAAAACCTGGGGGGGGGGGTCAAAATGCTCTCTATACCCCTCGATAAATTCCTTGAGGGGTATAGTTTCCCAAATGGGGGTCACTTTTGTGGCTGTTTCCACTGTTTGGGCATGACCACACATGGCGGAATTCCTCCGCAACTGTCCGCATCAATGCCGCACCTAATCCGGGTTGCGGATTACGGCTGCGGATCTGCACAAAATGTGCAGAAAATTGATGCGGACTAGCTGCTGCGGACTGCGGGAAAAGTGCTTCCCTTCTCCCTATCAGTGCAGGATAGAGAGAAGGGACAGCACTTTCCCTAGTGAAAGTAAAAGAAATTCATACTTACCGCCCGTTGTCTTTATGACGCGTCCCTCCTTCGGCATCCAGCCCGACCTCCCTGGATGACGCGCCAGTCCATGTGACCGCTGCAGCCTGTGCTTGGCCTGTGATTGGCTGCAGCCGTCACTTACACTGAAACGTCATCCTGGGAGGCCGGACTGGAGACAGAAACAGGGAGTTCTCGGTAAGTACGAACTTCATTTTTTTTTACAGATACATGTATATTGGGATCGGTAGTCACTGTCCCGGGTGCAGAAACAGTTACTGCCGATCGCTTAACTCTTTCAGCACCCTGGACAGTGACTATTTACTGACGTCTCCTAGCAACGCTCCCGTCATTACGGGAGCCCCATTGACTTCCTCAGTCTGGCTGTAGACCTAGAAATACATAGGTCCAGCCAGAATGAAGAAATGTCAAGTAAAAAAAGCAAGACGCATCCGCAGCACACATGACATGTGCATGACAGCTGCGGACTTCATTGCGGAACTTTGAATCTCCATTGAAGTCAATGGAGAAATTCCGCCATGAGTCCGCCACTGCTCCGCAACAGACAGAGCATGCTGCGGACACCAAATTCCGCTCCGCAGCCTATGCTCCGCAGCGGAATTGTACGCATCGTGTAAACGAACACTGCTAAATTAAAGTGAAAGTCAATGTAGAAACGGCTCCGCTGCGGATTAACGCTGCGGAGTGTCCGCAGCGGAATTTAAGTGCAATTCCGCCATGTGTGAACCCGCCCTTTTGGTCCCTCAGGGCTTTGCAAATGTGACATGGCACCGCAAAACATTCCAATTATATTTGAGCTCTAAAAGTCAAATGGTGCTTCTTCCCTTCTGAGACGTGCTGTGTGTCCAAACAGCAGTTTATGATCACATATGGGGTATTGCCGAAATCGGAAAAAATTGCTTTTCAAATGTTGGGGTGCTTTTTCTCCTTTATGCCTTGTAAAAATTGAAAAGTTTTATTGGAAAAAATGGAGATTTTCATTTTCACTGCCTAATTCCACTAAATTCAGCAAAAAACTTATGGGGTTAAAATGCTTACTATATCACATGATAAATTCCTTGAGTGGTGTATTTTGCCAAATGGCGTATTTTTGGGGGGTGTTTCCACAGTTTTGGCACCAAAAGAGCTCTTCAAACCTGACACGGAGCCTAAAATATATTCTAATAAATAGAAGGCCCCAAATCCACTCAGTTCTTCTTTGCTTCTGAGGCCTGTTCTTCAGTCCATTAGCACACTAAGGCCACATATGGGATATTTCTAAAAACTGCAGAACCTGGGCAATAAATATTGAGTTGCGATTCTTTGGTAAAACCTTCTGTGTTACAGAAATAATTGATTAAAACAAATTTTCTGGGAAAAAAAAATGACATTTGTGAATTTGACCTCCACTTTGATTTAATTCCTGTGAAACGCCTAAAGGGTTAAGTATGTCCTCCCCGTGTTTAAAGAGGCTCTGTCACCACAGAGGTAGGTGACAGCCGTGCTTTTTATTTAAAAAAACGATCTATTTTCACCACTTTAATAACGATTTTAGATTTATGCTAATGAGTTTCTCAATGGTCAACTGGGCGTGTTTTACTATTGACCAAGTGGGCGTTGTACAGAGGAGTGTATGACGCTGACCAATCAACGTCATACACTTCTCTCCATTCATTTAGGCAGCGAAATAGGGATCCTTTTAGATCAGTATGTGCTGTCTTATACTAACACATTAACGATACTGAAGTGTTTAGACAGTGAATAGACATTCCACGGGATGTCTATTCACAATCCCGGCACTTCGTTACTGTTTCTATGGTAGTTACAAGAGATAAGAAAATAGCAGTACAATTATGTATGTTTGTATCTGGAAAGCTGCATGTGGTTCACCTGCTGGCCTGAATTATTCTTCAAGTGAAGTTCCAGAGCTGTATTCTACTAAATATTAAGAACTTGCTTTTATAGCAATTTTCTGATATACTTGTGTATACGTTTTTCTTTTTTATCCCTGGATTTTCTTATTAATTTATTTGTTACATGAAAATCTCATCAAAGTTATTTATGATTATTATATTAATATTATTATAATTATATTCATTAAAATGTATTCGAATTTAGTGCAACTGTAGCAGGACATTTGAAATTAAAGGGTAATGGTGAATATGAAATAATAAAATAAATGAAACAATAACATTTTTCACTGGCAAGCTCTATAGGTGATAATTTATTCAGAACTTATAAAATATTTGTATTTGAGTATTTAAAGGAAACTATGGATACCAAGCAAATATTTTTTTGCATGGTTGGAAATAGGGTATAACTATCATAATTTTTTAATGCTAATAGCAATTTTACTTAAGACTAATGAAGTGCTGATGAAATGAGTATTTACCAGCACTAAGCAGATGTGAAGAGTTCCCCATATTTTCCTTTCCTGGGCCTTAAGGCTAGTTCATTAATACTTGAATGAATATGTGTTGTACGTTATTAGTGCTGGAGGGGAAGAAAATAGCACAAGCAGACAGTGCCAGGACATACCAGATTTATTAACATACAAAAGTCAATTTGATTCACTGGGCTTCATAAATTTCACTGACGTCATTAAAAAAAAAGCCTATAATATAATTTAACCCAGCATAACATGGATGGGTCTCTATAATAATAATAATTAAAAAAAAAGTTAGAGCATCTGTGGCTGTATTGTCTTTCCCTTTGTATAGATAACTGTTAACTGTCTAATGGTCAGTAGCTTTTACAATATATTAATGTTACCAGAGATATATATGAAGGAAAAACAGGATAGACAGATATGTCCACTTACTGAAATAAAATAAAAAGTAAAAAAAAACTAAAATTGTATAAAATCTGCAAAAACACTATAACCTTTCTAAAATAAAAATATCCCAGCAATATCAAGCAAATGATATTGTAAATGTTAATAAAAGAAGAAAATGAACAACTATGGGAAATTAAATTATATTACTTTCCTATTTCTATTTCTGTAGGGAAGTCTTACAATTTTGTAAAAATGTACTGTTACTCATCTTCTCTATTCAGTTATACCCATGGCTCATAGAGAATATTAAAAATTGTCACATTATGAAAATGACTAGCACAATGCAGAAGTAGAGGAATCAGATGTCAGCCTCTATATTCTGATGCGCCCTGTTAGCTGAAGGGGTTAGAGAGCAGTGGCTAGTGACTAGTGGGCACAATAGACTTGGCACTAAACCTTGCAATGCCCGGAAATGGGACACTAAATCAATAGATACTGAGAACTGGTGCACTAATTCACTGGATACTAGTGCACAAGAAGCTAGACAACAGGAAACGCATAGGCATATAACTATCAAATGTACTGGCATATGCTGTTCACGTGCCAGCACATTATGCCTCTAAATAATCTGTCCAGACTTCTTTTAGGGCACTAAAGTATGCCCTAATTGGCACTGTCACAGGAGCGCCGTATAATAATACACTGTAGTTCTGGGATCACTAAACTAGGAATCAACCCAAGTAACTGATTAGTAGTATTGTTGGCATGGGTGGACTAACCATTTTGGCATTAGGGCAATGGAGGGACCATGGCCAGAATGGTTTTCACAGCCCCTGATTCAGATATACTAAAGTTTAAGCGCAGTGTCTAAAAAAAAAATACAAAAGACCAGAGATACATAAGATATACATTGTGCTAACCAGCTCAAGTTCTTTTTTAAACTATGGTGGTTGTTTCGTGAGCCATGAGAATTATTGCTCAAGGGTCCAGACCACTCTGCGAGCCCTAATTTGGTGGTATTCTTTCATATATTCAGTTCGCCCTGAAAACACATGGAAACTTCATACGTGTGTACAGTACATAGAAGAATGCATTACAGTTTCCAAGTGAATATCAATCCATTAGTAGAGATAAGCGAATTTCCCAAAATTTGTTTCGGGTTTAATTCAATCTATTCGGTCCGTATAAATTTGCCACGAATCGCAAGTGCTCTGATTGCCCGGAAAACTTATGTCTGACTCTCTGATGTCTTCTAGGACTGTATGAAACCCCTTTCAAGCTCTTTAATGCCGAGTTAGCATCAATATTGTCATCCACCTATACCCCTCGTGATTGACTGTGCTAGAGGAATGGATAACCACAGTGCATTTTGGGAACGGCTGTGTCACAATCCGTGGGTATGTGGACCCACTAGGCCGCAGCGACGTAGCGGAGTAGCAGCTGGCCAAACAGCAGTGTACCAAGTCTCTACAAAGTCCAAGCACAAGTGTACCTGTAATCGTCCAGACAGTAGCAACGGCTTAGGCACTGATGGAACTATGGCAGAATGTACCAGGTGTGGCAGATGACACCAGATGTGGTGTATGACAGCAAGTGTAGCAGATGGCACAACACAACACAACTCCAACACTAGAAAGGGTGCAGGAACAAACACAGCAGGATACAGGTAGCAGGGCATGGGTACACTGGGAACAGGATACGACTAAGGGAACATTTGCAAGACTAACATGGGCATACACAACAACGCTCAGGCAAGGAGTGAAAGGGCAGGGCCCTTTTTATAGTCCGGGGTGATCTATGGATAATTAATTAATAAAATGCGTATGTGTGCGCTGGCCCTTTAAGGCCAGGAACGAGCGGGCGCGCACACCCTAGTGGTCACAGCAGGGTGGAGCGGATGAGAGCACTAGCTTCTCCTGGGAGGGAGGTGCCGGGCCGGACAAGGAAGTCGGGGGGAAGTGAGAATGACGGTCTGCGACGGCGGAGGTTACAGGCTGCCTGCATGGCATTATGGGGAAGCCCGCCCAAGGTCATGTGATCCTTTTTCTAATTGTTAAAACGGCGCCGGCAGGCACCAATTTGTTACAGTTTGTGCGCCACAAACCCTAAAAGATTCGGATTTGACCGTATCTGAAACTTTTGGGAAATTCAGACCGAATTAGATTCATGTACAGATGTAGCCGTCTTTACGTTGACTTTTAACGCATTAAATAAACAATGACTAGAGCTCTTATCTTGAATTTTTCAATGACTTTTCAATGGCTTTTGTTGTGTGATATCAAGGTGCAGCAAGTTATCGGAATCAAGTTAAAGATAGCTACAGCTGTAGCCCATTCTTTATCCATTAGTTAGGCCCTGTTCACACAGAGTTTTTTGCAGGCAGATTTTGATCTGCCTACGTGTGTTTTTCGGCAATTGAGCGCTGCTGGCAAAAACGCAACGAAAAACGCTTTCTCTGCCTCCCATTGATGTCAATGGGAGGACAGAGACGTAAACGTCCAAAGATAGGGCATGTCGCTAATTTTACCCGCGAGCCGGTTTTACTGCTTGTGGGAAAAAAACACCTCCGCCTCCCATTGAAATCATTGGGAGGCGTTTTCGGACGTTTTTTGGCGCACTTTCCGACGCGGTTTCCGCGTCAAAAAACGCATCTAAAAACTCTGTCTGAACAGGGCCTTAAGCAGATATGAAATATGCAGATCTTATTGTGTTCACAATTGAGTTTTTTGGCGTATGTTTTTGCTTAAAGAAAGAAATCAGATGACGAATGCTCTTGGTTCTTATGACACTCAAACTGATGCCAGTCTATGAATTTGAATAAATCTTCATTAGCTCCATCATGATCATAGCCTTAGGCTACATGCACATGTTGCGTAATTTGATGCAGAAAGTCTGCATCAAAACCGCAGGTAAATACATGTGATTCTGCAGGTAAAATCTGCACTTAATACTGCGTTTTTTATGCGTTTTTAGGTGCGGTCTTTACATTTTGATGCAGAAATAGGTGCGGTTGTTATGCTGCAGATTTTGGTGTGTTTTTTATAGACTTTATAGACTTTTATAGTGTTTGTTACAGCTTTATTAGATGTTTTCTTTTACAGAACCTGAAAATATATAAAACAAGTATAAACATATAATAAACATAATTAACATATTAACCCCTTCAGGACTGAGCCACTTTTGTACCAAATGACAGAGCCTCATTTTTTAAATCTGACGTGTGTTACTTTATGTGGTAATAACTCGGGAATGCTTTTACCTATCCAAGCGATTCTGAGATTGTTTTCTCGTGACATATTGTACTTTAAGTTAGTGAAAAAATTTGGTCGATATATTCAATATTTTTGTGTGAAAAACACCAAAATTTAGAGAAAATTTGCAAAAAATGTGTATTTTCAAAATTCAAATGTATCTGCTTGTAAGACAGATAGTAATACCACACAAAATAGTTACTAGCTAACATTTCCCATATGTCTACTTTATGTTTGCATCATTTTTCGAACATCCTTTTATTTTTCTAGGACATTACAAGGCTTATAAGTTAGCAGCAATTTCTCACATTTTCAAGAAAATGTCAAAAGCCCATTTTTTTTAGGGAACAGTTCAGTTGTTAAGTGGCTTTGAGGGCCTTATATATTAGAAACCCCCACAAATCACCCCACTTTAAAAACTTCACCCCTCAAAGTATTCAAAACAGCATTCAGAAAGTTTTTTTTAACCCTTTAGGCCTTTCACAGGAATTAAAGCAATGTAGCGGGGAAATCTACAAATTTCATTTTTTTGGCAGAAATTCCATTTTAATCCATTTTTCCTGAAATACTGAAGGTTTTTACCGGAGAAGCACAACTGAATATTTATTGCCCTGATTCTGCAGTTTTTAGAAATATCCCACATGCGGCCCTAGTGCGCTACTGGACTGAAATACCGGCCTCAGAAGCAAAGGAGCATCTAGAGCCTTTTAGGACCTTCCTTTTCTTAGATTATATTTCAGGCACCATGTCAGGTTAGAAGAGGTCTTGTGGTGCCGAAACAAAGGAAACACCCCAAAAAATACCCCATTTTGGAAACTAAACTCCTTGAGGAATTCATCTAGGAGTGTAGTGAGCATTTTGACCTCACAGGTGTTTCATAGATTTCATTAGAATTGGGCTGTGAAAATGAAAAATGACATTATTTTCCAATACCATGTAGCTTTACCTCAAAATTTGTAATTTTTTCAACAAATAAATGAGGAAAAGCACCCCAACATTTGTAAAGCAACTTCTCCAGAGTACGTAAATACCCAACATGTGGTCATAAACGGCTGTTTGGGGAAGCGGCAGGACTCAGAAGGGAAGGCATGCCATTTAGCTTTTGGAGCGCTGATTTTGCTGGATTCATTTCTCTGCACCATGTCACCTTTGTAAAGCTCCTAAGGTACCAGAACAGTGGAAACCCCCCAAAAGTGACTCCATTTAGGAAACTACACCCCTTGAGGAATTCATCTAGGGGTGTAGTGAGCATTTTGACCCCACAGGTGTTTCATAGATTTCATTAGAATTGGGCAGTGAAAATGAAAAATTACATTATTTTCCAATAAGATGTAGCTTTACCTCAAAATTTTGATTTTTTTCAACAAATAAATGATGAAAAGCACCCCAACATTTGTAAAGCAACTTCTCTAGAGTACAGAAATACCCAACATGTGGTCATGAACGGCTGTTTGGGGAAGCGGCAGGACTCAGAAGGGAAGGCACGCCATTTAGCTTTTGAAGTACAGATTTTGCTGGTTTGATTTCTCGGCACCATGTCGCATTTGTAAAGCTCCTAAGGTACCAGTACAGTGGAAACCCCCCAAAAGTGACTCCATTTGGGAAACTACACCCCTAGAGGAATTAATCTAGGGGTGTAGTGAGCATTTTGACCCCCCAGGTGTTTCATAGATTTCATTAGAATTGGGCAGTAAACATGAAAAAATTCATTTTTTTCCACTAAGACGTAGCTTTAGTTAAAAATGTTTCATTTTCTCATCAAATAAAGGAGAAAAATCACCGTAACATTTGAAAAGCAACTTCTCCAGAGTACGGCAATACCCCATATGTGGTAATAAAGTACTGTATGAATACACATCCGGGCTCAGAAGGGAAGGAGTGCCATTTGGCTTTTGGAGAGCAGATTTTGCTGGATTGGTTTTTCTGCGCCATGTCGCTTTTGCAAAGCCCCTTAGGTACCAGTACAGTGGAAACTCCCCAAAAGTGACTCCATTTGGCAAACTACACCCATTGAGGAATTCATCTAGGGGTGTAGTGAGCATTTTGACCCCACAGGTGTGTCATATATTTTATTAGAAAATGACATTATTTTCCAATAAGACGCAGCATTAGTTAAACATTTTTCATTTTCTCAACAAATAAAGGAGAAAAAGCACCGTAACATTTGTAAAGCAACTTCTTCAGAGTAGGGAATTACCCCACATGTGGTCATAAACTGCTATTTGGACACACAGCAAGGCTGTAAAGGGAAGGAGCGCCATATAGTATTTGGAGTGGAGATTTTATAAGATTCGTTTTTTGACACCATGTTGCATTGAGCTATAGTACCAGTACAGTGGTACCCCCCCAAAAAATTACCCCATTTTGGAAACTAGATCCCTCAAAGAATTGATCTAGGGGTGTAGTGAGCATTTTGACCGCACAAGTGTTTTGCAAAAATGAGTAAACAATAGATGTTGCATATTGAAAATTGCTGTTTTCCACAAATATGCCATTTCAGTGCCCAATGTGTTGTACCACCGTAGACACACATCCCATAAATTGTTAAGCGGGTTCTCCAGAATACAGTAATACCCCATATGTGGTCAGAAATTGCCGTTTGGGTACACTGCCAGGCTGAGTTGGACCACCATTTGGCTTTTGAAGCGCAGATTTTGCTTGGTGTATTAGTGGTATTTCAGCTTTTATAATGTGGGGGCATATGTGAGCTGGGCGGAGTACATCAGGGTATATGTAAGCTGGGCGGAGTACATCAGGGTTTATGTAAGCTGGGCGGAGTGCAACAGGGCATAATAGGATGATGTAATAATGGGGTGAATGAATAATCCATGGATTGGTGTGGTACGCTTTGAACCAATCCTTTATGCACAGGCCGAGTTTATTGGGTATTATACAAAATATCTGCGCTCCAGCGTTGCCTTATATTTGACTTCTTCACTAGCCCTATAAGCCGCACAAGGCCCTAAAGTTTCCTCATCTCTGCTGCGTCTACGGGGTCCACCTGTGGGGTCCAGCAAATGACGATGTGGGGTATTTAGTGAAATTCTGCTGGACCTAAAAATTAGTCTGGGCCGTCATTTAGAATCATTTTGCACCATTGCGTTTTGAGAGTCATAACGTGTTATTTTTCCGTTAGGGCGTGTGTGAGGGCGCCTTTTTTGTGGAACGAGCTGTAATTTTTATTGGTTCCATTTTGGGGTACATGCGATTTTTTTTTTTATCACTATTTATTACATTTTTGGGGAGATGAGGAAACCAAAAAACAGCCATTCCAGCACGTTTCTTTTTTGTTTTTTTTGACAGTGTTCACCGTGCAGTATAAACAACATGTTAACTTCATTCTGCGGGTCGATACGATTACAGCGACACCAAATTTATATTGTTTTTTTTTACGTTTCACTACGTTCCCACAATAATAATACTCTTTTCTAAAAAAATCATGTTTTAGTGTCGCCATTTTCTGAGAGCCGTAACTTTTTTATTTTTTCGTTGATATCGCTGCGGGAGGGCTTGTTTTATGCGTGGCGAACTGTAGTTTCTATTGGTACCATTTTGCGTTACTTGCAACTTTTTGATCACTTTTTATTACATTTTTTTGAGACAAGATGACCAAAAAATAAAATGCGGTCATTGTTTTTTATTAAATTTTTTTACCGTGTTCACCGTGCCGTAAAAATAATGTGATATTTTTATAGATCAGGCCGTTCCGAACGTGGTGATACCTATTATGTATAGTTTTTTTTTTTTCATATTTTCATGTTTTTTTAATAATAAAGGAGTTGATCAGGGAAACAGAACAAGTATTGTTTTTATTATTTATTTATTATTTATTAACTTTTATTTATTTATTTTTCTTTCACTTTTTTTTTTACATTTTTTACTTTTTCTTTTACACTGACCTTGAGACTTGAAGATCTGGTCTTCTGATCCCCGCTATGATGCACTGCACTACTTATGTAGTGCAGTGCATCGTAACTGTCATTTTTCATTTGACAGTTAGCGTATTAGGTCCTGCCTCGGGCAGGACCTAATAGGCTACTGTCCCTGTGCAACCAGGAAGCCTAGTAACGGCTTCCTGGTTGCCATAGCAACAATCGCCACCCGCGATCCACCGCGGGGGGGGCCCGGGGTTTACAGAGGGAGCTCCCTCCCTCTGTAAACCACTTCAATGCGGCGGACGTCATTGACAGCCGCATTGAAGGGGTTAAATGGCTGCGATCGGCGGTAACAGCCATGGCAGCCATTGCAGCGGCATGTCAGCTGTGTATAACAGCTGACAGCCACTGAAGATAAAGCGCGCACAGCTCCTGTGCTCGCTTTATCTGCAGGGCGTAACTGTACTCCCGTCTGCGGGAAATCACTTTGATTTTGAACGTACAGTTACGCCCAATCGCGGGAAAGGGTTAACATTATGTGGCTAAGTACTTGACAACCTCCAAACATAAATAAAGAAATACCCTTAAACCACTAGCCGTGACCATATAAGCTACAGTGGCGTCAAAACGGGTATGCTAAAACACCACGCTTCCCAGGGTCCGCCCCTTAGGGTATGTTCACACGGCCTATTTACGGACGTAATTCGGGCGTTTTACGCCTGGAATTATGTCCGAAAATACGGCTTGAAAGCGTTGGCAAACATCTGCCCATTGAAAGCAATGGGCTGACGTTTGTCTGTTCACACGAGGCGTATATTTACACGTCGCTGTCAAAAGACGGCGCGTAAATAGACGCCCGCGCCAAAGAAGTGTCATGTCACTTCTTCAGACGTAAATGGAGCCGTTTTCCATGGACTCCATGGAAAACCAGCTCCAGTTACGTCCGAAATGGACGCGGCGTTCAAGCGCCTGCACATGCCGTTACGGCTGAAATGACGGGGCTGTTTTCTCCTGGAAACAGCCTCGTAATTTCAGCCATTACGGATGCTGCCGTGTGAACATACCCTTAGAGAAGCCTAAATCCATTCCTTTAAAATAAAACCAATATATTGTGTCTAAGGGTATGTGCACACGAGAACTGTCTTTTACGTCTGAAAAGACAGACAGTTTTCAGGAGAAAACAGCTGCGTCGTTTCAAACGTAAAAACTCCTCCTCGCATTATGCGAGGCGTCTTTGACGCCCGTAATCTTGAGCTGCTCTTCATTGACTCCAATGAAGAACGGCTCAAATTACGTTGCAAAGAAGTGTCCTGCACTTCTTTGCCGAGGCAGGCAATTTACGCGTCGTCGTTTGACAGCTGTCAAACGACGATGCGTAAATGACAGGTCGTCGGCACAGTACGTCGGCAAACCCATTCAAATGAATGGGCAGATGTTTGCCGACGTATTGTAGCCATATTTTCAGACGTAAAACGAGGCATAATACGCCTCGTTTACGTCTGAAAATAGGTCGTGTGAACCCAGCCTAAGACAGCAATATATAAAAACATAAATACCGTTGCCAAGGACCCGCCACAGCATGAAAACTTGACTCAAAATTAAAAACATCCAGGGCCACATCCGTCAAGTGAACCCCGTCCTTACCAATGTAAGATCCACGATCCTACAACTGTCGGTGATGAACTACCAACCCACCATTTAAACGGACAAACTAGGCCACTGTCTTATTAATCTTAACCCTAGTCCTATTCAGTGCCGACACTGACAGCGCATTGCGCCATTTTATCTGCTGTACGATTTAGGACCAGATAATCAAAAGCCCAGGATGGGTGTCTAAAAAATATAAGAAGTCCCACTTAATGTTCTTAATGAGGTTTCCCATAGGATAACTCCCAATGTCATTACACCCAGCATGAACTATCAAAATACCAGGTGGACCCCAGGACCTAACCGCATCCTGAAACAAAGGCCTTACCTGATCCCACGTCAGGCCACAAACTCCAAACCAGTGTACCTCCATCTTATCTATATCAAAACCAAAGTACCTACCAGTCGAACACACGCATGCATGCTTTTCAGCCCAGTAAATATAGGAATAGCCAAGAAGCCAGACCACACATTTTGCAGAACCTGAAAGTAAAAGAAAATTAGGCAAACAGGACAGAAGTGGCCTCCCTAACCAAAGCAACCCCAAGATAAAGAAATCAACATTCCAGCAAATGCGGCCTAACATAGGAACGGCCAATCCTCTTAACTGATGCAGTGTCAAGCCCAAAACGAGAAGCCTCAGCAGCTCCAATCCTAAAAGAATGTGAGCTGTAATCCAGATGTGAAAGGCCCAAGCCCTGTACGCATTTCTTAAAGACAGCAATAAATTGATATCTGGACAACGCAGAACCATCCGCATGCACCAGAAAAGAGGAAAAACCCTGAAGACGCACAGCCATGAAATGCAGAAAACACCTCACCGGACATGATTCCCCTTCATGAATCTTAGTTAAACAAATGTCAAAACCTTTTCCCTTCCTGTCAGTTTTGGAATGGTACAACATTATTCTCAACGCGCTATCCCGAAAAACTACAACTGTTACTTGAATACCGCCCTGCACCCGTTCTGAGGGACTAACTAATTCACCAACCTGAAAGGTCCCATAGAAAGCCCAAGAGAAAGGCAACTGAAACAACAACCTCTTATAATCTGAATGGGATATCCCGCGTAACTGAGAAAAAAGACCCTCCAATGTTGCAAAGGACACCGGCCTACACGTATCCTGCCCGACATGGCCTTTCTGAAAACCCTGCAGAGCCCGCCTTATCAAAAAATGCTTAGTAACATCCGTACAACCAATCAACTTAAATAAAAAGGAAAGTGCCGCTACCGACTTAACAACTGAGGAAGCTGAAGACCCACTCTCCATAAGAGATAATACATAATAAATCATCCCCTCTAAAGCACTAAAATGACACCCTTGACTACGTTAAGAATCCTCTAGCTGGAACAATCCTACCCACATCTTCGTATAAGCATCCCACGTAGCAGGCGCCAGTGATTGCTTTGCCCGCCATATCAGACAAT
This sequence comes from Rhinoderma darwinii, assembly GCF_050947455.1. NCBI lineage: Eukaryota > Metazoa > Chordata > Amphibia > Anura > Rhinodermatidae > Rhinoderma > Rhinoderma darwinii. Next base: position 154,206,402 of record NC_134687.1, on the reverse strand, counting down.
CCACACCACACTCCAAAGATGTTCGGGCAAGAAACCGGATCCCTCTACGCCTCTGGAGCTAGAAAACAGAAACGATCCCACTGCAATCGAGATAAAGCATCAGCAATGTCATTGGCAATACCAGGAACATGATGAGCCCTAAATAGAATGTTCCATCTCAAACACAGCAGGACCAACTGACGTAACAATGTGATCACCTAGGGGGAATTTATGGACAAACTATTAATAGCGCACACGACTGCCATGTTATCACAATGAAAAACCACTGACTGATTGGACAAAAGGTTTCCCCAAATTTCCACTGCAACTAGAATGGGAAACAACTCCAAAAAACAGAGATTACCCATCAAACCACACTCCCACCACCCCAGTGGCCAAGTACCGACACACCATTTTCCCTGAAGATACGCCCTGAAACCGATAGAACCGGAAGCATCCGTACACAATTGCAACTTCACATTCGAAACTCCCGATGCAATCCACAATGATCTGTCTTTATATTCCACCAAAAACTAATCCCAAACCTTTAAATCCGCCTTATGCTCCCGGCATAAATGGTGGGGACATCTAACACCAGCAGTAGCTTGTGCTAAACGCCTACAGAAAACACGGCCCATGGGCATAATTCTACAGGCAAAATTGAGCTTCCCCAAAAGAGATTGTAGGAGCCGCAGGGTGATTTTTGTTTTCACCAGAGCCTTCTGCACCGTTGCCAGCAGATCGACAAGTTTTGCATCCAGCAACCTACATTCCATTGCTTTGGAATCAATTTCAATTCCCAAGAAACAGAGTGTTGTGGTCGGTCCCTCAGTTTTTTCCAAAGCCAACAGAACCCCAAAGTCAGCAAAAACATCTACTACTGCCTGTAACAATATCGCACACGACAGCCGAGCCGCGGGGCCCACACAAAAGAAGTCATCCAAATAATGAATAACTGCTTTAGAGCCAGCTCATTCAAGGATCACCCACTCCAAAAACGTGCTGAAGGCTTCGAAATAGGCACAAGAAATAGAGCACCCGATAGGGAGGCACCTATCAATACAAAAAAGACTTTCAAACGAGCACCCCAGCAAGTGCATGGATTCTGGGTGCACTGGCAAAAGGCAAAATGCAGACTCCACATCCACCAGCATCAGCATCCCTCGACTGTCCTAACCAAACGAACCGCCTCGTCGAACGACAAATAGGAAACCCGCGTCAAAGACACATCAATATCATCATTTACTGAAGAACCCTTCGAATAAGATAAATGATGTATGAACGAAATTTGCCCGCCTCCTTCTTGGGGACGACCCCCAGAGGGGAGACACGCAATTGGGAAATAGGAACATTAGAAAATGGGCCTAACATTCTACCCAACAAAGCTTCCTTCTTCAACTTGTCCCGTACCACATCTGGATGATCCCGCACCAAACGCAGATTATTAGCCATCAAAACCCCACCCCCGGGGAAAACGGAATTCTAAATCCTTCCCTAAAACCCTTCAATAACAGATGCACCTTCTCACTGTCGGGGTACCTCTTTAGCCAAGGCATCATTGCGTCGAGTTTCACTTTAGCAGTACCGTCCCCTGGCTTCGTCGTACCTCCTCGTGCCTACTTAAAACACAAGACGGGATAGTTACCACCCCCACACCCAGCACATTCGTGTCTATTAGATACAATTAGTTCCCCATTTACAGGTGCTCTCGTTGTAGAGCCAGAAGACCCCTTTTTTAAGACTCCCCGACGAACCCGCTGATCTAGACCCGCCGAGTGAGGACTGAAAGGGGCTAAACCCGTGACTTCAACATGACCCCCTTGAACAGTCCCCTTAGTCATAAGGCGCATCCAAAGGCTTATGTCCTTATGATCTCACTGTAAGAATGACTGAATCGCCATATGCTGATGAAACTGCTCGTCATATTTAAGCCAAGCAGTTCTCCCATATGTTCTATAAGCCTCCCAAATAGAATCCAGGTAACAAAATAAGCCGGATTGTTCCGGATATTTTCCCCCTACAACACTAGCCATGATGGAAAAAGCTTGTAGCTAGTTCCCAAATGTGGGCAGAATCAGTCTATACCGTCTTCTCTCCTCATCCTCTTCCTTATGATGTTCCATGCCCTTTTCCCACTGTTCTACACTAAAACGCTCCAATGGCAGTAAAGTAAAAATATCCAAATTCTCCCTTTTCCAAATCTTCTCCTGTAGTTCTGGCATTAAGTGGGCACCTAATGGCCTTTCAAAGCAAATTTACATGCTCCCCTTTGTTGTATCTGAAACTGGCAAGGGCTTATTAGCCCCGTCTACCTTTTTTGTCTGGACCCCCGCATCTAATGCGTTAAAAGACGAAGGGCCTGCTTCAACACCCCCCGTCTAACTGTCCCTGCGCTGACCATGCTCCAACAGGACCCGCTAGCTGTAACCCACGAGAATTACCAACAGAAGCTAACGATTGACGCAACCGATCTAACAAATTTCCCAAATCCCCACTCGTGACTGACAAATCACCGTAGAACCACTACCTACAGTTACTTGCCACGATAGACTACTCTCCCCACTAAAATTATTGCCTACGTGTGTGGTGTGTAAACGTTGTGACTCAACAGAAGGCTGCCCGTTGCCAGACACTAACGGGGCCGAATCCACCGAAGCCACCTCCTGATCGAGCATCCTGGACACCATGAGCGCCCGCCGTAGAGCATCAGCCGCTTCCACACCGGACCCCTGTCCCAACGATACCTGAAACGGAAAGTAGACAGACGAAACACCTGCGACCTGGCCAACGTCACCATTAGGAGGCGCTGGAGAATGTACATTTTTTTCATACCCAGCAGTTGGTGCAGACCTACCACTAGTGCCGAAATACCTAAACTGACCAGGAGGTGGCGCAGGCCTGCCACCGCCGATGTAATACACTTCCTGACCAGCAGGTGGCGCCAGCCTGCCACTACTACTGTAATATTCAGAATGGCCACCAGATGGTGCCGGATCACCCATGTTAAAGGGTGCACTATGCTCACCGGCCTCCGACCCACTAGATGGTGCTCTAGCAGCGCCGAAAGCACTCACCTTGACAACCACTGAATCCTGGCTTGCCGCTGGCCCCACGGAAGAACTCCTGGCGGGCTCCCTGAATGTGCCAGCCGCACTGTAAAGGGGGGAAATCGCTCCTGGCCGCTGCACCACCGATAAAGACCGCTGCTTCCGACGTCCGGCTCCACGTCGCTCCACAGGCCCACGGACCTTGCTGACCTTGCGCCGAATCGACACCCGGCGTACCACACCTTGGCCTATCGCTACAGAGTTCTCCCCAGCTGCGACCGCTCCCGACGCCGCCATCAAGCCAGCCGTTGACACCGGAACACCGTCACTGCTTCCAGCCACCAGGACATCTAAACCAGGGACCGCCACAGCAGGAATAGGTAAGGGGGAGATACACTCCTCCATTTGCGCCGGGGAACAGGGGAAGTAAAGCGTTCAGGCGGCCGGGAACGCCGGGCCCTGGGTGACGCCCTGCCGGGAATCCTGCTAATGCCCATAGCTTCTCTTGGACCCACTCCAGCCCATTTTCAGCTGCCTACTCTTTGACCCTGGAAATGAACTGCTCTAAACCCCCCATAACAAAGCTAGGCCCTAAAACTGACGAGCTAAACTGCTGCACTGACACTGGCTACACACACCTGCTCCTAACAAAAAAAATTCAAGCCATAAAATGGCTTCCCTACTTATCTCCTATATATACATCCCCTAACTCCACCCCCAATGCTCCCAACACCCTAGCAACAATTCCTAGCTCAAACCCACCCACCAAGCTATAATCAAAATAACCCTCAAGGTGACCCCTTGCAGGCCCAGACCCGTCATGACCGCCCTCTGTCAAGCTTTGCTTAGCTCTGGGCTTACAATTCTGAGACGGAACCGCAAGATAAATTGACATGCTGCAGATTTTAAAATACGCACCGCAGGTCAATTTGTCTGAGAAAAAGTTCTGCAACGTGTACATTATATTACTTGAAATCTCATTCACTTTGCTGGTACTGTATTACACTGTGGATTTGCCACAGGAAAATCCGTACCACAAATCTGCACATAATACACATCGTGTGCATGTGGCCTTAGGGTTTTGTTAGAGTATGATTCTAGTCCACAATACAAACGTATATTGCAGTCAGAGTTGCTCCATGTGTTGCTTCCATGCACTTCTGTGTTCCCTAGTATCTGTACTTAACCCCTTCAGGACACAGCCTGTTTTGGCCTTGTGGATGCAGCCAATTTTTTTAAATCTGACGTGAGTCACTGGTAATAACTTGGGAATGCTTTTACCTATCCAAGCAATTCTGAGATCTTTTCTCGTGACATATTGTACTTTATGTTAGTGGAAAAATTTAGTTGATAAATTCAGTATTTATTTGGGAAAAAACACCAACATTTTTAGAAAATTTGCAAAAATTAGCATCTTTCTAAATTTAAATGTATCTGCTTGTAAAGCAGATCGTAATACCTCACAAAATAGATAGTTACTAGTTAACATTTCCCATATGTCTACTTTATGTTTGCATATTTTTTTGAACATCCTTTTATTTTTCTAGAATGTTACAAGGCTTAGAACTATAGCAGCAATTTCTCACATTTTCAAGAAAATTTCAAAACCTATTTTTTCAGGGACCAGTTCAGTTCTGAAGTGGCTTTAAGGGCTTTATATATTAGAAAACCCCATAAGTCATCCAATTTTAAAAACTGCACCCCTCAAAGTTTTCAATACAGCATTTAGAAAGTTTCTTAACCCTTTAGGTGTTTTCACAGGAATTACAGCAAATTTCATTTCTCTGTTTAGAAAATCCATTTTAATCCATTTTTTTTCTGTAACACTGAAGGTTTTACCAGAGAAACGCAACTCAATATTTATTGCCCAGATTCTACAGTTTTTAGAAATATCCCACATATTGCCCTAGTGTGGTAATGGACTGAAACACCGGCCTCATAAACAATGGTGCACCTAGTGGATTTTGGGGCCTCCTATTTATTAGAATATATTTTAGTCACCATGTCAGGTTTGAAGAGGTTTTGTGGGGCCAAAACAGTGGAAACAACCCCAACAAGTCACCATTTGGCAAACAACACCCCTCAAGGAATTTATAGAGGGGTATAGTGAGCATTTTTACCCCACAGATTTTTTTGCTGAACTTAGTGGAATTAGACTGTGAAAATGAAAATCTAAATTTTTTACAATAAAACTTAGAAATTATCAATTTTTACAAGATATAAAAAAGAAAAAACACCCTGACATTAGAAAAGCAATTTCTCCTGATTACGGCAATACACCATATGTGGTAATAAACTTCTGTTTGGCCCCACGGCAGAGCTCAGAAGGGAAGGAGCGGCTTTTGGATTTTGGAGCTCAAGTTTGCTGGGTGCCATGTCGCATTTGGAAAGCCCCTGAGATACCAAAGCAGTGGCAATGCCCCCAAAAGTGACCCTATTTGGGAAACTACAGCCATAAAAGAAGTTATCTAGGGGTTTAGTGAGCATTTTGAGCCCCCAGTTTTTTGCTGAATTTAGTGGGAATAGGCCGTGAAAACTTCTACTGTTTTTTGTTCTTTTTTTATTACATTCACCGTGTGCTATAAATGACATATTTACTTTATTCTGCGGGTCGATGCGATTACGGCGATACCATGTTTATAGTTTTTTTTGTTTTACGGTGTTTGCACGACAAAATCCTGGTTTTAGAAAAATTATTTCGTTTTTGTGTGATATTTTAAGAGCCATAACTTTTTTATTTTTCCATCAAGAAATCTGTTTGTTTTTTGCGGAACAAACTTTAGTTTTTCTTGGTACCATTTTTGTGTACATGCGACTTTTTGATCCTTATTTGTTCAATTTTTGGGGGGCTGAAGTGACTAAATATAGCGATTCTGGTATTGTTATGTTATAAAAAAAATTACGCCGTTAACCGTGAGGGATAAATAACATTATATTTTTATAGTTCAGGCCATTATGAACACGGCAATACCAATTATGCATAATTTAGTTCTTTTTTTCATTTTTTTCTAATAATAAAGGACTTTATAGGGGGGAACATTTTACTTTCTTTATTTTTATACGTTTTTTTTTACTTTAACTTTTTTTTAGTCCCACTAGGGAATTGAAGATCCAACTGTTGAATAGTTGTTGTAATACCCTGCAATACCTATGTATTGCAGGGTATTACACCTGTCAGTTTCACTAGTTTCTGCCTCTGCCATGACATGATCACCTTCCTTTCTTAGGCCTCCGGTTGCCATAGCAACAATCGGCACCACGCAATTGTGTAGCGGGGTGCCGATGTTGTTATAACTCCTCAAATGCAGCATTTAAGGGGTTAATCGGCGGGGATCACGGCTGTGATTACACCCGATATCTGCTGTCAGTACTAAGGCTGCTTGTAGCAGCCAGTACTGACATATGCTGAGCTGCAGGGAATACCTGTGCCCTCCATTAGGAGCACACGTAGATTAATGGGCGGCAGGCACAAGGAACAGTGCTGCACCCCGTTAATCTACAAAATGCACAAACCCTGGGGCACTTTAAAAAAAATTCCTACCCTCCTCTGAGAGCTGAAGAGTGAGTAAGAGCATGCTCTCCTCTAACCAGTTCTTGCTGTGGCACTGTCTGTAGCTGATTGGACAGTGTCACAGCAATGTTACATGCCCCCTTGCCATTACTTGCCCCATTGACAGTTCAGGGTGTTATTTAAATATCGGGCGCCAAATATAATGCCACCAATATCTAAATAACGGAGGAGGGTAGGAAACATTTTTAAAGTGCCCCAGAGTTTGTAAGGGCAGGTTAAAGGTTCTCTATAAGGACTCTGAGGTACAGTACAGCAGGAGCCTGAGCATACAGTGATAAACAGTATATATATTGGGCTGTGCATTCAAGATACTTACACTTAGACAAGGTTCACATTCACTTTTTTTTCTCGTTTTAATTTCTTATTTTTGTAAAATTATCCAAACTGATAGGAAACTTGAGCATAAAGTTTCAGTGTTTATCAATTTTCATAGAGCCTCAAGTATCAGTTTGTATAATGTTTTCAACCACTTTTTGGAAACTGATTGCAGTAGTAAAAGTAGCAAAGTCAGTATTAATGCACTGTACAATTTCCAGGTTGTACTGAACCATAATATGGCACACATAGACTTCTATGGAACCATATTATTACTCCATTTGCCTGCGATTTCATGCGGAAACATACAGAGGTTTTTACTGTCGGATACATATATGAAATTATATATTTATAGAAAAAATGAGTGCGTACCTTCTCATAAAACGAATCATTAATGTTAGTTTTCCGGCATGTTCCGTATCAACTTTTGTCTGTATTTAAAATTAGCAGATACAAAGGTCTGAAATGATTAAAAAGAAATTAGTTCCAGAGGAGAACTTAATGATTTCTTTCTTTAGTGGAAAGATCAACAGGCTGTAGTTAACAAGCTGACATTCAGGCTACATTAGGTACCTGTGACTGCTTGCATAAAAAGACTGTCAATAATTTACAAAGTGTTCAGATAGACAGGAAGAAATGTCTCAGTGAATGAATTAGTTACTTATTATGCCACTTTTATAGTTCCATTCACTCTCACTTTGCAAGAAGAGAACTAGATGAGCTTTAAATCATATACAACACCATAACTAAGTCTAAATCTGACTACACTCAATTTAAATAATGGAGAAACATATGTTTATCTAAGCCTAGGTTCACACCATGTTCTACGTCTACATTCAGTGTATAGGCCGGGAAGCTGTCCCGTTGTGTATGTCTAGCGTGCTCATAAGCTATCATTGCTAAAAGGTATTCCAAAATACTGTTCTTTTGGTATACTTTTGTCCGGTACAATTTTTAGTGATTGTGGCCCTTGACCCTGACATGGGACACGAACCATGGTTGGTACAGTAATGGAGGCAGACTCAGTACAGTTTAATGAAACAAGGCTTTTCCTTCTGCTGTGGTAACAGTGGTACTTTGCTTAGCGGTTACAGGGTTGGCACACAGCTTGGTGGTTACAGTCTCTGAAGGCCACTTATCTTGGTCGTTACAGTCTCTTAAGGTCACTTATCTTGGCGGTTACAGTCTCTGAAGGGCTCTTAGCATGGCGATTACGGTCTCTGAAGGGCACTAAGCTTGGCGGTTACAGTCTCTGGAGGCCACTCCGCTTGGGGCTTTCAGTCTCTGTAGTTCACGTAACTTAGTGGTTACAATCTCCGGCGGGCACCTCGCTTGGTGGTCATAGACTATGGTCTTTGGTCGCACTCGCAGGCAGGGACGACTCGGTCTTTATGTGCCCACACTGGAAGTGGTCCCAAAATACATGTAGGATACACACAAAGGGCCTCTCCCAGTCACAGAGCATTCTCCTTGTCAGTCCCACTCAGCAGGACACACAGGGTTTGACTTTTCAGCGACAAATGCTGGCATGACCCAATCCTCCTCACAGACCCCTTCCGGTTCTCTGCCATGCTGTCGGTCCTATGCGTTACTTTACTCGCACCCGACAGGCTCTCTCTGTACACTAGGCAATCACACTCTATACACTGACCACAAGGTGTGCCAAAACACCTCCTTTATAGTCTTGCTCCACCCCTGCTACTGCATCCACACACCTGACTAGAGATTTCTCCAGTCACAGTGGTCCCGGTGCAATACCTGTGAACAAAAACATGTTAGAACATGGCACAATGCAACATAACAGTCCAGTTAATTTTACTGAGACATCAACAGTATATGTGCACAGCAACAGGAGTGCAGGTCTAGTACGCTTCTGTGGTCGGGTGCAGAACAATGTCCAAGTCTACTTTTGCACAAGCATCCTCTTACAGGCATACAAAGTTTACCCTTGCCTCAATGGTTTATTTGCAACAGGAGACAAATAAACTTATTCATCTATTCACATAAAGTTTACATTAAGGCCTTATTCACACGGACCTGTCCGTATTGCGCGCACAAAAAACACTGCTTTTTGCGCGCGCAAAATGTCTGTGTTGCATCAGCATATGGTGCGCGGCTGCATCATGAGGACACTCTGGTTTTATGTTTACAAACAGAAAAGCACGTGGTGCTTTTCTGTTTCCATTCATAGTTTTTACTACTGTAGCGCGCATCACGCGCGGCACCCAGATGTGCTTCCACGTGCCGTGCGCGATTTGCACGCACCCATTGACTTCAATGGGTGCGTGCAGCGCGAAACACGGGCAAATATAGGACATGTCATGAGTTTCACTGACATGTCATGAGTTTCACTGACAGTCTGTTCGTGTGAATAAGGCCTTAGGAAGTATTTTTAGAGGAGCATTTTAAATAGTCCTGATAAACGTAAAGCCCAAATACAATGTGAACCATGCCTAATAAATACAGCATATATAGCACCTCTAATACAACAGGATCAAAAGAATTGATTAAAAAAGCATGCAACGAAATATAATTACATGTTAAAAACGTGGCATCAGTGAACAGCTGTGGCATGGGGAATCTGCACTTAAAGCAAACCTAACTTTTTTTGTTACTCTTCAGAATAATCTGATATATGTGTGTACATGAGGAATAACACTATTTCTGGCCATTATATGACTTGCATGTAGCATTTTTTTTAGCAGCTTTCCCCTCTGCAGGCTTTATTTCTAATTCAAAGGTGTCCCAAAGTTAGTGGGTGGAGCCTAACTGCTATCATATCTTCTATACACTGCACACAGAGAATAGGAGGATACTTCTCTCCACTGTCTATCAATCAGACATATATATATATATATGCATATATATATATATATATATATATATATATATATATATATATATATATATATACTGTATATATAGAAGCTGGAACATGGAGGAGATTATACAGCAGTACAGATCAGTGTAGCTGAGAACCCATGACTGGGTTGAGATTTACAGTACTGTGCAAAAGATTTAGGCAGTTGCGGAAAAATGCTGCAAAGTTAAAATGCTTTCAAAAATAGAAGTGTTAATTGCATTTTTTTAATTGATAAAAAACAGTGAATGAACAGAAGAAAAATCTAAATCAAATCAATATTTTGTGTGACCACCATTTGCCTTCAAAACAGCATCAATTCTTCTAGGTACACTTGCACACCGTTTTTGAAGGAACGCGGCAGAGAGGTATTTCCAAACATCTTCGAGAACTAACCACAGATCTTCTGTGGATGTAGGCTTCCTCAAATCCTTCTGTCTCTTCATGTAATTGCCAGACAGACTCGATGATGTTGAGATCAGGGCTCTGTGGGGCCATATCATCACTTCCACGGCTCCTTTCTCTCCTTTAGGCTGAAGATAGTTCTTAAAGAGGCTCTGTCACCACATTATAAGTGCCCTATCTCCTACATAAGGAGATGGGCGCTATAATGTAGGTGACAGTAATGCTTTTTATTTAAAAAAAACGATCTGTTTTCACCACTTTATTAGCGATTTTAGATTTATGCTAATGAGCTGCTTAATGCCCATGTGGGCGTGTTTTTACTTTAGACCAAGTGGGAGTTGTATAGAGGAGTGTATGACACTGACCAATAAGCGTCATGCACTCCTCTCCATTCATTTAGTCAGCGCATAGGGATCCTTTTAGATCACTATGTGCTGCCTTATACTAACACATTAACGATACTGAAGTATTTAGAAAGTGAATAGACATTCCACGGGATGTCTATTCACAATCCCTGCACTTCGTTACTGTTTCTGTGGTAGTTACAGCAGAGCAAGCGTAATCTCGTTGTAACCTGTCATCTACAGCGTAATCTCACGAGATTACGCTTGCTCTGCTGTAAGTACCACAGAAACAGTAACGAAGTGCACAGATTGTGAATAGACATCCCGTGGAATGTCTATTCACTGTCTAAAAACTTCAGTATTGTTAATGTGTTAGTATAAGACAGCACATAGAGATCTAAAAGGATCCCTATGCGCTGACTAAATGAATGGAGAGAAGTGAATTTACGCTGATTGGTCACTGATTGGTCAGCGTCATACACTCCTCTGTACAACACCCACTTGGTCTAAAGTAAAAACACGGCCACTTGGGCATTAAGCAACTCATTGGCATAAATCTAAAATCGCTAATAAAGTGGTGAAAATAGATCGTTTTTTTATATAAAAAGCATTACTATCACCTACATTATAGCGCCGATCTTCTTATATAGGAGATAGGGCACTTATAATGTGGTCACAGAGCCTCTTTAATGACATTGCTGTATGTTTGGGGTCGTTGTCTTGCTGCAGAATATATTTGAAGCCAATCAGACACCTCCCTGATGGTATTGCATGATGAATAAGTATCTGCCTGTATTTCTCAGCATTGAGGACACCATTAATCATGACCAAATTCCCACCTACATTTGCTGAAATGCAGCCAAAAACTTTCAAGGAACCTCCACCATGCTTCACTGTTGTCTGCAGACATTCATTATTGTACCGCTCTCAAGCCCTTTGGCGAACACACTGCCTTCTGTTACAGCCAAATATTTCAAATTTTGACTCATTAGTCTAGAGCCCCTTCTGCAATTTTTCTGCACAGCAGTTCCTATGTTGTTGTGCATAGTTGAGTCACTTGGCCTTGTTTCCACGTCGAAGGTATGGCTTTTTGGCCGCAATTCTTCAATGAAGACCAGTAGATAACTGGGTCCCACTGGTTTCTGCCAGTTCTGAGCTGATGGCACTGCTGGACATCTTCTGATTTCAAAGGGAAGTAAGCATGATGTGACCTTTCTGATGTAGTATAATTACCTTGTGTCTTGTTGCTATGCTCAGTCTTGCCATGGTGGACCCGTGACATGAAACTGTCTTCCACAACCTCACCATTGTAGCAGAGTTTGGCTGTTCCTCACTCAGTTTCAAGCCTCCTACACAGCTGTTTCTGTTACAGTTAATGACTGTGTTTCAACCTACAAATGAAAATGATGATCATTATCACCTGTTTGGTATAATTGGTTAATCATACACCTGACTATAATACTACAAATTCCATGTCTTTGTGCAAGTGTGCCTAGGAGAATTGATGCTGTTATGAAGGCAAAGGGTGGTCACACCAAATATTGATTTGATTTAGATTTCTCTTCTGTTCATTCACTTTGTATTTTGTTATCTGATTAAAAAAACAACTATTATCACTTCTATGCTCGAAAGCATTCTTACTTTGCAGCATTTTTCCACAACTGCCTAAGACTTTTGCACAGTACTGTACATCTTACCAGCAGCGTCTCTGTGTGTTCCTCTCTGCTCCTGCATCCTCCCCCTGCTCAACCCTCCCCACTCCATAAACTTACATCCAGTGTGTCTTGCTGAGTCACACGCTCTCTCTGCTGCCTCCTCCTGCACCTACTCCCCTCCCCATAGAAAGTTATAGGCAAACAGTGAAGAGACAAACCCCCACCTTCGATGAAACAACTACATTTTAACAGTAAGTCAATTACAAAGTTGTTTTATGTCAGGTATACTATTAGATTAGCATTAGTTGTTTGAAAAGTTAGTGCCCTTTTAAGGCCTTTTGCCCATGGGTGTATATTTATGGTAGAATCACATGTATTGAATACACTGCAGAATTTCCATCCGGATTTGCAGTCGGAAAATCCGCAGCGTATTACAGTAGAAGCAAAGTGCATACAATTTTTACAAATCTTATCCATGCGCAGTGAAAAATTTCAGCACAGAATACTTGCATAAATTGAGCTGTGGTGCGGATTATAAATCCATAGAATGTCAATTTATGTTGCTAAATTGCAGCGCAATTTTTACAGAATTTCTCAATTCACTTCAATGAGGAAGTCAAATTTCGCTACAAATGCCAATTATTTTGGAATTCACTGCGATTATGCTGCATACTCGCAGAAAATTCGACAGGTTTCGAAAAAAATAAATAGATTTTCAAAGTTGAAAAAAAAATACTCAACTCAGGCTACAACGGTCACATGTAATGAAATGTCATCACAGGAGTCCAGTTTTACACAGACCAGCCGAGGGAGCAGGGATGCATTTCTATGGGAGTGCCAGGAGAGGTGAGTAAAGTCTTTTATTTTTCATTCTTTCAGCTGATATAAACAGCTGAAAACAGCGCCCAATAACACGCACCAAACTGAGCTTGATTTAGTGCATATATCCATCGGAAGACCTGCAGTTTCTGAGTCTGATATGCTATAGATGTTTCACATGTTCTGTATAGATAGAGAATGGACCCTCAGAATAATTTCCTCTGGTGAACCCAAGGAAACCTATTGCATGATGTATTACACAGTTATTCTCCCCCAGAAAAATTACTTCTATGGGACAATATGGTGCTTTTAAGAAGGTATAATATGGTGGCATACAGAGTGTACATGGTTCATGCACACAGCAATGTCAAATGTATGCTCTTTTTAGCATATATTTAGCCCATGGGTGCCATACAGTGTATACTTGCATACTTTGCTTGTTTTAAAAAAAATATATATATACTTTGGACACAGCTCGAAATTCATCACGTTTTTGTAGCACCAAGTGAATAAAAATCTTTAATTTTACCATCTTTAAAAGGTATTTTAGTTGAGAATTTTCTGTGAGTCTTTTACATGATTAAAATAAATCAGAATATGAAAAATTCACAATCGTCATGCTTTTTAAATCACATGACAGGACTAATTCTGTCTCTTAGCAGTGTATTAACAAAATGAGAACATGCATACAAAGTCCAGTGGAGAGATATGTGCCTTATCAGGAGTAGGCGAAGCTTCTAAAATCAGTTTCCTCCAGATAAGACTTTACCATAGTAATCTTCGGAAGTGAGCCCACACTGCTGCCTGATAACTTTACATAAGAAAGGAAATAATCAATTTACGGCTGTTACTGAATAAGTCCTTATCGTGCTCATTTCCTCGCTATTGCTTGACAGGCTAAATATTCAATGTTCAAAGTTAACTTCAAAGTGATAGCAAAATGATTCCCGAGAAGTACAAAGATTGACCACTGTATGACAAGATGAATTAAAGGCTATGAAAACCTTTGACATTTTTATTAGAAAAAAAAAATCCTTTTCAGTCAGTGTGATTGGTGCAACTTTATAAATATTTTGATGACCAATTTGTTTTACTTTTTGAGATACAGCTGCTCTGTATTCTCTATACAGAGCAGCTGTATCGTTCTCTAATTCCTACTCCCATCAGGTCTGCGGGGCTGACGGATTTAATCAAAGCTGGTCATGCGTGCCTCTGACACGCAGGATCCACCTGTAATCTATCACATCCAAGTTATGTGATAAGTTGCACCAATCACACTGACACTGACTGACATTTATATATATATATATATATATATATATATATATATATACTACCGTTCAAAAGTTTGGGGTCACCCAGACAATTTTGTGTTTTCCATGAAAACTCACACTTATATTTATCAAATGAGTTGCAAAATGACTAGAAAATATAGTCAAGACATTGACAAGGTTGGAAATAATGATTTTTATTTGAAATAATAATTTTCTCCTTCAAACTTTGCTTTCGTCATAGAATGCTCCATTTGCAGCAATTACAGCATTGCAGACCTTTGGCATTCTAGCTGTTAATTTGCTGAGGTAATCGGGAGAAATTTCACCCCATGCTTCCAGAAGGCCCTCCCACAAGTTGGATTGGCTTGATGGGCACTTCTTGTGTACCATACAGATTTTTTATATATATATACCGTTCAAAAGTTTAGGGTCACTTAGAAATTTCCTTATTTTACACTCTATACATTGTTAATGTGCTAAATGACTATTCTAGCTGCAAACGTCTGGTTTTTAATGCAATATCTACATAGGTGGATAGAGGCCCATTTCCAGCAAACATCTCTCCAGTGTTCTAATGGTAACTGACCTTCCTTTAAGCTAGTTGAGAATCTGGAGCATTACATTTGTGGGTTCGATTAAACTCTCAAAATGGCTAGAAAAAGAGAGCTTTCATGTGAAACTCGACAGTCTATTCTTGTTCTTAGAAATGAAGGCAATTCCATGCGAGAAATTGCCAAGAAACTGAAGTTTTCCTACAACGGTGTGTACTACTCCCTGGACAGACGAATCGAAGTTTGAGGCGTTTGGATCACACAGAAGAACATTTGTGAGACGCAGAAGAACTGAAAAGTTGCTGGAAGAGTGCCTGACGCCATCTGTCAAGCATGGTGGAGGTAATGTGATGGTCTGGGGTTGCTTTGGTGCTGGTAAAGTGGGAGATTTGTACAAGTTAAAAGGGATTTTGAATAAGGAAGGCTATCACTCCATTTTGCAACGCCATGCCATACCCTGTGGACAGCGCTTGATTGGAGCCAATTTCATCCTACAACAGGACAATGACCCAAAGCACACCTCCAAATTATGCAAGAACTATTTAGGGAAGAAGCAGGCAGCTGGTATTCTATCTGTAATGGAGTGGCCAGCGCAGTCACCAGATCTCAACCCCATAGAGCTGTTGTGGGAGCAGCTTGACCGTATAGTACGCAAAAAGTGCCCATCAAGCCAATCCAACTTGTGGGAGGGGCTTCTAGAAGCATGGGGTGAAATTTCTCCCGATTACCTCAGCAAATTAACAGCTGGCCTCAGGCCTGCTTGTAGCAGACGGCAGTGGAGGTGTATTGGTGGTAGTAGAGGTAGGCAATGGACAGCACGGGTGGTGGTAGTAGTAGTAGTAGTAGCAGCACATTACCAGACTGGACAGTCACAGACAAAGCCCTGTGGTGGGGCAGGCCTCAGGCCTGCTTGTAGCAGACGGCACTGGAGGTGTATTGGAGGTAGTAGAGGTAGCCAACGGACAGCAAGGGTGGTGGTAGCAGTAGTAGCAGCACATTAAAACAGACTGGACAGTCACAGGACAAAGCCCTGTGGTGGGGCAGGCCTGCTTGTAGCAGACGGCAGTGGAGGTGTATTGGTGGTGGTAGTAGAGGTAGCCAATGGACAGCAAGGGTGGTAGTAGTAGTAGCAGCACATTAAAACAGACTGGACAGTCACAGACAAAGCCCTGTGGTGGGGCTGGCCTCAGGCCTGCTTGTAGCAGATGGCAGTGGAGGTGTATTGGTGGTAGTAGGGGTAGACAACGGACAGCAAGGGTGGTGGTAGTAGTAGTAGCAGCACATTAAAACAGACTGGACAGTCACAGGACAAAGCCCTGTGGTGGGGCAGGCCTGCTTGTAGCAGACGGCAGTGGAGGTGTATTGGTGGTGGTAGTAGAGGTAGCCAACGGACAGCAAGGGTGGTGGTAGTAGTAGTAGCAGCAGCACATTAAAACAGACTGGACAGTCACAGGACAAAGCCCTGTGGTGGGGCTGGCCTCAGGCCTGCTCGTAGCAGACGGCAGTGGAGCTGTATTGGTGGTAGTAGAGGTAGCCAACGGACAGCAAGGGTGGTAGTAATAGTAGCAGCACATTAAAAGACACTGGACAGTCACAGGACAAAGCCCTGTGGTGGGGCAGGCCTGCTTGTAGCAGACGGCACTGGGGGTGGATTGGTGGTAGAAGTAGTAGCAGCAACAACAGCAGCGGCACATTAAAAAAAGAGTGGACAGGACAGAATCCCGTAGTAGCAGGCGGCAGTAGCAGGCGGCAGCAGCAGCAGCAGCAATGTCAGATCTAATCAGTGGCATCAGGCACAGGGGTTTTAAAATCCTCACCGATCCACGCTTGATTCATTTTCAGAAACGTGAGATTTTCTAAGCTGTTGGCGGACAATCTTGTTCGCTTAGGGGTGACGAAGCCCCCTGCCGCGCTGAATACCCTCTCTGACGCTACACTGGAGGGTGGACAAGACAGTACACCCATGGCAAACTGGGCCAGTTCTTGCCAATTATCCAATCTGCTGACCCAGAAGTCCATGGGGTCTGGGATCAGGATTTCTGACGGAGAAAGGGCACAGTCCAGGTACGAGTGAACCTGGTTGGTTAGGTGCTGGTGATGGTGAACATCCCTTTAGTGACTACGATGTGTGTCAGGTCGGGGTATTGGATGTAAAAATGTTGTCATCATATTTTCCAAACTGAATTGGCTGCTGCTGCCGCCTATTGCAGAGGTAGCTCTGCCAGAGGCGGTGGAACGATGAGACAGTGGGGAGCGGAGAGTGGCCCCCCGGTCAGACATGCTTGCAGCAGGTGTTTGCCGTTTGAAAGCCGTGACAAGCTGGCTGCATAGCTTCTCTCGATAATAAGCCAATTTTGCCTCCCTCTCGGAAGGTGCAAAAAACTCCCCCATTCTGGCTTTATACCGAGGGTCTAAAAGTGTGGCTATCCAGTACTCATCTCTTTGCTTCATGCTAACAATACGACAGTCAGCGCGCAAGTAACGAAGCATACAGCTCGCCATCCTGGCCAGCGTTTCAGAGGGCCTGGTTGGTTCCATCTCTGCCCCATACTGCCATGGTTGTCCATCATCAAGGTCGTCGTCAGACTAGTCATCACCATCACTGTCATGTTGTGCGGCTGCCTCGTCCCCTATCCCTTCCTGTGATTCCATCTCCAAATCCAGCTCCTCTTCAGGTCCTGTTTCCTCATCCTCATCCTCCTCCTCCTCCTCCTCAACATCCATAGCCAGATGTGATCCTTCCTCCATCCTTTGCTGAATCATCGCTGTGAGCGTTTGCTCCATAATGAATATCAGCGGCATAACATCGTTCATTCCGCTAGCGTCACGGCTCACAAATCGTGTGGCCTCTTCAAAGGGCCTCAAAACGCGACATGCGTCTCTAACCAGCTGCCGGTGCCTGAGCTCAAAATTACACTGGCTCCAAACGCTGCCCGTCTGCTGCATCAGGAAATCATTCACAGCTTTCCGCTGTTCGTACAGACGGTCCAACATGTGCAGGGCGGAATTCCAGCGTGTTGGAACGTCGCAAATCAGGCTGTGTTCTGGGAGATTGTTTTTACGCTGCAAGTCCAGGAGGGCGTGCTTAAATGCATACGAACGTCTAAAGCGAACGCAAACCCTCCTGGACATGGCCAGCACACCCTTCAAACCGATATGTGGTGGCCCGTGGGTGGCGGGGAATGCAGGAACCCAAAATGGTGGATACTGGGCTCTCTGTCTTGTGTCACGGTGGTATTTTGCCTTGCAGGCCTTCCCACCTCCCAGGGACACACACACACAGTGATGAGGGGGTTGCACAAGATGATGATGATGACTGTTGTTTCCCCCCGGGGCACTCCCTTGGTGGCTGACTCCTGTCTGGTGTTATTTGGGGTGCCCTTGGTGTAGAGTGCAAATAGAAGACAGGAGACGGTGGTGGCAGTTAATCAGGAGAGCTTGCAGCACACTTTTACTTTTCAAGATGGAGATTGTACAATACAAATATGTCATCCAAATTCAGCTCAATCAGTGTAGCCCAATACTAAATGCAGGAGTGCTATTATCTCTCTACTCACAGTCTCTCTTTCTGGACTCTTCTGGCTCCTTGAGCTGTTATTCCAATAAATCTCTTTAGGCCTGTCTTTCTCTGTAATCCGCAAATGGCTGAACTCAGGAGCACCTTCCCTGTGCCTCCTCCTGCATCCCCTCCTAGCTCACCACTCTAACCACTCCCTAATTAACTCCTCCCAGCTTCTGTTACATTATAGAAAAACACTCCGCATAGGCTGAAACACAATGTCATAACATTTCTGAACCTGTAGATGGCAGCATAACACAACACATGAAGACAAACATAGTTTTCATAGTAGTGCTCCTGTGGGACACTACATACACCCCCTCTTTAAATAAAGCCGTCCTCGGCGTCCGACTCTCCAGGCGGCAGGTTAACCTAAAACAAAGGTTAATCACAATTGCAATAATAAACTAAGAGTCCATACAGTCTCTGAGGAATATGAGGATATAATGCTGAACAGGGAAAATGTCCAAGAGTCCTTGTCATATGAACTGGGGAAAATGAAGGGCTTGTTACCCAATTGGGATGTAAACAATACAATGTCTCTGGTGAAGGATAATCCAAAAATGAAGTCTCAGATTCAACAGTTCAATCTTGATATCGAGCTGGCATCTTACCTCGGGTAGCTCTATCAGATCTCCTCAGGGGCTCCTCTATAACAATTTCAGGGTCCCTGGATTCCTCTGGACCAGGCCGGAACTCGGATGACGAGGTCACTTGGTCTTCGCCGGGATCAAGAACAGTTCTTGGAACAAAAACAGACAGCCAAGGTTGGAACAGCCAATCAAGAGGGGACATACTAGTTGTTGGCGGTAGCGGTTCAGCTGCAGGAGATTTCTCAGTTGTCTGTGGTTCTGCTGGTACCTCTTCCTTTAGGCAGAGCTTGAGACGATTACGGTGGACGACTTGGGAATCTCGGCCTTCGCGCACAATCTCATAGACATCAGTCCCAGGGTACGGGATGGACTTAATTGTGTATGGTTCTTTCTGCCACTTGCTGTCCAACTTACTTGAACGATGGTTGTTTTTCAGCCACACACGGTCTCCAATTTGGAAGGGTTCTGCTTCGGCCTTTTGATCAAAACCTGCTTGTTGCCTTTGACGAGCATCTTCCATCCGTCTTTCCACAATCTCGTTGGCTTCAGCCAGGCGACGCTGGTGATCACTCACCCACTCTGTGTTTGGCAGGGGGTTGATAGTATCTGGAACTTCGACATCCATGGCCAAGTCCGAAGGCAATTTGCCCTGACGGCCAAACAGGAGATAGTAAGGAGTGTACCCTGTGGAGCAGTGCACAGTGTTGTTATACAGGTACACCAATTCTGGCAGGAGAGTCGGCCAATCAGCCCTCTTCTGGGACGGAACAGTTCTTAACATCCCAATAAGAGTCTGGTTCATCTTTTCACATAAGCCATTACCTTGTGGATGATAAGCGGTAGTTCTCAGCTTCTGACAGCCATAGAGGGAACACAACTCGTGGAACAGTTGAGACTCAAATGCGGAACCACGATCAGTCAGGATCTTGTCCGGACAGCCATAGGGGAGTACGAAATTCTTCCAAAAGATGGCAGCGGTGGTCTTGGCAGTCAGGTCTTTCACTGGCATAGCTACCACGAACTTCGTATAGTGGTCAATTATAGTTATAGCATAAGTATACCCAGTGCGGCTTGGTTCAAACTTGACATGGTCAATGGCTACCAGTTCCAACGGTCTATGACTGATGATGGGATGAAGTGGGGCTCTCTGGTCATGACGCTCTCCTCGGCTCTGAGCACAGGTGGGACATTCTCGGCACCACTTCTCTATGTCGTCTCTCATGCCAATCCAGTAAAATCGTCGGCGTATGGTATCTTCCGTTTTATGAACCCCAAAGTGTCCCGATCTGTCATGGTAGGCTTCCAAGATGGATTTGGAATCTCGCCGGGGTACCACAATTTGATGTAGACGCTCACCCGTTACTGGATCCAGGGCAGTCCTCTGTAGTAGACCTCTGGACACGAAAAGTCGATTCCTCAGTCTCCATAGACAAATTAATTCCTGATCAGCTTGACCTCTACGTATTCGGTCCGGAGTCCTCTTCTGAAGAAGGGAAGTCTGCAATTCCTGTAGGTTTCTACTCTCCCGTTGGAATCTAGCCCACTGTCTGGAATCTTGGGAGCAGTCAGGAACATTTGGTTGCGGATGTTCGTTTTGCTTCCTCTGAGCGATCACCGAATTCTGGGTTGCAAACTGAGCATAGAATGTAGGCATCTCTACCTCTTCCCATTCATCATTACATCGGACCAGTTCTTCACCCACAGGCAAACGGGATAAGGCATCGGCATTCACGTTGGACGCACCAGTCCGGTACTTGATCACAAACTGATAATTCGCCAGTCTGGATGCCCATCGCTGTTCAAGAGCTCCCAGTCGCGCTGTATCCAAGTGGGCCAGCGGATTATTATCCGTGAAGACGATGAAGGGTGTTGCAGCCAGGTAATCTTTAAATTTTTCGGTCACTGCCCACACAAGGGCCAGGAATTCCAGCTTAAAGGAACTATAATTCTGGTCGTTCCGTTCAGCGCCTCGAAGACCTCTGCTGGCATAAGCGATGACTCTCTCTTTCTGGTCCTGTACCTGCGACAGGACGGCCCCCAATCCCTTCTGGCTGGCATCAGTATACAGCCTAAAGGGTTGGTTGTAGTCAGGATATCCCAGGATAGGTGGTTCGGTTAACAGCTGCTTCAGCTTCTGGAAAGCGGCTTCATGGGCTTCAGCCCACTCAATCGGGATCCTTCTCTTCATAGCTTCCTTGGAGTGACCTCTTAACAATCCCTGGAGGGGTTCTGCAATCTGGGCAAAGTGTGGGATGAACCGTCTATAATACCCTGCAAATCCCAAGAAACTTCTCACCTCCTTGACCGTGGTAGGGGCTGGCCAGCTCTTTACTGCTGCTACTTTGCCTGGATCAGGAACCACTCCTTCTGCACTCACGACATGGCCTAAGTAATGGACTTCCGGCTTCAGGAGATGACACTTGGAGGGTTTCACTTTCAGGCCATATTTGATGAGGGTTTTGAGGACTTCTGCCAGGTGCTGTAGGTGTTCCTCATAAGTCTTTGAGTAGATGATTACGTCGTCCAGGTACAAGAGGACGGTCTCGAAGTTTTGGTGACCCAGGCAGCGTTCCATCAGTCTCTGGAAGGTTCCCGGGGCATTGCATAGCCCAAAGGGCATACAATTAAACTCGAACAACCCCATGGGAGTAGTGAAAGCAGTCTTTTCCCTATCTTCGGGAGCCATAGGTACCTGCCAATACCCGCTGGTCAAATCCAGAGTTGAGAAGTAGGCAGCAGACCCCAAAGCAGTCAGGGATTCTTCAATGCGTGGCAGTGATATTATTGAGTGATATTATTGATTTTGCGGTAGTCCACGCAGAATCTAATGTTGCCATCCTTCTTTTTCACCAGGACTAGGGGTGCAGCCCATGGACTGTAGCTCTCCCGAATCACATCTGCATCCTTCATCTCCCGAATCATTTTCTTCACTGGCTGGTACATGGCTGGTGGAAGGGGACGGTACCTTTCTTTGATGGGTGGATGGACGCCTGTAGGGATGGTGTGCTCAATGATAGTAGCCTTCCCAAAATCCATAGGATGTTTACTGAAGGCTTGTTGATTGTCTTTGGCCACCATCAGGGCTCCTTCGATCTCCTCTTCGGTAGTATTAGCATCGCCAACATGGATCTCGGTCCACCAGGGTTTTGTTGTAATCTCAGGGGTAACTTGATTCTGGGTAGCTTGCTGGAACACTGTAGTCTCAGGGCTCCAGACATCTTGGAAGAAGACCTGTGAGAGCTTAGCAACTGGACGGTATTTACTCAGTACCACAGCCGTATCACCAATGTTCAGGAGGCGAATAGGTACCCTCCCATTAGAAACAGTCACTAGACTTCTGGCTGCTAGCACGGTCGGATGATCTTCCAGAAGAAGAGGTTCCACAAGGGCCTGGTAATCTTGACCTTGCAAACCTGGACGAGCTCGACACCACAGAATGGTTTCCGTCTCTGGTTCCAGAGTCACTGGTTGTGAGTCCATGATGCGGGCACGGCAGATCTCACCCTTTTCATTCGTGAACCTCTGTTGGGCATTCAAGAGACGGATAGCATGCTGAATTGCATTTTGATTGGAGACAGGGACTGTAGAAAGTGCTCGGTGTAGGGCATCTAGCATCTCTTCATAGCAATTCCTAAGAACATTCATGCCCAGCACCACTGGTGGAAAGTCATCATCCCAGACGTTCACTACAATTACGCCTTGCTGGGGCAGTTCAGTTTCTCCCATCTGGATCGTGGGTTCCCAGTAGCCCCGATGGGGTATCGATTGTCCATTACTGGCTACAATGTTAAGCCACGTGTCTGGGGGTTGTATCAGCTGGTCGAGGTCCCAGTACTTCTCAAACCAACTTCTCTGCAGAGTGGTGACTTGAGAGCCAGTGTCCAGTAAGGCCGACAGTGGGATCCCATTTAGGTGGATCGTAATCACTGGACACTGCCCAATGTACCGGGGAATCCATTCTGGTGTTGTGGGACCTATTGGTCTTCCTCCCGAGGGGCGGTCCTCTGCCTCGGGGGATTGTCGTTTAACTGACGACATTCTCTTTCAATATGGCCAGCTCTTTGACACCTACGACAAATGGGTCTTCCGGTGGTATCAAATCTGTCAGAAGAGCGTCTACCCCAATTCCGGTAACTTTCCCCTTCTGATCGGTTACTGAACCTGTTACTGGAGTAGCGGTGGCTTTCTTTCTGGCGTTGCTCCATATCTTCCATTTTCTGGCACATTTTACTGAGGCTCTTGGTGAGGACAGCAATTTGGTCCCTCAGTTCACCAACTGGATCTTGAGCTTGCATGTGAGCACACTGAGCTAGTGCAACTTGACTTCCCGCTGCTGTAGGATGATCTACTTGCGACTCCGTAGGAGTCTCTATGGAATAGGGGAAAACTTTGGCTTGAACCGCTGCCGCTTCAGTCCCCAGGATTCTAATTGCGAGCTCTTTAAAGTCCAAGAAGATACAGCTTGGGTTCTGGGAGGCCAACATTCTGAGCTGACTTTTAAGAGCTTCAGATGCAGCTCCTTCAACAAACTGCTCCCTTAAGGCCTTGTCAGCCTCTAAGGGTTCTACTTGCATAATTGCCCGCTGGGCCTCCTGCAGGGATAAAGCAAAGTCTCTCAATGACTCACCGGGCTGCTGCTTCTTTCCAAAGAATCTCATCTTGAGCTCTGCCACAGTCCTTACTTCAAATGTGGCACGCAATCGGTCCAGTATCTGTTCCACTGTTTTTTTCTCTGTTCTGGGCCAGGATTTCACTTCTCTTAATGCTGCGCCCTCTAGTTGTCCTATCAATATCTCAACCCTCTGGTCTGTTGAGACAGGATACAAACGGAACATGGACAGCATCTTCTCTTTGAATTCCCTCAGGGAATGAACTTCGCCTTTGTAGCGAGGAAGCCATGGTGCTCCAAAGTAATAGGGCATAGTGAGTGGCATCACTTGCGCTGTTGGAGGTGACCCACTGGGGCTTGGAGAGCCGTTATCTCCGTCGTCAGACATTTTCTGCAATAAGTCCTACAGTAACCCCTAGCAACGGGTGTTCAATTTCAGGCTATGCACTAAGCCTCTTTTCCGGATATCTTTTCCGGTGTCTCTACACTGTTAACTGCCACTTTTTACTTTAAATCTCATTTACTGGCCTATTCAGGCACTCACCAGCTTTCTCTTAGCTGCTCCGCTGTTTTCGCGGGTTCTCTTGCGCAGCTCCTTGCCACTTCCAATATGGTGGCGACTTGGCGGGAAACTTTTATTCCGGCTGTAGCGAAATGTCTGTAACTCTGCTCCGGCTGCGATAATCTGGCTCCGGCTGTGGCGCATCAGCGCTGACTTAGTTCATAAGGCACAGAGGCCATAGATATCCTGTTCGTGACGCCAAAATGATATGTGGTGGCCCGTGGGTGGCGGGGAATGCAGGAACCCAAAATGGTGGATACTGGGCTCTCTGTCTTGTGTCACGGTGGTATTTTGCCTTGCAGGCCTTCCCACCTCCCAGGGACACACACACACAGTGATGAGGGGGTTGCACAAGATGATGATGATGACTGTTGTTTCCCCCAGGGGCACTCCCTTGGTGGCTGACTCCTGTCTGGTGTTATTTGGGGTGCCCTTGGTGTAGAGTGCAAATAGAAGACAGGAGACGGTGGTGGCAGTTAATCAGGAGAGCTTGCAGCACACTTTTACTTTTCAAGATGGAGATTGTACAATACAAATATGTCATCCAAATTCAGCTCAATCAGTGTAGCCCAATACTAAATGCAGGAGTGCTATTATCTCTCTACTCACAGTCTCTCTTTCTGGACTCTTCTGGCTCCTTGAGCTGTTATTCCAATAAATCTCTTTAGGCCTGTCTTTCTCTGTAATCCGCAAATGGCTGAACTCAGGAGCACCTTCCCTGTGCCTCCTCCTGCATCCCCTCCTAGCTCACCACTCTAACCACTCCCTAATTAACTCCTCCCAGCTTCTGTTACATTATAGAAAAACACTCCGCATAGGCTGAAACACAATGTCATAACATTTCTGAACCTGTAGATGGCAGCATAACACAACACATGAAGACAAACATAGTTTTCATAGTAGTGCTCCTGTGGGACACTACAAACATATGACTTTAAGAAGCGTGTTATGACCAGATTGATCACATGTGCCATGCAAGGAGCATGTGTCAGGTGACCTAGACGCAGTGCAGCCACAACGTTCTTCCCGTTATCTGAGACAACATTTCCCAGTGTGAGTTTCAGAGGAGACAGCCAGCGTGCGATTTCCTCCCTGATGCACAGCAGCAGCTCCTGCCCTGTGTGGCTTTTCTCGCCCAGGCTCAGCAGGTGTAAGACAGCGTTGTGGCGCTTCACCTTGCACCTATGAAAAGAGGGGGGAGGAGGAGTGGAAGGTACGCTGTGTCCTGTCGGGGACGGGAAGACCTCCATTGAGGAGGGCAAGGAGGAGGAGGAGGAGGATGGTAGGCGCCTGGTGTCCGGAGTTGAACCAGAAAGATACAAGCGTGGAGGTGGTAATGCCTGGCATTGCTGCGGTGGTGCATCGGACTGCAAAATATTGACCCAGTGGGCCGTGAAAGACATATACTGTCCCTGCCCATAGTTGCTGCTCCACGTGTCGACGGTGGCATGTACCCTGCTGCACACGGATAATTGCAAGGACTGGCCCACCTTTTCCTCCACGTGCTTGTGCAAGGCAGGGACAGCTGTTTTGGAGAAGTAATGTCGGCTAGGTATTCGCCACCTAGGCTGAGCGCACACCATCAATTGCTTGAAGCTGGCGGAGTCGACCAGGTGGTACGGCAGCGACTGCACCACCAACAACTTAGCCAGGTGTGAATTAAGCCGCACGACAAGTGGATGACTGGGTATATATTGTTGCTTATTGGACAACGATTCCGTAATGGATAACTGACGGGACGTAGGAGGAGCACTAGATGACAGTGATGATGATGACAACGAGATGGTGGATAAGGCCTGGCTACTACTTAGATGACAGGGACTCGGAGCAGCAGCAGCAGCGGCAGAGGGGTCTTCATTAGATGTACATGATGGTGGGGCATGTTGATTGTCCCACATGGCCTTGTGATGCCGCTCCATGTGTTTACGTAGAGCGGTAGTTCCTACATTGATGCCCTGCCCACGCCTTACTTTCTGCATGTAGATACGGCACTGTGCCATGTTTTCGTCCTCCGGGAAGGTACAGAAAAATTGCCACACGGCAGAGTACCGTAAAGAGGTAGTACCACATCCACCACCACCACCCGAGCTTGCCCCTTGTCTGGCAGGCTTTTTTCGGGAGCCTACACCAGTAGCAGCAGTGTCGCCGTCACCTGCTCCTGAGCTAACCCTACCGCTGCAACGTTTTGCAGATTGACTTCTGCCCCTACCTCGGCTTGGCTGTTTATTACTGCCAGTGCTGCCGCTACTACCCTCCTCCTCTGACGCCGTCATCACCTTGTCACCTGGTTCCCACGTCCTGTCTAAAACAACATCATCATAGCCCTCCTCATCATCCCCGCCACTTCTGTCACTGTGTTGTGAATGTGATGTGACATCATGGCGGGCTCCATGCTCCCCCTCATTACTGCGTCTGCCACCACAGCTACCACCAACACCCCCACTACCACAGCTATGCGTCTCGGACACCGCTTCCACCTCCACCACCGCCGCAACACACTCCGTTGGCTAACTCGCGGAAAACAAATCATCATCACTATGTTGTTCAGTAATATCTTCCTTTGCACCCGAGGAGATGTCTCTTAGGACTCTCAGGAAAGATGGCTTCCCGCTAGGAAGGGGGAGTGAATACATAGATGATGGAATGGAAACGTTAGAAATACCCATATTACTACTGTCACTGTGCCAAGGAACTGTAGAGGATCTGGAATCCAACGAAACCTGGCTTGAAGCCAGATCGTCAGAGTCTTCCTGCTGAGATGACCGCGAGCCAGCCAACCAGTCCACAATGGCCGTATTGTCTAAAGTAACCCGCCCACCGGAGGAGATGGACAAGTCTGGCTTGCTGATACTGCTACTACTACCAGCAGGCACATGGCTGCTGCTACTAGTGGAACTGGGCACATGTCTTGTGCCACAAATGCTGGTACTGGGTCTGGCACCAACAGAACCAACATTTGGACTGGAAGAGGACATTGCATGGGTGTTTTTTCCTCTACCCAGTCCTTTTACAACCTTTTTTTTACCAGACATTTCACTTCTGGAGTGCAGCAAGTTGAATCAAAACCCCGGGGATGAGCCCCTTCTAAAAGCGTATTCACACACTGGCTTGGCAAATGGCAATGAATGAGAATTTCTATCAGCCACTGTGCACTGACTCAGGGAATGCTGGCCCTGGGCGTTGTAGTACTACAAAGGCTGCCTCAGCTGCCTGTATTGCAAGTTGGACGCAACGGGGATGAGCCCCTTCTAAAAGCGTATTCACACACTGGCTTGGCAAATGGCAATGAATGAGAATTTCTATCAGCCACTGTGCACTGACTCAGGGAATGCTGGGCGTTGTAGTACTACAAAGGCTGCCTCAGCTGCCTGTATTGCAAGTTGGATGCAACGGGGATGAGCCCCTTCTAAAAGCGTATTCACACACTGGCTTGGCAAATGGCAATGAATGAGAATTTCTATCAGCCACTGTGCACTGACTCAGGGAATGCTGGGCGTTGTAGTACTACAAAGGCTGCCTCAGCTGCCTGTATTGCAAGTTGGATGCAACGGGGATGAGCCCCTTCTAAAAGCGTATTCACACACTGGCTTGGCAAATGGCAATGAATGAGAATTTCTATCAGCCACTGCACTGACTCAGGGAATGCTGGGCGTTGTAGTACTATAAAGGCTGCCTCAGCTGCCTGTATTGCAAGTTGGATGCAACGGGGATGAGCCCCTTCTAAAAGCGTATTCACACACTGGCTTGGCAAATGGCAATGAATGAGAATTTCTATCAGCCACTGTGCACTGACTCAGGGAATGCTGGGCGTTGTAGTACTACAAAGCCTGCCTGTATTGCAAGTTGGATGCAACGGGGATGAGCCCCTTATAAAAGCGTATTCACACACTGGCTGAGTAGTGAGTAGTGGATGAGCCCCTTCGGTTGCTGGATTCCTGCCTTTTAGATTCCTAAAGGCTTTCCCTTACTGCACAGAGATGCTATCCCTACAGCTCCTGTCTCTAAAATGGCCGCTAAGCTCCGTGCATAGACTTTTATTGCAGGCTTGAGCCCGCCCCTATGCTGCCTCCCGATTGGCTGGCAGAGCCGTTTGCAAGGCATTATGGGGTAGCCTGATGTCAGGTGATATTGTGAAATCCTCCATTTTACATCTAACATGTGGCAGGCGCCAAAATGCAGCCGGGTTCGGTCAAAACGGGTTCGGCCGAACCCGGTGAAGTTCGGATTCGCTGCGAACCGAACTTTTCCCGATGTTCGGACCGAAACCGGGTTCGGTTGTCCCGGTTCGCTCATCTCTAGTTATGATGATCAGAATGTGGTATACCTGAACATGTCATGAAGGGGTTAAATGTTTAGATGCTTTGCACAGGGCCTCCGGTACTGCTGCCGACGTCACTGTTCATATATGGACAGTGACGTGGGCAAAAGCAGGCAATATGACAGCCCCTTGCGGTCATGTTCACGAAAAGCACATGAAGCAAGCCCTCAGTCATGTAGGGCCGTGTCAGAGGGTAATTTTTTTTTTTGTTTTTTTTTTTTAAACCGGGAAAATTAAAAATGATTTAAACATAATTTATGCCAGGAAAAATAGCAAAATTGTTTCTCTTAAACACATTGGCCTCTAGTGGCACCCGGAGGACAACCTGAATCACCTCTTTGTCTATAAAGGACCAGTAAAAGATATTACAGCTTTACATGATCTATGCCTTATACCTAAAAGACAATAGCTTTATTTTTAATTTTATAGTAGGCATTTATAGCTAAGGATTCAAGGCAGTAAGCGCTAGGGAAAGATTTTCTGTATATTTAATGACCATGTAATAAACTTTGGTGATCTTACACGTTATTAAAAATCATAAACAGCAATTCAGAAATATATTACTGTTGCCAGAATTGCTAGCTTTATATATGTGATTGATAAAAAAATCAGGGCAGCTACTGACAATTTTGATTCCCTGTGGTTTCCCAAAAACCCTGCCGTCTTATTATTACAATCAAACCCTCTTATAAAAGACAGCTAAAGCTGCCTGTACACATTAGATAAATGCTAGCAGACCCGGTCAACAATCTAATGTATATGGAAACACTATGCTCAAGAGAAATAATGTTCGGGCATGTTGGATTTCGACCTCCTATCCAGTCTCCCTCTCCACATTGAATAAATATGCACAATACCAAAATACCAAATATATTAAAAAGAGAAAACGGCGACATAACTCTTGGCCAAACGAGAAGTTGACCAATAGCTATCATTTGTGTATGCCTAGCCAGTGGCGGATCCTCAAGTGGGCGGTTCGGGCGGCCGCCCGGGGCCCGAGGCTCCCAGGGGGCCCATGGCTACCCAAACCGCACATCACTTAAAAAAGAACTATCCGGCAGCTGGCTGCCGCATTGTTTCGGTCATCGGCCCCACCTGCTGATGAAGGGGGGCATGTGCACTCAATTGCGGCCAGGGAGCTGGCGGCACAGCAAATCAGCTGCTGAGAGCGGACTGTCAGAGAGAGTGATGGGCAGGTGCTGGAGTCTCTCTCCCTGACAGTCAGCTCCTCTGTGCTGCTGTGCACTGTCCTGCCTGTCTAAACCTCCAGCAGCTGCTTGATAACAGCAAGACTGCAAGTAGGAGGTGAAGGACCTGTGATGACATCACAGTCACATGATCAAAGTCCTGGAGGCAGCACCCGAGCACAAGCACCGCAGAGGAAGAGGCTGTGGTAAGTGTGTGTGTGTATAGTGAACATAGTGTAAGTGTATACAGTGTGTGCTGTGTGTAATGTCAGTATATATAGTGTGTGCTGTGTTTATAATATCAGTCTATACAGTATGTGCTGTGTATAATGTCAGTCTATACAGTGTGTGCTGTGTGTAATGTCAGTATATACAGTGTGTGCTGTGTGTAATGTCAGTCTATACAGTGTGTGCTGTGTGTAATGTCAGTATATACAGTGTGTGCTGTGTATAATGTCAGTCTATACAGTGTGTGCTGTGTATAATGTCAGTCTATACAGTGTGTGCTGTGTATAATGTCAGTCTATACAGTGTGTGCTGTGTATAATGTCAGTATATACAGTGTGTGCTGTGTATAATGTCAGTCTATATAGTGTGTGCTGTGTGTATAATGTCAGTCTATACAGTGTGTGCTGTGTATAATGTCAGTCTATACAGTGTGTGCGTTGTATAATGTCAGTATATACAGTGTGTGCTGTGTATAATGTCAGTATATATAGTGTGTGTGCTGTGTGTAATGTCAGTCTATACAGTGTGTGCTGTGTATAATGTCAGTCTATACAGTGTGTGCTGTGTATAATGTCAGTCTATATAGTGTGTGCTGTGTATAATGTCAGTATATATAGTGTGTGCTCTGTGTAATGTCAGTCTATACAGTGTGTGCTGTGTATAATGTCAGTCTATACAGTGTGTGCTGTGTATAATGTCAGTCTATACAGTGTGTGCTGTGTGTAATGTCAGTCTATATAGTGTGTGCTCTTTATAATGTCAGTCTATATAGTGTGTGCTGTGTATAATGTCAGTCTATATAGTGTGTGCTGTGTATAATGTCAGTCTATATAGTGTGTGCTGTGTATAATGTCAGTATATACAGTGTGTGCTGTGTATAATGTCAGTCTATATAGTGTGTGCTGTGTATAATGTAAGTGTATATAGTGTGTGCTGTGTATATAATGTCAGTCTATACAGTGTGTGCTGTGTATAATGTCAGTCTATATAGTGTGTGCTGTGTATAATGTCAGTCTATATAGTGTGTGCTGTGTGTATAATGTCAGTCTATACAGTGTGTGCTGTGTATAATGTCAGTCTATACAGTGTGTGTGTGTTGTATAATGTCAGTATATACAGTGTGTGCTGTGTATAATGTCAGTATATATAGTGTGTGTGCTGTGTGTAATGTCAGTCTATACAGTGTGTGCTGTGTATAATGTCAGTCTATACAGTGTGTGCTGTGTATAATGTCAGTCTATATAGTGTGTGCTGTGTATAATGTCAGTATATATAGTGTGTGCTGTGTGTAATGTCAGTCTATACAGTGTGTGCTGTGTATAATGTCAGTCTATACAGTGTGTGCTGTGTATAATGTCAGTCTATACAGTGTGTGCTGTGTGTAATGTCAGTCTATATAGTGTGTGCTGTGTATAATGTCAGTCTATATAGTGTGTGCTGTGTATAATGTCAGTCTATATAGTGTGTGCTGTGTATAATGTCAGTCTATATAGTGTGTGCTGTGTATAATGTCAGTCTATATAGTGTGTGCTGTGTATAATGTCAGTATATATAGTGTGTGCTGTGTATAATGTCAATCTATATAGTGTGTGCTCTGTATAATGTCAGTCTATATAGTGTGTGCTGTGTATAATGTCAGTCTATACAGTGTGTGCTGTGTATAATGTCAGTCTATATACTGTGTGCTGTGTATAATGTCAGTCTATATACTGTGTGCTGTGTATAATGTCAGTCTATATAGTGTGTGCCGTGTATAATGTCAGTCTATATAGTGTGTGCTGTGTATAATGTCAGTATATATAGTGTGTTCTGTGTATAATGTCAGTATATATAGTGTGTGCTGTGTATAATGTCAGTCTATACAGTGTGTGCTGTGTATAATGTCAGTCTATATTGTGTGTGCTGTGTGTAATGTAAATCTATATAGTGTGTGCTGTGTATAATGTCAGTATATATAGTGTGTGCTGTGTATAATGTCAGTCTATACAGTGTGTGCTGTGTATAATGTCAGTCTATATAGTGCGTGCTGTGTATAATGTCAGTCTATATAGTGTGTGCTGTGTATAATGTCAGTCTATATAGTGTGTGCTTTGTATAATGTCAGTATATATAGTGTGTGCTGTGTATAATGTCAGTCTATACAGTGTGTGCTGTGTAATGTCAGTATATATAGTGTGTGCTGTGTATAATGTCAGTCTATATAGTGTGTGCTGTGTGTATAGAGTTTAAAGTGTGTGTAATGTAAGTCTATATAGTGTGTGGGTGTATGTAGTGTGTGCTTTGAATATATAGTGTGTGGTGTTAGTGTGAATTATATATAGGGTGTTTAGTTTCAAAATTTTTGTGTGTGAAATTGTTTCCCACCCATAGAGCCCTCAGATGCTCAGAACCCCCCCCCCCCTTGCAGTATAATCTCCCCTATAGAGCCCTCAGTAGTTATTATACTGCAAGGGGGAGGGTGTCTGACTGCTTAAAGGGTAACTAAACTTTTTTTTAAATTGACATGTCATAGTGACATGTCAAAAATTCTGATCCGTGGGGGTCCGGGCACTGAGACCCCACCAATCGCTAAAACAAAGTGGCAGAAGCGATCAGGTGAGTGAGGAGCCACTTTGTTTCTGATCGTCTTTCCTCTGATAGCCGAGCAAGCAGTGTACGGGCTCAATAGAAAGCCTATGAGTCCGTACACCACTCCGAAGAAAGACGATCAGAAATGAAGTGGAACAGTGCTCACCCGGGCGCTTCTGCCGCATTGTTTTAGTGATCGGTGGGGTCTCAATACTCGGACCCCCATCGATCAAACCTTCTGACATCTCACTATGATACGCCAAAAGATTTTTAAAAGTTTAGTTACCCCTTGGGGACTGAATTTATTTGTCTGAATTAATGTATGGGCCTGGGGCATTAATTTGCTTAGGAGTTTGGTCTCGAGTATAAAACAATTTAGTGTGTTTAGTTTCTGAATTTTTGTGTTGCTATAGACTCTGAAAATGGCTGCAGAATAGAGGGGCAAAGATTTCTCATCAGGAAACTGCAGTCATCAGGAGAAGTCGCCATAGCGGTCTGTGTTAGATGGAGAAGAAATGAGAACGACTCCCATCGGAGAAGACATCACCTGTGAGTCATTGAATTTATAGATCTGTCCCCTCCCCTGACATGTCCATTATAGGAAATCCTTGTATTCTATAAAAAGCCTTTGTGTACCCAGGACTAATAGACAAATGCATGTTACCATTTCCATTGTCAGGAGGATGTGTCCCTACACAGTGTGATACTGTCAGCGATGGTTGGAGACTGTCAGTATGTAGGGACACAGCCCTTTGACAAGGGGAATCGTAACACCCATTTGTCAATGCTCGCACAGAAAGGTGGTGTTTAATATAGACACGACATGGCAAGACGATGGTGGAGAGGGGGGCCCAAGCTTGTGGAACAGCCCAGGGCCCATGGTCTACTTAATCCGCCACTGTGGCTAGCACTAGCAATAACCCATAAATATTTACCTATTTTTTAGTGTGAGTACTGCTCCACTTTGGGTAAGACAACTACAAGTGAACAGTTGATGTTTGCTGACTTAAGCGATAAACAATGGCAGTCATCATGCCATGATGTCATCAATAATTTCTAATTCAGGGTAGCTGCTTATCGATATAAATGCATGGTCCCATTTTTGCTGCAATTATTGTTAATGGATCAGTTCTCTGAAATGTTCCCAGTTAAAGTCTATGTACACCTTTAAAATTGTTTGTTTTTTCGAGCTGTTACCGATCACATCTAAGTTCATAACTTAGATGTGATCGATAACAGGTGGCTGACACTGAACCCTCCAGTCTCGCTCCATGATGGATTCAGATCTCAGCGCACGATACAGCTGTTGGGCACAAAAGATTACAGAGCAGCTGTATCTCAAAAAGTTCAAATATTTTTTAATAAAAAGTATTTAGAAAGTTGCACCAATCACACTGATAGAAATTTTTATTAAAAAACAAACAAAACTATTTCAAAGATGTACGTAGCCTTTAAATGATAACATTCTGGTTGCCTTCAGTCACCACTAGGGTAAGGTCAGGCTTGAAAAACAACTATTTTAGAAAACGGCATTTATGGTTTTAACATGCATTTCTTGGCTGTGTTTGAGAGATAGGGCATACTGCGGTTTTAATAGCCAGCAGTAACCCCATAACATAATGCACATAATCAACAAGTAGAATGTTAATGAGATTTTATCACATCTTAATGACATTTATGTAAGCACGAGTAAGAAAGATATCTATTAATAAAGCTAGGGTAATCTAGAGTCACTGGTTAAGGACTGTGGAGAGGGTCACACAGACTTTAACTAATCTAGCATATTC
Organism: Rhinoderma darwinii; assembly: GCF_050947455.1. Taxonomy (NCBI): domain Eukaryota; kingdom Metazoa; phylum Chordata; class Amphibia; order Anura; family Rhinodermatidae; genus Rhinoderma; species Rhinoderma darwinii. The sequence goes on along the minus strand of NC_134687.1, from coordinate 154,172,171 downwards.
CTTCAGGGGATCATGGTGTGTTACTGTCCCTTTAAATATCACTTTAAAAAGTTGTTTTTGATAACTTGTTTTTTCTACAGGTGTGGGACCCTGATTAATATATGTCGCCATGTAAAATATGTATATATGAATTATTTATTTATTTTGTGTAATGTACCTTCATTTGCAGGCAGCAATGGTGCTTCACTGCAGCTTTAAATTGGGCGCCATTCTCTAGTAGATTTCTGATGCGCCACAACAGTGGGGAAGGCACAACAAGCTGGATACACTGCGTGCCTCATAATGGGGGTGGTGCCTAGTTATCAAAAAGGTGGCTGTTCCCGCCTAATGGGGTGGAGTGCACAGGCTACTGCCGATAGGGCAATAGGATTGCTGTGGTATCGGCAGGCATGAGTTTCTGAAGCCAGAGAGGGCCCATGGATGTAGCGGGTGGAGTGAAAAAGCCTCCATACAAATAGTCTAGACAAGTGAAAGTTGCCTGGGGCCACTATTGCCTGAAATTGGCGTCATTTTGCTGAAACGTTAAAGTGACTGTGCCTCTCTGTAGAAAAGTGTTTGCAACCTTTAGGGTTGTTATGCGAAGATTCCCAGCCTAGTAAGAGTAACTGTTATTTCACCAAACCTGGGCTTCTTGTGATTATTCCACAACTAAAACCAGCCTTGCCACTTGACACTAGTCATTTCTTAATATCCAGCCACATCTTTCCCTCGTGGCTCGACGTTACTACAGCATTTAAAGCCTGGGCCCACTAGAAAACAGCGGTTGTGCAGCATTGTATGTTGAATGTGGTTTCAGGTTATGATGTCCCAGGAAAGACCATTGTATGTTGAAAATATTTTTAACCTAAGGCCATTGTAACTTGAGGGATCTCTGTATATTAAACTGATAGATAAGCCTGACTGAAGTGTCACCCAAATATTCATTTTGTAGAATGATTCAGCAGTAGTTATAGAGTAATACTTTGTTCGCAAAATCACAGCAAAAATCGTATTTTCACCACGATGTGTGAACGCAGCCTCATATCGAAGATTTGATTTAGTGGTTTCAATGTCAACCCCTTACACAAAAATATTTGGGTCGAGTCCCAACAAGACTTCCCGACTTCAGTTAATAGATGTTTATACAGAAGTCCTAATCCATTCAGATGAGGTATTTCCAGTATCTAAAGAATGTTTTCATCATTGAGGTTTATAGCAGAGCATTATATTAACAAGTGGAGTGCATTATACAGAATTATGGGAAGGAGTTTGTGAACAAATTGAAGGTGAAGGTTTCATAAAATAGAGTGGCGTTTTTTTCTTATAGTTTTTAGATAACTAATGTTACTAGGGCAACTTTTGTGTTTTGACATGCTTGCAATGAATGCAAGCGCTCTGCTCTGCCTGGCTTATAATCAGATCCTTTCATGTTATAACTTGCAAGGAAGAGGAACAAAAGGAGAAAACCCTTCAAAACATACACACAAAAGCTATAAAATATGTCACGAGTAAAGTGTGGAGCAATAAGCCTGCTCACAAACATCCTCCAGGATGCACCTTCACACAAGCTGTTTTTTGGATATAGATGTGCTTAGCTGCTATGGAAAATGTTATAAATAAGGATAATAACAATACATTTAGGGTATGTTCACATGTGTAGGAGCGCGGCGTATCTGAGTGCAGCCCATTTGACCCAAAAACTGCGGGGGAATTTGTCTAAATGTACACAGCAAATCGTGCTTATTGCGGTGCAGATTTTCGGTTGAATTACTACTAAAGAAAGTGGCCGACAAAAAAAACAAAACTATACTCGCCACCCCTAGCAACACGTCCCTGCTTCCCCGGCTAGTCTCTGTACAGATGGCCTTCTGTGATGACATTTTGCTCTATGTGACTGCTGTAGTAGATACATGTGATGAAGCTTCATCACAGGAGGCCATCTTTACAGCTACCAGCCGGGGGAGCAGGGACGTGTTACTAAAAACTAAGGGAAAATAAAGCAAATTTTGGCGCAAAACGTTGCCAGTTCATAGCCGGCATAGGTTTCATTTTCTAACTGTCAAATTCTTCAAAATGCACCAAATTGTTTTAAGTGACATGCGCCTTTTATTAAACATGGAACAAATCACTCCAACTACCTTCTTTACTTAGACTGGTGTATGTGGGCCATTCTTTTTGTTTATTCTGTGACCAGAAGTGTACAGCAACATAATACAGAACACATAAGAGATATTATTAAAATACAATATGGAAGCTGGTATATAATATTGGGAAAATATGCTCTAGTCACACCACATTCCGTAGAAACACCGGCAGTATTGGGAAGTGTAGCCTCCTGCACTTTCTGCTGACAGAAAAAAGGGGTATGTTAAAGTGTACTTTTTTCTATAATGGAATTCAATAGCAGATGCATACAAACGTTTGGCTGTAAGTTTGCATATATTTGCACAGTATACTCTTTGATCCATCTGAAGAAAAACAGGCAAAAAAACTTCACTTCCTCTACATGTCACAGTATACCATTTTTTTTACAGATCCGTCCAAAAAGTGTGCAGTTAGTATAACATAGTGCACAAGCATGGCGTGAACATACCCTTATGGCGCAGTGTGCTGGTACAGACTCCAAAGCAATGATACCACCCTTTGTCACATTAAGGTCTCATGCATAAGGCCTTGTTATGGCTTTGTATAAGCTTCAAGTTGTACGGAGCTGTAATACGACATCCATAGAAGTCTATGGGGCAAATACTTTATCTTCTATAGTAAAAATTGTGGCATGCTTCATCTGGTTGCTTCAAGAGGATAATATCTCCAGACTATATACTACACAGCTGTTCAGGCTCTGTGCACTGTGATCTGTATATAAAAGCAACAAAAATATAACAAGAAGAAAAATATTTATTTTTTTACTATAGTGATCAGTCATGTTCCATATGTTACAAAAGAAAGTTAATTTAGAGTTCTATTGTTCATTGGTGACCAGGAAAATCTGTGTGACAAAGTTGATATTAAGAAGCATTTCATGGTGCTTATGGGAGAAAGCAACATCAAGCGGTGAACATATTCACTCATCTGAGGTTTACAGGGAGCTCTAATACATTCTTTTATGTTTTACTAAACTTTTGACTTACAGATTTTGTTCAACATTTCAAAAATTAGATAATCTCTTCTTTTTTCACAGTGTTTTAAACAACAATTACTTTGAAAACAAATCCTATTATAAAAACCTAACCCCTGCCTCTTCTGTGACTATCCCTTTCACTCATTCCCATCTGCAGTTCTGTGCAAAAGTTTTAGGCAGTTGCTGCAAAGTAAGAATGCTTTCAAAAATAGAAGTGTTAATAGTTTTTTTTATCAATTAACAAAATCAAAGTGAATGACCAGAAGAAATCTAAATTAAATCAATATTTGGTGTGACCACCTTTTGCCTTCAAAACAACATAAATTACTTTAGGTACACTTGCACACAGTTTTTGAAGGAACGCGGCAGGAAGGTTGTTCTAAACATCATGGAGAAATAACCAAAGATCTTCTGTTGATTTATGCTTTCTCAAATCCTCCTGTCTCGTCATGTAATTCCAGATAGACTCGATGATGTTCAAATCAGGGCTCTGTGCGGGCCATATTATCACCTACAGGGCTCCTTGTTCTTCTTTACACTGAAGATGGCTCTTAATGACATTGGCTGTATGTTTGGGGACATTGTCCTGCTGCAGAATACATTTAAGGTCAGACGACTACCTGATGGTATTGCATAATGGATAAGAATCTGCATGTATTTCTCAGCATTGAGGACAAAATTAATCCTGACCAAATCCCCAACTCCATTTGCTGAAATGCAGCCCCAAACTTGCATTTTACCATGCCTCACTGCTGCCTGCAGACACTCATTATCGGTGAACAAACTGCATTCTGTTACAGCCAAATAATTCTAATTTTTACTCATCAGTCCAGAGCACCTGCTGCCATTTTTCTGCCTCCCAGTTCCTATGTTTTTGCGCATAGTTGAGTCGCTTGGCCATGTTTCCACGTCGAAGACCACTTCTGGCCAGACTTCTCCAAACAGTAGATGGGTGTACCTGGGTCCCACTGGTTTCTGTCAGTTCTGAGCTGATGGCACGAGATGACATCTTCCGTTTTCGAAGGGAAGTAAGCATGATGTGTCCTTGACTGCTGCACTGGTTCCTTGGCTGACCACTGCGTTTACAGTCCTCAACGTTACCCCTCTGAGGACCTGGTCTTCCTGTATCCACTGACACGTGCACCAGTAATCAATTACATAGTTTTCTGCTAAACAGTACTTGTATTTTATCATTTATATGCATGGTTTTCAAAGAGCTTTCCATAGAGTATCACAATAGCACTAATTATAGCATGTTAATGAAAAGACACAGCCATTGACATGACTTAAAACATTTGCTCCAGACATTCTCTCCCATAACACAGAGCAGTATGTGAACAATAGTAGGGTATGTTTTAATTGTATCCATAATCACATTACATCCAGTAGTCAGTGTCTAATGACACTAGCAGTGTATACGTGACTAGTTGACATGCATACAGTGCTAAAACAGATAGACACTGCTGTCACATGACCGCTGAATGAAACATCACTATGAATATGACACCTGTGTCGTATTGTTTAAACCGATCATTATATATATATATATATATATTTTATAAATCAGTGGTACTTGTAAATGCACGAAACTTTGCAATATATTTTAATAAAGAAAGTTGGAGGAGGGAGGTGCAGCTGCAGTTTCTCTCTCTATGCCTGCATGATGTGAGAGAGGCAGCAAAAAGTAATGGAGACATTTTATTTGCTCAGAAGGAAGACTAGCACAGCACTGGTCCCACACCAAGAAGAACCCATTCACTCAGCAGGCATGAAGAGAGTTTTTCAAAAGATAGAAGAATAGACAATAAATATGAAGGGCACGCTTTAAATACAGCAGAAGGGTTTTCGGAAGTAGGGGCTCAGGGCAAAATTTGTTATACTTGCTTGAGTAATTGTCTTCATTTTAGTTATGTGTTTTATTAAAAAGCATGTTGTTGATATAATTTGGAGCGCTAAGTTTTATTTCTTATGGGTTCACAAATAACTTAATAAATCCTAATAATGATATTTTCTACATGTGCAATGATACATTTATTTTGTTCTTAAATGCAAATAACCTCAGAATAATTTTCTCTGGTGGGCCCAAGGAACACCAGTACAACACTGTCTCCTGGTGGGATACATATATAAATTGGTGGTGTTTTAGGCCTCAAACAGATTTAGGCAGCTAATAAAAATTCAACTGGATGGACAATTGGCTCATTGCTAGAACTAACTGAAGTGAAACATACATAACGTATGTCAAAAATGAGTATTAACAAAAGTGGAAAAGTCCATTAAAGTCATTTTTTTATTTAATTTAATTTGAGTTAACTAATGTGTATTTCTTGATGAACTTTATGTACACTTTGATGCCAATTAAACTAAGTAGTAGGTTATACCCACCTTTCCCTTCATATTAAAAAGTACCATGTGCAGCAGAGCAGGAGGGTCTACTGTGCTGACAATAACATTGTATATCTGCTAAAATTAGATGTATAATGTATTAATAGGACATATGACCAAACATCTCTACATTCTATAGATTTTGTTAAAAACGCATAGTAACATGAAATTTTATACATGTCCATTATAATCAGAAATTGAAGTATTCGATAATAGACGGGGGGTTTTCAGTTCACATAAGGCAAAATAGATTTCTGCATTCCTGAAATAGGAAACATGTTGTATAGAAAGGAATGGGCTGTTTTATAAACATGACAGAGTTCCTTAAGCGCGCATTATCAGACACACTTCATTTACTTGCGGAATGCATCTCCATATGGTTTTTCCAAGTGTTAAATGTTTCTATTTAGGTATAGAACACACGTAATTTTTGGTCGATGACTCCCTCATCACTAAACATGCTTTCTTTCTTCACACTGAAAAGTCAAAGGACAAAGAAACATTGTGCAATTTATCTATATAGACTATCTCTGTAAGTTCCAGCTGACAAAGGCATAGCTTTTTAATATCTTTAAAGTTGTGGGTGATTTTGCACATATGGCAATCTGTCCATGGGCAACATCTGCATGCAGTTTGTATGTTCTTCCCACATTTGTGTGGGTACTCCAGTTTCCTTTCACACCCCAAAAACATACTGATATATTATTTGCCTTTCAATAAAATTGACCCGTGTGTGTTTCTGAGATGAGAAATAAAAAAAATAAATAAATAAATAGCAATTTTATCATACAATCAGGATTACTACCAGCAGGGCAACATAGGCACTAAGGGCCCTTAGACTATCGTGGGAATAGACTGTCGGATGTGACCTTTACACGTACAACAATTCTTATGATTTCTAGCGATCTTTACCTTTTGACAAATTGTTAATATAAATCATCTTTCAACCTTTCCATTGAACGGCATTAGTATGATCACATTTCATTCAAAGTTGTATGATAGTTGTAATGATGTAAATGTGCATATCTGTATGACATGTAAATAGGCTGTTAGTCTTGTCACTTCCTCTAAAACCCTGAAAGAATAACATATTCTACAGCACTACCAATGATATAAAAGCATAAATGTAGTAAAAAGAGAATATAGTCAAATATAATCAAATATGAATGAGCTTGGAAAGTTAAATATGGAAGTGCAAAAATGCACTGTAACCCTATGTTTTGTATTGCTCTCTTTGTTAACTATGCTCTATTATGCACAATCACTTATATCCTAAAAATACTATATGCAATAACGCTATATATTTTCCAGATTCTAATCTGAATTACACCTAAAAACATTTTGACCAAAAAGAAATGAATAAAGAAATAATGAAAGGCTGCAATGCATAATGGCCATAAATGGGAGAATATGATCGTAGCAGCAGGGGGTGAAATACTCCAGGAATCATCATTTCTGCCGAATTTAGATTCAGGATTTCAATATAAAAATTACTGAATTGATAATTTTTCTATTTATTAGTTGTTTACGCAGGCTTGTAAGTTAAGACAAAGTTGAGCATACCCTCCAACATTTCTGTTGGCCAAGAAGGAACACCTGGATTTTCACGTGTTGCATATTTCTCTGCAAACTTTTACAACAGTAGTAGCACAAGAACATCTGGCTACACATATTACAAATGTGGCCTGAGCACACAATGGGGGATATTTACTAAGATTGTCATTTCATATGCTAGTCTGTTTCCTACTCCACTGGAGTAAGATGCTACAGATATATTGAGACGCTCACGCCTTTTAATAAATATGTTGCATCTTTCTGCTGGCCGTGCACCACAATTGTGGCCTAACAACCATGACTGTGCGCCAACCATTCCCTCTTATCGGACATAAAATTTTAAAAACTGCTCCTCTTCGCTTTTTCCCCCTGGGCCCGAACAGGTTCCCTCAGCATTCCAGAGCCACTTATACAAGGTCCTGACGCCGAGCAGCATCAGTGCCTTATATGCAACGCAGCACTCAACCTCTTGAGTGCTGCGTCACATACAACGTTCTGACGCTGCCTGGCGTCAGTACAATGTATGAGCCGTGGGATGCTGAGGGAGGCAGATGTGACCCGAAATGAAGAATCAAAGAGTAGAGGTAAAGGGGAGAATTCTGCACATATAATTTTTTTATTGTTCAATGGGGGTAGTCAGATGGTTGTAGTCTGATTGTGGGGGGCAGGGTACGGGTCCTGGCACGGCCCTCTAGCTTGCTACATCCCACAGAGTTAGGAGTAGATTTGGCATAGATTCCTGCTATAATTTACGGCAGTTTTCTGGTGTAAATTATAATAAATTTGTCGGGCTATAATGACCCCACCCCCTTTTGGTAAGTCAAGCCTCCCTTCCCTAAAAGTGACGAGGATGGCTTAAAATGCTTGGTTGCAATTTTCAATGCAAATTAGGACTTTTAGAAAGCAAAACGCACCAGAATTGTGGCTTAAATTGTGGTAGAAAAACTAGCGTACATGCCTTGTCACAAATTTAGTATGTGTTTTAGACAGTTTTTACACTTCACGCGACAGTTTTGAAAAGTGTCTAGAAAATGAGACGTGACTAAGAAGAGTTATAAAAATACACCAGATTTATTAATGGCGTGCACCTACCTTTTGGCCCAAAATATTGGTGTAAAGTACACCAGCCAAAAGGTGGAAAACATGTCTAACATGTCTAGCAGGATGCGCCAAATTTTCCATTGGCTATCTTAAAAATGTCCAGTCCTAATTTAGATTGCATCTCGCACAAAGCAATTTCATCTTAAAGGAACACTCCAGGAAACTGATACACTGTTATGTCTATTGTGAGTGGGTAGTGCACGACTCTCAGATTTAATGAACACCAAAAATCAAAGTCATGCACTGCCCTTTCGGGACCTATACTAGGTATAATACAGTGTATATGTTTTCTGGTGTGTTCCTTTAATATAATAATCCAATTATACCATAAAGGTTGTGGAAGTAATCCGAGAAGTGTTTTTAAAACATTCATCTGATAAAACCATTGTGAATGACTTCCTTCCAGACTGTAACCAGTAAATCTATTTTTACGGAGTTATGGCGCATTTCCTGTGTATTGTCAGTAATTAATATATGTGACCCATTTTTAAGTTAGGCGTTACCGCTCCCTTAAAATTTAGACAAGAAGAAAACATATAATTATAACCTTTTGTTAATATAAAGAGGTGGGTTACTGCTGTTTTGGCAAAGAAAGGATTATCTATTGATATACAGTAGGTTGCTAATGTATTTTTGGCAATAGGTGTGTTGAGGTATCACACACAGTATTAAGCAACTCTCCTTTTGAAGCTTGTAACTAGCTTCCAAGTGTAATAGAAAAATAGGAAACAATATATTGTAAATTAATGACTTTTTGCCCCGTGGTGATAGGAGGGATTGGATTTAAGCCAAAACATTCATTTAGCAGAATTTTTAGCCTGGTAGTGTTGATTTGAGGAGTTTCGATGAGTTGTTTCTACATGTCTTCAAGTATATTTAGTAAGATCTAAAGAAGAAGCACCGTGTAAGATGATCTCTCTTAAAATGAACCTTCTGATTCTACTCTGATTACCTTAAAGCTTTTAGGAAAAAGACGTGTTATATGAATTTCAATCTAGAGAGGGGTTGTAAAGTACATAGAATACAGTATGTAATCCATAATATTTTTTTACAAGGGAATCTTGCCTTATCCAAATTGTATGCATTGTCAAATACAGCATGTTAAGTTACTGGATAAGAATTTTATATCTGTGTCAAACAATCGGCAAGACTATCTATGACTATCTGTCCATCCCATGGGCAGAGATACCATATGTGTAACCTGTGCAGGTGCCCAGTATGTAAGAGGGGCCACTGTCACTTTAAAAGCAGTCAAACACTTTTTTTTTTATTCCGTCGACATAGCCGTATAAGGGCTTGTTTTTTTGCGGGACAAATTGTATTTTTCCATTGCACCATTTTTGGATGCATATAATATATTGATTAACTTTTATTAACTTTATTTTAGGAAAGAATTGAAAATAAACAGCTATTCCTGCATTGATTTTCGTGTTATAAATTTACGCCCTTCACTATACGGCGTAAATAACATGTTACCCTTATTCTATGGGTCGGCACAATTACAGGGGATACCAAATATGTAAAGGTTTTATGTATTCCTACGCTTTCAAACTAAAAATAGCTTAAAAAAAAGAAAAAATTACTTGTTTTTGCATCGCCACATTCCAAGAGCCGTAACATTTTTATTTTTCCATTGATGTAGCCAGATGTGGGATTGTTTTTTTGCGGGACAAGGTGTAGTTTACATTGTTTGTTTTTTGGGGTACATGGGACTTATTGATTAACTTTATTTTATTTTTTATGTGGGAAATGGGAGAAAAAGGAATTTTGCCATTGTTTTTTGCGATTTTTTAAATGCCGAACAATGGGCAGTTTAATGTGTTAACTTCATTGTTCGAGTCGTTACGATCGCGGCGACGCCATATATTTGTATGTGTTGTTTTTTTTTTTACACTTTTACTAAATAAAAACACTTTTTGGGGAAAAAAGTGTTTTTATTTTATTTTTACTGTTATCTTTTTGTATATTTGATTATAAACTTTATTTAACAATTTAAGTTTTTGTCCCACTGGGGGGACTTCACTTTGCGATCTTCTGATCGCAGATATAATGCTTTGGTATACTTAGTACTGGTCCACCCATACATCACCTATTCATCAGGTGCCTGGGTGTCTCAAGTTCAGTATACCCATGATCCTTAGAGAAACATAGCCAAAGACACTATGGGGGGAATTTATTAAGACAGTCTTTATAGTAAGAAAAGTTGGAGTAAGATGCAACACATCTATTAAGAGGTGATTTTGGTGCAACCACCACAGCCATGAGCCATAAATTCCCCTACATCACCGACAAAATAATAAACAGAAACCCAGACACCCACCTCAGCGCTCCTCTTCTACCCTCTGGTTCTCTCATTACTCCAGCGCCGCTCGTGCAAGTTCCTGATGCCAAGCAGTAACAGAGCCTTTTAATGTGATACAGCACTTCAATACTGAAGTGTTTAGACAGTGAATAGACATTCCACGGAATGTCTATTCACAATCTCTGCACTTCGTTACTCTGTCTGTGATAGTTACAGCAGAGGAAACATAATCTTGCGAGATTACGCTGTAAATGACAGGTTACAACGAGATCACGCTTCCTCGGCCGTAACTACCATAGAAACAGTAAAGAAGTGCAGAGATTGTGAATAGACATCCCGTGGAATGTCTATTCACTGTCTAAACACTTCAGTATTGTTAATGTGTTAGTATAAGACGGCACATAAGGATCTAGCAGGATCCCTATGCACTGAGTAAATGAATGGAGAGGAGTGCATGACGCTGATTGGTCACTGATTGGTCAGCGTCATACACTCCTCTGTACAACGCCCACTTGGTCTAAAGTGAAAATACGCCCACTTGGGCATTAAGCAACTCATTAGCATAAATCTAAAAACGCTAATAAAGTGGTAAAAATAGATCGTTTTTTTTAAATAAAAAGCACTACTGTCACCTACATTATAGCGCCCATCTCCTTATGTAGGAGATAGGGCACTTATAATGTGGGGACAGAGCCTCTTTAACTATTTAATAGGGGGTGGGGGGGGGTAGTCTGATCAGGGGGCCAAGGTGGGGGCCCAGCATGGGACTCTATCTTGCTACGGCCCATAGAATGAAATCGACACCAGCTATGAGCTGGCATAGATTTTCACTATATACAAAGCCATGCCCCCTTTCCAAAAAAGTTGCGAGGGCGGTGAAAAGGGCCAAGACAGCCATAGAAAGGTTAATAAATTACCCCTTATTGCTCCTAAAAGTCATGTATGGCCAAAACAAACAAAGTGTTCATGGCAACCTATACAGACATTGTGATTCTCTTTTACCTGGGTAACTGAAGTCATTACAAACCTTGATAAGTTGTAAGCCTTGTAAGTTTGTTATATAAGTTTACTGAATATATTTGTTGTTAATCCATTATATTTCTTCTTTCACATGGATCTTCTGAGGCCATTTCATTTTTATTTTACCTCCCTTTTAGTTTACCCTTCAGGCAGAAATTCCCCCATAATCAGTTCCCTCATCATTGTCCTTTATACACAAATCCTAAATTCAGAATACAGAATCACACATCCTATTTTCTTATTCTAAATATTTTATTGTTGCAATTTAGCTATTTTTGTATTTCAGTTCTCACCTCTTAGGGCATGCCCCCACGTGGCGGAATTCCTCCGCAACTGTCCGCATCAATGCCGCACCTAATCCGGGTTGCGGATTACGGCTGCGGATCTGCCCAAAATGTGCAGTAAATTGATGCGGACTAGCTGCTGCGGACTGCGGTAAAAGTGCTTCCCTTCTCTCTATCAGTGCAGGATAGAGAGAAGGGACAGCACTTTCCCTAGTGAAAGTAAACAAATTTCATACTTACCGGCCGTTGTCTTGGTGACGCGTCCCTCTTTCGGCATCCAGCCCTACCTCCCTGGATGACGCGGCAGTCCATGTGACCGCTGCAGCCTGTGATTGGCTGCAGCCGTCACTTAGACTGAAACGTCATCCTGGGAATCTGGACTGGAGACAGAAGCAGGGAGTTCTCGGTAAGTATGAACTTCTATTTTTTTTACAGGTTGCTGTATATTGTGATCGGTAGTCACTGTCCAGGGTGCAGAAACAGTTACTGCCAATCGCTTAACTCTTTCAGCACCCTGGACAGTGACTATTTACTGACGTCTCCTAGCAACGCTCCCGTAATTCCGGGAGCCCCATTGACTTCCTCAGTCTGGCTGTAGACCTAGAAATACATAGGTCCAGCCAGAATGAAGAAATGTCATGTTAAAAAAGCAAGACACATCCGCAGCACACATAACATGTGCATGACAGCTGCGGACTTCATTGCGGAATTTAGAATCTCCATTGAAGTCAATGGAGAAATTCCGCCATGAGTCCGCAACCAGTCCGCCACTGCTCCGCAACAGACAGAGCATGCTGCGGACACCAAATTCCGCTCCGCAGCCTATGCTCCGCAGCGGAATTTTACGCATCGTCTAAACGAACACTTCTAAATTTAAGTGGAAGTCAATGGAGAAACGGCTCCGCTGCGGATTAATGCTGCGGAGTGTCCGCAGCGGAATTCAAGTGAAATTCCGCCACGTGTGAACCCAGCCTTACCCTTTTTCGGTAAATGCCACATATGGATTCTCATGATCAAAATACTATTAGGTAAAGTATGGGCTTATGGCTCATTATATGTGTACAGTTCCATCCCAGTCTACTATATTATCCAAGAGGGTAATATCTGGCTATTTACTTGATCTCTTCCCTTTGGTACTTTCTTTTTCACTGAGAAGTCACCATAAATGGGGATATTGTATGGTCAAAACGTCACCTTTAATACTTTATTATAAAATATTTTGCTGGAACAAATTATAATAGAAATATATCAATATATATGTGAAAATCTTGTGCTTGCACGCATTGTATTGGCACTATTGTGTTGGTGGGTATATTGAATGTACAGAGTAAATTTATTTATCTGTTGTCCATAGGGAAAGTAGCATACATAGATAGGTTACTTGGTGTCCAGGGCAGAGGCAAGAGACAATATGTAGGTAAGCTTGTGTCTGTGGTAAAATAGAGGGCAGGTATATTAGCTTTTACCGACAATGGGAGGGGAGTCAGAGTAACTAAACTAAAGTGTCTGCTACTCGCTCAGCCATATATGTGTAATGTTCGAGACAGGGGTGTGTAAGGCAAGTGGTTTAGTAATAACCACCCCACAGAGGAACAATGCAGAGTAAATAGCAGGAGACACAGGGGAAAATGGCAAACTCAACTTTTTATTTTCTTGAGGCACGTGCTTAATGGTTCAGAAATTGGGCACAGTTATTTTTGATTACAATAAATAAAGTTAAATACACTGGATGGTTACGCTCACTTAGAGCCATGACACTTGATGGATTCAATGCAGCAGGATGGCACACAATGGGGCTTTGTCCCACCTTGAGCGCGGAGGATGGTTGTTCGCCTGGTGTAGGTCATACACTCCACTGCTACCACAACTCGCATCACAATACTTTTTGCCCTATCATTTCCCTGGCGTACCTTTTCCAGCACTGCTCTTATATAAAAAGGTATTATGGCAGAGTGGAGTATTGTAGCTTTTTCCATTTCTAGCTTTAACTTAGACATGATACTTTTATAAGGAAGAAGGACTCCCTACTTTGAGTTTCTATAAGTTGTCATTCTCATGTATTTTTTTTTAAAGCTCTGTATTTAAAAGAGCAGGTGCTCACCCTGTGCTTCTTTATGTTTCCTCTGTGGGGAACATGTTAGAAAAAGGCAACTAATTGAAAATTCTACAGGGAAATTAATTCTACACACAGCTGTGGAATCACTCTTTTTAATGCGCCTATTCTGTCAGGAGGGTAATGCTTCCAGATGTTTTATATTATGTGATGAGACCTTAAAAAATCTCAAGTAACACAATTGAAAATATATATAAAAAAAAAAGAAATGGATCTGAAATGATATTTGTCTAATAGAAAGAACCTGTTCGGAACACAAATGAAATTCTGATACTTTATGTTGGCAACTCTTTTTTAGAATTGCAGTGTAGAGTGTACCATTTTCCACAGCAAGGTGTATGTCTGTTTGGAGAACTTTCATAAAGATCTGCTCAAATATTGCTGTGGTTTTAAAAAATGCCATTTTTTACATGCATTTTAAAAAGCAGAACAAAAACTCTAAGTAAATGAGGCCTAAATCAGTTACAATTGGTACAATTATAAACCCACACCTCAGCAATGTTTGTAGTGATAAAAGTGACAATGTCCCTATATAAATATGGGACTTGTAAAACTGGCCTAATTGCATGTGCAAGTGTCCTCACATGGCTGGATTTCATGGATTTTTGTTTGCAGCACAACATGCTGCTAGTATATACTTAAAGGTATATTCTGTTTTTTCCCCCTCTAATTATTCAATTTACAGGTTTTAAATGTCAATTGAAGACTCAGGTGAGTAGTGTCAGGCGTAGACGACCAGCTAGAATGCCATGGGGAAAGAGGGGTGGAATTTATTAAATAAAAAAACAAACAGGAAAAAATGCTGAGCACTTCCCTTTGAGGTTGAGGGAACGGCACTTGATACACAGCAATAGACTTGACGCTCACTAAAATTAACCGACGTCTGGCAGTGTGGATCTCTCTATCTATCATATAATAGAGGCGTAGAATATGTGGTAAGGTGGTGAGCCAGTTCTTAATTGAGTGCTGAACATAAGGAGGGAAAGAGGGAGTTTGTTTTATAAAGAAAAATACACTAGAGCTTGGTGTCGAAAGGAAGTGGGGCAATTAAATGAATAACTGTCCATCCGACGGCTGTCATTCTAAATTTTAAGAACTTAGGGTAATAGGATACATTCTTATATTCTTGCCTTGGGTACCAGGAGAGCCTGTCCTACTATTGGTATTGTTGAGCTTTTACTTTACTGCCCCATTTAGCTCAATCTACAGGCATAAAATGTCTACAGACTAAGGCCGGATTTACACGAGCGTGCGCAAAAGGTACTTAACAGCTCCGTGTGTCAGCCCCGTATGATGCGTGGCTGCGTGATTTTCGTGCAACCGCCATCATTATGACACTCTGTATGTTTGTAAACAGAAAAGCACGTGGTGCTTTTCTGTTTTCATTCATACTTTTAACTGCTGTTGCGCGAATCACGCGCGTCACACGGAAGTGCTTCCGTGTGCTTCGCGTGATTTTCACGCACCCATTGACTTCAATGGGTGCGTGATGCGCAAAATACGCTCAAAGAACGGACATGTCGTGAGTTTTACGCAGCGGACACAAACTCACGGACAGTCTGCATGACCCCATAGACTAACATAGGTCCGTGCGAGGCACGTGAAAATCACGCGCGTTGCACGGACCTATTATACGTTCGTCTGAATAAGCCCTAAATGATGGAGAGAAGTGAAAGCTCAAGAAATAAATAAACCTACACAAATTCCACACTAGCTGTTACTCATAACAATAAGGGAGTGGAAAAACTTATGTGAAAACCCTATGAAGCTCCTACATCTCCAATAAACGCAAGCAGAGCACAGGGTTTTATACTAGTATTTTTTATATGGGATTAGACTTTCTTAAAGACTGTGGCTCTTGGTGGAAGTGGTTTGAAGACATGGTCACAGATATCGTGATTTTACTGTGTTAAGATTTTTACAAACTAAAAACTGAAAGCTTGAATGTGTTTTATACACAATGTGACTATATGTATTAGGGAGATCGATCTTTAAAAAACTATAAACAAAGAGGTTTTCGTATTACAGACTTTTATGGCACAGTGACTGGATGCATCATAAACGTCTGATCATCGGGGGTCCAACCACTAGGGCCCCACCAATCCTGAGAATAGTGACGATAAATGTGAGATATAAGGAAAAAATTTAACACACTCTCTCTATGATGGGAAAACTCCTTTAGTTACTTTGTACACTTCTGTACGCTCAAAACTGACTGACTTAGTGACTGTTCACATCTGCGTTGGATGCTCCGCTAGGGGCCTCCCGCACAGATCTGGCCGAAATTACCGGAAACAATAGCGCAGAAAAAGTTAATAGGTTCTGTCGGGCGTTGGTGGTATTCGCCATACTACGGCATCGGCCCTTCCAGTATTTTCATAGTTCTGCTCCTCTGAAGGAGTAGAACAACAGAAAGACCAATGCAGGTGTGAACCTGCCATTACACACTTCGTTTGCATTGCATGTTTGATATATTTACACAACGGGAAAATCCCCTGATGCATATGCTGAACATATACCCCGGACGAATGCAACTGAATGCCATAAAGTTGCATACGTCGCCCTTTGACTCTCAATATAAATAAAAACGTATTCTGCATGGTATGTATTTTTTGTGGGATGTCTTTGTATTGAAAAGGGTTTTCGACGACGCCTCTACCGACATGAACTACCCAGATGTAAAGTATGCCATATTAGTCATATATTGGGTCTGTAGAAATCTATGTGTATACAGTTTAAGGTGATTATGTTGGGGGCATTTTATGGCATATTCGCTGAATGTTAACTGCAAACGACCATAGTCTAACTGATTAGGCAGGAATATATTCAAGTCAGTATTCAGGACCATTTCCTACATTTCTCTTTTACATTATGTAGTTGCACATTAGCAAAAAAATGTTTTGCTATTATTTAAATTTGCATTGTGAGGTTTTATAATGTATAATACAATGCATATTTTTGCATGTGTCTTTTTTGTCAGTTTTTAGGTTTCCGGTATACAGCTGTAATTATTTTACAATACGTGCATCCACATTCAGTGTGTAACAATATGCCAAATGTTCCACAACTCTGATTTATTGAGTGCTGTAATATTTCACCATCACACGGGTCAAATGAGCGTATCTATCACTGAAGAGGACAATAACACCTGGTTTAGATGAGGAAAAATATCTCTAATATTTAAACTGTACTGAAAAGATTTACTTTTTCCCATAATAAGAGTCAAGAGGGACTCAGATCTGTCACTAGTTTCGAAATTTATAGGGCAACACAACATTGTGCACAACTGGACTTTTAAGCTGTTTTAATTTTAAAAAGAAATGTTACTTTTGGCAACTATGGTTGAAAACAATATGTACATGTAAGCTTTGCATAATAAATTGTGTCAAAACTTGGTCCTGAGAACTTATCCCAAGGACAACTGCTGAGAGGAGAACAGTGCTTGAGCTACAATGGAGCAAAAACCTTTGTGATGTCCTTTACATTTTCTGAGTTTGTCCAAAAATGTTATCTAAAATGTTTCAGATCTTCCCACATACAATTAGAAAAAAGAGCTCAATAAAATGATCCATCATTAAATTCCTGTTTATAAAAATTTGTAAAACTATAGAATTTTCAGTTCAGCTAATGACATAATTAGTTTAAAGAGAACCTTTCACCTGCTCATACATGGGCAGCTGAGTGCAGCATGTAATGGGCAGGGCTGCACAAACTCTGGGGCACTTTACATTTTTCCCCTACCCTCCTTCGTTATTTAGATATCGATGCCGTTATATTTGGCGCCCGATATTTAAATAACCACCTGAACTGTCAATGAGGCGTGTAATGGCAAGGGGGCATGTTACTATGGCTGTGACACTGTCCAATCAGCTACGGGCAGTGTCACACCAAGAGATGGAGAGAGGACGCGCGCACGCTCTCGCTCACTCTACAGCTCTCGGCAGAAAATAACGACACGACTGTGATCCCTCGCGAGATTGCAGTTTTTGACAGTGCTGCTCATGACCACTAGGTGCACATACACAATAAGTGAGAGTCCACATGTAGCATTCTATAGTTTTGCAAAAAACGCAGCTGTTTACAGATTAGTTTTCCATGGCCATGTACCCTACACTAGCATAAGATTATCACACACAATATTAAGTATTGGTTGGAATGCTTTAAAGTGCAACATTATTGGACCTGAGCAGTAAAAACTTGTTTTCTGTAGTGATGAATTCTGCTTCATCATTTGGAAGAATGACAAAATCTAAAGTTAATGGATGACAGGAGAATACTTGCTATCCAAATATATAGTTCCATTTGTAACATTTTGTATAAGAGGAATTTTGGTCTTAGGCTCTCTCTTATTGTTGAGGTGGGTCCCTTAGGGCCTGTTCACATCAGCGTTGGCTTTCCGTTGAGGGGTTCCGTTGGAGGTTTCCGTCAGGTGAACCGCTCAATGGAAAGCCAAACGGAAATCTTAGCTTCCGTTTGCATCACCATTGACATCAATGGTGATGGAAACATTGCTAATGGTTTCCGTTTGTCACCATTCCGGCAGGTTTCCGTTTTTTTTTACAGAATCAATAGCGCAGTCGACATGCGCCGCTACGAACATGGGATCAAACGCAAGTACATTGAAAAAATGTTTGGTTGAACATGTTTGGTTAAGCAGGACTGGATTAACCCCTTACCGCACCAGGACGCACCGGTATGTCCTGTATTGCAGTGCTTTAAGGCACTGGGACGTACTGGTGCGTCCTGGCTAAAAACTGTCTCCCTGTCAAAGGACAGGGTGACAGAACTGTGCCGTCAACTGTTTATGACACTTGATTGGCACAGTAGCACGGCAGGGGACCAATCACAGCGGTCCCCTGCCGGCGATCGCTGTGATTGGTTAGTCACAGCAGACTGACCAATCACAGCTCCTTGAGGTGGAGTATGTGATGGTGCTCGCTCAGAAGCTGAGCCAGCGCTATCACCGCCGGATATCGGCTGTCCGACACCCCGCTTTAACGGCCAGGACTGGAGCTAGGCTCCAATCCGGCCGATTAACTCCTTAGATGCAGCGCTCAAAGCGATCACTGCATCGAAGTGTCTTCTAGCCTATCAGCAACCATGATGGTTGCCACGGGCTAGGGTGTCAGCTGTTTGCCACAGCTGACATCGTGCTCTAACGGCCAGGACCGGAGCTAGGCTCCGATCTGGCCGATTAACCCCTTAGATCGCATCCTATGGTTGCTAATGGCAACCATCGGCACCCGCGTGGGTTCCGATGGTTGCTATGGCAAATGTAGACTAACAATCGCTTCCTAGTATGGAAGCCTATTAGGCCTCGCCGGAAGGCGAAGCCTAATAGGCTTGCTGTCAGTGAATAGCTGACAGCTCTAATACACTGCACTATGTAGGTAGTGCAGTGTATTGGAATAGCGATCAGGGCTTCATGCCTTCAAGTTCAATAGTGTGACAAAAAAAAGTTAAAACAAGTTAATAAAAACGTTGTAAAAAAGTTAAAAAAAAAGAAGTTTCATGTTAAAAAACACTAGAACAGCCTTTTTTTCCTATAATAAGTCCGTAACAACCCAAACTATAAAAATATCACGCTATTTTACTTGCACAGTGAACACCGTAAATAAATAAATAAATACTCCAGGATCACTGTTTGTTAGTCACTACCCCTCACAAAACAGAATAAAAAAAAGGATTTTAAAAGTTGCATGTACCCCAAAATTATACCATTAAAAACTGCAGCCCATCCCGCAAAAAACATGCCCTACCACAGCTTTTTTGACGGAAAAATAAAAAAGTTATGGCTCTCAGAATATGGTGACACAAAAAATAAAGTATTTGAAACAAAAGTGATTTTATTGTGCAGACGCTGCAAAACGTAAGAAAAACTATATACATATGGTATCACCGTAATCGTACCGAACCGCAGAATAAAGTAAAATTGTCAATCATAGCGCATGGCGAACGCCGTAAAAAAAATAAAAAATAAAAAAACATCAGAATTGCTGGTTTTTGGTCAACTTGCTTGCCAAAAAAATTTAAATGAAAAAATTGCATGTACCCCAAAATGGTACCAATGAAATCTACAGATTTCAACGCAACAAATAAGCCCTACACAGCTCCAGTGGATAAAAAATAAAGAGTGTCCAAAAGTGGATAACATCTGGCACCATTTATCAATGCAACACTGGCCACAGATCTATGAAATATTATTTATTTATCCCATTATTATACCCTCTTATTATGCCCTGATGTACCCCGCACAGATTACATACGCCCCCACATCATAAACTGAAATACCAGCAAAACCCCAAACAAAACTACCACTAAGCAAAATCTGCGCTCCAAAAGCCAAATGGCTCTCCCTCCCTTCTGAGCCTTGCAGCGTGCCGAAACAGCAGTTTACGTCCACATATATGGCCTCGCCCAGCCCCGGGAGAACCCGCTTAACAGTTTGAGGTATTTGTCTTCAGTGGCACGAACTGGGCACAACATATTGTGCACTAAAATGGCACATACCTGTGGAAATTTCCAATTCTCACTTTGCACCATCCACTGAGCATTCATTTCTAATAGAAAAAAAAAACTGTGTGGTCCAAATGCTCACTACACCCCTTAATAAAATGCATTCAGGGGTGCAGTTTCCAAAATGGGGGTCACTACTTGCGGGTTTGTTTTAATATTTGACCCCAGAGCCCTGCCATTGTGGGCTAATGCTGCGAAAATCACCAAAATAGGTCTCACATGCGCCTTTCACTCCTAAGCCCTGTCATATGTCCAGGCAAATGATAAATGCCTTGAGGGGTGTAGTTTACAAAATAGGGTCGCTTCTCAGGGTTTTACACTCTACTCTGGTACCTAAGGGAGCTCTGCAAAATGCGACATGGCGCCCGTACACCAGTCCAGCAAAATCTGTGCTCTAAAATCCAAATGGCGCTCCTTCCATTTTGAGCTCTGCCATGTGCCCAAACAGCAGTTTAGGGCCACACATGGGGTATTACCAAGCTCGGGAGAAAATGGGTAACAAATTGTTTTTTCTCCTATTATCCCTTGTGGGGGGAAAAAATTGCGTGCAAAACGACATATTTTTGGGGGAAAAAATACATTTTTCACTGCCTCATTCTAATACAATCTATGAAACACCTGTGGGATTAAAATGCTCACTACACCCCTAGATGATTACCCTGAGGGGTATAGTTTCCAAAATGGAGTCACTTCTCAGGGGTTTCTACTGTACTGGTACTTCAGGGGCTCTGCAAACGCGACATGGCGCCCAAAAAACAATCAACCAAAATCTACATGCCAAGTAGCACTCCTGCCATTCTGAGCCCTGCCGTGTGTCCAAGCAGCAGTTTATGACCACATATGGGTTATTGCCGTACTCGGGAGAAATTGCTTTACAATTGTTGGGGCACTTTTTCTCCTTTATTCCTTGTGAAAATGAAAAAAATTAAACATTTTAGTGGAAAGGATGTAGATTTTAAATCGAATTCCAATAATTCAGCAAAAAAACAGTGGGGTCAAAATGCTCACTATACCGCTAGATAAATTCCACAAGAGTTGTAGTTTCCCAAATGGGGTCAATTTTGCGGGGTTTGCACTATTTTGGCCCCTCAGTGGCTTTGCAAATGTGACATGGGGCCGCAAACCATTCCAGCAAAACTTGAGCTCCAAAAGTCAAATGGTGCTCCATTCTTTCTAAGCCCCGCTGTGTGTCCAAACAGCAGTTTATTACCACATATGAGGTATTGCTGTGCTGAGAATAGTTTGCTTTACAAATGTTGGGGTGGTTTTTCTCCTTTATCTATTGTAAAAATGAAAAAAATCTGAGTAAAAAACGACAATTTATTAGAAAAAATATTTAGATTTTCAATTTCACAGCATAATTCCCATAAATTCTGCAAAAACCGTGTGGGCTCAAAATGATAACTATACCCCTAGAAAAATTCCTTGAGGGGTGTAGTTTCCAAAATGGGGTCACTTTTAGGGAGTTTCCACTGTTATCGTCCCTCCAGGGCTTTGCAACCACGACATGGCACCGAAAACCATTCCAGCAAAATCTGCTCTCCAAAATACAAATAGCGCTCGTTCCCTTCTGAGCCCTGCCGTGGGTCCAAACAGCAGTTTATTACCACATATGGGGTATTGCCGTAATCGGGAGACATTGCTTTACAAATGTTAGTGTGCTTTTTCTTCTTTATTCCTTGTAAAAACTAAAACATTGTATGTTTTTTCAGAAAAAAAGTAGATTTTCATATTCACAGACCAGTTCCAATAAATTTAGCAAATAACCTGTGGGCTCAAATGAGGGGTGTAGTTTCCAAAATGGGGTCACTTTTAGGGAGTTTCCACTGTTATGGTCCCTCCAGGGCTTTGCAAACATGACATGGCACCGAAAACCATTCCAGCAAAATCTGGGCTCCAAAATCCAAATGGCGCTAGTTCCCTCCTGAGCCCTGCCATGGGTCCAAACAGAAGTTTATTACCACATATGGGGTATTGCCATAATCGGGAGACATTGCTTTACAAATGTTTGGGTGCTTTTTCTCATTTATTTTTTGTAAAAACGAAAACATTGTATGTTTTTTCAGAAAAAAAAGTAGATTTTCATTTTCTCAGACTAGTTCCAATAAATTTAGGAAAAAACCTGTTGGCTCAAAATGCTAACTGTACCTCTAGACAAAATTCCTTGAGGGTTGTAGTTTCCAAAATGGGGTCACTTTTGGGGGGGTTTCCACTGTTTTGGCACCACAAGACCTCTTCAAACCTGACATGGCGCCTAAAATATATTCTAATAAAATAGAGGCCCCAAAATCCACTAGGGGCTCCTTTGCTTCTGAGGCCTGTGTTTCAGTCCATTACCACACTAGGGCCATATGTGGGATATTTCCAAAAACTGCAGAATCTGGGCAATAAGTATTGAGTTGTGTTTACAAATGTATTACAAATGAATTTCATAAAAAAAAAAAAAAATTTGTACATTTCACAACTATTTTGCTTTATTTCCTGTGAAACGGCTAAAGGGTTAAAATAATTTCTGAATGCTGTTTTAAATACTTTGAGGGGTGCAGTTTTTAAAATGGGGTGATTTTCTGATATATAAGGACTTCAAAACCACTTCAGAACTGAATTGGTCCCTGAAAAAATAGCCTTTTGAAATTTTCTTTAAAATGTGAGAATTTGCAGCTAAAGTTCTAAGCCTTGTAACATCCTATAAAAATTAAAGGATGTGAAAAAAAACGATGCAAACATAAAGTAGACATATGGGAAATGTAAACTAGTAACTATTTTGTGTGGTATTACCATCTGTTTTTCAAGCAGATACATTAAAATTTTGAAAAATGCTGATTTTTGCAAATTTTCTCTAAATTTTGGTGTTTTTTTTTTACAAATAAATATTACATTTAACGACCAAATTTTTTCAGTATCATAAAGGATAACATGTCACGAGAAAACAATCTCAGAATCGCTTGGATAGGTAAAAGCATTCCAGAGTTATTACCACATAAAGTAACACATGTCAGATTTGCAAAAATCGGCTGTGTCCACAAGGACAAAACAGGCTTAGACACTAAGGGGTTAATTGGTTCCGGAAAAACCCCTTTAAACAGCATGTGGCCTCCAAGAGTAAGTGACGGGGCAGGGAGCCATTGGCTCTCTGCTCAGCTGCCAGAGAGAAGTAGCTCAGTGTAGGAGTCCTTCAGTGGGCCAGTCCGACACTGGTTGTTGGTATAGCAGCAATGAGGGGGGAAAACAATTCCATGTTCATGCTATGGTTTTGAAATAAGAGGTTCAATAATCCATATTGATTTGATATTAATATGGTCATTAAAAATACAGTTATCCATGTAGCATATTTATATATTTTATGTACAAATACAGGTTAAAGCTTGGTGATATTGCAATTAATCTTGTTTTAAGTAAACGACATGTGACCCTTACCATATGGTTACTGGTCCACTACTGTTGCCTAGGCTGCCATTACTTTTTGAATGGGTCTAATTAGAGAATGATTTTCTTATGTGTTCCCTATTAGGCATTACATAGGAAAGTTACTAAGAATAGAAATACTGTCCCAGACATAATCAATAATAACTATGTACAATCTCAAGAAAAATGCATATTACGTGGCTGTATCTGCTTAAGTCTCCTGCATACAGGACAGAAATGAGCAGAATATCTGTCTGGAATTTCTTTGTGGCAATTCCGCAACGTATTACAGTAGCAGCAAAGTGGATGAAACTCGAACACATCTCATCCACTAGCTGCAGAAAAAAATGCAAAAAACGTATGGAAATTGAGCTACAGTTTGGATTCTCAATCTGAAGCGTTTCAATTTATCTTGTGTAAACGCCGCAGAATTTCTGCACGGGGCAGAAGGGTTGCTGAATAGCTGTATCGTACAACATATTGATAGCATCTATATGGGTATTTAAACTTCCTTTGTGCCACCAAAAAATGGGCCCATACATTTGACATGCACTACTGAATAATGAGTGGATTCTATATAAACACTGTATACAAACAACCTGTGGAATAGCTGAATGCTAACTACATCCATATGCCACCCTTGGAGTCCTGAAAGGTAGTTATCTTTGCCAGCACTAATAAAATTAATTATTTCACCAGCAGTTCGCAGTAAATATTTATTTTAGTTGAACTTTACAAGAATTTTCGGTACTTAAAAACTGGTACCACCCGAAGCAATACACAAGAAAAATACTTTTTCTTCTCTCAACGTCAAAATTTACTGTTAAAACCAAATAGTGCATAGAAAGAGGAAAACGAGCCCAGTGTTTAATGAACTGGCTTATGAAGTGTGAATCCTGCATAGAAAATATAATGTATCTGACACCTCTGCTGGTAGACTCTAACATGCACTAAAGTCTATTTGTCATATTTTATGCACATTAAGTAATTGCAAATCTTGACATTCATCGTACTGTACATTATTTGCTTTCCTTTTACCCTTGGCATCTTTTAAACGTATTAGCCTGAGGCCCTCTGATGCTTTTAATAGTGAATGCTCCGTTGTAGATAACCATAGTCCAGTTTTAGTTTTGACTTCCTATTAAAATAATCAAACCTTTGAAAGCAAGGAAAAGTGTTGCTGCCAAACCTGACTTTACTTTATAAAAAGGGTTCTGCTTCTTGATTTTCCAAAGAAACATCCGTCTAGATGAACCGTTGTCAGTGAATATGTCTTTGTACGCAGGATACCATTTTATGACCTATGATCACAGTTATTAGTTGTTCCAGTATTTAGACTTAAAGCTTCCATCCCTTCATGTGTGAGCACAAGTAACTATATAGTATATGTGTTATGGAAAGCAATTTTTATAGGTAATTTACATTACTAGTTTGCATTAAGAATATTTAAACTATATGCCCCTTTGGATTTGTGAATATATACCTATGTAGAAGTGTTATACATGCTATGGCTCTATACAACCTCCGAGTTGGACCGAGCCGTAATATGGTAACAAAAATTTCATATGCGCACCAAATATATATACAAGTGGTCTCTTAAGTAACTATGGACTCAGTCACCGATATTTTCCACTATTTAAAGGTAATAGCGATCCCTTAAAATTCCTTTTATTTCCAAACATAAGGACATAGTGTACACAGAGGAGAGTGGAACCAAATAAAAAATAATAATTTGGTCCAAAAATTCTAATTTGGACATAATAGCATGATGCTTATACAGTACTTCATGTATTCTCCATCCTCTGTAGGAGTGACACTCATGCTTGTACTTGCCATTTGCTGAAATTGAGGTGCCTGTAAAAAGGAAGAGGCGTCTACAGATTACTTGGTAGTTAAGAGGCTATCGTGCCTTTTTTTTTTAACAAATCCTGTGCAAAAGATAAGTACTCTGCGTATGATATCTATTTCTCCAGTCATCAAGGCAGTCCTGGTAATTGCGTTCTATAGGTTCTAATAGAAGTAATAATATTGACTAAGTTCTACGTCTATGCATACTTGACAGTCCCTTATCACTTGACACAAAGCAAAACACTTATGAAGCAGAATTTCCAGACACATTATATAATGTCTCAAAAGACTGTTGGAATGCAAAGCAAAATTTTCCCAGTACTTTACAAATACTACCAGACTCAAACCTTGTATAGAAGTGGAATTTGGCTTCCAATTGCTGGCAAATTTGCAGCACATCTGCACACCATTTTGAGGGAAGATTACATTCTAAGAATGGATTTTTGTAGAAATTATTTATATATTTTGCTTTTCGGTGAAAACAAAAGATGTTTTTAAAGTGCTGTTAAATAAAGGATACAGGTTTCCAGCTTTCCCCTGTTTTTACTTGACCAGAGGTTATGTTTAACAAGAAAGCTAACATTTATACAGATTATACACTTTGTAACAGACCAAAGCCAAAAAACACATAGCTGAAATGACTACTTTACATCAGGTCCCTAATTTTTTGACCTATTGCTATTTATACAAGAACAAGATCCTTTCAGCAATAGTCTGTGGCACAGAAAAGGGAAACCACGACAAAATTTGCAAATAGTGGTTTGATGAAGGGAAAATGCAAAAATATAAATTGAAAATGTTGAACCTTTGAAAATATCTCTGGAATTATTTGAATTGGAGGGTTTCCAGTGAAAAGGAACATAACAAGCTCTTCTCAGAGTTGCTTTTATTGGAGAATACAGAGCATTTATGTATTGTACCAGATCTAGTATAACAGGCAGATCTTTTTTTTGTACTACTATTGATATAATTGGTTTAATAATAATTATTTTATTACTATATTGAGCTTTATTATCAAAAAACCAACTAACATTAGGTCTAAAAGTCCCACAGAGCCATAGGCACTCTGTGTGCGGCTGTACGACTTCATATTCCCCCCAGAAACTATAGGGGAGATTTATATAGACTGGCGTTATATGCGTCAGTCTAAAACCAAAATAGGTTAGAAAAAGATGTGCTAATTTTATTAGGAGGCGCAGGCCGCTTATTTTATTTTTGTATATCTTTGTCTCTCCGTGAGCCAGAAATGCAAATCTATGCTTGGTGTAAACAGCCGTAGATTTGCGCTTTAATTTATGCCAAGTTCTGGCGTAAATTATAGTAAAATCTGTTGGTCTGCGGGAGACCACAGCCCATCCGCTAAACCCCACTCACTTTTCTCAATACTTTTGAAAAGTGGCAAGAGATGCAACACAGATCTGTTGTATGGTTGTGTGCATGAGGCCTTATTGCTATACTATTTTAATAATGGTGTACTTTTATGTGTTTTTAAAAAAAAAAAGCTAATACATGCTGTTGCAAGTACTTAATGGACAAATAAAGGGTAAGGGAGTTAAATAGCGACTGATTGAGGTAACTACTAGAGGGTAGAGTAGCAAAGTGGGAGTTATCATCTGGCACTATTTGGGGGCATATTTAGGCAAATACTGTTAAGAGGGTTCACTGTGGATGGCACTTTCTGGGGGTATTATGGCTGTCATTGAGAGACAGTGTCAGACTGGGGAACCACAAGATGAAATAATTCTGTCCCTTTATCTATACAGAACCTGTACACTTTTAATTGCATCCTAAACATTATTGTCGCACACACCGGGCATAGCATAAAAAAGGTCAAATAGTTATTTGTGAATCATCCCATAAGACTTAGACATTAGTTGGAAGTAATTGGCTTCAAAGTCAGCTCCAAATGGGATTGTCTTTAGCTGGAGATTTTGGGTCCATTATTATGTCAGAGCCTTGGCTAACTGGAGGATTCCCTGGTACTCTGGTGGTCTGGTCTGACCATGCTGGGGGGGCATTGTGGCTGGCACTGTTAAGGGAGGCATTTTTGCATGCACTGTTATGGGAGCACCAAGGGCAATCACACCCTCTATAAGTGGGGTTGATGCCATCACACTCCACCCAAGGGCCTGTGGCACAGAGGAGCAAACCAGGGATGTTCATGGATAAGTTTAAACTAAGCTTTAAACATTTATATTAGATTATGTAAAGAAGCATCTTTATACACTAGAGGACTTCTAAATGAAGAATAAATTATAGGTTTGTAATGACACCCTTAAAGTATTACCATGGCAATTGAGAACATCATAATCTTGCCATGACACAGGAAACATCATAATAAATTCTAATGGATGTCATGATAAAGAGATCATCTTGGTGTTATCATGGTAACCTTAATATAATTGGTTATATGACAGTGCCAATATCATAGTAGTTTCCATTACAACCGCAACATTCTAATTGTTGTCAAGGACACAGTGACATCATTATGGTTGCCATGCCAATGGTGAAATCCCATTGGTTGTGAAGAAAATGATGACATCAAAGAGGTTAACCTGACAAGCATAATATTCTAAAATATGACAAAGTTTAACGTAGAAACAGTGAAAATCATCATGACAGCGGTAACATCAGAAAAGTTTCCATAACAACTGTCATATTCTAATAGTTCTCAAGGCAATTATGACATTAAAAGGGTTATCATGGCAATAGCGATACCATAGTGGCAGTCAAGACATGGATAACATCATATTGGTCACCCTGAGAACAGTTGCATCTAAAAAGCATCCATGCCAATGGTGACATCACAGTCATTGCTATAATAGTGGTGATATTGCAAGAGTTACCATGGCAATTGGGAAATACTAGTAGTAAACATGACAACCTTTTATAAATAAGCCTTATGCCATCCTTTTTGGGGGCAGGGAAAGACAATCTAAAAGCCATGGTATGAGGTAAGATGCAAATTGGAAAAAGCGTTAGGAGGTAATTTTGGTGATATAGACAGTAGATATTTGGTACTATACGAGGTGGCACTAGAGAAACAATTTTCTTCCATCTGAAGAAGAACTATTTTGTATCATTTTACCCAGGGAGCATAGCCCTAAAGACTTTCTATTAGCTGTATATCCACTATGTGAATCAGTATCCTCCAAGTCTACCACTAAAATTGGTACACTTGGAGAAGTCGTGCAAAACATTTACCAGGTAGGCATTGAACGCAGTAGCTCATGAGACCTGATACAAACATAACATATGAGCTTCTGCAGCTAAATTATACTTAGTACAGTAGTTAAGATTCACAGAACAAGAACAATTGCAAATAAGCATAACAAAGCATTATCATGTAGCGATACCAGCAGACCTTGCTATATATTTCAGTCGTCTACAACTTTGCTGGCAGGAAAAGTCCATTATTCAAGTAGTATTTTCGTGATCATTAGATTCCTTACAATCCTAATTACGCGTTTCCAAATGCACTTTAATATCTAGGAAATCCAGAATGAAACACTTAATATTCAGAGACATTCCCATGCACCACTGAAGCCTGTTTAACTTTAGAGAGATGCAAATTGAAAATGCCAAGAAAGAAGTGTGACTGCAGGAGACTGAATTCATGTACAGAATGTTAAAGTGATGCATGCTAAAGAAATATTTAGCGTGGACAAATATTTTATCTCCTGTCTTCCAGCAGGAATGGGTAGCACAAGGTGTTCTTGGAATCTTCTTCCGTCTAGAAAAACAAAGCATCCTCAATGATTGATCATTTTCTCTATGGTGTGAATTGGATGCAAACATAAATCTCGCCACCAGACTATTCAACTCTAAACTATATGAAATGTTAAATACTTTTGTGTCAAAAAAGACAAAAGTATAATAGGTATGATACCTTTATTGGCTAACCATAAAAGTTCTATATGCAAGCTTTCAGAGCGCAGAGGCTCCTTCTTCAGGCAGTTTACAAATGAATGACTTAGAAAAAAGCACAACATTTAGATGTTACACAAAGACAATTAGTACATGAGGTGATACATCATTAAGATAAGCCGGGGCAATAAAACTGAGGTTATAGGGGTGATGACTTAGGAGTTAAGGCATCTGGAGTCAGTCTGATGGGGGACGTGACGTGTGTCCATGTAGTGGCTCATAAATCCTGGTGTTAGATTGAGGCCTTGTGTCAATGACTGGAATTTTATCATCATCTTGAATTCCCAAATTTTTCTTTCTCTGTTGTTTTTAAAATGACCCTTCAGAATGAGTACCTTTAAATCTGCCAAACTGTGGTCTGGTCCAGAGAAGTGTTTTCCCACGGGTGTATCCACCTCCTGTTTTATTGTATGTCTGTGAAGATTCATCCTGGTTTGTAGTTTTTGTATTGTTTCTCCAATGTAGATTCCTTTATTGATGCACCTTGTACACAGGATCATGTACACTACATTGGAGGATGTACAGGAGAACGTGCCAGTGATTTTATAGTCCTGCTGCGTGTTTGGTATCTGGATGGTGTTTGATGACCAGATGTTGGTACAGGTCTTGCATTTTCTACTGTTGCAAGGAAAAGTACCAGTCTCTGATGGTGGTGAGAGGGCACTTCTGACCAGGAGATTCCTTAGGTTTGGTGGCTGTTTGTATGCAAGGAGTGGTAAATCTGGGAATATTTCCTTCAGTTTATTGTCTTTGTTAAATATAGGTTGGAGATCAGCAGCAATTTTCCTCAAGATGTTCATTTGGGGGTTGTATATGACCACTAGGGGAACCCTGCTGTTGTCTTCCTTCTTTTTGTACTCCAGAAGATTGCTCCTTGGAATCCTTGTTGCTCTGTAGATCTGATCATCTATAATCCTTGGATGGTATCCCTGTTGTAAGAATGTATTCCTCAGTGATAGCAGGTGTTGTTTTGTGTCTTCACAGTCTGAACAGATCCGTATGTATCGCAGAGCCTGGCTGTAGATGATGGATTTCTTTATGTGTCTCGGATGGAAGCTGTTCCATCTCAGATATGCTGGACGGCCTGTAGGTTTATGGTAGATTGTTGTTTGTATGGTATTGTCTCTCATGTATATGGTCATGTCCAGAAAATGTATTTGAGATGTAGAGTAGTTGAGAGTGAGTTTGATGGTAGGATGGAACTTGTTGAAGTTTTTATGGAAAGAAAGCAGTTCATGTTCAGAGCCTGTCCAGATTATCAGCAGGTCATCAATGTACCGGAAATATGCTAGAGGTTTAGTTGCGCAGGTTGATAAAAACTCTTCCTCAACACTTTACTAAAGACAACTGCCAACAGAGAAAACATCCTCAACTCTTTTATTTTTGTCTTTGCAAGGCCAAACATGCTATCATTGGACTTGGTTCAATCTTGCTTTAATTCATTAAACCAGTGAAACAAAATCACCATTTATAGTACATCCTTGACAGCTGGCAGATTTTATATGTTTGTACTGCTCCTGCCAATAAAAAGTTTTCATTCAGCTCTGTCACGGATCCTTGGTGTACTCGAAGTGTCAGACATGTTCAGATGTACTTGTAACAATCACACATAACGTCTTGAGGCATGCATGGACTGTGCTAATGCACTCTTATAATGGAAATCACATGAATGTTGCTTTACAATGCACCATAAAGATATTTAAAAGCTGAATACATTCAATATCATACAAGCTTCATAAACATACAGCAAGTTTGAAGTCCTTTGTACATATGGTATTTGTTTAAGGATGTTCTGAATCAGTACATCTATAAGTGTTGAATAGGAAATGAAGTAAATGTGCTTTTTCATTGAGTTATCATTTGTTAAAGGACACCTGATCAAATTACTAATCACAATACTATTATTATGAAAGAATACCAAACGTGTATTTAGTTTATATACTTTATATGTATATTAGTTTTATGTTCCAAGAATCACAGCATTCAGTTCCAAATGGCTAATACTGTCTTCAGCATTTGGTATCTAGCAGTCCGTTATAGGTTTACCCTGCCCCTGAAAAAGTAAATGTAGTATCCACTAATAAAGTCAGTGTTGGTACCAGATAGAGAGTGGTACACTTAGTAACTGTCCCGGTGGATGATAGTGATTGAGTCAGTATCCAGTAGCTGATGATAAGCTATACATTTAAGCATCAAGCCCTGCTGGTCAGTGACTCATCCAGTAATTCATACTGATACAGTTAGCATTCCAGTATTTTGTGGTCTGTGGAGCACTCTCTCCTAGGCCGTGGTATATTCAGCAATTGTATTGGCAGCATTTAGTATTAAAACGTTGGTGGAATATTCAACAACCTGATCCATGTAAGCATCGGTGTCCAGCAGTTACTGCCCTGGTGGCTTATCCCATCACTAACACTGAGGTACCAAAGAAGGGAAAAAACAATCTATAATTGCCATTATTTCAATAATTTATTCGTCCATAAATCATTGTCTTTCCAATCAAACACACAAAATCATGTACTGACCCTTATGTATATTTATGCAAGATTAAAGGAATTTTATTGTAGTTCGAGCAGCGGAGTAAATTAAGAAACCAGACTTAGTAGCTTGTTTGGCGGAAGAACCTAACATATCGTATTCAATGGAAGATATTTATGAACGTTTACAGAACTAGACATCTATATATTTCTGCATATACCACATCACTCTTTGGTTTTATAGAACACTTTGCCCAGCTATCATTTTTCTCATAGAATCACTTGGATCTAAAAAAAAAAACGTTGCCTGCCCACATTCTGCTGCTTCTTTTCCTGGACAGAATTCTATGTATTTTACGTACACTTAATGGAAAAACTGGCTCCAAGCAGCATAAATGCCAATTTGCCTGAGAAAAAATAACTTTATTGTTTTTTAATATATTTGTCTATTCAACAAAAATACTATTGACCATACCGTCAGTTTTTCTCACTAAGAGCACTAACTGGATGTTGGCTATGTATTTGCCACAGGGTTTTATGTTAAACATAACTAAACATTAATACATACATTATACTATAATTCAGTATATTGTAAGAATGGTCATGAGATATTACGCCAGAACACTAGAACATGAGATGTTGCACTAGAAGTATAAAGTAAAATGTTTGACAGCACAGAAGTGAAAAAAAGTTGACCTGCATAAGTGGCCTCAGGAAATATACAAAGATCTTGGGATCTTGGCCAGCTCCAGATGTATGTGGGCCCTTTGTCTACACCATTCTCTGACAAATGCATAGGAGGTTTATTCAGATCCACATAGGCCTCTTAAGGGTCATAGCTTCTGTACAAGTTTACCTGTGATGATGCTGGCCTTGCTTCAGGTGTTATGCCCCATGCTGACATTCAGACTGCCCCTATCAAGAGAGATGGAGAATACTCCCATAAACCGTTTCACTGCCAGAGAATGCACCCATAAACAGTGCCAGTCAGACGGTTCCCCGTAAACTGTGTCAGTCAGCTAGTTCCCTTTAGTACTCGGAATTGTTCCATTCTGAGAGCTAATGACTTGCCATCCAGTAGGCTTAAAAAATAAGTACAGATGTAGCAATCCATATCTTGGCTCTGATAACTTGCCACAGCGTGATAACTTATCACTTAAGCCATTGATAACCATTAAAAAAAAGTCAAGTTAATGTTTCTTGCCACAGTGTATTAGACGCGTTAAAAGTCAAGTTAAAGATCACTACATATGAATTAACAATATATTTTTGATATTTTGGTGCAAAATAAAATTTACTCTATAAAGCACAAATTATTAGATACATAGATATAATCCACATTAATATAAATACACATGAACTGGGTAATTAAAAAATGCAGGACATATGCATAACAGTGGGTATTGTAACATATATCACTTAGGACTCACCCATTACATATAGCACAAACAAGTGGCTCCTCATGAAGAAGATGTTGTTGCACATTTTTTATATGCATATTGATGTGATGATTAATTGTTTCATTGTGTGATCTAAGAATCAAAGATCTGAAATTTTTTATTTAGCCACTTATATCAGTTTTGAAAAAGCTGGATGAAAGCCGAATATGGCTGCTCATATAGATACTGTCATCCAGCTTTGTCGGACAGTCCAGCCCTTCATACACAAACTTCTAATTAGAAAGACATTAGATCAGTGTCACGATCAAAGGGTATGTGGACCCACTAGGCCGCTCCACCATAGCGGAGAGGCAGCTGGCCTAGTCACAGTCTATGTAAGAGTCTATAACAGTACGTAGCACAAGGGTACCTGAAATAGTCCAGACAGTGGCCGAGGCTTCAGCACGGATGGAGGTGGGTGCAGCAGGTTGCACCAGACGTGGCGGATAACACTGGATATGGCATATGACGCTGGACGTGGTGGATGATGCTGGACGTGGTGGATGACACTGGACGACTCCAACACTAACAGGCACAGGAACAAGGACACAGCACGGGATACGGGATACAGGTAACAGGGCTTGTGTAATAACAGGAACAGGATAACACTAAAGGACCATTTGCAAGACTGACATGGGATAATCTAACAATGCTCAGGCAATAAGCAAAGGGGCAGGGCCCTTCTTATAGTCCAGGAAATCATGGGCATTTGATGATGATTTCCCATGTGCGCACTGGACCTTAAAGGCTGGGCACGAATGTGCGTTTTCACCCCACGGTTCATAGCGGACTGGAACAAAAGTGAGCGCTGGCGTCTCTTGGGAAGGAGATGCGAGCCAGCGCTCTCAGATCCATTGCTATGGCCGCCAGTAGGTAAGTAAACCCGACGGTCCGCAACCATGGACGCTGCAATCAGATGCATGGGATGACATGGACATGTTGGTTGAAAGAGGAAAATTTTGCTAGCACTTAACTCTTTTATCAGATTCTACACAGAACCAATTGAACCTTGGATGGCTTAACTTCTTTCAGAGAAAATAATAACATGATGCTGTTATTATCAAAATGTATTTTGAGATGAAAACAATATTCAAGAGGGAAGATAGTGTTTTTATCAAAATATTAGAGACTAGAAGGTGAGATCAAGGTGAGATAAAGGTAACAGTATCATGCTAAGCAGTTAAGAAAAACAAGCCGCCAAATCTAATTTGGAAAGCATAAAATCTGTAAAAATACAAATACCTGTGATAAGTTGTGAACAAATTGCTTACCTTTCTAAATGGCACCCCATAGCAACGGAATATGTAAGGAGCTATACCATGATTAATATTATGCTCCGTTAAATAAAGCTTCTAATTCTAAATATCTTTTGTTGTGTCTTCTAGTATTTCAACGCTTCCCCCTATAGTGCGTCTACCTAACTATGTGTACAGAAGTGGACATGCATGTGCCGATTCACGGCTCCTCTGAATTCTCTGCTCGGTTTCACCTTCAGTGGTGTGGAGGAATCCCTGCTGGTGAGCAGGTTGTTCCATAATCTTCAGCATCTTCTATGAGATTTAGAGGAGGAGAAAGTCATTGGGCATGCTCAGCGCCTACTCTAAAAAGCAGAGAAGATGTTAAAGATGGCATTCTCCTCCTTAATAAGCTTATTTCTGGGCCTGTCACAGAATCTTTATTGGGTTCAAGTCATGACTGATTAAAAGAGTATTCTCACCTCTGGGACCCACACCTATCCCTAGAATCCCTGACCCCCACTCTACCTTGTCCCACTGTCGCTGCCTTCCGGCCACTGAGTTATGAGGTGACAGGGAGTATGGAAATAGCCAAGCTCACCAAGCTACGCTCTTTCCGTAAATCCCATAGAATTGAATGGAAAATACGGAAACAGCGTAGCACAGGGAGCTACGCTGTTTCAAATACTCGCGAGTTAAGAAAAGAGCATAGCTCAGCGAGCTCGGTTGTTTCCATACTCCTGACCAGCTTGTAACTCAGTGGCCGGAGAGCAGCAACAGTGGGGCAAGATGGGGGTCGGAGACCCCCGTTCTAGAGATAGGTGGGGGTCCCAGAAGTGGGACCCGCATTAACGGACATTTTTTGGCTTGTCCTGTGAAGCAAGGATTCATGGCTCTTTCAATACTAGCAAGTTGTTCACTATTTGAGATAGCAAAGCTTTCTTATAGCATCACATTAACAACACTATGTTTGACTGTTGGTATGATGGTCTGTCAGTCAGATGGATTAACTTGTTTACTCCAAACATAATGGAACCTGCTGTTTTTAAAGAATTGTGTTCCACTATTGACTCATCTGTGTGTAGAACAACTTCGATGTTCCCTTGTATGCTATTCTCCAATAGCCTTATATAACCTACAAACACGGGGTACAATTAACACATAAAGTATGAAAAAATACAAAAAAATGCTTTATTTAGAGTGTATACAAACAATTAAAAGGTGAGCCATGCAAAGCATGAAAAAGGCGTCTCTATGCAGAGAGCATATACAAGCAGTGATGCAACAGCGGCATGGAAAAACAGCAAATGGTAACAGAAAAAAAATATATATCTTATATATCTATAAGGCCATGGGAGACCCTAAGTAAAGGGTGAACCCACAACTAAAATGCAGGCGTAGCGTATAGATAACAGAGAAAGGCAATCATCTGTAACATCAGAAAAAGCCTAAACAGATATACATGTAGAGCAGGGGTCTCAAGCATGCGGCCCCTGGGGCTGTCATCTGCGGCCCGCGGGACACAGAGCCGCTAGTATAGGCTCTGCTCCGACACTCTGGAATTCCCTGACCATCGCTGTCCACATATGAACAGCGTTGTCTGAGGCTTCCCCAGAGCCGGAGTCCCGTGCAGAGCGCTAGTACAGGCTCTGCTCCGGGACTCTGTGGAATTCCCTGACATCGCTGTCCATATATGGACAGTATGTCAGGGTCTTACCCAGAGCGGAGTCCCGGGCAGAGCGCTAGTATCGGCTCTGCTCCGGGACTCTGTGGAATTCCCTGACATAGGTGTCCATGTTTGGACACACGATGTCTGGAGCTTCCACAGAGCCGGAGTCCCGTGCAGAGCGCTAGTATCGGCCCTGCTCCGGGACTCTGTGGAATTCCCTGACATCGGTGTCCATGTTTGGACACACAATGTCTGGGGCTTCCCCAAAGCCGGAGTCCTGTGCAGAGCACTAGTATAGGCTCTGCTCCGGGACTCTGTGGAATTCCCTGACATCACTGTCCATATATGGACAGTGTGTCAGGGTCTTACCCAGAGCGGAGTCCCGGAAGAGCGCTAGTATCGGCTCTGCTCTGGGACTCTGTGGAATTCCCTGACATCGGTGTCCATGTTTGGACACATGATGTCTGGGGCTTCCCCAGAGCCAGAGTCCTGGGCAGTTCGCTAGTATAGGCTCTGCTCTGGGACTCTGGGGAAGCCTCTGACATCGCTGTCTATACATCGACAATGATGTCAGCGGCTTTCCCAGAGCAAGAGTCCCAGTGATGTCAGGAGCACAGCTGGAGTCCCAGGAAGAGCCTACTAGCACTCTGCCTGGTACTCCAGCTCAGGGGTTGCCCTTGACATCTCTGACCATATATGGACAGTGATGTCAGGAGCAGAGCTGGAATCCCAGGCAGAGTGCTGGAAGCGGCTCTGCTCCGGGACTCCAGCTCTGGGCAAGCCCCTGACATCATTGTGGCAGCATCTGTGGAGGGCACTGTGGCAGCATCTGCGAAGGGCTCTGTGGCAGCATCTACGGATGCCACCGTGGCAGCATCTACAGAGGCCACCGTGGCAGCATCTACAGAGGCCACCGTGGCAGCATCTACAGAGGGCACCGTGGCAGCATCTACAGAGGGCACCGTGGCAGCATCTACAGAGGGCACCGTGGCAGCATCTACAGAGGGCACCGTGGCCGCATCTACAGAGGCCACCGTGGCAGCATCTACAGAGGCCACCGTGGCAGCATCTACAGAGGGCACCGTGGCAGCATCTACAGAGGGCACCGTGGCCGCATCTACAGAGGGCACCGTGGCCGCATCTACAGAGGGCACCGTGGCAACATCTACAGAGGGCACCGTGGCAACATCTACAGACGGCAACGTGGCAACATCTACAGAGGGCACCGTGGCAACATCTACATAGGGCACCGTGTCACCATATACAGCGGGCACTGTGGCAGCATCTATAGAGGGAATGGTAGCAGCATCTACAGAGGGCACTGTGGCAGCATCTACAGAGGGCACTGTGGCAGCATCTAAAGAGGGCACTTTGGCAGCATCTACAGACGGAACTGTGGCAGCATCTACAGAGGGCACTGGCAGCATCTACAGAGGGCACTTTGGCAGCATCTAAAGAGGGAACTGTGGCAGCATCTACAGAGGGCACTGTGGCAGCATCTACAGAGGGCACTGTGTCACCATATACAGCGGGCACTGTGGCAGCATCTATAGAGGAAATGGTAGCAGCATCTACAGAGGGCACTATGGAAGCATCTACAGAGGGCACTGTGGCAGTATGTACAGAGGACACTGTGGCATTATCTAGGGGTGTGTTGCATTATCTACAGAGAGCACTGTGGCATTATCTACAGAGGGCACTGTGCCATTATCTAGGGGTGTGTTGCAGTATCTACAGAGGGCACTGTGGCAGCATCCACAGAGGGCACTGTGGCAGCATCCACAGAGGGCACTGTGGTAGCATCCACAGAGGGCACTGCCGCAGCATCCACAGAGGGCACTGAGGCAGCATCCACAGAGGGCACTGCGGCAGCATCCACAGAGGGCACTGTGGCAGCATCCACCGAGGGCACTGTGGCACTATCTAAAAAGGGGCTGCCCAATCTTGACATGTGTGTCTGCCAAACGCTGCTAACTGTAGCCGCCGGACTGCATTTAGCGACACTTAAACTGGAAAACTGGATTGTTGAAATAAGCATGTGGAGAAATCTCTCAAATTTTAAATCTAGCGGTATTATTATAGTAATGTAGTATTATTATTATTATTATTATTATAGTAATATAGTGTTATAGTAGATCAAATAACTAATTGATTAACAATAATTATCCCATTTTTTCTATATGTGGCCCACTTACCCGGCCGAGTTTGAGACCCCTGATGTAGAGGATAGAAACATACCCATGATGCTGCTCCTGCAAAAGAGAGACGTCAGACCCGACGCGTGTTTTGGCAGAATGCCTTCGTCCTGGGGGTGGCGCCTCTAAAGGGGGCCTCAATTTAAAGTGAGTCTGTCCAATTGGGTGTGTGTGAGAAGATATCAACCTATAAATTGTGCTTGCCTGTACTGGCGTATTTTTTTTCCATTTTTTTTTCTGCTCAGTTTTCCGCAGCGTCCATTCCTTCCAGAAAAACTGCACCACAGGCAGGGGTTTTACACAGCTTATCTGCCCTGTGTGAACATACCCGTACAGTATATACATATAGTAGCTGCTGTCTTACAACGATACAGCTGCAAACCACGTCAACATGCTGCATTCCCACGAGTCAGCGCAGTCTTCAAACGATTATTAATGTCCATGGAGTTTTTTGCAGATGTTAACAATCATTTAAAAACTGCACTGACTTTTGGTTAAATTGCATGTGCTGCATGTTGTACTGGACAATGGTTGTTACGATCTAATTCAGGGGTCTCAAGCACACGGCCCGCGGGCCGCATGCGGCCCCTGGGGCTGTCATCTGCGGCCCGCGGGACACAGAGCCGCTAGTATCGGCTCTGCTCCGAGACTCTGGAATTCCCTGACATCGCTGCCCATATATGGACAGTGTGTCAGGGTCTTGCCCAGAGCGGAGCAGAGCGCTGGTGTCGGCTCTGCTCCTGGACTCTGTGGAATTCCCTGACATCGCTGTCCACATATGAACAGCGATGTCTGGGGCTTCCCCAGAGCCGGAGTCCCGAGCAGAGCGCTGGTGTCGGCTCTGCTCCGGGACTCTGTGGAATTCCCTAACATCGCTGTCCACATATGAACAGCGATGTCTGGGGCTTCCCCAGAGCCGGAGTCCCGAGCAGAGCGCTGTTGTCGGCTCTGCTCCGGGACTCTGTGGAATTCCCTGACATCGCTGTCCACATATGAACAGCGATGTCTGGGGCTTCCCTAGAGCCGGAGTCCCGGGCAGAGCGCTAGTACAGGCTCTGCTCCGGGACTCTGTGGAATTCCCTGACATATCTGCCCATATATGGACAGTGTGTCAGGGTCTTCCCCAGAGCGGAGTCCCGGGCAGAGCGCTAGTATCGGCTCTGCTCCGGGACTCTGTGGAATTCCCTGACATCGCTGCCCATATATGGACAGTGTGTCAGGGTCTTCCCCAGAACGGAGTCCCGGGCAGAGCACTAGTATCGGCTCTGCTCCGGGACTCTGTGGAATTCCCTGACATCGCTGCCCATATATGGACAGTGTGTCAGGGTCTTCTCCAGAGCGGAGTCCCGGGCAGAGCGCTATTATCGGCTCTACTCCGGGACTCTGGGGAAGCCTCTGACATCGCTGTCCATACATCGACAATGATGTCAGGGGCTTCCCCAGAGCAGGAGTCCCAGTGATGTCAGGAGCACAGCTGGAGTCCCAGGAAGAGCCTACTAGCGCTTTGCCTGGGACTCCAGCTCTGGGGTTGCCCCTGACATCTCTGTCCCTATATGTGATGTCAGGAGCAGAGCTGGAATCCCAGGCAGAGTGCCAGAAGCGGCAGCTTCTACAGAGGGCACTGGGGCAGCCTCTACAGAGGGCACTGGGGCAGCCTCTACAGAGGGCACTGGGGCAGCCTCTACAGAGGGCACTGTGGCAGCCTCTACAGAGGGCACTGGGGCAGCCTCTACAGAGGGCACTGTGCAGCCTCTACAGAGGGCACTGCGGCAGCCTCTACAGAGGGCACTGCGGCAGCCTCTACAGAGGGCACTGCGGCAGCCTCCACAGAGGGCACTGCGGCAGCCTCCACAGAGGGCACTGCGGCAGCCTCCACAGAGGGCACTGCGGCAGCCTCCACAGAGGGCACTGCGGCAGCATCCACAGAGGGCACTGCGGCACTATCTAAAAAGGGGCTGCCCAATCTTGACATGTGTGCTAACTGAGCCGCCGGACTGCATTTAGCGACACTTAAACTGGAAAGCTGGATTGTTGAAATAAGCACGTGGAGAAATATCTCAAATTTTAAACCTAGCGCTATTATTATAGTAATGTAGCATTATTATTCTAGTAATATAGTGTTATAGTAGTTCAAATAACTAATTGATTAACAATAATTTTGTATTGTATCAAATTTGAAAGTAATGCGGCCCCGTCAACTTCCCATTTTTTCTATATGCGGCCCACTTACCCGGCCGAGTTTGAGACCCCTGATCTAATTGTTTGCATTAAAGGTTATGTACACCTTTGAAAGGGATTTTTCATGGTGACGCTTCCCTCCTAAATCCTGCAGCCCTGGGATGATGTTTCATGCCATGTGACCACTGCATCCTGCGATTGACTGCAGCGGTCATATGGGATGAAACGTAGTCCCAGGAGGCCGGCCCGGAAAAAGAAACTGAATTCTAGGTAAGTATAAGATTAACATTTTTCCTGAGTTGCGTTTTTTTTGCAGCGGAATCGCTGCATTTCCACCCCCAAAAAACACAACATCTGCTATTTGTTGCGAGTTTTACCTCCCCATTAAATTAAATGGGGAAAACCCGAAAAAAAAGCAGCATTTACGCAAATACAATTAACATGCTGCGGATTAAAAAAACGGACCGCAGGTCAATTACTGAGCCTTTTTCCTGATAATCGTGTGCGTGAGATTTGTTCAAATCTCATCCACTCTGTTGCTACTGCATTTGGGTTTGTCCACGCGTAACGGAATTGCTGCGTATTGCAGACGGAAAATACGCAGCAAAATACAGTATCAGCAAAGTGGGTGATACTTATCAAATCCCATCCACACGCTGCGTAACATTTCTGACCAGAAATTGACCTGCGTTTTTCAGAGATGTCACCATCCCCCAGCATGAAAAATGCAGCAAAATCTGCACCATTTTATGCAGTTTGTACACATCACATACACTACATATACACACACATGTACACATCACATATACTATATATACACACACATGTATACATCACATACACTATATATACACACATGTACACATCACATACATTATACATACACATGAACACATCATACACAATATATACACATGAACACATCACATACACTATATATACACATGAACACATCACATACACTATATATACACACATGTACACATCACATACACTATATATACACACATGTACCCATCACATACACTATATATACTCACATGTACACATCACATAAACTATATATACACACATGAACACATCACACACTTTATATACACACATGTACACATCACATACACTATATATACACACATCACACACTATATATAGACACATGTACACATCACATACACTATATATATACACACACACGCATGTACACATCACACACTATATATACACATGAACACATCACACACTATATATACACACACATGTACACATCACATAAACTATATATACACACACAAGTACACATCACAGACACACAAATATGTACATTACATGCACACATTATACACATATAAAGTACACATTGTAACCTCATATGCACTTACCTTTTATGTAGGATAATTGTGAAGGGAGTTCTGCAGCTTGATGGCCCGACACAGTGCCACAGACAGTCTCCCCTCCACCTCCTTCAAGTCCCGACTGATAGCAGCAGCCCGAGGAGAGGTGTAAAGAGTAGGGAGAGGGGTTGGAGGGGGAGATTTGTTAGCAGCACAGAGTACAGCTGCTGTTACAGTCGGGCGGCAGTTCTTAGCTGCTGTGCCCTGCACCTGAGGCCAGAAGCTCACCTGGAAGGCAGGCCACCGACACTGATCGTTGGCGCCCCCCTCTAAGTTGCGCCGGGGCACATGCCCCGCCTGCCCCCCTAGCTATACCCCTACCTTTTCAATGACTTTTCAATGGCTTTTGTTGTGTGATATCACGCTGCAGCAAGTTATCAGATTCAAGATAAAGATGGCTACATCATTAGTATTCTTGTAGATACACTATGGTGACTACTTCACTAAAATTATAGGAAGTGTTTGGTTGCAAGTATTGTTATTAGTTATTAAAGTGTAAGGGGGCAGTTAACTTGCTGGAAATAGATCACTCTGTGTGTAATGAATTTATATCCTATATAAGATTCACTTTTTGAATTTAATTACTGAAATAAATTACATTTTTGATGATATTCTAATTCATTGAGAAGAACTAGTATATATATATATATATATATATATATATATATATATATATATATATATATATACACTACCGTTCAAAAGTTTGGGGTCACCCAAACAATTGTGTGTTTTCCATGAAAACTCACACTTATATTTATCAAATGAGTTGCAAAATGACTAGAAAATATAGTCAAGACATTGACAAGGTTAGAAATAATGATTTTTATTTCAAATAATAATTTTCTCCTTCAAACTTTGCTTTCGTCAAAGAATGCTCCATTTGCAACAATTACAGCATTGCAGACCTTTGGCATTCTAGCTGTTAATTTGCAGAGGTAATCGGGAGAAATTTCACCCCATGCTTCCAGAAGGCCCTCCCACAAGTTGGATTGGCTTGATGGGCACTTCTTGCGTACCATAACGTCAAGCTGCTCCCACAACAGCTCTATGGGGTTGAGATCTGGTGACTGCGCTGGCCACTCCATTACAGATAGAATACCAGCTGCCTGCTTCTTCCCTAAATAGTTCTTGCAAAATTTGGAGGTGTGCTTTGGGTCATTGTCCTGTTGTAGGATGAAATTGGCTCCAATCAAGCACTGTTCACAGGGTATGGTAGGCATGGCGTTGCAAAATGGAGTGATAGCCTTCCTTATTCAAAATCCCTTTTACCTTGTACAAATCTCCCACTTTACCAGCACCAAAGCAACCCCAGACCATCACATTACCTCCACCATGCTTGACAGATGGCGTCAGGCACTCTTCCAGCATCTTTTCAGTTGTTCTGCGTCTCACAAATGTTCTTCTGTGTGATCCAAACACCTCAAACTTCGATTCGTCTGTCCATAATACTTTTTCCAATCTTCCTCTGTCCAATGTCTGTGTGCTTTTGCCCATATTAATCTTTTCCTTTTATTAGCCGGTCTCAGATATGGCTTTTTCTTTGCCACTCTGCCCCGAAGGCTAGCATCCCGGAGTCGCCTCTTCACTGTAGACGTTGACACTGGCGTTTTGCGGGTACTATTTAATGAAGCTGCCAGTTGAGGACCTGTGAGGCTTCTATTTCTCAAACTAGAGACTCTAATGTACTTGTCTTGTTGCTCAGTTGTGCAGCGGGGCCTCCCACTTCTCTTTCTACTCTGGTTAAAGCCTGTTTGTGCTGTCCTCTGAAGGGAGTAGTACACACCGTTGTAGGAAATCTTCAGTTTCTTGGCAATTTCTCGCATGGAATAGCCTTCATTTCTAAGAACAAGAATAGACTGTCGAGTTTCACATGAAAGCTCTCTTTTTCTAGCCATTTTGAGAGTTTAATCGAACCCACAAATGTAATGCTCCAGATTCTCAACTAGCTCAAAGGAAGGTCAGTTTTATAGCTCCTCTAAACAGCAAAACTGTTTACAGCAGTGCTAACATCATTGCACAAGGGTTTTCAAGTGTTTTCAATCATCCATTAGCCTTCTAACACAGTTAGCAAACACAATGTACCATTAGAACACTGGAGTGATGGTTGCTTGAAATGGGCCTCTATACACATATGTAGATATTACACTAAAAACCAGACGATTGCAGCTAGAATAGTCATTTAGCACATTAACAATGTATAGAGTGTATTTCTGATTAATTTAATGTTATCTTCATTGAAAAAAACTG
Organism: Rhinoderma darwinii; assembly: GCF_050947455.1. Classification (NCBI taxonomy): domain Eukaryota; kingdom Metazoa; phylum Chordata; class Amphibia; order Anura; family Rhinodermatidae; genus Rhinoderma; species Rhinoderma darwinii. Next base: position 154,127,782 of record NC_134687.1, on the reverse strand, counting down.
TGCTTTTCTTGCAAAAATAAGGAAATTTCTAAGTGACCCTAAGGCCTCATTTACACGAGCGTGTGCGTTTTACGCACGCCAAAAAACGCAGCGTTTGGCGTGCACAAAAGGCACTTTACAGCTCCGTGTGTCATCAATGTATGATGCGCGGCTGCGTGATTTTCGCGCAGCCGCCATCATAGAGATGAGGCTAGTCGACGTTAGTCACTGTCCAGGGTGCTGAAAGAGTTAACTGATCGGCAGTAACTCTTTCAGCACCCTCGACAGTGAATTCCGATTACCATATCGAGTAACCTGTTTAAAAAAAAAGAGGTTCGTACTTACCGAGAACTTCCCGGTCGTTGCCTTGGTGACGCGTCCTTGGTGACGCGCCTCTCTTGACATCTGGCCCCACCTCCCTGGATGACGCGGCAGTCCATGTGACCACTGCAGCCTGTGCTTGGCTTGTGATTGGCTGCAGCTGTCACTTGGACTGAATTGTCATCCTGGGAGGTCAGACTGGAGGAAGAAGCCGGGAGTTATCGGTAAGTCAGAACTTCTTTTTTTTTTTACACGTTCACGTATATTGGGATCGGAAGTCACTGTCCAGGTTGCTGAACCAGTTTAACTCTTTCAACACCCTGGACAGTGACTGTCTCCTGCCGTGTTCGGTCAAAACGAGTTCGGCCGAACCCGGTGAAGTTCGGTTCGCTCATCTCTAAGACACTCCGTTCGGATGTTTGTAAACAGAAAAGCACGTGGTGCTTTTCTGTTTACTTTCAGTTTGACAGCTCTTGCGTGAATCACGCAGTTCGCACGGAAGTGCTTCCGTGCGACCTTCGTGGTTTTCACGCACCCATTGACTTCAATGGGTGCGTGATGCGCGAAAAACGCAGATTTTTAGAACATGTCGTGAGTTTTTTTCAGCGCACTCACGCTGAGCAAAACTCACGGACGGTCTGCATGCCCCCACTTGTATAGGTCCGTGCGACCCGCGTGAAAAGCGGACGTATATTTTGTTATGTTGAGGCCTTGTGCTAAGATTAAAAAACAATTCAAGTTTTTCCCCATTATTCTGCACTCAATACCCCATAATGACCTGGTGAAATTTTAGATTTTTTTTTTAAATTTATTAAAAATTAAAAACTATAATTTTGCATGGACATAAGTATTCGTACCCTTTGCTATGACACTTGTAATTTTGCTCTAAGGGCCTCCCATTTCTCTACATCATCTATGAAATGTTTCTACACCTTGATTGGAGTACTCCTGTGGTAAATTAATTTGATTGGACATGATTTGGATGGACACACCCCTGTCTATATAAGGTCTCACAGCTTACAATGCATATCAGAGCAAAAACCAAGCCATGAGGAGGAAAGAACTGCATGTAGAGCTCAGAGACAGGATTGTGCGGAGGCACAGATCTGGAGAAGGGTATTACATCTTTTCTGCTGCACTGAATGTTCCCAAGAGCACAGTGGCCTCCATAATTCTTAAATGGAAGTTTGGAACAACCAGGACTCTTCACGAGCTGGCCGTTCCACCAAAATTAAGTAATCGGGGGAGAAGGGCCTTGGTAAGAGAGGTGACCGAGAACCCAATGTTCACTCTGGCTGAGCTCTCAAGATCCTGTGTGCTGATGGGAGAAACTTCCAGAAGGTCTTTTTTTTTTTTATAATAATTTTTTTTCGTTATTCCATTTTCATTAAAGAGAACCTTTCACCTGCCCTTACATGTGCAGCTGAGTGCTGCATGTAATAGGCAGGGCTGCACAAACCCTGGGGCCTTTTACATTTTTTTCCTACTCTCCTCCATTATTTAGATATCGGTGCCGTTATATTTGGCGCCCGATATTTAAATAACCCCTTCAACTGTCAATGGGGCGTGTAACATCAGTGTAACACTGCCCAATCAGCTACGGACAGTTCCACAGCAAGAGCTGGAGAGAGGAGAGGAGACCGTGCACGCTCTCAATCACTCTTCAGCTCTCGGCAGACAAGCTCTCGCGAGAGATCACACAGTCATGTCCTTGTCTGCCGAGTGCTTAAAAGTGAGTGAGAGTTTGCGCGCACAGCTACGAGCTACAAACTGCGTGTGCACAGCTACTCGCTTGCCTCTCTCCAGCTCTTGCTGTGGCACTGTCCGTAGCTGATTGGACAGTGTAACAGCGATGTTACATGTGCCGTTTCCATTACACGCCCCATTGACAGTTCAGGGGGTTATTTAAATATCGGGCGCCAAGTATAATGGCACCAATATCTAAATAATGGAGGGTACAAAATTTTTTAAAGTGCCCCAGGGTTTGTGCAGCCCTGCCAATTACGTGCTGCACTCAGCTGCACATGTATGGGCAGGTGAATGGTTTTCTTTACATGATACAATCATAAAGAAAAACAAATGAAATTAAAATATATAATACCCACCCCACCAGTCCCTTTCCTGACGCCAAAAAAGATGAGGAGAGAATAATTAGGGAGGTACACACATTATTGTAACAAGTGGAGAGGCTGGATTGACCAACTAGATTCCAGGTATAAAGTTTTTACCAGTTGGTCAATCAAGTACTTTTGAGGGGTCCACGAAGAACATTAATCCTTTAAACTTCTCCAAGACCAAACCTAATCTAGATTCAATAGTTTCAACTACAGATGACCAGTATCGATGCAATTTTGGGCATTGCCACGTCAAATGAATGAGATCAGCCTGATCTATATTAGACCTAGGACAAGTATCATTCTCTCTACATCCCATACTATACAGACATTTAGGAATAAAGTACAACCATAAATTGGAAGAATCTATGTAAATAATTTAGTGATACACTATTAACCCCTTTGAACACCTCCCTCCATGTGACTATGTAGTCCTTCCTCAAATCTTTCCCACATTTTCCATTTAAATCTGCCCTTACTGGGCTATCTCTATTCATAAACCTACTGAGCGCGTTATACACCAAAGAAGTGACCCCTTTTCTTTTCTCCCTTTTAAATTATTTTGTAATTCCTCTGAATAATCTTTAAAAAAACTTTGTCACATGTCGCTTCCCAAGCATGAACTACTTGAAAACAGTGCAAATCCAGGGATCCGGATAAAATACTGAACTCCCTCTGTAATATGTTCAAGGTTTTAATTACCCCATTGATAAATAAATGTAATAATTGAGTAATACCCCTACTTCACCCAAAAACTACTATCCCCTATTTCTAAAAATTGAGCGAGAAATTGATTCCCCCACATAGGGGTAAAGGAAACGTACCTAACTCCCAATTTATGTTTCACTTGATTCCACACATTATGCATCATGCTAAAAACTTTATACCTAGCAGAGATCTTACTAAATCATCCTGCCTCCATAACCTGGAAAATATTCTCCCTCCGTACAGGGCCCCCCAAAGTCAAGATCAATCTATTTGCTGCTGATTATTCACAATCAATAAGCTGCTGGATCTGTGAAGATAGAAAATACAGCCTAAAGATGGGTAGAGTAAACCCTCCCTCTATCACTGGACGGCATAGTTTATTATATTTAATACGAGTTTTCTTGCCTCGCCATATTAGAACACTAACAATTGATTCCAGCATGCTAAAATAAAAATGATTAAGAACTGAAAAGTTCGAAACGCGTAGGCGTTCTCTCCTGGGATTTTTTCATTTCTTGTTTTAATTTTGACTTAAATAAACAGTTTTGTATTTTTTCACATCATATCGTGTGCTGGACCTCTAATTTTTTTTCCTTAGATTTCTACCTACTCCTGACGTAGCTCTCTTGCCCGTGCACCAAATAATCATGGAATGTGGCGCCTTTACTACGAATGGTGAGCGGACCAATTTTTCTTGTATATTTTTTACATGCTAAAAATCTTACCAGAATCCAGACTGGGGAATTGCCAAATATATGCCACATCATGGGTAATATAACCATTTTAATCAGGGCAATCCCCGAGGCCCTGTACGGAGGGAGATGATTCCAAGTTTTTAGCTTACTTCTTAAAGTGCTCATTAAAGGGTAACTAAACTTTCAACAAACTTCTGACATGTCATAGTGACATGTCAGAAGTTTTGATCACTAGGGGTCTGAGCACTGAGACCCCCACCAATCGCTAAAACAAAGCTGCAGAAGCGCTCGTGTGAGGACTGAGCCGCTTCGTTTCTGTTCGGCTTTTCTGGGAAAGCGGATGTAGCAGTGTACGGGCTCATAGACCTTCTATTGAGTCTGTACACCAACTGCTCGGCTTTCCGAGAAAAGCCGAACAGCAACGAATCGGCTCAGCGCTCACACGAGTGCTTCTGCCGCTTTATTTTAGTGATCGGTGGGGGTCTCAGTTCTTAGACCCCCAGCGATCAAAACTTCTGACATGTCACTATGACATGTCAGAAGTTTGATAAACGTTTAGTTACCCAATTAAGGGGAGAATATTTAAAGCTGTATAAACCTAAATTTTTTGTTAAATGACAATGCCCAAATAACAAATCTGATCCACAATTTGGATATCTTCTTGCACTTGATTGACTGAGTCTACATTCAAGAAGGGGAGGAACATTTGGACCAGTTGATCTGGATACCCGATAAAGCCCCAAACTCCTGATACACACGAACGACATGCTCCACATACGACAAATGCCTAAGATACAGGAGCATGTCGTCCAGCTTCCCTCTAGACCTCTGAGATTCTAGGAAACACTATCTCATCCAAATAGGATTTAATCAGGTCCGGAGTGCATGTATCCACAGATGTATTGTCACGGCGCGGGGTGTGGACCCACTGGGCCATAGCGCGTAGCGGGGTAGCAGCTGGCCAACTAGGTACAAAACAATGTCTATAGTTCAAAATGGGTACCTGACGCAATAGTAGACAGTGGCAGGATCACGACTTGGCTTTCACAGCAGGTGACGCCGCGGATTCAGCGGGAAGGCACGACTTGGCTTTCACAGCAGGTGACGCCGCGGATTCAGCGGGAAGGCATGACTTGGCTTTCACAGCAGGTGACGCCGCGGATGCAGGGGGAAGGCATGACTTGGCTTTCACAGCAGGTGACGCCGCGGATGCAGCGGGAAGGCACGACTTGGCTTTCACAGCAGGTGACGCCGCGGATGCGCCGGAAGACACGACTTGGCTTTCACAGCAGGTAACGATAGTACGGGATACAGGGTACAGGCAGCAGGAACGGGCAACACTGGGAACTGGAAAACACTGGGAGACCTTTAGCAAGACAGACTAGGGTATACAACAACGCTCAGGCAAGGAACCAGTGGGCAGAGCTCATTTTATAGTCCAGCAGCCATTTGGGCTAATAACTGATTACTGGCAGCTGGACGCGTACTGGCCCTTTAAGGCCGTGCACGCGCGGGCGCGCGCGCCCTGCGGGGAACGGCGCGAGGACCCGGAAGACAGTGCCGGCGCCTGCCAGAGGGAGGAGGACGCAGAGCAGAGAGGTGTCCATGGCCGGGATCGTCAGGGGGTGAGTTAGAACGGCGATCCCCGGCCATGGACGTAACATGTACATATTTCTTTATAGAAAGAGGCAAATTCCTTTGCAATTCGGACAGCATCTGTAATAATTTCCCCCAAGCTTCCTCTAACCACAACTATTTCCGAACGTCCCCCCTAAATTTTTAACACACGATGACAACATTTTTCCCACTCTACCCCCTTCCAAATATTATTTCCTGAGATAATCAAACTTTTCTCCAACTTGTCTCCAACTTGCCTTAGAAATTCATCATACCGTTTTTGAGAAGCACACCATGCCGCTGCATACAAATTGTATACTCCTCCTCTGCTCTGTTAAGATCCTGCCTCAGAGAATCTACCACCCGTCTCTGTCTCACAATCTTCTCAATATTTCTTTTTTTTATAAACATCCTCTCACATAGGCTTTGAAAGTGTCCCAGATTATTCCTCTAGATACAGTCCCCTTATTAATTTTAAAAACTCCACAAACTGGTCCAGAGCTTCGTCATCTCGTTCCAATCCCAAGATTAGTGAGGGGGATAGATATGGTCTCACAGAAGAACCCTGCCTTGTGGTCTCAATTTAATCAAGAAGGCCTCTTGCATATTCTACTCTCTTAACCCCTTCCCTCTTTGGCCACTTTTGACCTTCAGGACAAAGCCTCATTTTTCAAATCTGAGATGTTTCACTTTATGTGGTAATAACTTCAGAATACTTTTACCTATCCAAGCGATTCTCATGTTGTTTTCTCGTGACACATTGGACTTTATGTTACTGGCAAAATTTGATCGATACATTCAGTATTTAATTGTGAAAAGCACCAAAATTTTACTAAAAATTGCAAAAATTTGCATTTTTCTAAGTTTAAATATATCTGCTTGTATGACAGATAGTAATACCACCCAAAATTGTTGCTAATTAACATCCCCCATATGTCTACTTTAGATTGCCATAATTTTTAAATATCCTTTTATCTTTCTAGGATATTACAAGGCTTAGAACTTTAGCAGCAATTTCTCACATTTTCAAGAAAAGGAGCACCTAGTGGATTTTGGGGCCTCCTTTTTATTAGAAAATATTTTAGGCACCATGTCAGGTTTGAGGGGCTCTTGCGGTGCCAAAACAGTGGAAATCCCCCAAAAGTGACCCCATTTTGGAAACTACAATCCTTGAGGAAATTATCTAGGGTTACAGTCAGCATTTTAACCCCGCAGGTTTTTTGCAGAAATTATTGGAAGTAGGCCGTGAAAATGAAAATCTACATTCTTTCAAAGCAAATGTAGGTTTAGCTAATTTTTCCTTATTTCCGCAAGGACTAAAGGAGAAAAAGTATGCAACATTTGTAAAGCAATTTCTCCCAAGTAAAACAATACCCTACATGTGGTCATAAATGGCTGTTTGGACACTGGGCTTAGAAGTGAAAGTGTGCCATTTGGCTTTTGGAGCTCAAATTTAGCAGGAATGGTTTTCGGAGGCCATGTCACATTTGCATAGCCCCCAAAACAGTGAAAACGCCCAAAAAGTTACTCCATTTAGGAAACTATACTCCTTGAATCCATCTAGGGGTGTAGTGAGCATTTTGACCCCACAGGTGTTTCATAGATTTTATTAGAATTGGGCAGTGAAAATAAAAAATCATTTTTCTTCAATAAGATGTCGTTTTAGCTCAAAATTGTAAATTTTTTCAACAAATAAAGGAAAAAAAGATTCCCCAACACTTGTAAAACAATTTTTTCTGAGTACGGCAATACCCCATATGTGGTCATAAACTGTTGTTTGGGCACAGAATATGGCTCAGGAGGGAAGGAGCGCCATTTGCTTTTGGAGCACAAATTTTTCTGCATTTGATTTCTGTGCGCTATGGTCGCATTTGCAAAGTCCCTGTGGGACCAAAACAGTAGATCCACATCAGAAGTGACCCCATTTTGGAAAAAACACCCCTCATGGTATTCACCTAGGGGTGTAGTGAGCATATCAGCCCCGCAGGTGTTTGGTAGAAATTGGTGTGCACTCGATGTTGCAGAGTGAAAATCAGATTTTTTCCATAGATATGCCAATATGTGGTGCCCAGCTTGTGCCATCATAACAAGACAGCTATCTAATTATTATGCTGTGTTTCCCGGTTTTAGAAACACCCTACATGTGGCCCTAATCTTTTGCCTGGACATTCGACAGGGCTCAGGAGTGAAGAGTACCATGCGAATTTGAGGCCTAATTTGGAGACATACACAGTATTGGTTCAAAATTGCAGAGGCTCTGATGTGAAATAATAAAAGAAACCCCTGACAAGTGACCCCATTTTGGAAACTACACCCCTCAAGGCATTTATTAAGGGGTGTAATGAGCATTTTCACTCCACAGGTCTTTTCCATAAATGATTGCGCTGCGGATAGTGCAAAGCAAAAATTAAAATGTTTCCCTAGATATGTAATTTCAGTGGCAAATATGTTGAGCCCAGCTTGTGCCACTGGGGACACACACACCAAAAATTGTTAAAAGGGTTCTCTCAGGTATGGCGATGCCATATATGTGGAAGTAAACAGCTTTTTTGGCATGTTTTAGGGTTCAGAAGGGAGGTAGCGCCATTTGGCTTTTGGAGCGTGGATTTTGCTTGGTAGTAGTTTTGTTTGGAGTATTACTGGTGATTTCATTTATAATGTGGGGGTACATGTAAGCTGGGCAGAGTACATCAGGGGCATAGTCAGGTGGTATAATAATATGGTAAAAAAAAATAAAAAATAATCCATAGATGTGTGTTACGCTGTGCTCAATCCTTCCTGCACAGGCCGGTGTCGCACTGATAAATGTCTTCCTTATCCCCCTTTTGGTCCACACTCCGCACATTTGCAGTTTGGGGAATTTTGCTGGGAAGAGTTGTCCTGGTATAATACGGGCGCCCTCGCTTCCAGCAGATATGTTTGGGCCCTACCCTTCCTGGTTTCTTAATTTTAGGGCCTTGATAATTCGCCTCTTGAAACAGAAGAAATTTTCCGCTCGGGCTGCACAACTGGATATTTTTCTTTCCTGACTCATTGGAGCCTTAACTTATTTTATTTTTTCATAGACGTAGTGGTATGAGGGCTGTTTTTTTGCGGGGACGAGCTGTAGTTATTATTGGTACCATTTTGGGGTACATGCGACTTTTTGATCACTTTTTATCCTTTTTTTTGGGAGGCAAGGTGACAAAAAAACAGCAATTCTGACATCTTTTTTTAGTTCTTTTTATATAGCGTTCACCACGCATAATAAATTACACATTAACTTTATTCTGCGGGTCAGTCCGATTCCGGCGATACCTAATTTATAGCACTTTTTTATGTTTTCCAACTTTTTGCACAATAAAATAACTTTTGTAAAGAGAATGTATTTTTTCTGTTGCCATGTTGTGAGAGCCATAACTTTTTAATTTTTTCGTGGATGGAGCTGTATGATGGCTTGTTTTTTGCGAGACGAGTTATAGTTTACATAGGTACCATTTTTGGATACATGCGACTTTTTGATTTCAATTTTTGGAAGACAAAGTGACCAAAAAAACAGCAATTATGGAAGTATTTTTGTAGTTTTTTTTTACGCCGTTCACTGCGCAGGATAAATAACATAATAGTTTTATAGTTCAGGTTGTTACCGTCGTAGCGATACCAAATATGTATGGTTTATTATTTTTTTTCAATAATAAATGACTTGATAAGGGAAAAAGGGAGCGATTGTGTTTTATTTTAGTACTTGAAACTATTATTGTATTTTTTACAACTTTTATTTTTACTTTTTTTACACTTTTTTTTACACTTTTGTTTAGTCCCACTAGGGAACTTGAAGATCCAACTGTTTGTTTGATGTTCTAATACATTGCACTACCTATGTAGTGCAATGTATTGGAACTGTCAGTTGTTCACTGACAGCAAGCCGATCAGGCTCCGCCTCTGAGCGGGGCCGAATCGGCTTCCGTAATGGCAGACAGGAGGCCATTGTTAGACCTCCTGTTGCCATAGTAGCAGTCGCCAGCCTTGCCATCGCATGGCAGGCTGACAATTTACTAGAAACCGCTAAGATGCAGCGATCGCATTGGATCGCTGCATCGAAGGGGTTAATGGCAGGAATCGGAGATAGCTCCGGTTCCTGCCGATACATCGGGGTGTCCGCTGTAACATACAGTGGACACCCACTGCTGATGACACCAGCTAAGCTTCTGAGCTGGAAGCTCAGCCGGCGCCATCTTGCCGATGGTACCGGAAGCCTTTTAGGCCCCGCCGCCTAGCGGGGCATAGGAGGCTTCCGTAGCTGGCAGACCGGGAGGTAAGTATTAGGCCTCCGATCACCTTTGCAGCCACCGGCAACCCATCGATCACGTTGCTGGGGTGCCGGTGGCTAAAACTCCTCACATTCTGCGATCTCTATTGAACGCAACATGTGAGGGGTTAATCGGCCGGATCGGAGGCTAGCTCCGGTCCTGGCTGTTAAATCAGGGTGCCAGCTGTAACATACAGCTGCCACCCAGCGGTGATGGTGCAGGCTCAGCTCCTGAGATAGCTCCATCTCCTTGACATACAGTTACATGGAAATGCGTTAAAACACCAGTTCCCAACACGTGACTTTAAATTTTTTTCTCTCTCCAGCAGTTGCTGTAACACTGTCCATAGCTGATTGGACAGTGTCACAGCCGTAGTAACACGCCCCCTTGCCATTACACGCCTCATTGACAGTTCAGGGGGTTATTTAAATATCGGATGCCAATCATAACGGCACCGATATCTAAATAACGGTGGAGGGTATGAAAAAAATGCAAAGTGCCCCAGGGTTTGTGCAGCCCTGTCTATTACATGCTGCACCCAGCTGCACATGTATGGGGAGGTGAAAGGTTCTCTTTAACTAAGCCCATAATTTGTTTATTAGCCAATGCTAAATCAATTTTTGAGAGGGATTCCGAGGCCTAAGGGCCCATTCAGACAAGCGAGTTTCTCGTCCGTGTGCTGTCTGTTTAAATAACTGACTGCACATGGACCCATGAATTTCAATGGGTCTATTCAGGCATGTGTGAGTTTTCACGCAGCCTAAGGTCCGTTGCGTGAAACTCACTACATGTCCTATGTTGGTGCGTTTTTGCGGACGTTGTCGCCTGTAACAGTCTATGGGTGCTTAAAAAACACGGACAGCACACGGACAACATCCGTGTGCTTTCCATGTTTCACGCATCAGTTACTAAAGAAATGCAGAGGAAAAAAAAAGAAAGTGCTTGCACGGATGTGAAACACAGAAGTCACGCAAAGCGCACTGATGCCATACACTGATGGCACACAGACATGAAATGCAGGAAATACGCTCCATTTTTTGCGCACCCAAATCAGACACACTTGTGTGAATGTAGCTTTAGAATAGCAAGAAAACTGGGAAGTATCTGGGTGAAAAAACCTCTATGTATCAAACCATCCCATCTCCTCCAAATAAAAGCCAGAAGAATGGCTAACACACTCAGATTTCAAAGGGGACCTCCTGTGCCGATCTTTTACTTCATCTGTAACCTTATTAAAGTCCCCAATTTAAAAAAAAAAGGGACCCCAGGTTTATTAACCAGAAAAGAGGCAATCTTACCTACTAACTAAGTAGGCAAACGGTGGAGGGACAGACACCGAACCCAATACCATGTCCACCCCATCATATCTCCAATATAAAAAGACAAATCTTCCTGCATCATCCACTAGGACCTCATGAATCTGTACACAATACTCCTATGGACCAAAATACTAACTTCTCTAGAAAAGGATAAGTAGACAGAGATTGCTACATATAAGAAACACACCCCCTAGATAGTCCAGCGGACGTGGCAGGAAGAAGGTGGGTCTCCTGCAAACAAATTACCGCTGGTAAATAATTTCAGATTGAGTTAAACACTGCCAAACTCTTGAGTTTCTTGCCAAACCCCCTAAAGTTCCATGATAGAATTCTCCTACTTTCCCGGGAAACAAGTTAAAAAGAAAAGAGGAAAAAAACACCTCCTCCCCTTCCTTGTTCGCCAGGCCCACCCCCCTCTCCTACAGCCCTCCAAAAACTTCCAGAAGGTCAAAGATCACTACAGCACTCCTCCAATCTGGGGTTCATGGCAAAGTGGCCAAAATGAATCCCCTCCTCGGTAGTGCACCAAATATAACTGCACCGATATCTAATTAACGGAGGAGGGTAGGAAAAAAATGTAAAGTGCCCCAGGGTTTGTGCAGCCCTGCCCGTTACATGCTGCACTCAGCTGCACACGTATGGGGAAGTGAAAGGTTCTCTTTAAGTCAGTTCATGAAATGTCTGATCTGCTTGATCTGCATGGCCAGCTGTAAGTGCTAGGGATGTGGAGAGATGTCCTCATCTGCTGTTCCACCTAAGGAGTCTTTGAAGACGAACCATCTCAAACTCTCTATCCAGGAGAGACAATGCAGATGCACCTCGGGACTCGGAGGCCATATTGTGCGTCTGTGCCCCCAAAAGCCCCAGAGCCTAGGGTTGGTTACAGAGACAACTCTGGATGAGAAGGGACTTTCTTCCAAGTTGTCCATCCCCGTGACCATAGTGTCCGGCGAGAGAACGCACCGGGTCTCTGCCTATCTGGACTCTGGATCTGCAGCTAACTTCATTCGGAGAGACCTGGTGGATCTTCTCCAGTTGCCCACAAGCCCTCTGGAGAGGCCTTTGATTGTTGCCTCAGTGACTCAACTGCCTCTGCCAGACCCTATTGTAGCTGTGACCAAACCACTGAAGCTCCAAGTGGGAGCCCTTCATTCCGAGCTCATCTAATTCTTTGTCCTGCCCAGGGCTGTCAACCCGATGCTGTTGGGTCTGCCCTGGCTCTGACTACATGCCCCAGTTCTGGACTGTAATTCTGGAGAGGTTCTCCAGTGGGGTTTCCGAGTCCCTCAACTGTTGCCTGGGTCAGATCCATGCGGCCCAGTCTCCCCAGTCTCGGTCATTGGACAGGATTGCCTTCTCACTACTCTTTGTGGATGTCTTTAGCAAGAGGGAGGTGGAGACACTGCCCCCAAACCAGGCGTATGACTGCCCTATTGAACTAGTTCCTGATGTGACCCTTCCCAGTGGAAAGGTATACCCTCTCTCCTTGCCAGAGACTCAGTCTATGTCCGCCTATATTAATGAGAATTTGGACAGGGGTTTCATATGGAAATCCTCCTCCCCAGCCGGGGCCGAGTTCTTCTTCATCAAGAAGAAGGACGGATCTCTTCGACCCTGCATCGACAACCGGGTCTCAACCAGATCACGGTAAAAAACAGATATCCGTTGCCATTGATTTCAGAACTGTTTGATTGCAAAATTTTCCCTAAACTAGACCTGCGTGGGGCGTACAACCTAATCCTGATTGACGAATAGAAGACGGCATTTAACACTCGAGACGGGCACTATAAATACCTGGTAATGCTCTTCGGTCTGTGTAACGCTCCCATGGTCTTCCAAGCGTTCATCAATGACGTTTTCCGAGATCTCCTCTATGTCTGTGTTGTGGTCTATCTTAATGACATTCTGATTTTTTCCCCAGATCCAGTGACTCATCACAGACATGTCCGTCAAGTTTTGCTGCAATTAAGGGACAATCCTTTGTATGCCAAGCTGGAGAAGTGCGTGTTAAAGAGAAAGTCTCTACCCCTCCTGGGCTACATAATCTTGGACCAGGGTCTTAATATTGGTCCTGAGAAGGTAAAGGCCATCCTGGAATGGTCATGCCCGCAAGGCTTAAGGGCCATACAGCGTTTCATGGGATTCGCCAACTTTTATCGACATTTCCTCTCAAACTTCTCCTCACTGACCGCTCCCATCTCTACCTTCACCAAGAAAGGCATGAACGCCAAGGTGTGAACTCCAGAGGAACAGGCCGCATTCAATAGCTTGAAGAGTGCCTTCACGTCAGCCTCAACCCTCCATCATCCTGATACAGTGAAGGAAATAAGTATTTGATCCCTTGCTGATTTTGTAAGTTTGTCCACTGTCAAAGACATGAACAGTCTAGAATTTTTAGGCTAGGTTAATTTTACCAGTGAGAGATAGATTATATTAAAAAAAAACAGAAAATCACATAGTCAAAATTATATATATTTATTTGCATTGTGCACAGAGAAATAAGTATATGATCCCTTTGGCAAACAAGACTTAATACTTGGTGGCAAAACCCTTGTTGGCAAGCACAGCAGTCAGACGTTTTTTGTAGTTGATGATGAGGTTTGCACACATGTTAGATGGAATTTTGGCCCACTCCTCTTTGCAGATCTTCTGTAAATCATTAAGATTTCGATGCTGTCGCTTGGCAACTCGGATCTTTAGCTCCCTCCATAAGTTTTCGATGGGATTAAGGTCTGGAGACTGGCTAGGCCACTCCATGACCTTAATGTGCTTCTTTTTGAGCCACTCCTTTGTTGCCTTGGCTGTATGTTTCGGGTCATTGTCATGCTGGAAGACCCAGCCACGAGCCATTTTTAATGTCCTGGTGGAGGGAAGGAGGTTGTCACTCAGGATTTGACGGTACATGGCTCCATCCATTCTCCCATTGATGCGGTGAAGTAGTCCTGTGCCCTTAGCAGAGAAACACCCCCAAAACATAATGTTTCCACCTCCATGCTTGACAGTGGGGACGGTGTTCTTTGGGTCATGTGCAGCATTTCTCTTCCTCCAAACACGGCGAGTTGAGTTAATGCCAAAGAGCTCTATTTTAGTCTCATCTGACCACAGCACCTTCTCCCAATCACTCTCAGAATCATCCAGTTGTTCATTTGCAAACTTCAGACGGGCCTGTACATGTGCCTTCTTGAGCAGGGGGACCTTGCGGGCACTGCAGGATTTTAATCCATTACGGCGTAATGTGTTACCAATGGGTTTTTTTTGTGACTGTGGTCCCAGCTGCCTTGAGATCATTAACAAGTTTTTGGCTGAGCTCTCACCTGCCTCAGGATCAAGGATACCCCACGAGGTGAGATTTTGCATGGAGCCCCAGATCGATGTCGATTGACAGTCATTTTGTATGTCTTCCATTTTCTTACTATTGCACCAACAGTTGTCTCCTTCTCACCCAGCGTCTTACTTATGGTTTTGTAGCCCATTCCAGCCTTGTGCAGGTCTATGATCTTGTCCCTGACATCCTTAGAAAGCTCTTTGGTCTTGCCCATGTTGTAGAGGTTAGAGTCAGACTGATTAATTGAGTCTGTGGAAAGGAGTCTTTTATACAGGTGACCATTTAAGACAGCTGTCTTTAATGCAGGCACCAAGTTGATTTGGAGCGTGTAACTGGTCTGGAGGAGGCTGAACTCTTAGGCTGGGTTCACACGACCTATTTTCAGACGTAAACGAGGCGTATTATGCCTCGTTTTACGTCTGAAAATAGGGCTACAATACGTCGGCAAACATCTGCCCATTCATTTGAATGGGTTTGCCGACGTACTGTGCAGACGACCTGTCATTTACTTGTCGTCGTTTGACAGCTGTCAAACGACGACGCGTAAATATACAGCCTCGTCAAAAGAAGTGCAGGACACTTCTTTGGACGTTTTTGGAGCTGTTTTCTCATAGACTCCAATAAAAACAGCTCCAAAAACGGATGTAAAAAACGCAGCGAAAACGGCGCGAAAAACGCCGCGAAAAAAGCGAGTTGCTCAAAAAACGTCTGAAAATCAGGGGCTGTTTTCCCTTGAAAACAGCTCTGTATTTTCAGACGTTTTTGGTCACTACGTGTGCACATACCCTTAATGGTTGGCAGGGGATCAAATACTTATTTCTCTGTGCACAATGCAAATAAATATATATAATTTTGACTATGTGATTTTCTGTTTGTTTTTTTATATAATCTATCTCTCACTGGTAAAATTAACCTAGCCTAAAATTTCTAGACTGTTCATGACTTTGACAGTGGGCAAACTTACAAAATCAGCAAGGGATCAAATACTTATTTCCTTCACTGTATGTCTCTGCAGTTTTCATTGGAGGTGGACACATCCTCTGTTGGTGCTGGCGCACTTCTGCATTCAGAGAGGTCTCAAAGGCAAGACAATGGTATGTGGCTATTACTCCAACCTTTACTCTTCCGCAGAGCGCAATTACTCGATTGGGGATCAGGAGTTACTGGCATTTAAACTGGCTCTGGAGGAGTAGAGACACCTACTAGAGGGCGCAGCTCTTCCCATTCTGATTTTCACTGACCACAAGAACCTCACCTATCTCCAGACGTCCCAACGGCTGAACCCCCGTCAAGCCAGGTGGTCGCTGTTCCTTGCCCGGTTCCAGTTTGAGCTCCACTATCGCCCTGCCGCCAAGAATGTGAGGGCCGATGCCTTGTCCAGGTCGTTCGAGACACCATAGAGTCTCCACAAAATATCATTGACCCATCCTGCATCATCTCTGCAACCCTCTGCAAGTTAGAGACATTCCTCCGGGGAGGACTTTTGTGCGTCTGGCAGACAGAAGTAGAATCCTCCGCTGGGGACATAGCTCTAAACAGGCAGGTCATGCTGGTGTCCGTAAAACCCGAGACCTGATTGCCCGTCAGTTCTGGTGGCCCACGCTGCCCAATGACATTATGGACTTTGACTCTTCCTGCACGGTGTGCGCAGCAAAGTTGCTCACTCCAAACCGGCTGGCCTGCTTCAGCCGCTGCCTGTGCCCAATGCTCCCTGGCAGCATATTACAATGGACTTCATCACGGATCTGCCCCCCCTGTTGGATTCAGTATGGTCTGGCTGGTGGTGGACCGATTCTCAAAGATGGTTCATTTTGTTCCGCTGACCGGCCTACCTTCTGCTTCTCGACTGGCCAACCTCTTCATCCAACACATCTTTCGCCTGCATGGCCTACCTCTGCATATCGTGTCTGATCGGTGGGTTCAGTTCACCTCAAATTTATGGAGGGCCCTCTGTAAACTCCTCGATATAAAGTTGGACTTTTCCTCAGCCTACCACCCCCAGTCCAATAGCCAAGTTGAGAGGATCAATCAGATCATGGAGAACTACTTACGACACTTCATCTTCAGGCAGCATGATGACCGGGTGCAGCTTCTTCCTTGGGCCGAGTTCTCCTATAATAACCACACAAGTGAGTCCACCGCCTCCACACCGTTCTTCATAGTTTACGGCCAACATCCACGTATTCCTCTCCCTGTGTCTGCTGCGTCCCAGGTGCCTGCAGCTGAACTTTTTACGGATCTGGCAAACCCGGTCCTCTATTCTGCAGGAAGTCGACCGCATTAAGCGAAAGGCAGATACGAGGAGAAGAGAGTCGCCTCTGTTTCTTCCGGGTACCAAGGTCTGGCTGTCCTCAAGAAATATCCAACTGAGGGTACCATCATGCAAAATTCCCTTTCAGGTTCCTCGGACCCTTTGAGATCCTGCAGCGGATCAGCCCGGATAAGCTTCGGCTGCCCGCTCCCCTCCTATCCCCAACTCCTTTCATGTTTCTCTCCTGAAACCTGTGGTCCTGAACCGCTACTCTCAGACTCTTAGCCCTGCAGTTGCCCCCAGTGGTTCGGTCGAGATTTTTGAGGTTAAGGAGATCCTAGACACCAATAAAGTAAGAGGAAGAACCTTTTATTTAGTAGATTGGAGGGGGCTTGGTCCAGAAGAGAGGTCCTGGGAGCCAGAAGAGAATCTCAATGCTCCTACCCTCATTAAGAAGTTTCTCTCTCGTTCTGGTCCCAAGAGGAGGGGGTGTAAGAGGGGGGGATACTGTAACATCCGTGGTCGCTGACCACAAACTCATCCCATCCTGTCAACGCCCTTCTCTCCAGAGATGTCTGCACATGCACCGTCCTGTTCTGCAGTGACCACTAGGGTGCGCTCGCGAGCTCAGTCCAACCTTGGGGAGCCATAGCGCACACATGTGTGAGATTGAGCTGATTGCTCCCAGATCCCCCTGGACTATAAGAAGGGCTCCGCCCCTTTCTGCATTGCCTGAGCATGTTTGTATCTACCCATGTCTGTCTTTGCAAATGGTTCCTTGAGTGTTTTCCAGTTCCAGTGTTCCCATTTCTGCTACCTGTATCCTGTTTCCCGTGCTACCGTGTTCCGGTGCTATACTGAGTTGGAGTCGTGTTGTGCCGCCTACTACACCTGGTGTGTTTCTCTGCACTTGTTGTCTGCCTGCTGCCAGAGTTCCATCTGAGCCTAAACCATCGCTACTGTCTGAATTGCCACAGGTACCTTTATCCGAACTATAGACGTTGACTTTGTACCCTGTTTGGCCAATTGCTATACCGCTACGGTGGTACAGCCCAGTGGGTCCACATACCCACAGATCGTGACACCAGACCTTCCCGTCCAACATCAGTGACTGACCTCACAAATGCTCCAAAATCTTGTGGAGGCTATTATAGCAGCAAAATGGGGCTAAATTCCATATTAACACCCATGGTTTTTGATGTGCAATAAGCTCATATATGTGTGATGGTCAGGTTTTTAACCCCTTCCCGCTCCTTGACGTACTATTACGTCATGGCAGTTGTATCGTTCGCGCTCCATGCCGTAATAGTACGTCTCGGGAGTAACGGCCGTTTCGGCCGTCCTCCCGACACATACAGGAGCTGTGACGCTGCTGTCTTGTTCAGCAGCTGTCACAGCTCCTGCAGTGGGGACCGATCGCTGTGTCCCCGCCGATTAACCCCTTAAAAGCCGCGTTCTATAGAGATCGCGGCTTTTTAGGGGTTAAGCTGCCATCGCCGGCCTGCTACGCGATAGCGGCCGGCGATGGTGACTATGGCAACCGGACACCAAACAATGGCGTCCGGCTATGCCATAGACGGAAGCCTAGTGGGTCCTGACAACGTCAGGACCCACTATGCTTTCTGTCAGTGAGTAGCTGACAGTTCTAATACACTGCACTACGCATGTAGTGCAGTGTATTAGAATAGCAATCAGGGCCTCCTGCCCTCAAGTTCCCTAGTGGGACAAAGTAATAAAGTAAAAAAAAAGTTAAAAAAAGATGTGTAAAAATAAGAAAATAAAAGATTTAAAAGTATTAAAAGTAAAAATCCCACCTTTTCCCTTATCAGTCATTTATTATTAATAAAAATATATAAACAAACAAATAAACTATACATAATTGGTATCGCCGCGTCCGTAACGGCCTGAACTACAAAATTATTTCATTATTTATCCCGCACGGTGAACGCCGTAAAATAAAATAATAATAAACCGAACCACAATCACAATTCTTTGGTCACTTCACCTCCCAAAAAATGGAATAAAAAGAGATCAAAAAGTCGCATGTACCGAAAAATGGTACTGATCGAAACTACAGTTCGTTACGCAAAAAATAAGTCCTCGCACGGCTTTATTGATTGAAAAATAAAAACGTTCTGGCTCTTAGAATAAGGGAACACAAAAAGTGAATGATTGTTTACAAAACGTATTTTATTGTGCAAACGCCATAAGACATAAAAAAAAACTATAAACATCTGGTATCGCCGTAATCGTATCGCCCCGCAGAATAAAGTGAATATGTCATTTATAGCGCACGGTGAACGCTGTAAAAAAAAACGAAAAAAAAAACAATTGTAGAATTGCTGTTTTTTAGTCACCACGCCACCTAAAAATAGAATAAAAACTGATCAAAAAGCCGCATGCACCCCAAGAAAACTACAATGGATTCCTCAAGGGGTCTAGTTTCCAAATTGGGGTCACTTTTGGGGGGTTCCCAATGTTTTGGCACCACAAGACCTCTTCAAACCGGACATGGTGCCTAATAAAAAAGAGGCTTCAAAATCCACTAGGTGCTCCTTTGCTTCGGAGGCCGGTATTTCAGTCCATTACCGCACTAGGGCCACATGTGGGATATTTCTCTAAACTGCAGAATCTGGGCAATACGTATTAAGTTGCGTTTCACTGATAAATCCTTTTGTGTTATAAAAAAAATGGTATAAAGAGGATTTTCTGACAAAAAAAAAATGTAAATTTCACCTCTACTTTGCTCTAAATTTTTGTGAAACACCTAAAGGGTTCATAAACTTTCTACATGCTGTTGTGAATACTTTGAGGGGTCTAGTTTCTAAAATGGGGTATTTGATAGGGGTTTCTAATATATGGGCCCCTCAAAGCAACTTCAGAACTGAACTAGAACCTAAAAAAATAAATAAATGAGGCAATACTTCGCTTCTTACATTATACTGATAATGAGCCGTGCCCACCCCGAGATGACCCCAGTTTTGACCGTTTGTATAAACGGAGACCCCTATTAGACCGTTCCAGTGCCCGGTTTTCCCAAGCATACACCCCCGAGAAGTGTATTTCTATTGATGAGTCCCTGGTACATTTTAAAGGGAGGGTTCAATTCCGCGAGTACCTGCTTGGTAAGAGGGCAAGGTATGGCGTGAAGATGTATAAGCTGTGAGAGTGCATCAGGGTATACCTACAGGTTTAGGATATATGAAGGAAAGGCCACCCCCAAACCAGACTGCATCCTGGACTACAATAGGTACATGGGAGGGATGGACTTGTAAGATCAAGCCCTGAAGCCCTACAGCGCCATGCGGTGTGGTATAAGAAGCTGGCCGGGCACATCATACAGATGGCATTGTACAATGCGTACGTGCTACGTTGATGTGCAGGCCAGACGGGAACTTTCCTGGAATTTCAAGAGGTGATTATCAAGAACCTAATCTTTAGGGACCAAGAAGGGGGGGCACCCAGTACTTCTGGAAGCGAGCCCACACGCATCGTACCAGGGCAACACTTTCCAGGAGAAGTTCCCCAAACTGGCAAGAAGGGAAAAAGTCAAAAGAGGTGCAAAGTCTGCTATAAGAGGGGGATAAGGGATGACACAATATATCAATGTGACACGTGTCCCGAATAACCAGAGCTCTGTATGAAAGTGTTTTAAAATTGATCATACATCCCTTGGTTTATAATTTACCCCAATTTTACTTACCCTGATGCACTCCACACAGCTTATCCCCCCTCGTCTTTACCCTCTGAGCCCTGCTGTGTGCCCAGGCAGCTGATAACAGCCACATGTAGGGTATTGCCATACCCGGGAGAACCCACATTACAGTTTATGGGGTGTAGGTCTCCGGTCAAAATGCTCACTACACCTCTAGATGAATGCCTTAAGGGTGTAGTTTTTAAAACGGGGTCACTTCTTGCGGGTTTCAACTGTACTGGTACCTCAGGGGCTTCTGCATACATGACTTCGCACTAGAAAATCCCCAGTAGGCCAAATGGTGGTCCTTTCCCTCTGAGCCCTCCCATGGGCCCAAACGGCAGTTTATCACAACAAATGGGGTATTGCGGCACTCAGAACAAATTGCGCAACAGAATGGGGTATTTTGTTTCTTGTGAAAATAAGAAATTTTCAGCCAAAACTACATATTATTTGAAAAAAATAATTTTGTTTTCATTCCCAGCCCAATTCAAATAAGTTCTGTGAAAAAACTATGGGGTCAAAATGGTCACAACTCCCATAAATGAATTCCTTGAGGGGTGTAGTTTCCAAAATGGGGTCACTTCTGGTGGGTTTCCATTGCTTTGATACCTCTGGGGCTCTGCAAATGCGACATGGCACCCGAAAACCAATCCAGCAAAATCTGTACTCCAAAGAACACACAGCGCTCCTTTCCTTCTGAGCCCTCCCATGGGCCCAAACGGCAGTTTATCACCACAAATGGGGTATTGCCGCACTCAGGACAAATTGGGCAACAAAATGGAGTATTTTATTTCTTGTGAAAATAAGAATTTTTGAGCTAAAATGACATATTATTGGAAAAAAAATATTTTTTTTTAATTCCCAGCCCAATTCAAATAAGTTCTGTGAAGAAACTATGGAGTCTAAATGGTCACATTACCCATAAATGAATTCCTTGAGGGGTGTAGTTTCCAAAATGGGGTCACTTCTGGTGCGTTTCCATTGCTTTGATACCTCTGGGGCTCTGCAAATGTGACATGGCACCCGAAAACCAAACCAGCAAAATCTGTACTCCAAAGAACACACAGCGCTCCTTCCCTTCTGAGGCCTCCCATGGGCCCAAACGGCAGTTTATTGCCACAAATGGGGTATTGATGCACTCAGGAGAAATTGGGCAACAAAATTGAGTATTTTGTTCCCTGTGAAAATAAGAAATTTTGGTAAAAAATTACATCTTATTGGAAAAAATGTCATTTTTTTAATGTCACAGCCCAATTGAAATAGGTGCTGTGAAAAAACTGTGTGGTCAAAATGCTAACAACAACCATAAATGAATTCCTTGAGGGGTGTAGTTTCCAAAATGGGGTCACTTTTGGTGGGTTTCCATTGCTTTGATACCTCTGAGGCTCTGCAAATGCGACATGGCACCCGAAAACCAATCCAACAAAATCTGGACTCCAACAAACATATAGCGCTCCTTTCCTTCTGAGCCCTCCCATGGGCCCAAACGGCAGTTTATCACCACAAATGGGGTATTGCCACACTAAGGACAAATTGGGCAACAAAATGGGGTATTTTGTTCCCTGTGAAAATAAGAAATTTTGATCACAAATGACATTTTATTGGAAAAAATGTCATTTTTTTCATTTCAGAGCCCAATTCAAATACGTGCTGTGAAAAAACTGTGCGGTCAAAATGGTAACAACAACCCTAAATGAATTCCTTGAGGGGTGTAGTTTCCAAAATGGGGTCACTATTGGGGGATTCCTACTGTTTTGACACCTCAACACCTCTTCAAACCTGGCATGCTGCCTAAAATATATTCTAATAAAAAAGAGGACTCCAAATGCACTAGGTGCTTCTTTGCTTCTAGGGCT
Organism: Rhinoderma darwinii; assembly: GCF_050947455.1. NCBI lineage: Eukaryota > Metazoa > Chordata > Amphibia > Anura > Rhinodermatidae > Rhinoderma > Rhinoderma darwinii. Next base: position 154,105,611 of record NC_134687.1, on the reverse strand, counting down.
TGTGTTTTAGTCCACGAGCGCAGTAGGGCCACATGTGGGACATTTCTAAAAACGGCAGAATCTGGACAATACATATATAGTAGTGTTTCTCTGGTAAAACCTTCTTTGTTACAGAAAAAAAAATGAATAAAATTGAAATTCAGCAAGAAAAATGAAATTTGAAAATTTCACCTCCACTTTGCTTTAATTCCTGTGAAATGCCTGAAGGGTTAAAAAACCTTCTAACTGCTGTTTTGAATACTTTGAGGGGTCTAGTTTTTAAAATGGGGTGTTTTATCAGGGTTTCTAATACATTGGCCCCACAAAGCCACTTCATAACTCAAGAGGTACCTTAAAAAAAAGGCTTTTGAAATTTTCTTAAAAATATGAGAAATTGCTGGTTATGTTCTAAGCCTTGTAACGTCCAAGAAAAATAAAAGAATGTTCAAAAAACTATGCCAATCTAAAGTAGACATATGGGAAATGTGAACTAGTAACTATTTTGGGTGGTATAACCGTCTGTTTTACAAGCAGTTGCATTTAAATTCTGAAAAATGCAATTTTTTCAAAATTTTCTCTAAATTTTGCAATTCTTCACCAATAAACACTGAATATATCGACCAAATTTTACCACGAACATGAAGCCCAATGTGTCACGAGAAAACAATCTCAGAATCGCTTGGGTAGGTTTAAGCATTCCGACGTTATTACCACATAAAGTGAAATATGTCAGATTTGAAAAATGGGCTCTGAGCCTTAAGGCCAAAACTAGGCTGCGTCCTTAAGGGGTTAAATACAGTACTTTTGGCCATATAAGGGGAGATTTATTAAGATTGGCGTTTTATATGGCAGTCTAAAAAGAAAGTGCGTTGCAGTGAATTGCACCAAATTAATTAAAAGGTGCAAGCCTATTGAAAAATTGTGCGCATTTGGACAATAAAAAAAACAGAAAACGAAAACTATGCCTGCTATGAGCAGGCATAGATTTGCGCCAGAATTTGCACCGTTTTCCAGCTTAAGTATTGATAAATCTTTCTAGCGATCAGTCTAGTGTTCAGTCCTTGATAAACGGTCCATATGTCGGCCGCATTTCCCGGACCGAACACATTGCAGGGAGCCGGGCTCCTAGCATCATAGTTATCTATGACAATAGGTGTCACTGCCTCGTTGCGGGACAACTGTCCCGTACTGTAATCATGTTTTCATGAGTCAGTGACACCTAGCATAATAGATAACTTTGATGCTAGAAGCCCGGCTACCTGCAGTGTGTTCGGTCCGGGAAATGTGGCCGACATACGGACCATATTTTACAGACTGAACCAGCTCGTGTGTGGGGCTCCTAAAAGTAGAATGCCACGCCCACCCCTGAAAACCCCACCCACTTTTCTCAGCACTTTCAAAACTGTGTCGAGAAAAGTCACATATTTTTGTGCAAATACGGCACAAACAGGCACAAATCAATTAATAAATTCCCCCATAGAGACAGACAGTAATAATTTTTAGATATTATATAATTCAAACTATTTATACATGATTAATTAAGTTTACAGGAAAAGAATAATGTTTTAGAATTACAAAAACAAAAAAATAATAATTTTACAAACATGTGTAGTGTTCTTAGTTATTTATTAGGGTATGTTCACACGAGGGCGTCCGTTACGGCTGAAATTACGGGGATGTTTCAGCCTGAAAACATCCCCGTAATTTCAGCCGTACCGGCATGTGCAGGCGCTTGAATGCCGCGTCCATTACGGCCGTAATTAGCGCTGCTATTCATTGGAGTCAATGAATAACGGCTCCAATTACGGCCAAAGAAGTGACAGGTCACTTCTTTGACGCGGGCGTCTATTTACGCGCCGTCATTTGACAGCGGCGCGTAAATATACGCCTCGTGTGAACAGACAAACGTCTGCCCATTGCTTTCAATGGGCAGATGTTTGTCAGCGCTATTGAGGCGCTATTTTCAGACGTAATTCGGGGCAAAAACGCCCGAATTACGTCCGTAAATAGGCCATGTGAACATACCCTAACTCTATCTCTGTTTAGTTATATACAACCAACATATTCTGCAGCACTATATTATACTTTCATTACAAATGCTACATTCCACTGGCAAATATTATATATATGTACTAGCATTACTAACTCCCAACAACTAAATACGCTGGTAAGTCTTTATGATATTGCCATGTAATTGTGTCATATATCCTACAAGCCAAGTGATTGCCAAATCATACGATCACAATAGAAATCCGTTCAAATGGAAGAAAATGAAAAAGCCTGGGCAGGGGTGTCACAAACTAAATGGAAAATGTAATCTCTGTATTGTGTTCCTTACTACAGGTTGTGCTGACAGGACTTTGTGAGAGAATGGGACCATGACCTGATCAAACAGTTGTGCTGCTGAATGCACAGCGAGAGAATTAAAATGAAGAATAACAGTGCAAGCAGCTGGAAAAGAGGCGATTTAGGGGGTGAGAAAGGATGTAAAGGCAGCACTTACTGATGCTGGGGAACAATGCAAATAAATACAGCAAGTTCAAAAAGTTAAGCGAACCCTGACCCATGAAACAATAGCTTTATATGTGGAATTATTTGCATGCTCACTGCCTTATAGCCCATTTCCAGTTAACAAATAAATAATTGCATAGGATTCCTACCTTTAGTTAAAAATTTGCAATTTATGGGGTAAACTGCAAATCATCTGCCTTTCTTTTATGGGCATACAGGGAAGTGGATCAGTCCTGGTAGAAAATCAAAAGGGTCCCTATCCAAATCGTTTATTGGTTGCAGAACATCTTCCCTTCCAAGCACACCGTTTGTCAACTACCTTCTTCATGAGAAGTAAACTGATGTAGGGCCCCTCACTCAATTTTTGTCTATTGAATTGGATTTATTGTTAAACTCCAGGGACATTTTTATAATAAGTAAAATTTTCCTAGAAGGGTCATTTAACAAGCCTGGGATAATAATTTTTTTGACTCCGGACCCTCAAATACAAGTTTCCTAGGTGGTCTATATACTATAGGTCCATATCGCCAGAGGATATAACAAAATGACTGTATGTTACTGGGCTATTAAAGACCCATAGTGTACAGAGTGCATTGGAAACTTGAATTGCAGGGTTCCTGGTCGTACTGCCCTGATGATGGCCCTGCATGTAATGAATGTGAGTTTGATGTTTTCAGGTAATTTCCCTTATTGTTTCTTTGTATATTATTCTTCTTCATTACAGATCATGGCACTAAAAATATGAAGAGTCACTGAACATAGACTCTCAAACAGTGCCTCAAAATATCTGAATCGTATGAAAGATGCAACTTGTGAGCCAGTAACATGACAAGAGGTCTTGAAATCATTAAAAAGGTGAGTGTTTTACACAAGAGGTGGTCCCTGTTATTGCTAGCATTGCACATTAAACTTGAGCCTACTGGGGATTCTTACTTGAAACATCCATGGCCGCGGACCGTCGGGTTTACTCACCCCTCGACAGCCGCAGCCATGGTCTGTTGAGCACTGACCTACCATCTCCTCCCCAGGAGACGCCAGCGCTCACTTCCGCTCCACACTGCTGTGTTCCGTAGGGTGTGTGTGCACGCTCACACCCGGCCTTAAAGGGCCAGTGCGCGTACATGTAACACATCATGAATTAGCCCATGATCACCCTGGACTATAAGAAGGGCTCTGTCCTTTTACTCCTTGCCTGAGTGTTGTTTGTATTCCTCTGTTAGTCTTGCTAATGGTCCCTTAGTGTTATCCTGTTCCCGTTGTTCCCGTGCCCTGCTACCTGTATCCTGTATCCCGTGTTGTAGTTGTTCCTGTGCCCACTATAGTTTTAGAGTCAAGTTCTGCCATCGGCCACGTCTGCTGTGTTACACCCCGTCTGGTGTCATCTGTCTCGTCTGCATCACCGGCCATTAAGATCCCATCTGTGCCTAGCCGTTGCTACTGTCTGGACTATCATAGGTACCCTTGTGCTCGGACTATATATATATATTGACTTGGTATGCTATAGTTTGGCCAGCTGCCATCCCATTACGGTGGTGTGGCCCAGTGGGTTCAAACACCCACAGATCGTGACAGTACCCTCAGGCCATTGACCCCGCTGGTCAAACCAAGACCATGACGACGTCACAAGCCATGCAGGCAGACATACGAGACCTTCAGTTACGACGGGACCATCTCCTCCTAGCGGTGAATTCCATTGCACAACGGCTGGATGCGCAAGCTGAAGCCGCCACAGCCCCTGCTCCTGTTGCTTCGGCTATTCCTCCTGCTACACCTCCTGTCAGTACCAGTGCCGACATCCGATTCTCGCTACGACAGAGATGTGAGGTCCTGTAGGGGATGTCTAAACCAGTGCCAGATCCACTTCAGCCTACATGCCAGAGAATTTCCTTCCGATGGTTCTAGGATCGCATTCATAGTTTCTCTCCTGGCTGGCAAAGCCCTGGCAAGGGCGAATCCAATCTGGGAACATCAGGGACCAGAGACCCGTGACTTACAGTGCTTCCTACTAATTTTCCGCACAGTATTTGAGGAACATGAACAAGTCTCTTCAGCAGCTGCATGCCTGCTGACCCTGCACCAAAGAGACACCTCTGTGGGCGAGTACTCCATTCAGTTCTGTACCCTGGCAGCCAAGCTGACCTGGAACAACAATGCCTTAGTGGCCACATTCTGGTAGAGTCTATCCTCAGAAATCAAAGACTAGCTTGCCGCTCGAGACCTCCCCTCTACCCTACATTACCTAATTCTTTTAGCAACCCGGATTGACATGCGGATTCAGGAACGGTCTCAAAAGGTACGCCGGTCCAGAAGACTTCTTAGGCTGGTTCCTACATTTCAGCAACCCTTGTTGCCCTCATTAGCTACTCCACCTGAGGATCCTAATGCAAGTAGACCGCCTCAAATTGTCTGTCCAGGAAAAAGAACGCAGACGCACTTCGGGACTATGTCTGTATTGCGGCCTCAGAGGGCATTTTGTGCACTCAAAAACCATAAAACTCCAGTGCCTACGTTTGGTTGGAGAGACAACTCTAGGCGGAAGGGCGCTAAATAAAAGACCCTCTCCCAAATTGTCCATCCCCGTGACCATAGTGTCTGGCGAAAAGACGCACCGGGTCTCTGCCTATCTGGACTCAGGATCCGTGGCAACCTTCATCCAGCAAGATCTAGTGGATCGTCTCCAGTTGCCCACTGTTCCTCTGGAGACATATTTTGCTGTTGCCACGGTGAATGGTCTTCCTCTGCCCGATACGATCGTGTCTGAGACCAAGCCACTGAAGCTCCAAGTTGGAGCTCTTCACATGGAACTGATTACATTCTGTCACATAGGGTTCGTGGACCCACTGGGCCATACCGCCTTGGCGGTATGGCAGCTGGCCAACAGGGCACAGGTCAAAGTCTATAGTTTGTATAGGGTACCTGTGGCAGCTCGGACAGTAGCAAGGCAGGCTCGGCTGGGACTAGGCAGCAGGTAGACGTCAGGCGTGGAGTAGCAGGACAGGCATAGATACAGCACAGCACGACTACAGCACAGCAAGGCACTTGACCAGGATAGCACGGCATACAGGATACAAGATACAGGAACACTGGAAAACACTAGGAGACAATTTGCTTAGACAAACTAGGATATGACAAACAATGCTCAGGCAAGGATCAGAAGGGCAGAGGCTTTCTTATAGCCCAGGAAATCATGTGAGTTGATGATGATGATTGTTTTCATGTGCGCGCGCTGGCCCTTTAAGAGCGGGCACGAGCGTGCGCACGCACCCTACGGGACACAGCAGACCGGAGCGTGAGTCAGTGCTGGCGTCTCCTAGGAAGGAGATGGGAACCAGCGCTCACAGATCCATGGCTGCGGGCGTCGGGAGGTAAGTAAACCGGACGGCCTGCGGCCATGGACGCTGCACATTCCTTGTCTTGCCTGAAGCCATCAATCCAGTTTTGCTGGGTTTGCCTTGTTTCCAGTTGCATGCTCCAGTCCTGGATTGGAATTCAGGAGAAATTCTCCAATGAGGCCCCAAATGTCCCCACCGATGCTTATTACAGATCCATCCTGTCTAGCCTCCTCTGCCTCAGTCATTAGCGGGATTACCCACTAACATTTCAAAGTTTGCAGACGTGTTCAGAAAAAAGGAGGCTGAGATGCTTCCACTACACCAGTCTTACGACTGTCCGATTGAACTGGTTACTAACGCTTCTCCTCCCCGTGGATGGGTATATCCTCTCTCCTTGCCGGAGACTCAGTCCATGTTGGCCTATATCAAGGAGAATCGTTAAGAAGAAGGATGGATCTCTTCGACCCTGCATTAACTACCGTGGTCTCAACGAGATCACGGTCAAGAACAAATACCCGTTGCCACTAATATCCGAACTGTTTGACTGCATACGAGGAGCCAGGATTTTCTCTAAACTAGACTTGTGCCGGGCTTATAATTTGATTAGAATCTGTAAAGGTGACGAGTAGAAGACAGCATTCAACACTCGAGACGGGCACTACGAATACCTGGTGATGGCATTCGGTCTGTGTAACGCTCCTGCGGTCTTCCAAGAATGTGTCAATGATATTTTCCGAGATCTCCTCTATGTCTGTGTGATGGTCTATCTCAATGATATTTTGATTTTCTCTCCAGATCCGATGACTCATCAGAGGCATGTTCATCAAGTTCTGGTGCGTTTACAGGAGAATCGTCTGTATGCCAAGCTGGAGAAGTGCGTCTTTGAAAAAATTATCTGCCATTCCTGGGCTACATCGTCTCGGACCAAGGTCTCAAGATGGATACTGAGAAAGTAAAGTCCGTCCTGAAATGGCCATGTCCTCAGGGCCTGTGGTCCATACAGCGTTTTTTGGGGATTCGCCAACTTAGACAGACAGTTTATCCCAAACTTCTCATCACTGACGGCCCCCATCTCTACCCTTACCAAGAAGGGTGTGAATGCCAAGGTGTGGACCAAAGAGGCAGAATCTTCATTTAATAGCCTCAAGAAAAACTTTTCCTCAGCCTTAATCCTCCATCATCCTGACGTCTCTTGACAGTTCTCATTGGAGGTGGAGGTGCACTTCTGTTCCAGAGAAGCTTCAAAGGAAAGGCAGTGGTGTGTGGCTATTACTCAATACTTTTTTCCTACGCTGGGCGCAATTACTCTATTGGGGATCGCAAGTTATTGGCCATCAAATTGGTGCTGGAGGAGTGGAGACATCTGCTAGAGGGCGCAGCTCATCCCATCCTGATTTACACGACCACAAGAAGCTCACTTATCTCCAGTCGGCTCAATGGCTAAACTCTCGTCAAGCCAGGTGGTCGCTGTTCTTCACCTGTTTCCAATTTGTGCTCCACTACCGTCCTGCTGACAAAAATGTGAGAGCCGATGCCCTATCCAGGTCATTTGAAACAGAGGACATTGTGGAGTCCCCCCAAAGTATTATAGACCCGTCCTGAGTTATTACGGCTAATCCCCTGCAAGTTAGAGAAATTCCTCCGGGGAGGACTTTTGTGCGGTTTGGCAGACAGGAGGAGAATTCTTCGCTGGGGACACAGCTCCAAACTGGCTGGACATGTGGGTGTTCATAAGACTCGAGACCTGATAACTCGTAATTTCTGGTGGCCCACGCTACCCAAAGATGTTGTGGACTTTGTCTCTTCCTGCACTTTGTGTGCTTCAAACAAGGTTGCTCACTCCAAGCCTGCCAGTCTGCTCCAACCTCTGCCTGTACCCAATGCCGATTGGCAGCACATTGCAATGGACTTTTATCACTGACCTCCCTCCCTCAGATGGATGCAATACTGTCTGGGTGGTGGTGGACCGGTTTTCGAAGATGGCACATATTATCCCGCTGATCGGCCTACTTTCTGCTCCTCGACTGGCAAGTCTCTTCATTCAGCATATCTTCCTTTTGCATGGCTTGCCCCTTCACATTGTGTCCGATCGGGGGGTTCAATTTACCTCAAAATTCTGGAGAGCCCTCTGTAAATTCATGGATGTGAGATTGGACTTTTCCTCAGTCTTTCACCCCCAGTCCAATGAGCAAGTCGAGAGGATTAACCAGATCATGGAGAATTATCTCCGCCACTTCATCTCCATGCAGCATGATGACTGGGTACAGCTTCTTCCATGGGCTGAGTTCTCGTAAAACAACCACACCAGTGAGTCCACCACTTCCACACTGTTCTTCATTGTCTACGTCCAACATCCACGAATCCCTCTTCATGTGGCGGCTACATCTGAGGTACCCGCAGCTGACTCTGCATTTGGGGACTTTCTGCAAATCTGGCAACAGACCCGTTCCTCTATTCTGCTGGCAGTCGATCGCATGAAGCGAAAGGCGGATATAAGAAGAAGAGAACCGCCTCAGTATCCTCTGGGTACCAAAGTCTGGCTGTTCTTAAGGAATATCCATCTGAAGGTGCCTTCATACAAATTTGCTCCCAGGTTCCTCAGACCTTTTAAGATCCTGCATCAAATTAACCCAATCCCCTATAAGCTTCAGCTGCCGCCTACCCTCAAAATCTCCAACTCCTTTCATGTGTTCCTCCTGAAGGCTGTGGTGCTGAACCGCTACACTAAAATTCCTAGTCCTGCAGTTGCTCCCAGTGGTTCTTCTGATGTGTTCGAGGTAAAGGAGATCCTGGACTTCAAGAGTGTAGGAGAAAGGCCTTTTTATTTGGTGGATTGGAAGGGGTTTGGTCCAGAGGAGAGGTCCTGGGAGCCAGAAGAGAACCTCAATGCCCCTACCCTCATTAAGAAGTTCCTCTCTCGCTCTGGTCCCAAGAAGAGGGGACGTAAGAGGGGGTGATACTGTAACATCTATGATCGCGGACCGTCGGGATTGCTCACCCAGCCATGGTCTGGTGAGCGCTGGCCCGCATCTCCTCCCCAGGAGATGCCAGCGCTCACTTCCGCTCCACTCTGCTGTGTCCCGTAGGTTGCGCGTGCTCGGCCTTAAAGGGCCAGTGCACGCACATGTAAAACATCAATAATTAGCCCATGATCACCCTGGACTATAAGAAGGTTTCTGCCCTTTTACTCCTTGCCTGAGTGTTATTCGTATTCCTCTGTTAGTCTTGCAAATGGTCCCTTAGTGTTATCGTGTTCCCGTTGTTCCCATGCCCTGCTACCTGTATCCTGTATCCCATGTTGTACTTGTTCCTGTGCCCGCTATAGTGTTGGAGTCAAGTTCTGCCATCGGCCATGTATGCTCTGTTACATTAAATCTGGTGTCATCTGTCTCGTCTGCATCACCTGCCGTCAATATCCCATCTGTGCCTAGCCGTTGCTGCTGTCTGGACTATCACAGGTACCCTTGTGCTTGGACTATATACAGTATAAATATATTTTTATTTATATATATATATATATATATATATATATATATATATATATATATATATATATATATATATATATATATATACTTGGTACACTGTAGTTTGGCCAGCTGCCATCCCGCTATGGTGGTGCAGCCCAGTGGGTCCACATACCCACAGATCGTGACATTACTCTTTGCATACAAAATGGTCGGGTCGCTCATATAGTTATCGGACAATTGTATACATTTTTTGCTGGGGTGATTGGACTGTATTTTAAGCAGAGGCCGGTTTGCAATTAACAGCAGTGTTCTGATTGGAGGGAGAAAGCGGGAGACACCCCTCTATATACAGATTGGTTGATTATCCTGTGAACAGGTGACATACTCTTTCTATTGATGGCTACACTCAAGCTGAATTCATGCATGAATTCAGTGCATATGCAAAAATCAGTGGACAATCCTAATTCCACTTTACTGTTGTAAAGATGGAGGTTCAGGATTTTCCGCCCTTAGGACTACTGTTTCATGTTTGGCATAGAGTTCAAATGTCTGCTTGAAACTGCACACTGATTCCCAGAGGACACAAAAATACTACGTTAGATTTATAGTTTTTGATTGAAAGATGGTTTGGTGAGTCTTCATTAGTACATCACAGACACCTGGTTCATTTATAGGATTATTAACATATTTGTATATACTATACATCATGTATAGATAAATTGTCACTATATATTGATATATCAATTGCCGATAAGGATGATGCACTGTATTGTCTATCTATCTATCTATCTATCTATCTATCTATCTATCTATCTATCTATCTATCTATCTATCTATCTATCTATCTATCTATCTATCTATCTATCTATCTATCTATCTATCTATCTATCTATCTATCTAGTACTGTACACAAGAAAATGGTGACAGCACTCTAGGAACACCAATGGCACCTTAACACTATAAATAAATACATAAATATGCATTGCTGCTGAATATACTTACAATAGTGAGGTTCTTAGCACACATTTTGATTAAATTCTATGAGCCCACCTGCCACAACAAGGTGACCTCTATAAGGTGGGTCCCTAACGCTGCTCATACATCCAGAACTGGGACTAAGCCTACATATTCTTGGGGATGGTAGGAACCAGCATTAAACTAATTAAAATCACTCAGGGCAGAATGGGAGGAGTGCAAGATCAAAAATGGAGGCAGTCAACCCCACATATATGCAATACATAAGAGACAACAAAGTTTGATCAGCACATTCCAGAAAAATGGAACAAAACGTGTATACAGGTGCAAGGAAGCCTAAGACTGCAAAACAATACAACATTCAAAAATGGCGACAGCACACTGCGAACACTAATGCCACCTAAACACTATAAATAAATAAATATGCATTGCTGCTGAATCTACTTACAATGTTGAGGTGCACATTCTAATCAAATTGTGTGAGCCCACCTGCCACGACAGGTGTGAGCCCACAAATTGTGTAAGCCCACCTGCCACAACATCTATCTATCTATCTTATATTTATTTATAATAAAAACTCATTGACCAAATAAATGTCAGAATATAAAATTTACTAGACTAAAAAGGTTAGATCCTCTTTGCTGTTTCGGCTCCATTAATGTTGACGGAACATGTTTTTTCAAAAATAAGTTTAAATGCCATGTTCAATTGGCACCTAATAGTCTTGGTAAGTTTCTTGGAGCCCCCACACATGCTTCTGTGTTCAGCACCACTATAACACCTACTCAACAGTGAGCACAATAATCATTTGGTATTAAATGTTGGCACTGGCGTCAGAAGGTTTCAGTCAGGCAACATCTTTCTACTGCCAAGGCAATCAAATTAATTCCGTTAACAGCTTGCCAACATCTAGCTCTTACACTGGCCCATATTAGACATGAAACCTAGACATTCATTTTTAAAAATATTGCTCCTTACTTAGTGTGATTTCTGATGTTTATCCAAGTAGAGACTGACTGCTGTCATCATCATATTCCACACAGTGTCTCCAATGAGACAACACATCCTATTGGTAGACGTCAGTGTCTGCTATCCAATTCCAACTTTTTTTTTTTACATTTAAAACCATAAAAACAGTGTAATATTACTGCAGCAATGTAGTGTAATTCATGTCTATTCTCTCAAAACAGATCTGTTCACATGGCAATCAAGAAAAGTGGGTCAAATGTCTAAAGCTCCTCTCAAAGCATCCACCGCAACTGTAATTGAAGTTCATGAAATACTTTTCATCCCTAAACATTCACAGGAAGCAATCGGCCACAAATATTTCCTGTCAGGAAGTTGAGGAAAATTAGGTTTGATTAAATTTCAGAGCTCACAGTACACCCTCAGTCATGTTAGTAGGAAAGAAAATGAGAACTACTTGTGATGGAGCCAGTAAAAGTTGTCATGAGAGTAAATACAACTTTTTCCACTTATGTCAGTGTTTAAGCAGTTTGATGTAGAATTGCTCCTCCTTCTCATAATATAGAACCTGTCAGAATTTTACACGTTACAAAATATGAAATAAACATTCCATAATGTAAAAACATTCCATAAGGTGTAATATTAAATAAACAGTCAGCAACACACACATGGAGTTATTTTTTGTTTTAGTTTACTATATCAATATCTTTAATATATAAAAGTTATTTTAGATGTTTTAAGTAATTTTTTTTAGAAAGAAAAATATCATTTGTTAACCCATTTCTATCCTGCGTTGTAAGGGCATGTTCAGAAGTGGCGGATTTGCTGGGGAAATCCGCAGCAGGCTTTTCTTTCTTTGGTTTCTATAGCTTTTCAGTGTACTTAGTGGAAACATTGCACAGAAAACAACGGTGTGGAAAATAGCTTGCGATGCAGAATTTACATTCAGTCTGTTGCAGAAAAGCAGCGGATTTTCAATGCGGATTTAATTCTTTGCAATACAAAGGCTGAAACCTGCAGCAAGTGCTCTGCAAAATCCGCCAGGTGTGGAAGCACCCTCAGATATGCGGATTTTGCAGCACATTTATTCCGTAATTTCTGTAAATTTGCAGCCTAATCCGCAGCGTAAAATTTCCGCCACATCTGAACATACCTTTAATGTATGGCCCAAAGAGCAGGTTCTTCAAGATGCACTCCAGCAAAATTATTATTTTTTGCACATATCATACTAAGGCCTTATTCAGACGGCTGTGCTCGATCCGTGATATACGGACCATGTGTCATCCGTATTTCCTGGACTAACCACAGTTGAGGGAGCCGGTCTTCTAGCAACATAGTAATCTATGATGTTAGAAGTCCCTGCCTCCCTGCAGGAATACTATCCCGTAGTGAAAACATGAATACAGCACGGGACAGTGTTCCCGCGGATATGCCTTTGGAGAACTACTGTATGTCTAAAAAAAGGTAACACTTCAGTATGCTGCATTTTGTAAAAAATGCCACTGACTTCAAAATGCCAATAAAATGTCAATAAAAAAAACACTATGGGGCAGATTTACTAATACTGTCTAAGTTTTAGACATTGTAACGTTAAATCATTTTTTTACAGTGGTGATATGATAAATTAAGCACAACTTGCTAGACATGTTAGACAATTTTCTTTTCCTACTGGTTGGCTTAGTTTACACCATTTTTTTGTGGCAAAATTTTGGCACATTTTTGACGCACAGTGTCGCACTTCAATGCATTCCCTTGTCGAGCACAGCGCACAAAGTGTCTAAAACAGTTAATAAATGTGGTGCACAGCTCAATTTAAGCCAGAATTCTGGCGCATTTTGGATGGTAAATCTGACCCTATGTATGGAGATATTAGAATTTGCTATAAAATGGCAACAAACATATAACTACAGCGTTTTAGCCAAAAATATAGAAATGCCATGCAAAACACAGCGAAAAATTCTGTGTGTGAAGCTGGTTGAAAAAGGGCTAGTATAATAGCGTGTTTCGCTTGCTTGTGTCGCCCACTATTACTACCTCCTTTAATCAGTTCAGGACTGGGCTATTTTGAGCCTTCAGGACCAGACACCGTTTAGCGCTTTTTAGCACATGTTCGTTAAATGGCTATAATTTTTTTAGTTGTTGGGCTAACGACCTGATTTTTGCGATGTTTTTTCCGTAGACAATGCAGGTTTCTTTTTTTCATCCTTTTTATACACATCGTTTTTGCTATTTTAGAATTTTTATTCTTAAAGTTTGAAAATAATAGTAAAAAAATAAGCTTTTTTACGTTTTAGCTATTTTTTTTTTTGGTAATAACATAGTTTTACCCTAAAATAGACCTTTTATTTGTGATCGTCATTGTCTACTGTAAATTTTAATAATTGGGTCAGGGCTAGCGTTATGACAATGATTGGCGGGGGGAACGTTTTTTTTAGGGTGGGTATTTTATGTCTATTTATTATTTTATTTTTTTTGCACTTTACTATACTTTTATTTTTTTATTACTATGGTCTGTCCCTCAAAGGTCAAAAAAGACCTTTGGGGAACTTTATATATTTTTTTTCTTTCTTTTACACCATCTTTTCCACTGTAACTGGAGCTGCATAGCAGCCCCAGTTACAGGAGAAATCAGCCCTCTCATAGTGACGATTGTCACTAATAGGGCTGTGCTGGGTCTAGTATGACCCAGCAGCAGTCTGTCAGTAACGGCACCCGGCGATCATGTGACCAGTCACATGAACACCGGGAGGAATAGAGACAGCGGCACGGCCGCTGCCTCTATTCCTATACACAGCGTTCAACACAATACACATGCACATGCTCACTGTTTCTTTCCCACTCCAACCTAGCAATAACTATCCCTTTACACTAAGGGTTAATAACAAGGGTCACTAGGGACAGCAAGGGTTACCAGGAACAGCAGGAGGATAAAGGGTTACAGACTTAGGGCTGCAAGGGTAAACAGGGACTGCAAGGGTTAACAGGGACTGCAAGGGCTAACAGGGACTGCAAGGGCTAACAGGGACTGCAAGGGCTAACAGGAACTGCAAGGGCTGACAGGGGTATGGTTATGTGAATGAGGGGGTAGCAAGAAAGGGTGTCTTAGGGAACCAGGGGTATGGGAATGTGCAGGTATCTTAGGGAGCCAGGGGTATGGGAATGTGCAGGTAACTTAGGGAGCCAGGGGTATGGGAATGTGCAGGTAGGGATACAGGTAATGTGGGGGTAGCAGGAAAGGGTTACTGGGGAGGTATTAACTCGTTGTATAGGGGGAGCAGAAACTTAGCGCTCGTTGTCCAGGGGATCGTTGGTGTAATGGAGGACGTCGGTGGAGAGATGAGCAGGAGACCACGAGGGAAGAGGAGTCCAGGAGGGAAGAGGAGTCCGTTAGTGGAGTCGGGGAGCAGGAACAAGAGCGCGACCGTACCGACGCAGGGCTATTTAAACCCCACCGCTCGCGCCCGGCTCACGTGTCCCCGCCGACACGCTCGCGCTGGAGCCAGGCGCAGGCACAATAGTGCTGCTCGCTCCCGACTCACATGTGTCGGGGCGGTGATGTGACGTCACCGGCCGTCTCATCAGCGTGCGGGGGGGGGGGTAAGTCCAATCAGTGGGGGATGTGCTGTGGTGCACAAGTGCACCACAGGATGCATCCCCAATTACCTCTAGATTAATGACAGTGACTAATTGTCACTGTCCTGTTAAGAGTATATTCCCATGGTCAGGCCTGTGTTTCTACAGACCTGACTCATGGGACGTTAAGACACACACATTATATATACATATATATATATATATATATACACATACACACATATATATATATATATATATATATATATACACACATATACACACACCCCCCTCCATCTCCATTAAAGGGGACACACACTTCCCTTTACACTGGTCTACAGGATAGTATCCTGTTAAGGAGATCATTGGATCTGCTCGTACCTTATCGTGTATTGAGGCTTACATTATGCTGTCTATGACTGAAAAATCATGTATGCATTTTTGCACTCAAAATGTGCGCCACATTTATAAATATATTGGACAATTTTTCTCCATGAAATACCATGGCAAAATTGGGCCAAAATTACACCAAAACTGATGTTGCGCTGATAAATCTCCCATGTGTACCATATGTACAGCATAGCAGTTGTACAAACGCTCAGGCTTCTTTGACTTCAGAATACTCTATATTTCATCAGTAATATATATACTGGACAGCATTGTAAGATTAGAAATGACAACATTGATTTTGATGTAGAGAAGAATCATGCTCAAACATTGTTTGTGTAAAAAAACAAAACATTAACAATGATAATAAAGGAGTGGTGCGGTCAAATCTGAATGAGCGGGATTAACATGTTGAAGGTACAGTTAATCCACAATCTACTCTTGACATTTCTTACAAATGTACTGTATGCTGAGATAATGCCGTTGACTGCAGCCATTCAATGTCCCTCTCAGTCTGTTTTCACCTATAGTGCAGGTGTATGAACATTAAAATTTACCTTGTTTCAGATAACATTTAGTAGCAGGTACATCTTATATCTGTAATATTCTTTATATACAGATAGCAGATCCTCATGGTCTCCCTGCAGTCTCTGGAAGACCTTGGTCAGACTTTGTATTTATACATGATTGGGCCACATGTATTTCTTATTCGCAGCAGCCAGAAGTATTAGACAGGAAATAAGGCCACATTCAGATGGGAAAAATGTGATGTGGAATTTTGGTGTGTTACCGAAAATCCACAACAATGTGCAGTACAATGCAAGTAAATGGATTTTTACAAAACTCCATTAAAGGTGTATTCCCAGAATCAACATTTATCACCTAGGATGAGCTTGAATGTAACGGAAGATGAGCGTGCGCTCTGCCTCTCCGTTAAATGTGTATGGGACTGAGGGAAACAGCCGAGCACTGTATTCGGCTGTCTCAGTCAGTCCGACAGACTTTGAATGGGGCGGCATTGTGAAAATTTTTCTCACTGAGGTTTCATCAGTGGGGAATGCGTGAAATTTGGGACCCTCAATCTAGTAAATTGTAGCAATTTCCAGAATCAACATTTATCACCCATCCACAGGATAGGTGATAAGTGGCACATAGCTTTGTGCCCCACCTACCGCTAGATAAGGGGGTCCCGAACACCCTGTTGCCTCTCACTGCAACCCCTGCAGTGTGGAGGAGCTTTAATGTAGCAAAGTACCAGCGTGCGCCCAGAGGCACTATTCAATGTCTATGGGACTGACGAAAAAGAGTCAAGTGCTGTACTCGTCTGTACACCGCGCATGCGCCATTCAATGTTCTCCTCTGTGAGAAGTAACAGGGTGCTCGGGACCCCCGTTTCAGTGATTGTGAGGGTTCCAGCAGTTGGGCCCCAAGTAATCAAACACTTATCACTTATCCTGTGGATAGGTAATAAATGTCAATCTGGGAATACCCCTTTAACACACAGCAGAAAAAGTAAGCGCAGATTAAGGGCATGCTGTGGTTTTTCAAATCCACAGCATGCCTTAGGGTATGTTCACACGGCTTATTTTCGGCCGTTCTTCGGGCCGTAAACAGCCGAAAAATGTACGAAAAATCGGAAGCAGAATGCCTCCAAACATCTGCCTATTGATTTAAATGGGAAAAAGGCGTTCTGTTACGACGGTCCGTTTTGAAAAACAGCCGCGTAAAAAAACGCCTGCGAAACGCCTGCCTCACTTCTTGAGCCATTTTTGGAGCCGTTTTTCATTGACTCTATAGAAAAACAGCTTAAAAAACGGCCGTCAAAAACGCCGTTAAAAACGCGAGTTGCTTAACCCCTTAATGCTCCATGACCTACTATTAGGTTATGCTAACTAGAGCTTTCGCGCTCAGTGACCTAATAGTAGGTCATGGAGTAAATGCAGCGCAGATTTTCCGCCGGCGCTTTCATGAGCTGTGATAGCTGCTGTTTCCGATAGCAGACTATCACAGCTCAATGTGCAGGGACCGATCGCGGAGGTCCCCCACCGATTAACCCCTTAGAAGCCACGTTCAATAGTGATCGTGGCTTCTTAAGGGTTGAGCTACAATCGACGACCCGATCCATGATAGCGGGCGGCGATGGCTACTATGGCAACCAGAATCCTAACAATGGACTCTGGCTACGCCATCGACGGAAGCCTAGTGGGTCCTGACGAAGTCAGAACCCACTATGCTTGCTGTCAGTGAGTAGCTGACAGCTCTAATACACTGCATTACGCATGTAGTGCAGACAATGGCGGATCATCATATGGGCGGTTCGGGCGGCCGCCCGGGGCCCGTGGCACCCAGGGGGCCCATGGCTGCCCAAACTGCACGTAATCTTAAAAATTATGCAGCGCACTTGTGCTGGTAACTGTCACTGCAAAGATGGGGAGAAGGTGCAGGGAGAGCACTTCGGGGCGGGCTTAGCCGGGTTAGTGAAAGTTACAACTCTCTACATAAATGTGCTCCGAATAGAAGGCTAAAGGACCTTTGATGACATCATGCCCATTCGACCCCGCCCACCAATCAGGTCCTCCTACCGCAGTGAAGAAGCAGAATATCTGCAGGGGAGAAGGCCCGCCCACCAGTCAGGTCTTTACACAGAGCTCCAGGCCGGTGAGTGCTTTTCCAAACCCCCATCCCTTCATCCCACCATCCCTCCCTCCATCTCTTCATCACTCCCTCCATCTCTTCATCAATTCATCCCCCCATTACCCCCTCCCTTCATCACTCACTCACTCCCTCCCATCATCACTCCCTCCCTCTCTTCATCCCTCCATCACTCACTCCCTCCCTTCATCACTGCTGTGTGTGGCACTATCTACAGGGGGATGTGTGTGACACGCTATCTACAGGGGGATGTGTGTGACACGCTATCTACAGGGGGATGTGTGTGTGACGCTATCTACAGGGGGATGTGTGTGTGATGCTATCTACAAGGGGATGTGTGTGTGACGCTATCTACAGGGGGATGTGTGTGTGATGCTATCTACAGGGGGATGTGTGTGAGACGCTATCTACAGGGGCTGTGTGTGAGACGCTATCTACAGGGGCTGTGTGTGTGACGCTATCTACAGGGGGATGTGTGTGATGCTATCTACAGGGGGATGTGTGTGTGACGCTATCTACATGGGCCGTGTGTGTAATTCTATCTACAGGGGGATGTGTGTGTGGAGCTATCTACAGGGGATGTGTGTGTGACGCTATCTACAGGGGGATGTGTGTGTGACACTATCTACAGGGGGATGTGTGTGTGACGCTATCTACAGCGGGATGTGTGTGTGACGCTATCTACAGGGGGATGTGTGTGTGACGCTATCTACACGGGGATGTGTGTGTGACGCTATCTACAGGGGGATGTGTGTGAGACGCTATCTAAAGGGGGAATTGTGTGTGGTGCTATCTACAGGGGCTGTGTGTTGTGTGGCGCTATCTACAGGGGCTGTGTGTTGTGTGGCGCTATCTACATGGGCTGTGTGTGGCACTATCTACAGGGGCTGTGTGTGTGACTCTATCTACAAGGGCTGTGTGTGACGCTATCTAAAGGGGCTGTGTGTGTAATGCTATCTACAGGGGCTGTGTGTGTGGAGCTATCTACAGGGGGCTGCATGTGTGACGCTATCTACAGGGGGCTGCGTGTTTGACGCTATCTACAGGGGTATGTGTTTGGCGCTATCTACAGGGGGATGTGTGTGGTGCTATCTACAGGGGCTGTGTGTGACGCTATCTACAGGGGCTGTGTGTGTGACGCTATCTACAGAGGGATGTGTGTGTGACGCAATCTACAGGGGCCTTTGTGCATGTGGTGCTTTACTTTACAGTGTTTGACAATTATATTCAGGGGCACAGTATACACCAAATTATTATGCAAATGTTATTTTTCGCTGATTTTCCTAAATAGTCGATGCAAATGACAGTCAGTATAATCTTCAAGCCATCAACCGTTGGAGTATAATGGGAATTTTATTGAACAAATCTCCAAATGATAACAGATTTTTTTTTAGAAGTAAAAAACTCAAAATGCACTGTTTCAAATGATT
This sequence comes from Rhinoderma darwinii, assembly GCF_050947455.1. Lineage (NCBI taxonomy): Eukaryota > Metazoa > Chordata > Amphibia > Anura > Rhinodermatidae > Rhinoderma > Rhinoderma darwinii. The sequence goes on along the minus strand of NC_134687.1, from coordinate 154,086,336 downwards.
ATGCACAACAGAGATCAAAACATTTTAAAGGTTGTAAAGAGAACTAAAATGGTAATTTGTTGAATTTGCAGCATCAGGAGGTCATATTTACAGAAATCAAAAGCTCTTTCAATCCAAAAAAACTTATCAGGCCAAGTTACATGTTAACATAGGACCCCTTCTTTGATATCACCTTCACAATTCTTGCATCCATTGAATTTGTGAGTATTTGGACAGTTTCTACTTGAATATCTTTGCAGGATGTCAGAATAGCCTCCCAGAGCTTCTGTTTTGATGTGAACTGCCTCCCACCCTCATAGATATTTTGCTTGAGGATGCTCCAAAGGTTCTCAATAGGGTTGAGGTCAGGGGAACATGGGGGCCACACCATGAGTTTCTCTCCTTTTAGCAGCCAATGACACAGAGGTATTCTTTGCAGCATGAGATGGTGCATTGTCATGCATGAAGATAGATTTGCTACGGAAGGCACGGTTCTTCTTTTTGTACCACGGAAGACAGTGGTCAGTCATAAACTCTACATACTTTGCAGACGTCATTTTCACACCGTCAGGGACCCAAAAGGTGCCTACTAGCTCTCTCCCCATGATTCCATCCCAAAACATGACTCCACCACCTCCTTGCTGACGTCGCAGCCTTGTTGGGACATGGTGGCCATTCACCAACCATCCACTACTCCATCCATTTGGACTATCCAGGGTTGCAGGGCACTCATCTGTAAACAACACGGTTTGAAAATTAGTCTTCATGTATTTCTGAGCCCACTGCAATCGTTTCTGCTTGTGAGCATTGTTTAGGGGTGGCCGAATAATAGCTTTATGAACACTTGCAAACCTCTGGAGGATCCTACACCAGCGGCTTCAAATACCTGTTTGCTGCTTTGCAATGGCATTTTAGCAGCTGCTCTCCTAATCCTATTAATTTGTCTGGCAGAAACCTTCCTCATTATGCCTTTATCTGAACGTACCCGTCTGTGCTCTGAATCAGCCACAAATCTTTTCACAGTACGATGATCACGCCTAAGTTTTCTTGAAATATCCAATGTTTTCATATCTTGTCCAAGGTATTGCACTATGTCACGCTTTTCGGCAGCAGAGAGATCCTTTTTCTTTCCCATATTGCTTGAAACCTGTGGCCTGCTTAATAATGTGGAACGTCCTTCTTAAGTCGTTTTCCTTTGATTGGGCACACCTGGAAAACTAATTATCACAGGTGTCTGAGATTGATTACAATGATCCAAAGAGCCCTAAGACACAATACCATCCATGAGTTTAATTGAAAAACGAATGATTTAATGTTTATGATACTTAAATCCAATGTGCATAATAATTTGGAACACGGTGTATGGTGCTATTATATTTAGAGGCACAGTGTGTGGCACCATGATAATTTTATTTTCGTTTCTAGGTGTAGAAATGCTGGAAAAGTGAGAAACAAAAGACGTCTAAGTAGCAAATTCTGCAGAAATGGGTCATGGCCGGGAGAAGTCGTCATGAAATCTGGACCGGATGGAGAAGAAAAGAGGAAAAAAGTTACCAGAATCTGAGAAGTCGTCACCTGTGCGTCACTAGATTTATAGAGAATCTGTCACCACTCCTGACATGTTTATTATAGGAAATCCTTGTGTTTCACAAAAAGTCTTTGTGCAGTCCAGGTGTAATGACAGGGATAGGGAAACAGACAAGTGAGCCCTAATCTACCCACCACTCTGTCCCTGCCTACTTGCAACGACCCGCCCTAGGCGACGGGGTACAACTGGGCGACAGTCCCTACGCTATTAAGTGCACGACAGACAAACAGACAAGGGTACACAGAGCTAGGGGGAGAAGGGGCAGTTGCCCACGGCAACACCGTGAGCAACAAGAGAAGTAAACAAGCCGAGTCAAATCAGGAGTGTACGCGGTACCAAACGCAGAGCAGAAGAGTAGTCAGCAAGCCGGGGTCAATATGAAGCAAGGACAATAGTACAAGACGCTGCAGCAGGGCCAGGAAACCAAACGAAAAGAATCACAAGCAAAGGAGGAACAGGAAAGGCAGGTATAAATAGACAGAGGGCAGGAGCTAGCTCCGTCTGGCCAGGCTGTGATAGGCTCTCCCACTCCTAAGCCTGCCACCCTGAGTGGTGGAAGATGGAGTCAGTCTCACAGACACAGAAGCAGGTGCAGACTGATTATCTATGGGCGTTAACCCCGAAGCTGTGCCTGGCAGATCCCTTACAGTACCCCCCTTTTATGAGGGGCCACCGGACCCTTTCTAAGTGGACCTGGTTTACTGGGGAAACGAAGGTGAAACCTCCTGACCAATATCCCAGCGTGAACATCCCGAGCGGGTACCCAAGTCCTCTCCTCAGGCCCGTATCCTCTCCAATGGACCAGGTACTGGAGGGAGCCTTGGACCATCCTGCTGTCCACAATCTTGGCCACCTCTAATTCTGCCCCCTCAGGGGTGAGAACAGGGACCGGAGGTTTCCTCGAGGGAGCCAAGGACGGGGAGCAGCGTTTAAGGAGGGAGGCATGGAACACGTCGTGTACTCGAAAAGATGGGGGCAACTCCAGTCGGAAGGAGACAGGATTGAGGACTTCAATGACCTTGTACGGCCCTATAAACCGGGGAGCAAACTTCTTGGACGGGACCTTAAGGCGCAAATTTTTAGACGATAGCCACACCAGATCCCCGACCATAAACAAGGGGTTAGCAGAACATTTTCTATCTGCCTGAGTCTTTTGTATGCTCTGGGACACCTCTAGGTTCTTCTGAACCTTAGCCCAGACTGTGCACAGTTCTCGATGAACGACCTCTACCTCGGGATTGTTGGAGCTACCAGGTGAAACGGAAGAGAACCGTGGATTAAACCCAAAATTACAGAAAAAGGGGGAGACCCCTGACGAGTTACTGACCCGATTATTAAGGGAAAATTCGGCGAGGGGAATGAATGAGACCCAATCATATTGACAGTCAGAGATAAAACACCTTAAATATTGTTCTAGAGACTGATTATTCCTCTCAGTTTGGCCATTAGTTTCAGGATGGAAGGCAGAGGAGAAGGACAGATCAATCTCCAACTTTTTACAGAAGGCTCTCCAAAACAATGAAACAAATTGTACCCCTCTGTCAGAAACAATATTGACAGGGACCCCATGGAGACGCAGGATGTGTTTGACAAACAAGGTAGCTAACGTCTTAGCATTGGGTAATTTCTTGAGGGGAACAAAGTGGCACATCTTACTGAAGCGGTCTACTACAACCCACACCACCGACTTGCCTTGAGATGGAGGCAAATTGGTGATAAAATCCATGGAGATATGGGTCCAAGGTCTCTGGGGAATGGGCAAAGAACATAGTAAGCCCGCTGGTCGGGACCTGGGAGTCTTGGACCTAGCACAAACTTCACAAGTGGCGACGTAGGCCTTAACGTCTTTGGGCAACCCAGGCCACCAATAGTTTCTGGCAATGAGGTGCTTGGTACCCAGGATGCCTGGATGGCCAGATAGTGCAGAGTCATGATTTTCCCTAAGTACCCTTAGCCGGAATTGCAGGGGAACAAACAGCTTGTTCTCAGGAAGGCTCCCGGGAGCTGAACCTTGATCAGCCGCAATTTCAGAGACCAAATCAGAATCAATAGAGGAAATGATTATACCTGGAGGCAAAACACATGCAGGATCTTCCTCCAAAGGAGGGCTGGCCATGAAGCTACGCGACAGTGCATCAGCCTTAATATTTTTAGACCCAGCCCTACCCTTAGGGAGCTTAGCTCCTGGTACCAAATCAATTGCGCAATCGTATTCTCTATGGGGAGAAATTGAATTAACAGAAAAACATGACGTCATGCATTCATTACCCCATTTGGTAAGATCCCCAGTATTCCAGTCAAACGTGGGATTATGCAACTGCAACCAGGGAAGGCCTAAAACCAAATCGGACGATAATCCCTGCCTCACCAGTACAAAGCACTGCTCAAAATGCATGGAGCCAACAAGGAGTTCAAAAACAGGGGTATGCTGAGTAAAATAACCATTACCAAGAGGAGTGGAGTTGATACCCACTACCGGGACAGGTTTTGGCAAATCAATCAATGGCATAGCTAGAGACATAGCAAATTCCACAGACATAATATTAGCAGAAGACCCTGAATCCACGAAGGCACTGCCGGCAGCAGACCTACCACCAAAAGAGACCTGAAAGGGAAGCAAGATTTTATTACGTTTCATATTTACGGGAAATACCTGTGCGCCCAAGTGACCTCCCCGATGATCACTTAGGCGCGGAAGTTCTCCGGCTGCATTCTTACGCTTAGGACAGTTGTTCACTTGATGCTTGTCATCCCCACAATAGAAGCAGAGGCCATTCTTCCAGCGGAAATCTCTACGTTGTTGGGGGGACACGGTGGCCCCGAGTTGCATAGGTACCTCCGAGTCTTCCGGGGAGGAACGAAGCAACGGAACCTCGGCAGGCATCATGGGGGAGTCAGAGGGGATAACACATAAACGTTCACGTTGTCGTTCCCTGAGACGTCTGTCAAGTCGCACCGCTAAAGCCATAACCTGGTCTAGGGAGTCAGAAGAGGGATAGCTAACTAGCAGGTCTTTCAGGGCGTTCGACAGACCCAACCTAAACTTGCACCTTAAGGCAGGGTCATTCCACCGAGAAGCTACGCACCACTTCCTAAAGTCAGAGCAATACTCCTCAACAGGTCTCTTACCCTGACGTAAGGTAACCAGCTGACTCTCGGCAAAAGCAATCTTGTCAGTCTCGTCATAGATGAGTCCGAGAGCAGAAAATAAAAGATCAACGGAGGAAAGTTCAGGGGCGTCAGGAGCCAAGGAGAAGGCCCATTCTTGGGGCCCTTCCTGGAGCCGGGACATAATTATACCCACCCAAGGGGGTCCATAGTAGTGTGAGGGACCAGGGTAGAGTAGGTATATGGGCTTGTGATTATGTAATGACAGGGATAGGGAAACAGACAAGTGAGCCCTAATCTACCCACCACTCTGTCCCTGCCTACTTGCAACGACCCGCCCTAGGCGACGGGGTACAACTGGGCGACAGTCCCTACGCTATTAAGTGCACGACAGACAAACAGACAAGGGTACACAGAGCTAGGGGGAGAAGGGGCAGTTGCCCACGGCAACACCGTGAGCAACAAGAGAAGTAAACGAGCCAAGTCAAATCAGGAGTGTACGCGGTACCAAACGCAGAGCAGAAGAGTAGTCAGCAAGCCGGGGTCAATATGAAGCAAGGACAATAGTACAAGACGCTGCAGCAGGGCCAGGAATCCAAATGAAAAGAATCACAAGCAAAGGAGGAACAGGAAAGGCAGGTATAAATAGATAGAGGGCGGGAGCTAGCTCCGTCTGGCCAGGCTGTGATAGGTTCTCCCACTCCTAAGCCTGCCACCCTGAGTGGTGGAAGATGGAGTCAGTCTCACAGACACAGAAGCAGGTGCAGACTGATTATCTATGGGCGTTAACCCCGAAGCTGTGCCTGGCAGATCCCTTACACCAGGACTGATAGACAAATGCGTGTTACCATTCCCCTTGTCAGGAGGATAAGGGGGGCCCAAGTTTGGGTAACAGCCCAGGGCCTATAGTCTACTTAATCCGCCACTGAGTGCAGAGTATTAGAATAGCGATCATGGCCTCCTGCCCTCAAGTTCCCTAGTGGAACAAAGCAATAAAGTATAAAAAAGTAAAAAAAAGTTGTGTAAAAATAAGAAAATAAAAGTTTTAAAAGTGATAAAAGTAAAAACCCCCTCTTTCCCTTATCAGTCCTTTATTATTAATATATATAAATAAATAAACAAATAAACTATACATAATTGGTATCCGCGTTCGTAACAGCCTGAACTACAAAATTATGTCGTTATTTATCCCGCGCGGTGAACGCCGTAAAAGAAAATAATAATAAACCATACAAGAATCACAATTGTTTGGTCACTTCACCTCTCAAAAAATGGAATAAAAAGAGATCAAAAATTTGCATGTAGCTAAAAATGGTATTGATCTAAACTACACTTCGTTACGCAAGAAACAAGTCCTCGCACGGCTTTCTTCATGGGAAAATAAAAAAGTTATGGCGCTTAGAATAAGGCAACACAAAAAGTAAATGATTTTTTACAAAAAGTATTTTATCGTGCAAACGCCATAAGACACAATTCAAATACGTGTTGTGAAAAAACTGTGGGGTCAAAATTGTAACAACAACCATACATGAATTCCTTGAGGGGTGTAGTTTCCAAAATGGGGTCACTTTTGGGGGATTCCTACTGTTTTGGCACCTCAACACCTCTCCAAACCTGGCATGGTGCCTATAATATATTCTAAGAAAAAAGAGGCCCCAAAATGCACTAGGTGCTTCTTTGCTTCTGGGGCTTGTGTTTTAGTCCACAAGAGCACTAGAGCCACATGTGGGACATTTTTAAAAACTGAAGAATCTGGACAATACATATTTAGTAGTGTTTCTCTGGTAAAACCTTCTGTGCTGCAGAAAAAAAATAAAAATTGAAATTCAGCAAGAAAAATGAAATTTGCTAATTTCACCTCCACATTGCTGTGAAATTCCTAAAGGGTTAAAAAAAACTTTCCAAATTCTGTTTTGAATACTTTGAGGGGTCTAGTTTTTAAAATGGGTTGTGTTATGGGGGTTTCTAATTCATAGGCCCCTCAAAGCCACTTCAGAACTGAACAGGTACCTTAAAAAAAAGGATTACAAAGATACCAATATAATGGTGGTTTCTCTTGGCTCAAATACCCACAAAATTTCTCTCAGACCGGAGCAGGCAAAACTAAATTGGGTATGATCCAACAAATACCCTAAATAACATATAAAAGTACAGTGAAGTTTACCGTTCAGACGGCACTGGTAACAGTCCAATATCATTCAGTATGGACTCTCTCCCAGAAAAATGCAGTGGACAGTCCGCAATCCAATGAGGGTGTGGATGGTAATTCTTATCCTTGTAGTTCCACCAAGCTCCTTATCGTCTCTCTCCACATTCAAAGAACTCCTGGTAGGAAAAGGATCTTATGTCTCTAATAGATGGAAAAAGGAAGACACATAGTGCAACACCCTCTGAAAAAAGATTGCTCCACGCCAAGTTTAATCCATACTCACAGAAGTAACAAGAAATAAAAGCATCAAGTAAAAATCTTTACAATTTCTAGGCGGCACGCCAAACACTCTCGCCCAACCCTGGGTTTCGCCCTTCCGGCTTCCTCTGGGGCATGTCTACTGTCCACTGCATTTTTCTGGGAGAGAGTCCATACTGAATGATATTGGACTGTTACCAGTGCCGTCTGAGCGGTAAACTTCACTGTACTTAAAAAAAAGGCTTTTGAAATTTTCTTAAAAATAATCAGCATCATGCACTCCTCTCCATTCATTTAGTCAGCGCATAGGGATCCTTTTAGATGGCTGTGCTGTCTTATACTAACATTAGCGATACTGAAGTGTTTAGACAGTGAATAGACATTCCACGGGATGTCTATTCACAATCCCTTCACTCCGTTACTGTTTCTGTGGTACTTACAGCAGAGCAAGCGTAATCTCGCGAGATTACGCTGTAGATGACAGGTTACAACGAGATTACGCTTGATCTGCTGTAACTACCACAGAAACAGTAATGAAGTGCAGAGATTGTGAATAGACATCCCATGGAATGTTTATTCACTGTCTAAACACTTCAGTATTGTTAATGTGTTAGTATAAGGCAGCACATAGTGATCTAAAAACACGCCCACTTGGGCATTAAGCAACTCATTAGCATAAATCTAAAATCGCTAATAAAGTGGTGAAAACAGATCGTTTTTTTAAATAAAAAGCACTGCTGTCACCTACATTATAGCGCTCATGTCCTTATGTAGGAGATAGGCCACTTATAATGTGGTGACAGAGGCTCTTTAAGGAGTACTAGGCATGTAAACCAAAGGCAGGAGCGAGGTCCGGAGTAGGCGGAGGTCAGGATCTGGGTGTAGAACAAGTACAAGGCAGATAATCCAAGGGGCTAGGTAATAGGCAGAGTCGGGAATAGAGCTAGGTCATATGCAAGCAATCAATATAAGACTGTAAATCAGGCTAGAGGCAGAGACTGAACAGACTAGACACCCAGGCACTAAATGAGGGAAATAGCTGGCATATAGCAACCCTTGATTACCTCATAATAGGAGCAGGTGATGGAAGGTACTGCTGCAAGACACCTGATACACACAGAAGGAGTTACTAAAGACAAGGTGTAGCAACAAGGTGTGGTCACATTCCCAAGGAAGTCAGAGAAGCATAACCATCACTAAGAATTCCAGCAGAGTCGAATGTAGCCTTGTCAGTGACCCCACCGGCGTTCACCGATTGCCTAGCGACACGGCGCGACTACCATGATGGGGGCAAGAGAAGGGTGCTGGAGCGAGTAACAGCGCAGTCAACACTATTTGTAACATTGACAATGTTTGTTTATGGAGATTGCATGGCTGTGTGGTTGATTTTATGAACCTGTTTGCAATGGGTGTGACTGAAACACCTGATCTCAATAATTAGATCGAGCATCTAATCTTTTGGCTGTATAGTTTATATCTCGTTGACACCAAATAATACCAGTTATGATAAACAGTTTATGTTAAAGCAACTCAAAAGACTACAGGGTCTGATTTATATAGGAACTCTATATTATGTGTGAAAAAATTCAGAGCACTCTTATTTTGTTTAAGATATAGAAGAGATTTAGTAACATGTTTTGAGCACTACCGACTAGCGTCTTCGTGACCCTTCTTTGCCTTCAGAAATAAAGTTTAAGTTTACTGTGAATGACATTAAAAATTCTTACAGTTGCAGCTCAGAATCTGACTACCACCTTCACATACTTAGTAATTGTCGTTATGTGACGCCAGATTTTGAGCCCCACCTGTCAGAATTTTGAATGTCATGTAGAAGATCTCAGCAAATATGGAGTAACACTTTTAAGGCACATTCAGATGTGGCGGAATTGCTGTTGAATTCCGCTGTGGACAGTCCGCAGTGGAATTTTGCAGCAGTCGTTTTTTCATGTATTTCTATACATTTTTAGGAAACTTACTTCAGACGTTGTAGAAAATAACTGTGCAGAAATTAGGCTGCGGTACAGAATTTACATTGCGGAGAAGAAGCGGAATTTCACTGCGGATTTCAGCCTTTGCAATGCAAACACTGAAATCTGTGGCAAGTCCGCTGTGATCTCTACAACGTCTGAATTACCTGTCAAATATGCAAATATTGGTGCAGATTCATTGCGTAATTGCCCCGAATCTGCACCAACATTTGCAGCGGAAAAATTCTGCCACGTCTGAACATGGCCTAAGGCCCCATGCACACGAACGTGCTTTTGCAGCCGCAATTCCCCCGAAAATCCATGGGAGAATTGCGGCCCCATTCATTCCTATGGGACCATGCAGACGACCATGGTTCCCACGGTCCGTGCATGGCCTCGGAGTCCAGGCTTATAGCATATAATGGCCGCGGCCATGTGCACGGCTCTCGATTTGCGGACGGCTCGCGGGTGACACTCCGCCCCCGGCTGACCAGAAAATCACGGTCGTGTGCATGAGGCCTAAGTGTTCCCCTAGCCAATATTTATAAATATGACTGTGCTAATGAATCCTTATATTGTAAGATCAGCTGTTTGTGCTCTTGGCCACTTTCGTTTATGTGACCACCACAAAAAGGTACATCAGTCCCTTAAAAAAAACAATATATAAAGAAGTAAATTGGGAAATACTTACATACAGGAAAAAATGTGAGCGGAGTGATTTCTGGATTCACTTCAGAGGTAAAAATTCACAGATATTTCACTAAGGCCGGTTTCACACACAGCATTTTGCAGAGTTTTCAGTGACTTAATATTTCTCTTTAAAGCAGAAAATTACCACAGCACTGGACCACAAGTGGGTGCACGTCTCAATAGGACCGGATCCGCGGTTCCCGATATCAGATAGACAAAATAGACGAGGAGACAGCACTTCCAAGCTTACATATGTTGGAAGTGCTGTCTCCTCGTCTATTTTGTCTATTTAATATTTCTCTTTGGCTAGCACGCTGCTGCCTGATATTAGTTTAAATTGTATAATAAAATATGAAAATGTCTACATACACAATGTTTTGGTTTAGGGTATGTGCACACGATAACTGCAATTACGTCTGAAAATACGGAGCTGTTTTCAAGGGAAAACAGCCCCTGATTTTCAGACGTTTTTTGAGCAACTCGCGTTTTTCGCGGCGTTTTTCGCGCCGTTTTTTACGTCCCTTTATGGACCTGTTTCCATTGGAGTCTATGAGAAAACGGCTCCAAAAACTTCCAAAGAAGTCTCCTGCACTTCTTTGCCGAGGCAGTCATTTTACGCGTCGTCGTTTGACAGCTGTCAAACGACGACGCGTAAATTACAGGTCGTCAGCACAGTACGTCGGCAAACCCATTCAAATGAATGGACAGATGTTTGCCGACGTATTGGAGCCGTATTTTCAGGCGTAAGTCGAGGCATAGTACGCCTCGTTTACGTCTGAATATAGGTCGTGTGAACCCAGCCTTATGGTGTTTTTTCAGGATTTTTTGGGGTCAGAAGCTTTTTTAGCAAAACATAGCATGCTTCAAGTATGCCTGTACAAAATGACACCAAATTAAAAAAAACTCTGCCACAATCGCATGAAAAACGCCTAATGCCTTTATGTGTATTTTAAAACATAGGGGGAAAAAAACACTGCATGAATAAATTACATTTAGACCGGATTCACACGAGCGTGTGCCTTTTGGGCACGCAAAAAACACGGCGTTTTGCGTGCGCAAAAGGCACTTAACAGCTCCGTGTGTCAGCCCCGTATGATGCGCGGCTGCTTGATATTCGCGCAGCCGCCATCATTATGACACTCCGTTTGGATGTTTGTAAACAGAAAAGCACGTGGTGCTTTTCTGTTTACATTCATAGTTTGACAGCTGTTGCGCGAATCACGCTCGTCCCACAGAAGTGATTCCGTGTGGCATGCGTGATTTTCACGCACCCATTGACTTCAATGGGTGCGTGATGCGCGAACTACGCACAAATATAGGACATGTCGTGAGTTTTACGCAACGGACTCACGTTGCGCAAAAATCACGGACTGTCTGCACTGCCCCGTAGACTAACATAGGTCCGTACGACACACGTGAAAATCACGCGCGTTGCACAGACGTATTAAACGTTCGTCTAAACAAGCCCTTAGGGACAAAATTCACTCAAACTTATCTTTGACCTGCCTAGATGGGTAGTCATAAAGTGACACGGTGGATTTGCCATTCAGAAGCCTGGGAAACATGGTTAACAGCCCATGAAAATAATTTTAAGGGCATATTCACATGTGGCAGATTTATTGCAGAAATTTCTGTGACAGTCCCATTCAACCTAAAAGGCTTGCAGAAATCCATGCAGATGAATAACAATCTTATTCAGATGCATGGAATGGATTTTTCAGTTGCAGAATGAGAATTAATCAATGAGAGAGGACAATTTACAGATGTATATTTACTGGTGGTATTATCCTCTTAACCCCTTAGTGACCACCAATACGCCTTTTCACGTGAGTCACTAAGGGACCTTAGGCTAGGCTGACGCCTTTTCACGTGAGCCTAGTCTAAGTCCTGCACGGGTGTCCCGTGCAGTCTGGAGCCGGGGCTCTGCTGTCTGATGACAGCTGAGCTCCTGCTCCAACGCCTGCGATCGAAGTTTACCAAAGCATTATAGCAGCGATCTGAAGATCGCACAGTAAAGTCCCCTAGTGGGACTAGTGAAATAAATAATAAATGTGAAATAAAGATTAATAATAAAAATTACAGTAAAAAAATAAATCAATTTTTTTCCATAAAAAGTGGTTTTATTTAGTAAAAGTGTAAATAATAAATAAAAGTACACATCTATGGTATCGCCGCGACCGTAATGACTCCAATTAATAAAGTTAATATGTCATTTAAACCGCAAGGTGAACACCGTAAAAAAAAAACGCAAAAAACAATGGCGAAATTGCAATTTTTTTCCATTGCCCCCCAAAAAAGTCATAATAAAAATGAATCAATAAGTGGCATTCCCCCCTAAAAAAGTACCAATCAAAACTACGTCTCGTCCTGCAGAAAACAAGCCCAAAAAATCACTACATTGATGGAAAAATAAAAAAGTTACGGCTCTTGGAAAGCGACGATTAAAAAACAAATAAATTTTAGTTCAAAAGTGTTTTTATTGTGCAAAAGTCGTAAAACATAAAAAAAACTCTACATATGTGGTATCGGCGTAATCGTACCGACCCATAGAATAAAGGTAACATGTTATGTACGTCGCACAGTGAACGGCGTCAATTTAAAAACGCATAGAACAATGGCGGAATTTCAGTTTTTTTTTATAATCCCCCCCAAAAAAAGTTAATAAAAGTTAATAGAAAAATTATATGTACCCAAAAATGGTGCTATTAAAAAATACAACTAATCCCGCAAAAAACAAGTCCTCATACAGCTATGTAGACGAAAAAATAAAAAAGTTATACCTCTTTGAATGCGAAAAAACGAAAAAAACGAAAAAAATAGCTTGGTCATTAGGGCCTAAAATGGGCTGGTCACTAAGGGGTTAATCATGTTAATACCAAAAGTCCTGAAATGCTGTTAATAGCTGTTTCAGTGTTTCTAGCAGATAATTAAAATACCTCTTTCATCATCTTTTACTTTCCTGTGTCTTCCTTGATGCTGCTGATAATCTGTGCTGCTAGGTGCAGGCTCTAAACAGAATCAGTCTCCTTCCTCCTCTGGCAGCTGAAAATATAGTCCATTCTTAGGCATCGTTAAGGGCCCCGTTCCTACGTTCCGTCGTAGCTTCCTATAGGAACGGGACCCTGACTGACACAAGCTAATTGGATGAATGTAGATATAGTGCAAGCTAAATTAAATCAAATAAATGTACACAAGGCCTCGGGACCAGATGGGTTACACCCTAGAGTTCTTAAGAAGCTTAGTTCATTTATTTCTGTCCCCCTCTTCATAATATTTAGAGATTCTCTAATGACTGGTATAGTGCCAAGGGACTGGCGCAGAGCAAATGTGGTGCCTATTTTCAAAAAGGGCTCTAGGTCTTCCCCGGGTAATTATAGACCAGTAAGCTTAACATCCATTGTGAGGAAAATGTTTGAGGGGCTATTGAGTGACAATAAATAGTATTATAAGTGACAGCCAGCACGGTTTTACTAAGGACAGAAGCTGTCAAACCAACCTGATTTGTTTTTATGAAGAGGTGAGCAGAAGCCTAGACAGAGGGGCCGCTGTGGATATAGTGTTTTTGGACTTAGCAAAGGCATTTGACACTGTCCCTCATAGACGTCTAATGGGTAAATTAAAGACTATAGGTTTAGAAAGTATAGTTTGTAATTGGATTGAGAATTGGCTCAAGGACCATATCCAGAGAGTTGTGGTCAATGATTCCTACTCTGAATGGTCTCCGGTTATAAGTGGTGTACCCCAGGGTTCAGTGCTGGTACCACTATTATTCAACTTATTTATTAATGATATAGAAGATGGGATTAATAGCACTATTTCTATTTTTGCAGATGACACCAAGCTATGTAATAATGTTCAGTCTATGGAAGATGTTCGTCAATTGCAAGCGGATTTAAACAAACTGAGTGTTTGGGCGTCCACTTGGCAAATGAAGTTTAATGTAGATAAATGTAAAGTTATGCACCTGGGTACGAACAACCTGCATGCATCATATGTCCTAGGGGGAGCTACACTGGGGGTGTCACTTGTTGAGAAGGATCTGGGTGTACTTGTAAATCATAAACTAAATAACAGCATGCAATGTCAATCAGCTGCTTCAAGAGCCAGCAAGATATTGTCGTGTATTAAGAGGCATGGACTCGCGGGACATGGATATAATATTACCCCTTTACAAAGCATTAGTGAGGCCTCATCTAGAATATGCAATTCAGTTCTGGGCTCCAGTTCATAGAAAGGATGCCCTGGAGTTGGAAAAAATACAAAGAAGAGCAACAAAGCTAATAAGGGGCATGGAGAATCTAAGTTATGAGGAAAGCTTAAAAGAATTAAACCTATTTAGCCTTGAAAAAAAGACGACTAAGGGGGCATATATTAATGGCACATACAAAAAATATGGTGAAATACTGTTCCATGTAAAACCCCCTCAAAAAACAAGGGGGCACTCCCTCCGTCTGGAAAAACAAAGGTTCAACCTGCAGAGGCGACAAGCCTTCTTTACTGTGAGAACTGTGAATCTATGGAATAGTCTACCGCAGGAGCTGGTCACAGCAGGGACAGTAGATGGCTTTAAAAAAGGCTTAGATAATTTCCTAGAACAAAAAAATATTCACTCCTATGTGTAGAAATGTTTTACTCCCCATTTCCCATCCCTTGGTTGAACTTGATGGACATGTGTCTTTTTTCAACCATACAAACTATGTAACTATGTAACGTCGGAACGGAGCCTTAGCGCATATGTGAACAAAGCCTTACTTTACAATCCAGCTTTACAATCCTAACAAGCTGAGAAGGAATGTCTCAGCTTTACTGCCATGTTACTGCAGAGGTTGTGTTTCTTCCCTGACAAGCAGGGCAGAAAGCTATTTTTATTTGCTGCTCTGCAGTAAACAGAGGATCACTATGTAAAGACCTGTCTGTGGTAAGAGTGACTGAGCATGCGTGTCCACCAGCACTTAGCCCATAAGGTGGATGTGCGCATTGCTATACACTTTGAACACCAGGTGGCGCCATACTCTGTAACAACTCTTCAGTGGATTATTTTTTTTAAATACAAAATTTGTTTATAATTTGGTACTTTATTTAAATAAACATGATATTCTTTCTGGGATAACCTCTCCAAAATATACCTTAAAGCCAGGATCACACATGCAGTTTTGATTAAATTTTTGTTAAAGTTTTTGGCTGTTTTTTAAGCCAAACACAGGAGTGAATGCAAAAGAATGGAGATACGTCAGTATTTTCTTTATACCATGTCTTGCTTTTGGATCAACTTCTAGCTTTGTCTCAAAAGCCGCACCAAAAATTTTATAAAAACTGTGTGTGATCCAGGCCTTAAATAGATTTGTGAATAATGAATTTACTGTATATCCTTATTTTGCCTTCATTTGCTGGTAAACATAATACCCTACTCTGTAGAAAAAAAGACTACCATATTGGGTTAGTTCAGACATTGCGTAAATATTGTGGTTTTTCCACAACGGAAAGCAGCAAATACAGTAACACAAATACAGTAGCAGCAAAGTGGATGAGATAAAACAAATCTCATCCACACGCTACGTATATACTGGGTGGAAAAACTGCTCAGAAATTGACTGGGGTTGCGGAATTTTAAATGTTAATTGTATTTGCGTAAATGCTGCTTATTTGTTGCCGGATTTCCCTATTGAATTCAATGGGGAGGTAAATCTCGCAACAAATAGCAGTTGTTGCGTTTTTTGCAAACAGGTTTGCAGCAATCCCGCCGCAAAAAACGCAATACATTAAAAAAAAACATACTTACCCAGAAGTCTGTGTTCCTCCCTCCAGCGCGGCCTCCTGGGATAACGTTTCATCCCATGTGACCGCCGCAGCCAATCACAGGCTGTAGCAGCGATCACATAGGATGAAACATCATCCCAGGAAGCTGGCCAGTATAATGTCAGAGGGCCGGTCTCATGGAATAACGCTTCATCCCATGTGACCGCATCTGCAGCCAATCACAGGTAGCAGGCCGGTTAATGCAGCAGTTTTCCGCAACGGACATTCCGGGCGAAAAACTGCACCACAGTTTAGTGTGCTTTTTCACCCATAACTCCCTGCATCGCACAGGGCAGATGCGCTGTGTGCTTTTACGCAGCGTATCTGCCCCGTGTGAACACGGCCATATGGCATACAGAAATACACAAATTCAAAGACAAGATCATTCCTTCACTCTGGGATTTTTCAAGCCTGCAATGCCTCGGTGAGTTAAAGCGGCTCTGTCACCAGATTATAAGTGCCCTATCGCCTACATAATCTGATCGGCGCTGTAATGTAGATAACAGCAGTGGTTTTTATTTTGAAAAACGATAATTTTTTAGCAAGTTATGAGCAATTTTAGATTTATGCTAATTAATTTCTTAATGACCAACTGGGCATGTTTTTACTTTTTACCAAGTGGGCGTTGTACAGAGAAGTGTATGACGCTGACCAATCAGTGACCAATCAGCATCATACACTTCTCATTGTTCCAGCCCATTGTTACAGTGTGATTGTGCAGTGAAAGACGTTGGTCTGGAACAATGAGAAGTGTATGATGATTGGTCACTGATTGGTCACTGATTGGTCAGCGTCATACACTCCTCCGTCCAACGCCCAGTTGGTAAAAAGTAAAAACAAGCGCAGTTGTCTATTAATAAAGTAATTAGCATAAATCTAAAATTGTTCATAACTTGCTCAAAAATGATTGTTTTTCTAAATAAAAACCACTGTTGTTATCTACATTACCAGGCACTTATAATCTGGTGACAGAGCCTCTTTAAGTTGGCCAGACACATGAGACAAAAGTCAGCTGAAATTTCTGATTTTGCCCATTTCTGTTTGACGGAAATGTTATGAGCCAGGTTGGAAAATGTGTATGGCATGATTGGGCAAATTATTTGCCACTTTGATGATCTACTGAATCATTTGCCACTTTGTGCAAGCCCCAGGTAGTCAGTTTAGTCTCTTCTTTGCTGGTGAGATGGTTCGTACAAACGATACTATGGACGAGCGATGCAGCCGATCATTGTCTTATGTGTATAACCGGATTTAGTCAGCAATTGAACAGATAATACATACAGTAGACAGTAGAGGATCATAAGCGTAGTTACCACTATGACCACTGTAACCTTGTACTTCACTGGTTTTCATTGCACTGTATACATTAGAAATAAACATCTCATACCACTAAAACATTTTTCCTGTTTAATTGATACTTTCCCCTTAAGAATGTTAGGACTTTTATAAATCATTTTCTTATCATATTTCCTTCTGCCAATTGTGTATTTTATGAGTGCACTGAGTCATAGATAAAAACATTATGTTCTTGTCAAGAATCCAAATATGATCTCTGTCTCCTTTTAAGAATATAGCAAATAACTTTGTTATTTTACTAAGATATCCATTGTTTGCAAAGTGGATGCATTGCATTAACTGATAAACTGGTAATTAAAAAATAATTACTTAGCAAGCGCTAGCACTTCTGCTGGTTACCACCCTTGAATTATTCATTGAAGTCATAAATTCAAATGAGTAGAGATGTGGTAGTATGAAGTATGGATTCAAAAGGTAGAAATCTGCTTCAAAAAGGAAATGTTCACCATAGGGTTAATAGGTGCCACATGAACCACCAAATCAGGCAACATGATGAAAGTAATGAAATTAAAATAGTATAGGTATAGAGTGAGCATACGGTCACACATACATAATTACACTGTATTGCTAATTTCTTAAAGAGAACCTGCCATGTTTTTTGTTTTTTTTTCCAACACTGTAATTTGTATTATTTTTTGGCCCTCCCGTTGTCCCGCTACAGCCCCTGCTCCGCTTGGGGCCTAATATGCTAATTTTGTGTAAAGGTACAGAGAGAAGGAGACCTCATCTAGACATTACCTCCTGCATCACTGTAACGCAGTCCAATCAGAGCTGGTTTCTGCATCACTGTTAGGCTGTCCGCTCTGATTGGACAACGCCACAGTGGTGCAGAAAGCATGCCTACTGAGGAGAGATGAGGTCTCCTCTCTGTACCTTTACTCAAAATTAGCAAAGCAGAGCAGGGGCCGTAGCAGGACAACAGGAGGGCCAAAAAAAGGGCCAAAGAGAGGTATGTGGTTTTAATATAAAAAAAAACATGGTAGGTCCTCTTTAATTAAATCTCTACCTTTATCAGCACGTCATTTATAAATCCAAAATTCCGTTCTGATTAATTTCTTAATATATATCTTAAGCGGTCGGAGCTTAATTTTTCTCACACAAAGCTCCAAATTCTCTGCAGAGACATAGGGTACAATTCATTATTCTTTCAAATTTTCTTGCCAGATTCCTGGCTTAGCGGAAAGGGCAGCCCAAGAAATTTACTTTAATTTACGCCAAAAACTGGCATAAATTATAGCGCAAATCTACGGCAGCTCATAGCTGTAGATTTGACTTTCTGCCGATAAATGCGCCTAATTTATTAAGTGGTGTGCACTTTCTAATAAATTAGGCATATTCAGTGTGTTTTAGATTAGGACTGGCGTATACAGCCACTCTAGAGGGAGCTAAAGAGCTAACTGCATACTGTTTTCTTACTGAGTTTAATGTCTAACTGCTAGGACAGCTGAGGAAAATTAAAGGGGTTCTCCGACCCGAATTTTAAATTTTTAAAAAGGTCTGGACGCGCTTAATATCTTCCAATACCCCCCCCCCCCCCCCCCAAATACCTTCTTCTTGTTTCTGATGTTTTCCTCACGATTCCTCTTCTTGCTAATTTTTCCGATTGATTACATCCAGGAGTTCCGGTCCACGTTAGTTTCCGGTCCCGCCTAGACTACATTTACCACAATGCATAGAGCTGGTATTTCAGCCAGCTCCTTAGCACACCCAATGCACTGAGCATGCGTGGAGGAAACAATTAGTTCGAACAACGCATGCTCTGTGAATTATTGAACCTATCCGGCCCCCACCCTTGTACATGACGTCAGTAATGACGCGCTCCGTACATCGAGACGGAAGGAAGTGTGGACAGTGAACGGACGGGAATTCACCGGAAGAGTGAATTTCAGATGGGGTTGGCGTCATGTGACCCACGATGCGATCGGGAAAACCGTACAGAGTCTCCAGCGTGAGTAAATTGAAAAGTCACTTGTATTGCCAGTTGTAGAGGATTGACCATCACATGTCAGGTTCTGGAAAACCCCTTTAAGGGCCTGTTCACATCAGCATCACCCTTCTGTTCATGGGTTCCGTTAGACCTTTCCGTCAAAGGAACCCATGAACAGAAAGACAAATGAACACACGCTTAGGCCTCATGCACACAAACGTATTTTTGTCCTCCCGTAAATACTGGCGTAAATACGGGTCCTTGGCCACACGTATTCGACCCGTATTGCACCAGTATTTACGGACCCGTGCCCCGTAAATATGGGTCCGGTGTCACCAGTATTCCACCCGTATTTACGAGCACGTTTTCGCTGCACTGCACTAATCGGCAGCCCTTCTCTCTATCAGTGCAGGATAGAGAGAATGGACAGCCCTTTCCGCAGTAAAAGTAAAAGAAATTCATACTTACCCGGCCGTTGTCTTGGTGACGCGTCCCTCTTTCGACATCCAGCCCGACCTCCCTGGATGACGCGGCAGTCCATGTGACCGCTGAAGCCTGTGATTGGCTGCAGCGGTCACATGGGCTGAAACATCATCCCAGGAGGCCGGACTGGAGGAAGAAGCAGGGAGTTCTGGTTAAGTATGAAAGTTGTTTTTTTTTTACAGGTTGCTCTATATTGTGATCGGTACCCACTGTCCAGGGTGCTGAAAGAGTTACTGCCGATCGTTTAACTCTTTCAGCACCCTGGACAGTGACTATCCCCTGACATCGCCTAGCAACGGTCCCGTAATTACGGGTGCACACACGTAGCCACCCGTAATTACGGGAGCCTCATAGACTTCTATGGGCCTGCCCGTGCCGTTATTACGGCCTGACATAGGACATGTTCTATATTTTTCAACGGCACGGGAACCTTCCCGTAAGCATACGGGGAGGTACCCGTGGCCAATAGAAGTCTATGGGCCCGTAATTGCGGCCCGTAATTATGGGCATTTTTACGTTCGTGTCCATGAGGCCTTAGACAACTTTCATCTGAGATCCCACAATGCACTGCTCTCTGGTAACAGGAGTTTAGCAGAATTCTGAATTCGGTCTTCTGTCCGAAGAGCCAATAAAACATTTTTGGGAGAATTTATCAATGGCTATATGCCAGTATAATGACGTAAAAGTCGCAAATTATAGCCCACGCCATAATTAAGCAATAATTTCAGAACTTTTGCCACTTTATGCTGCCTCCGCTATTTTTTTAAAAGGTGCGGTTGAGTGTAAGGGGTGAGACCAACGCAGCCTTACAAATTCACTGTACTTTACGGCAGAAGCTTGTAGATGGCGTAGATTTCCTTATCTGTTGCACAGACAGATGTGAATACTGTGTGTACCTTATAAATGAGCATATACTCATGTCGTGGAAGTCAATGGCTCTAAATATATTAGACTGAAATTTAGACGAGTGTTCCAACAGACACTCACGCCAGGAACTTTATCCTGCATCCTAATCAGGAGATTTCATACCGATATATATCGAGAGAGGAGAAGAAAACACACAGACGCTGCTGGTATGCTCAAAATACACCTCTGGGGGTTTATTGCCAAACTCAATTATAATAATATCATTCAAAAGGGGTGTAGACTTGAGGTTACTAATCAGAGGCAATGTGACAATATTTCTTATTCAGCCAATAGCAGACGATAAGAATATTTAAAGTGCATAATTATAATTCTTCATTAAAATGCTGACATCAGGTAACACCTGGAGACAAGCATATAATGGGGTGTTGTTAATGTTTCTTTGTCATGGGGGAATTTGTTGCGATAATGAGAAATAGTTGCACTTTATGTCTGGGCGTTCAGCCAACCCGCTACAATGGGGTATAAAAGCCATGCAAAGAACACTAAAAGATAAGACATTTCTTTGAGACTCCTGTAGAATTATATAGAGGAAAGGTCATTATAAAATGGAGAATACATATCTTAGTAATTCGGCATCCTGCTTGATAATTCATAATGTAATTTAATACAGAGAATATAAGCAAATAAACCATCCTTCACAAACCCCCCTTTTTCCATATTAAATTACAGAAATTATATATTATGGTTATAAACCTCAAACAATATATCAATAGGGCTACAACTAATAATATAATGCCATCACCAATCTCAGGTTTGGGTATAGGGTCCCACCAGTGCATTGAGAAGTCCTGTATTTCATCATCCTCTTCTGTCTTCTGCTTTTCAGTGACTGTCACCCTTAGGGTAACCCACACAATTATGGTGTCAGACTGTATGGTGGTGTCCAGTGGGGGATTTATTATTACCCTCCTCCTGGTCACTTACTTATTAAAACACTTGGATGCTGCTAACGGGTTAAGTTAGGTTTTTGGTCTTTGCTTTACTTTGACCTTTGCAGATGTCATCAGGACTTGGCTTGGTCCTTCTCATCTGTCAGACACACACCGTCTCCTTTAGTATACATCACTGGGCTGTACTGTGATCCTGGCATGAGTTACCACGTAGACGGATTAGTGGAGTTTTATTGTGACTACCACAGACCCTCCGCATCTGTCCTCTTCCTCTGGTAAGTTGCTTGTCTGCACGGCTGCTTAGAATTGTGACACTGCCGTCAGTTCAGGACTAGCACGTTGTATTGGCTCAGGCTGCACCTGCCGCAATCTCAATGATGGAGTTCATCATGTTAAAGTCTTTTAGTTCATGTTTACTGGCACTTGCTGGGGACACCCAACCCTTGTCAATTGTTAAAATAAATGCTAATCTGGTGATAACATCATCTACATAATATAAAAATTCTTCTAAGTATATACAATAACAATGTCAGGCCCTTATACTAAATCAAACACACCTTTCTAATAAGAAAAACTTCTCTGTCCCAATGGACAGGGCACCTGGAAAATGTGTAGTTACTAGGTACATTGTATTTGCACTTGGTGTTACACTTTTCAGCAGGATTTATACCTTGTTCTGAGCTGATTACCTGGAACAGCTCTTACTCACAAAAATATACACAGATTCCACATGTTTATCTGACAAGTGTCTCAAACCAATTTTTCTTACACTAATTTGTATTGCATGGAAAGGCCTCTCTCAAGATCCCTTCTCTTCATGGGATGTGGGTATGATAAAGTTGGCACTGGTCTGCCAGCACTGTTCTGTAGGCAAATAAACAGCTCTAACAGAATTTAGCAGCAACAGCGTTAAAACCTGGGACATACCAATTAGATCTTTGCAGTCCTGGAGGCATATGTGAGGTCACACACCATCAATGCAAGTGCCATCAAGAGTGCCTTGGATGCTACCGATTTACCTTTCATATCCGTCCACATTCTGTTAGAATCTGGTTTTCACGCCTTCCGCTCCCAGCTGGTCTCTTCCTGTGGAGAACAATCTTTTTTCATTACATAATCATTAATTGATCTTAATCAGATAATTCAGTTGAAAAAAACATTAACAAATAACATCTTTATATTAAACATTCACATTGAGCAATAGCTAGAAATTATACATGCAAACTGATTTTTCTTCTTTATATATACTGCACAGAATTCTCTGCTCTAAAATGTTCCTTTCACAACAATTTTTTTTTTTCAAATGGGAATATTCTGGTTCTGTACCTTTTATCTGACGTATGCCTCCAATAGTCCAATGCTAAGGCTGGTATAGAACTTAACATAAAACTTAACCTCAGTATTTAATATTTCCACAACACTTCTTGAATACCATTATTAAACAAATAACATCTGGAGAACTGCTGATATCTTATTGTACAAACACCAGTTCAATACTTGGGATAAAAACTATTCCCGTCCCTACACACAACTTCTGCAGTGGGGAAGATACTGGCCAGGATTCAGGCCACCCTGAGAGCAGGTCTACACATATATTTTGAGTCAATGGTTCAAAATATATTAGACTGAAATTTAGACGAGTGTTCCAACAGACACTCATGCTAGGAACATTATCCAGCATCTTAATCAGGAGATTTCATTCCGATATATATATATAAAAAGAGAGGAGAAGAAAACACACAGACGCTGCTGGTATGCTCAAAATATTCCTTTGGAGGTTTATTGCCAAACTCAATTATAATAATATCATTCAAAAGGGGAGTAGGCTTGAGGTTAACCAATCAGAGGCAATGTGACAATATTTCTTATTCAGCCAATAGCAGACGTTAAGAATATTTCAAGTGCATAATTATAATTCTTCATTAAAATGCTGACATCAGGTAACACCTGGAGACAAGCATATAATGAAGTGTTGTTAGTGGTTCTTTCTCATGGGGGAATTTGTTGCGATAATGAGAAATAGTTGCACTTTATGTCTGGGCGTTCAGCCAACCCGCTACAATGGGGTATGAAGGCCATGCAAAGTACACTAAAAGATAATACAATTCTTTGAGACTCTTCTAGAATTATATAGAAGAAAGGTCATTCCAAAATGGAGAATACATATCTTAGTAATTCGGCATCCTGCTTGATAATTTAATACAGAGAATATGAATGGGAGAAATGAAAATGCGGCACTCACCCGTTTGCAATTCTTCTTAACTTTATTGTGTCATCTTGGCAAGGGTAAAAGCATTACAGGGAGGACAGCTAGTTGTAGGTTACAGCCTGTTTCGCGCTGGAGATCGCGCTTCTTCTGACCTTAATACAGAGAATATAAGCAAATAAACCATCCTTCACACTCATTTATAAGGCACACACAGTATTCGCTCTGTTATGTGCAATGACAAATCCACTAGAGACAAATAGGGGAACATATTAAGACTGACGTTTCATATGCCAGTCTTAATAGAAAGTTCCCTGGAGTAAAATGTGCCTAATTTATTAAGTGGTGCATGCCTCTTAATAATATACACACATCTTTGGCTGTCCATGCACCAGATAAGGGGACTGCTAATTGTGTACTATTTACCCCCTTTGGTATAAACCCTACACTCTATATATAAACCATGCTTATGAGCATTTTTCCTATCCATTGTCATCCATGTATGTTTTTAGAAAACAATTGGACAAACAAAGCAACAAAAGTCAACAGAGACCATTTTACTAATTTTCATTACAGAATAATGATCAGTCAACTATTCTCAAATGGCTGTGAATGAAAAGTAAATGAAGAAGCTAATGACTGACAGATATCCTTTTCATAAGGACTGCGGAAGTGGCCTCCGTGACTCTGCTTCGGGGCTTACTGAAAGTGTCACTCCCTCATAACAGTGGCGCTTTAAGGCTTCTTGACATTGAGAAACATTTTACCTGGAAATATCCTTTACTGCTACATATTTTGCTATAGTTCAGGGCCTTAAACAAGATCATATTTCTATTTAGTGCTGCCTGTAATAAGAGTAGGACTTTGACACCATTACAATAGTTAGTAGAATTTTTGTTTATGGTGGGTCTCATAATTGTCTAAATGATATTAAAAGATTAAAAATAAGTATTAAGCAATATGCATTTAGGAATAGAATTAAATTTTTTTTATATAAATGTTTAAGATTTACAGGGGACATTTATATTGTGATTAGAGGTAAGTGAATTTCCTGAAATTCGTTTCGGGTCTGATTCAGTGGAACCGGCCATTAGATTAGATTCAGTCCAAATCAAAAGTGCCCTGAATGCCCTGAAAAGTCGTGTATGACACTCTGGGACACTTCTAGGACTTTATCAAACCCCTTTCAAGCTCTTTAACGCCAAGACGGCATTAGTAATGTCAAAGTGACAGCAACATATATGGCTATGGGTAAACAGATGGTAACCAGTTGTAATAAACAGCCTGTTTAAAAACACTGCATTGTCATATTTTTATGCTTTTTAAAATTAAAAATGGTCCAAATACATTCAGTTTTTGGTGGCAGATGCCTGCCAGTGTTTACACACACGGTGATATCGGAAGAAGAAATGGCTTTTTAACAAGCGGTCCCAAAATGATCAATTTTTGTGGCAGATGCCGGCCGGTGTGTATACACATTGGTATCGGGTGAAGCAATGGCTTTTTAACCCGTTAACGCCCTATGACGTACATTACGTCACGGACATTGGCCTGTTAACGCGAAATTCCGTACTATTATGGCACGTCTGCAGACACAGTTTTAAAGCAGTGATAGCTTAACGCTATGACTGCTGCAAGGCCAGGACCTGAGCTAGCCTCTGATCTGGCCTATTAACCCCTTAGATATAGTGCTCAAAGGCGAGCGCTGCATCTATGCGGTTATTAGAAGATCGGAACCCCACGATTTATGCTTTGGCATCCAGGGACCTAACAATGGCCTCCTGACTGCCAAGTACGGATGCCTGTTAGGCCCCATCCTGAAGCAAAAAGAAGATGGTGCGGGCTCAGAAGCTGAGCCTGCACCATCAGACGCGGGTGTCAGCTGTATGTTACAGCTAACACCGTCCTGTAATGGCAGGGAACGGTGCTAGCTCAGCTCTCTGCCATTAACCAATTAGATGCTGCGATCATAAGCGGTTGTGGCACCTTAGTGATTGTAAACAATCCGCATTGGCGCGATGCGATCGTGGTTGTGCCAATGGTTGCTATGTCAACCAGGAGGCCTAAAAATGGCATCCTGGTCTGCCACCAATGGAAGCCCATTAGGCTCCACCCAGAGGCGGAGCCTAATAGGCTTGTTGTCAGTGAATGACTGACAGCTCTAATGCATTGCACTACGTGCGTAGTGCAATGCATTGGAATAAAGATCAGAGGTGCAGGCCTTCAAGTCCTCTAGTGAGACTAAAAAAAAAGTTTAAAAAAAGTTAATCAAAATTTCCCGCATGGTGAACATCGCAAAAAAAATAAAAAAAAACAATGCCAGAATCACTATTTTTTGGTCACCATTGCTCCCAAAACATAGAATAAAAGGTGATCAAAAAGTTGCATGTACCCCAAAACAGTACCAAT
Source organism: Rhinoderma darwinii (assembly GCF_050947455.1). NCBI lineage: Eukaryota > Metazoa > Chordata > Amphibia > Anura > Rhinodermatidae > Rhinoderma > Rhinoderma darwinii. The sequence continues at coordinate 154,060,603 of NC_134687.1, read as the reverse complement.
AAAAACTACAACCCATCCCACAAAAAAAATAAGCCCTTACACAGCTTTTTTGACTGAAAAATAAAAAAGTTATGGCTCTAAGAATATTGTGACCCAAAAAATAAATGTAAAATAAAAAGTGCTTTTTTTTGTGCAAATGCTCCAAAAACATTTTAAAAAACTATATACTAGTACATATGGTATTGAGGCAAATGATAAATGCTAAACGCCCTCAGGGGTGTAGTTTCCAAAATGAGGTCACTTCTTGGGGGCTTCCACTGTACTCTTATACCTTAGGGTTTTGCAAATGCGACACGGTGCCCAAAAGTGAATCCAGCAAAATCTGCATGCCAAATAGCGCTCCTGCCTTTCTCAGCCCTGTCGCGTGTCCAAACAGCAGTTTATGACCACATATGTGATATTGCCGTACTCTGGAGAAATTACTTTACAAATGTTAGGTGGCTTTTTCTCCTTTATCCCTTGTGAAAATGAAAAAATTCAGCTTTTCATTTTGACGGCCTTTTGGCCCCACAGGGGCTTTGCAAATGCGACATGGCACTCAAAAACCATTCCAGCTAAATTTGAGCTTTAAAAGCCAAATTGCGCTCCTTCCCTTTTGAGCCCTGCCGTGTGTCCAAACAGCAGTTTATGACCACATATGGGGTATTGCCGTAATCGGGAGTAATTGCTTTTCAAATGTTGGGGTGATTTTTCTCCTTTATTTATTGTAAAAATTTAAAATGTCCACGTTTTATCGGAAAAAAATTAGCTTTTTCAATTTTATGGCCTAAGTCCACTAAATTCAGCAAAAAACCTGTGGGGTCAAAATGCTCACTATTCCCGTCGATAAATTCTTTGAGGGGTGTAGTTTCCAAAATGGGGTCACTTTTGGGGGGTTTCCACTGATCTTGTCCTGCAAGGGATTTGCAAATGTGACATGGTCCCGCAAACCATTCAAGCAAAATTTGAGCTCCAAAAGCCAAATGGTGCTCCTTCCCTTCGAAGCCATGCCGTGTGTCCAAACAGCAGTTTATTACCACATAAGTTGTATTGCTGTGCTCAGAAGAGTTTGCTTTATAAATGTTGGGGTGCTTTTTCTCCTTTATTTATTGTAAAAATTGAAAAATCTGAGCAAAAATTACATTTTATTAGAAAAAAAACGTAGATTTTTATTTTCACTGCATAATTCCAACAAAATCAGCAAAAAACTGTGGAGTCAAAATTCCTTGAGAAGTATAGTTTCCCAAATAGGGTCACTTTTGAGGTGTTTCCACTGTTTTGGCCCCACAAAACCTCCTCAAACCTGACATTGTGCTTAAAATATATTCTAATAAAAAGAAGGCCCCAAAAGCCACTAGATGCTCCTTTGCTTCTAAAGGCCTGTGTTTCAGTCCAGTAGCGGACTAGGGCCACATGTGGGATATTTCTAAAAACTGCAGAATCTGGGCAATTATTATTATGTTGTGTTTCTCTGGTAAAACCTTCTGTGGAAAAATGGATGAAATCAGATTTTCTGCAAAAAAAAATTAAATTTGTCAATTTCACCTCACCTTTGCTTTATTTCCTGTGAAACGCCTAAAGAGTTAAGACACTTTCTGAATGCTATTTTGAATACTTTGAGGGGTGCAGATTTTAAAATGGGATGATTTATAGGTGGTTTCTAATATATAGGGCCCTCAAAGAAACTTCAGAACTGAATTGGTCCCTAGAAAAAAGGCTTTTGAAATTTTCTTGAAAATGTGAGAAATTGCTGCTAAAGTTCTAAGCCTTGTAACGTCCTAGAAAAATAAAAGGATGTTCAAAAAAACAATGCCAATCCAAAGTAGACATATGGGGGATGTTAACTAGTAACTATTTTGTGTGGTATTACTATCTGTACTACAAGCTGATACATTTAAATTAAGAAAAATGCAAATTTACACATTTTCGCAAAATGTCGGTGTTTTTCCACAAATAAACACTGAATGTATTGACCAAATTTTACCACTAACTTAAAGTACAATGTGTCACGATAAAACAATCTCGGAATTGCTTGGATAGGTGAAAGCATTCCAAATTTTTACCGTATAAAGTGACACATGTCAGATTTGTAAAATGGGGCTGCGTCCTGAAGATGCCAACTAGAACACATCCTTAACCCCTTCCCGCTATTGGGCGTGACTGTACGTCCAGATACAAAGTGCTTTCCCGCACACGGGCGTACAGTCGCGCCTTGTAGATAAAGCGAGCACAGGAGCTGTGCGCACTTTATCTTCAGCGGCTGTCATCTGACATCCCGCTGCAATGGCTGCCATGGCTGTTACCGCCGATCGCAGCCATTTAACCCCTTCAATGCGGCGGTCAATGGCGTCCGCCGCATTGAAGTGGTTGACAGAGGGAGGGAGCTCCCTCTGTACCCCCCGCAATGGATCGCGGGTGGCGATGGTTGCTATGGCAACCAGGAAGCCGTTGCTAGGCTTCCTGGTTGCCCAGGTACAGAAGCCTATTAGGTCCTGCCCGAGGCAGGACCTAATAGGCTAACTGTCAGGTGATGAATGACAGTTACAATACACTGCACTACATAAGTAGTGCAGTGTATTGTACCGGGGATCAGAAGACCAGACCTTCAAGTCCCCAGGTCAGTGTAAAAGAAAAAGTGAAAAAAGTAAAAAAAAATGTTAAAGAAAAATAAATAAATAATAGTTTTACCTAATAAAAACAATAATCGCCCTGTGTCCCTGATCAACTCCTTTATTATTAGAAAAAAATGAAAACATGAAAAAAAAACTATACATAATAGGTATCGCCGCATTCGGAATGGCCTGATCTATAACAATTTCACATTATTTTTACCGCACGGTGAACACCTTAAAAATTTTTAATAAAAAACAATGACAGCATTTTATTTTTTGGTCATCATATCTAAAAAAAACAATTTAATAAAAAGTGATCAAAAAGTTGCAAGTAACGCAAAATGGTAACAATAGAAACTATAGTTTGTCACGCATAAAACAAGTCCTCCGGCAGTGATATCAACTAAAAAATAAAAAAGTTATGGCTGTCAGAAAATGGCGACACTAAAACATGATTTTTTTTTAGAAAAGAGTATTTTTATTGTGGGAACGTAGTGAAACGTAAAAAAATTATATAAATTTGGTGTCGCTGTAATTGTATCGACCCACAGAATGAAGTTAACATGTTGTTTATACTGCACGGTGAACACTGTAAAAAAAACGTGTTAGAATGGGTGTTTTTTGGTTTCCTCATCTCCTAAAAAATGGAATAAATAGTGATAAAAAAAAAATATTGCATGCACCCCAAAATGGAACCAATAAAAATTACAGCTCGTTCCACAAAAAACAAGCCCTCTCCTAGCTCCGTCACCGGAAAAATAACACGTTATAACTCCCAAAACGCAATGATGCAAAATTATGCTAAATGACGGCCCAGACTCATTTTTTAGGTCCAGTAGAATTTCACTAAATACCCCACATCAACATTTGCTGGAGCCCACAGGTGGAACCTGTAGATGCAGCGGAGATGAGGAAACTTTAGGGCCTTGTGCTGCTTATAGGCCTAGTGGAGAAGTCAAAGATTAGGCAATACTGGAGCGCAGATATTTTGTATAATACCCAATAAACCCGGCCTGTGCATAAAGGATTGGTTCAAAGCGTACCACACCAATCCATGGATTATTCATTCACCCCATTATTACATCATCCTATTATGCCCTGATGCACTCCGCCCAGCTTACATATGCCCTGATGTACTCCGCCCAGCTTACATATACCCTGATGTACTCCGCCCAGCTTACATATACCCTGATGTACTCCGCCCAGCTTACATATACCACCACTATATAAGCTGAAATACCAGTAAAACACCAAGCAAAATATGTGCGTCAAAAGCCAAATGGTGGTTCAACTGAGCCTGGCAGTGTGCCCAAACCGCAATTTATGACCACATATGGGGTATTACTCTATTCTGGAGAACCCGCTTAACAATTTATGAGATGTGTGTCTACAGTGGTACAAGCTGGGCACAACACATTGGGCACTGAAATGGCATATCTGTGGAAAACAGCAATTTTCAATCTGCAACATCTATTGTTTACTCATTTTTGCAAAACACTTGTGCGATCAAAATGCTCACTACACCCCTAGATAAATTCTTTGAGGGATCTGGTTTCCAAAATGGGGTAATTTTTCGGGAGTACCACTGTACTGATACTATAGCTCAATGCAACATGGTGTCAAAAAACGAATCTTGTAAAATCTCCACTCCAAATACTAAATGGCACTCCTTCCCTTTAGAGCCTTGCTGTGTGCCCAAATAGCAGTTTATGACCACATGTAGGGTATTTCCCTACTCTGGAGAGAATGCTTTACAAATATTATGGTGCTTTTTCTCTTTTATTTGTTGAGAAAATGAAAATTTTTTAACTAATGCTACGTCTTATTGGAAAATAATGTAATTTTTCATTTTCACTGCCCATTTGTAATAAAATCTATGAGACACCTGTGAGGTCAAAATGCTCACTACCCCCCTAGATGAATTCCTCAATGGGTGTAGTTTGCCAAATGGAGTCACTTTTGGGGAGTTTCCCCTGAACTGGTACCTAAGGGGCTTTGCAAAAGCGACATGGTGCAGAAAAACCAATCCAGCAAAATCTGCTTGGCAAATGGTGCTCTTTCCCTTCTGAGCCCTGATGTGTATTCATACAGTGGTTTATTACCACATATGGGGTATATCCGTACTCTGGAGAAGTTGCTTTGCAAATGTTATGGTGCTTTTTCTCCTTTATTTTATGAGAAAAGGAAACATTTTGGCCTAATGCTACATGTTATTGGAAAATAATGTAATTTTTCATTTTCACTGCCCATTTGTAATGAAATCTATGAAACACCTGGGGAGTCAAAATGCTCACTACACACCTAGTGGAATTCCTCTAGGGGTGTAGTTTCCCAAATGGAGCCACTTCTGGGGGGTTACCACTGTACTGGTACCTTAGGAGCTTTACAAATGAGACATGGTGCAGAAAAACCAATCCAGCAAAATCTGTACTCCAAAAGCTAAATGGCGTGCCTTCCCTTCTGAGCCCTGATGTGTATTCATACAGTGGTTTATTACCACATATGGGGTATTTCCGTACTCTGGAGAAGTTGCTTTACAAATGTTGGGGTGCTTTTCCTCATTTATTTGTTGAAAAAATTAAACTTTCTGAGGTAAAGCTACATCTTATTGAAAAATAATGTAATTTTTTATTTTCACTGCCCAATTCTAATGAAATTTATGAAATAACTGTGTGGTCAAAATAATCACTACACCCCTAGATGAATTCCTCTAGGGGTGTAGTTTCCCAAATGGAGTCACTTTTGGGGGGTTTCCTTTGTTTTTGCACCACAAGACCACTTCTAACCTGACATGGTGCCTGAAATAGAATTTAAGAAAAGGAAGGCCGAAAAATCCACTAGGTGCTCCTTTGCTTCTGAGGCCGGTGTTTCAGTCCATTAGCGCACTAGGGCCACATGTGGGATATTTCTAAAAACTGCAGAATCAGGGCAATAAATATTCAGTTGTGCTTTTCTTGTAAAAACCTTCAGTAATACAGGAAAAATGTATTAAAATGGAATTTCTGCAAAAAAAATTACATTTGCAAATTTCCCTTCCACTTTGCTTTAATTCCTGTGACACACATAAAGGGTTAAGGAACTTTCTAAATGCTGTTTTGAATACTTTAAGGGGTGCAGTTTTTAAAATAGGTTGGTTTGTGGGGGTTCCTAATATATAAGGCCCTCAAAGCTACTTCAGATCTGAACTGTTCCCTAAAAAAATAGCCTTTTGAAATTTTCTTGAAAATATGAGAAATTGCTGCTAAACTTATAAGCCTTGTAACGTCATAGAAAATTAAAAGGATGTTCAAAGAATGATGCAAACATAAAGTAGACATATGGGAAATGTTAACTAGTCACTATTTTGTGTGGTATAACTATCTATCTTACAAGCAGATACATTTGAATTTCGAAAAATGCAAATTTTTGCACATTTTCTCAAAATTTTGGTGTTTTTCACAAATAAATATTGAATTTATCAACCAAATTTTTTCACTAACATAAAGTACAACATGTCACAAGAAAACCATCTCAGAATCGCTTGGATAGGTAAAAGCATTCCAGAGTTATTACCACATCAAGTGACACATGTCAGATTTAAAAAATGAGGCTGTGTCATATGGTCCAAAAGTGGCTGCGTCCTTAAGGGGTTAACAAGTGATCTAAAAATTATCCCTTTTTGGGGGCAGATGTCTGCCATTTTTTATACACAGTGGTATCGGGAGAAGCAAAGGCTTTTAATCAAGCAGTTCAAAAATTATCCTTTTTTTTGGGGAGTAGTAACAGGTTTGTTATTATTTTAAAGAAAATATATATATTATCCAACACTTCCACCACCAAGACAATGTGCCAATTACAGTGTGCCTGATAGTCCTGGAAAGTGAAGAAGCAATGGCTTTTTACTCTACCTGAAAATAAATTGTAACTTGGATACAGACTCATGTATAACAAAGTTGTATAACTGCTTGACGCAGAATAATACGCCAATTTTTGGTGGCACTATTATTAGCAATTAAATATATGCAAAAAATGAGTGACGTCTTTATCTACAGGCAGCGACATGCTAACAGCATCAGGATTTAAATAAAATTCTATTTATTTGAAAGAAAAATTGTCATTAGGTCACAGACTGAAGTATGATGGCGCTGTATAAATACCTGACGCATAACAATGCGCCACTTTTTGGTGGCACTATTAAATATATGCAAAAAAAGCATGGCCCTCCACCCAAGGTCATGTGGTCCTTCTTCTTTGTCTTCTTGTATTCTTTTGATCTTTAAAATGGCAGCCGCCTATTTGAGCGATTTAGGTTTGCTAAATACCCAAACTTTTTGAAAATTCGTAACAAATTCTATTTGTGTAGAATCGATTCGCTCATCTCTAATTATGATTACCATTATTGTTACTATTATGATTATATCAAGCCCGGCATAAAATATACTATATTTAATAAAGAATTTCCTGGACCTGTAATGTGAATATACTTGTTAAATCTGTTCCTGTTTTTCTATTAAGCACAGGAATTTTCATGATATGACATACAGTATGATGTTGAACTTTTGAACCTGTCATTGAAAGTCTTTAGAGTATAACATAATCTGTCAGTAAAATTAGTTTGTTATAACTAGCTTTTATTTTTGTATTATACTGGTTTTGCAGGAATTTTAAATCTAAGTATGAGTTATTTGCAAATGCAAGTAGGGTAGTACATAGTCTTTCACACTGGACATAAAAATTCAGATGGCTGCCCAAATGTGTTTATAAATACCCAGGCAAAAGCTGAATGGCTTATTGGCATGCTACCTGGCACCCAGCATGCAGGGTACATGTCCGACCAGCCCATCCTAGCCACGCCTTTGGGTTACTGTGAAAATAATGACAAGTAAAACCATGATATTTTCATCTTCCTTGATACTATTTTGTTTAATATTGATGACCAAAAGGATAAACATAAAAGTCTTCTATATTTTTTTTCCTTGTATTCCTGACTTCACCCATCTAATATCCTTCTCTTTCTTCCTCTTCCTGATCTTAGGTTATGTGAATCATAGGTTGGGCAAAAGATGGGCTGCTTTGTCCCTAAAACACTATTCACACTCACTTAGTTAAGCCCCGCCCTTTTCACACAGCTACCAAAACATGGAGTAAATAACTATGTGAAAGTTCTCTATTTTTCCCAAATTTCTATAGGACTGTTTGTCTCAGGAGCTTGTAGACTAATAAATAGAAACATTTTGCCCTATGTTTTTATTTTTATCACTCATTCATTGGAAGATTTAATGATCTTTTAAACTGGTGTAGACTTAAAAAGGCTATCCCATCTGGATACCCCTTCATAAAATCCAGCCCCCTAACTGCTATTGCTGATCACATGTGGTCACACATTTACATAGTGTGCCATAGAGCTAAACGGTAAAAGTTTGTCTGACTGCAGCCCACACAAGAGGGTGCTTATTGCAAAAGGATTTATTGTTTGGTTTTTTTCATAATAAAGCATTTTGTAAGGGGAAAAAATGGATTTAAATTTTTTTTACTTGTGATTTTTATTTATTATTAACTTTATTAAACTTTCTTAAACGTTTTTTTTTTAGTCCCACTAGGGGACTTCACTACGCTGTCATTTGATTGCTTTTATAATACACTGCAATACTTCTGTATTACAGTGTATTATTGCCTGTCAGTGTAAAACTAACAGGTATCTGTTATGCCGTGCCTCTGGCATGGCCTAACAGGCATTCACTAGAGGCAGACCTGGGGGCCTTTGTTGGGCCCCGGCTGCTATAGAAACCATCAGCACCCAGCGGTGTTCCGATGGGGTAAGAGAGGGAGCCCACTCCCTCTGAAGACACTCAGATGTTGTGGTCGCTATTGACCGCCACATCTGAAGGGCTAAACGGGCGGGATCGATGTTGGTTTTCGATCCTGCCTGCTCGAGCAGGTCTGCTCCAAGCCCTCAGCTACCGTAGGTAGCAGGGAGCTTTAACTTTTCCCAGCGGCGCTGATTTATACTGCTGCAGCACCGTAAAAAGGCTGCTACGTCAGAATAAAGCTTGTTAGCAGGGCTGAACTGGCCATCTGGCAGTTCTGGCAAATACCTGATGGGCCGGTGAACAGTGGGCCGCCTGCTGGCCGACCAAACAATTAGTGCTGGCAGCCCGCTACCTCTCTGAGGGGGCGGTGACGCCACTGAAACCAGCCGCTGCCACCCTCTCCTACACTAATTGTACCTACCTTACAATGACGCTGATTGACAGGGCAGAGTGACTTGCCCCGCCAATCAGCGCCTTTCAACGATGGTAGCAGCGCGATGATGTCATCGCACCGCTTCCATTGTTGAAAGGTGCTGATTGGCGGGGCAAGTCATTCTGCCCTGCCAATCAGCACCGTCGTTCAGCTGCAGCAGACCTTCATCGACACATGACGGCGTGGGAATGGAATCAAGGTGAGTATGTAAAGATTTTTTTCCAGTTAAAAGTGTCAGTGGCATTATCTACAGTGGGGGGAGCTATATGTGGGACACTACAGGGGAGGCTATGTGTGGGGCAGAGTCTACAGTGGAGGCTATATGTGGGACACTAAAGGGGGCTATATGTGGGGCACTATATACAGGGAAAGCTATATGTGGGGCACATGCTACAGGGAGAGCTATATGTGGGACACTATCTACAGGGGAGGCTATATGTGGGGCACAGTCTACAGGGGAAGCTATATGTGGGACAATAAGCGGGGGCTATATGTGGGGCACTATATACAGGGGCAGCTATATATGGGACTCATTTTATAGGGGAGGCTATATGTGGGACACTATCTACACCGGGGGCTATATGTGGGACACCATATACCAGGGGCTATATGGGGGACACCATATACCGGGGGCTATATGGGGGACACCATATACAGGGTGGCTATATGTGGGACACCATATACAAAGGGGCTATATTTGGGGCACTATCTACAGGGGAGGCTACATGTGGTGCACTATCTACAGGGGAGGCTATATGGGGGACACAATCTACAGGGGAGGCTATATCTGGCACGCAATCTACAGGGGAGGCTATATGTGGGACACTATCTACAGGGGAAGCTATATGTGGGGTATTATACACAGGGGAAGCTATATGTGGGACACTATCTACAGGGGGGCTATATGTGGGGCACTATATGCAGGGGGTGCTATATGTGGGGCACCATCTACAGGGGGGCTATATGTGGGGCACTATCTACAGGGGGCTCTATGGGGGGCACTATCTACAGGGAGCACTGTGTGTGTGTGTGTGTGTGTGTGTGTGTGTGTGTGTGTATGTGTGACATAGTGTATGGTGCTATTGTAATTGGGGACACAGTGGTTGGTGCTATTATAATTGGGGACACAGTGTATAGTGCTATTATAATTAGAGGTGCAGTGTATGGAACTATTATATTTAGGGGTGTGTGTCACATTTACAGTGTGTGTCACATTTACAGTGTGTGTCACCATGAGAATTTTATCTTCATTTATAGGTGCAGACATGTTTGAATAGTGAGAAGCTAAAGACATCTGAGCGGCAAACTGCAGAAATGGGCTGTGGCTGGGAGAAGTCATCATAGAGGTCTAGACCGGATGGAGAAGGAAAGAGAAAAATAATAACTAGAATCTGAGATAGTCACCGGTGAGTCACTTAATGTAAATGTTTATTCTGCATCTAATCAGCACTGTAGTCACTGTATGAGCTGCAGCGAGATGATGGGTGGTATGATATTTTTTTTGTGAAACAGCAACTCCCAGCATATTCTTACCATTGGTAGGTCCATGCTGGGAGCTGTAGTTTTACGCCGTACAAACCTATACGGCAGGGGTTCCACTAAATTGAGCTGTATTTGTGCTGCTGCTGTATTTATGTACTGAGTTTGGTTCTGGGGATGTATATATGTACTGAGCTTGGTTCTGGGTCTGTACATATGTACTGAGCGTAGTTCTGATGTTGTATATATGTACTGAGCTTGGTTCTGGAGTTGTATATATGTACTGAGCTTTGTTTTGGTGTTACATATATGTACTGAGCTTGGTTTTGGTACTGTATGTATGTGCTAAGCTTGGTTCTGGTGTTGTATTTATGTACTGAGCCTTGTTCTGGAGCCGTATATGTCAGAGCTTGGTACTGATGCTGTAATTATATAGAATATATTTCTAATAACAAAATTGCAAGGCAGATGGAATTGTTTTCAATTCATTGTATATTTAATGGGAACCCTTGTACCGCCACCATGCGGTAATACATGACCTGACAATATTTCTAAACTTTCCCCTGTATGTTGTTTTCAGATGCAGAAAAATGTATAAAATCAACTTTTAAATCGGCGCACACTATATGCTAATAACTCATTAAAGGGTCATGGGGCGGTGCCGCTATCCTGAAGAGTCAGAGTCCTGCCTCCAAACACACCTTTCCATGCTTGATTGACATCCCCCTGGCTGTTATACATCACTATCAGTCTCCTCCAAATTTCTCGGATGCGCCATTGTCTTGTACTACTTGGGCACACACACTGTAAAGGATCTGCCAGGCACAGCTTCGGGGTTAACGTCCATAGATAATCAGTCTGCACCTGCTTCTATGTCTGTGAGACTGACTCCATCTTCCACCACTCAGGGTGGCAGGCTTAGGAGTGGGAGAACCTATCACAGCCTGGCCAGACGGAGCTAGCTCCCGCCCTCTGTCTATTTATACCTGCCTTTCCTGTTCCTCCTTTGCTTGTGATTCTTCTCGTTTGGTTTCCTGGCCCTGCTGCAGCTTCTTGTACTATTGTCCTTGCTTCATATTGACCCCGGCTTGCTGACTACTCTCCTGCTCTGCGTTTGGTACCTCGTACACTCCTGGTTTGACTCGGCTTGTTCACTGTGATTATGTAATGACGGGGGTGGGGAGACAGACAAGTGAGCCCTAATCTACCCGCCACTCAGTCCCTGCCTACTTGCAACGAGCCGCCCTAGGCGACGGGGTACAACTGGGCGACGGTCCCTATGCTCAATAAGTGCACGACAGACAAACAGACAAGGGTACACAGAGCTGGGGGGAGAAAGGGGCAGTTGCCCACGCCAACACCGTGAGCAACAAGAGAAGTGAACAAGACGAGTCAAACCAGGAGTGTACGAGGTAAAAAACGCAGAGCAGGAGAGTAGTCAGCAAGCCGGGGTCAATATGAAGCAAGGACAATAGTACAAGAAGCTGCAGCAGGGCCAGGGAATATCCGGCGGACAACCCATACCAGTGATATCGTCTTACAGCGACCGTGACAAAGGCCGAGGTTCGGCCAAAACGTCTTTACCAAGTCGCTTTCCACCTCAACTTTACCATCTTTTGTTGCAATAAAACTTAAATTTGGTATAGGTCTAGTGTGTAAGAGTTATGTGAGGTATGTGTTTAGCATTTGTGTGGTGTGTGCGGTATGTGTCCAGTGTAAGTAGTGCGTGCGGTATGTGTCTAATGCCTGGTACGTGTCTAGTGTGTGAGTGGTATGTGTCTAGTGTGTGAGTGGTGTGTGCGGCATCTGTGCCGGGTGTGAGTAGTGCGTGTTCAACATGTGTCCTTGGTGTGCGTAGACAATGTGCGGTATATGTCTTATGTGTGAGTGGCGAGAGTGGAGGATATATCCTAGGTGTGAGTGGTGCATGTGTGGCATATGTCCTAGGTGTGATTGGGGAATTTGTTCTAGGTGGAAGAGTTGTGCATGCAGATGTGTCCTTAGGTGTGCGTGTACATGTGTCCTAGGTGTGAGTGGTGTGCGTGCGCATGTGTCCTAGATGTGAGTGGTGTGTGTGGGCATGTGTCCTAGGTGTGAGTGGCACGAATGCAGCTTGTGTCCAGCTTCTGAGTTGCATCTGTGCATCATGTGTCCAGCAAGTGAGTGTGTGTGTATATGGCTGAAAATAAAATATAAATCATACTATTTATTTACAGTATGGTGATATTTTAGTATTGTATAATGGTATAATTTGAAATCTTTATACGTCAGTATTAGGCCATGATCACGCAATCAGGATTTGATTAGGACTAAGTCCCTGATTCCACACCTAAATCCCTTTCAAATCCACTAACATTCTGCATCCATTACAGGTGAATGAGCTATTTTATACCTCATTTACATGCAGCGGAAAGAAGTCTGCTTGAATTTTTTTCCGCTCTGCAAAACAAAAAATCCTCTAGAATAATGAGCATGTTCATTATTCTCGTGGAAGAGCAGTGGATTTGTTGGTGTTGGAGCTATCAGGAACTATTCCTCTTTTCATTTACACTTGTTTAAATAAATCTCCCCATGTCTTGTATAGCTGAAAGTTGGTCCCATGTACTCCAACCCAACTGTCGGCTACGTATAGCCTGGGGTAGGCCTGTGTGCTTAAAAATGCCAGTCCGAGTCCCAGTCCGGCCCTGCTTGTTAGTGACCACCGTGAAAAGGCGCATTGGCGGTCACTCACAGGTAAAATCCAGAAAGAACATCACAAACACTATTATTAAACCAACAGTTCTTTACTGAAGAAATCTCACATAGAGGCAGTTGCTTGAACATTACAATGTAAAACAGTATTTTTATAACAGCAACTACAGTACATGCACGGGCTGGTGGTAATAATGACTTCTCCCCTTACTTGACTCATTGCACCTGTTTGTACCTGTTCTCAGGGGCTCCTGCCCAGCTTGGCATATTAGGTACTGGCAGGCCTAAGCGGCTCCAGCCCTGCTTGGCTTATTGGCTATCACTGGTCCTTGATGGCTTTCACCCCATCCAGCAATTTTGGCTCTGCCCACCCACCTACTAATTTAAATCTGGGTGGCCACCTACAGCGATCACTCCACCCATTTGTTCTGGGGAACAGGTCGTAGTCGGCTTCAAAGAGGAGAGCCTGTGTCCTTGCTACTCAACGGTATGTATGCCCAACCAACTTGGTGCTAATTCACATTATACACTTTAATGATGTCTCATGAGACTCACCTCCTTAACTTGAGATGCGCAACTACAGCATCACGATTGCACTTCTAGGAATCCTTAACATCAGGGACAAAGTACCTTCATCCCATCTCAATCCGAGGCCCAAAAGCACCACGTGCAATGCAACCCTAGTAGTATTGGCGGCCCTAGACCAGAGTGGTCCCTGTCAACTCTGATAACATTTGCCGAACCCCCTTGTCTAACAAACCAACCACAACCACCCACTACATAACTTTCCTGGTTAACTACAATACAGGTATTAACACAAAATACTCTGAAACCTAGGGGAAGTCATCATCACCCGTACTTTTGAAAAACATGCTATAATAGTTACACATAATTTAACCACATGTGATATGAGTGGGCACCGGTCAGATGTTCAAACCCAACACATCCTAGGTGGAGGAGGGTTGAGGTTTACCCAGTTACAGCATTTCACTCTTGGACACATTAATGCGATAGCCAGAGAATTACCTATGAGGTTCTATGAGTTGGAAAACTTGCATGAGATTAGCCCTTTCTCCTGGCTCATAATCGTGTCTAGTACCACCAAGACCCTTCTCATGATCACCACCGCCTTTGATGACACCTGCCTACGAAGGTCCCACCAATTGCGGTACCAGTGTAGCTAAGCGGTCGGACATTATTTTGGACAATTTCTTTGCTTATCAAGGAGATTGGTCATTAAGAACCCGGGCATAGGGGTCTTTCACTGGTTTAGGTAAGACTTTTATATGTGCGACATTGGCCCCTTCAGAAAGTACCCCGGAGTGTAGGACAATTTTGGATCGGGGAGATCTGGTCAGGTAGGGACCTATAGAATTACCCAGTGTACCCATCTGGACTAGGCACCTTGCCATTGTGGAGCATTTTAAAGCAGTCTTCTTCTGCCTAATAGATTGAATGTAAATGCCTGAGCTAATGAATATTATGGCTACCTATTACTGATGGATTCTTCTAAAGACATAAGCGGGTGATCTATGATGAGATATTGGAGAGCAAAGGGCCCATATACTGTTCTTGCACGGGGGCCATCAGCTGTGTCTGTCCTGCCCTGCTGTGTTTAGTAGGTCATTTTGATTTTAGGAAAGTCTGAACTGTCTCAAAGATCAGTTAGTGAATCCTTGTAAAGGGTTTTGTAGAAGTCACGTAGGATATCATTTATCTGCTTAGGGTGGAAGGTAATTATGTCTATGGGGTCTTTCAAAGCCTTGATGAACGTCGACTGAAATATCCCTTTGGCCAGTAGTGTTAGTATTTTCACTGATATTACTGAAGAGGTAAAGTCAGCCTTATAACTAACTCTATAGAGGCGTTCTCATCTGTCTAGCCAGAGATCATAGTTATTTTTCATGTCATGCCACTTCTCTTCATGAGAGCATGTAGGGATTTGAGGTAAGTAGTATATGCTTTTCTCAGTTTAGCACTGACTAAACCATACTCCTCACATATTTACCTTCAGGGGGAATACATACATAATGAGTTCCCCTTGATGATTGCTTTTGCTGTGACTCAGTACAGTGGTGAATCAGATCTATGTCTCCTGTTATCTGCATTGAACTGCATTAAACTTTAGCCACCAGTGAGCCCATGTGGATCGCCGATGTAGCCACTGGTGAGCCTGTTAGTGTCTGATCTGGGTACATTTTAGCAGGTCTGGGCCCTTTTAGAAGCGGTAGCTCTCTCCTGTGTCCTTACACACAAGTGCTGGAACCGAACAGTTTTTTGTTATATCATATATCTGCAGATTTTGTCCATCAATATTATAAAATAAAAAATAAATTCCCTTACAAAGGGTTTTGTATAACCACGGAGACATATAGGCCTGCATAGGAGCAGTAACATACTTTTGATCACATTTTTTGCCAAATAGCTATTTTTTTATTTCAATTGCATAAGAGCAATATATAAAATGGTTTCAAAACTGCAGATACGGTTTAAGAAACCTTTGTATTAGGAGAAATATATTGAAACTGGTTCCAAGCAAAAATTACCGTAAGTATTGGCCCATGTAAACCAATCAAGTCACTGCTTTCATTTTCAAAGGGCCCATAAAAATGAGCGGTGGATTGGTTGCCATCGGCAAATAGTCCATATTTCCCTTACACCAGTTTTGATACATTTTCTTTACTGATGTCGTCCCTGACAGATCACGTACAATGCTCTATAGTGAATGACACCCGCTGATCTCTATAGAAATGGGAGGATTTGTTATTTCACTTGTTGCTGGCAGTAGAAATAGGGTATATAAACCAAATGAATAAACAATAATTGAATACATCTATGGGCATTCATATTATAGAGCTGTAGTGAAATACTACAGTATCCGCATTTTTAAATTATTTTTATCTAGAAAAAAATTAAATTGTATCAGAAAGTAACTTTTATTAGTGACCACCTTTTGTTTTCTACATCATATACAGTAAGGCCCCATGCACACAAACGTTCTTTTGCGGCCGCAATTCCCCCGAAAATCCACGGGAGAATTGCGGCCCCATTCATTCCTATGGGGCCATGCACACGACCGTGGTTTCCACGGTCCGTGCGTGGCCCAGGAGCCTGGACCACAGAAAGATCGGGCAAGTCTCCAGGCTCATAGCAAATAATGGCTGCGGCCATGTGCACGGCCCGCGATTTGCGGGAGGCTTGCGGGTGACACTCCGCCCCCGGCCGACCCGAAAATCACGGCTACGGTCGTGTGCATGAGGCCTTAGTCTAGTATTTAGAAAGTGTTATATTGTTTTAATGATTTTTTTAAATATGTGTAGATATGAGTGTATTTCTTCTGTCAGTTTTGGAGTCAGGGAGGATGTTTTAACTATAATATATATTTTGCCAAACCTTACACATTATCATTTTATTTTCTCTGGATAACTGCTAATTCCTAATGAATATGGGCGGATTAGACATTCTGAAGTAACTTTATATAATAAATGTACTAAAAGGAAATAAGATTGTTCCCTTGGAACACAGACATTACAATTCTTTGGCTATATCTACCAGTGAAGATTTAGATACCTTAGTATGTTACTTGATATTCAAATATGCTTATGTGGAAATACCAAAGAGAGGAAATGTACTGCAAAATGAAATAGCAAAGGATGGATTACAGGAACTTGGATGAAAACCCGCTCTAGATCCTGCTCAAAAGATTGCTATCAGATTTATCACAGAGAAATCCCATTGCTTGTAATTTGCTTTCTTTACTTTGATAAATGTATTTTTCCAAATGGTTTGCAGAATGTTAAATGCATAGGCAGAGTCTAGAAATGTGAAATATTTCTTAGATTTTAGGGGATTTGTTTTTTTTAGCGTTCTAATTTCTTTTGCAGCTCTTGTCTGTTCCAATACTGAGCTCAAGACACTTTATATAATGTTATATAATTAGCCTAGTGAAAAAAAAATGGAATTTAAGAATAGAATATTCTCACTACCCCAAAAAATAGAGTTTTAGACCACCCCTTACATTTCTCTAGTACACTTGTAAAAAAAGAACAAACATTTGGATATACGCTTCATACCGTATTAATCGATAGTCGGGCCAGAATGAGTGGTTAGACTATGATAGTCAATAAACTTAAAGGCTATGTAAATCTTTGAATGGCATTTTATATATATATATTTTTTTTTATTTTTTTATATATATGTATATATGTATACATACACGGATTCAGGTCATAGCAAACGATACAGCCCCTCTGTATAGAGGATACAGAGCAGCTGTATCTCAAAAAGTAAAAATAATTTTTAATAACAATTATTTAAAAAATGTTGCACCAATCACACTGACAGGATCTTTTTATTTTTTAAAAAAATCCCATTAAAGGTTTACATGGATTATAGGCTGGGTTCACACTGAGTTTTTTTGCAGGAGGTAAATCTGTTTTGAGGCAAATTTTGCTCTGCCTGCACGCCGATTTTCGCAGCGTTTTTCGCCCGCGGCCATTGAGCGTCAAATGGAGGTCAGAGGTGTAAACGCCCGAAGATAGGGCATGCCCCTTCTTTTTCCCGCGAGACGGTTTTTCCGCTCGCGGGAAAAAAACGCCTCCGTCTCCCATTGAAATCAATGGAAGGCATTTTAAGCCGTTTTTTGGCGCGTTTTCCGATGCGGCTTCCGTGTAAAAAAACTCGTCAAAAAAACTCTGTGTGAACTACCCCTAAGATATAAGAATGTGTTTACACATGGCAGATTTTTCTGTGACTGTCTCATACATCTAAATGGGACTAGCAGAAATCCATGCACATGCTGTAGAAAAACCCTATTGTGGAATGTATTTTTCAGTCACAGTGACGAAGCTGCCGGATGTAAATATACTGTAATTGGCTTATAGAGATATCACCACATTGCCTGAAAAAAATAACAAATAATGCTGGTAAAGAATACACAATATAGGGATCATAATGATAACAGTAATAGAATCTGAAAAAGGAGAGTAATATCAGTCAATTGTAATTTATCACCTTGTTTTTTGAATGTCAAATTCTATACACCACATCTTATATTTTACATCCAAGGCTTAACCCCTTAGTGACCAGCCTATTTTAGGCCTTAAAGGGATCCTGTCATCAACATCTTACCTGTTAAACTCACCTGACCCCTCAATGGCCGCAGCTGTCCAGAGTTCATTCCTGTTCTCTTCTTTCCTGAAGTCCTCCTCTGTCTGTAAATATAGTCGTTTAAACTTTTCCCGCCTTTTATGGTAATTATTTTTCCCTCTGGGATGCAGCTTCTTGACCACGCCCACTTCCACCACCTGTCCAGCCCTGACTGGCTAAGGAGCTGTCAATCAGAAAGAAGGAGGTGGAGTCCACTCTGAGATGCTGGAGGAATGAAAACCTGACTCTTTTCAGATGAAGATTTGACTCTTTTCTGCTCATTTGCATACGGTGTGGGACCACTGAAAAACGGAATACTAAAGCTACAGAGCTTACTTAGAACATATTTATAGCTTAGATGACAATGATTTTTCACCCACTTTCACCAGGTATTGCTGGCTTTATAGCTAAAATGCTGGTGACAGGTTCCCTTTAATGACCAAGCTATTTTTTATGTTTTTCCATCGTCGCATTAAAAGAGCTATAACTTTTTTATTTTTGCGTCGACATAGCTGTATAAGGTCTTGTTATTTGCGGGACAAGTTGTATTTTTATATAGCACCATTTTTTGGTACATAAAATTTATTTTACGATCCCGCTCGTTTAACTCGTTAAATGCTGCGGTTAATAGTGACCGCAGCATTAAAATGGTTAGAAAGAGAGGGGCGACCTCCTCTAAAAGCTCATCGCGCCCCCCACAATGCAATCGCGCGGGGGGGGGAGGATGGTTGCTATGGCTGCCTGCCTAATAAAGGCCCCCAGGTCCGCCATCTTTGTGCACCTATCAGAATCCCGATATACTGCAATACATTAGTATTGCAGTATATCGTGCAAGCGATCTAATGATCGCTGGTTGAATTCCCCTAGGGGGACTAATGAAAAAAGTAAAATGAGTTAAATACTAATTAAATGTTCAAAAAAAAACCCTTTTCCCATTTTCCCTCTAGAGCATAGTAAAAAAATAAATAAATAAACATAATTGTTATCACCGCCTCTGTAAAAGTCGGAATTATTACAATGTATCATTATTTAACCCACACGGTGAACGCCGTAAAATAAATAATTGTAAACGCCAGAATCTCTATTTTTTGGTCACCTAATCTCCCACAAAAAATTAAATAAAAAGTGATCAAAATGTCGCATGTACACCAAAATGGTATTATTAAAAACTACAGCTTATCCCGCAAAAAATAAGCCCTCATACCACTTAATAGACGGAAAAATAAAAAAGTTATGGCTCTCGGAATTTGGCGATACAAAATAAATTTACTTTTTTACTTGTAAAAGTAGTAAAATATAGAAAAAACTATATATATTTGGTATCGCCGTAATTGTATTGACCCAGAGAATAAAGTTAACATGTTGTTTTAATTGCACAGTGAATTCTTTAAAAACGGCGCGCAAAAAGCCATGCAGGAATCGCTGTTTTTTTTCATTTTCTACCCCACAAATATTTTTTTTTTCGTTTCCTAGTACATTATATGGCAAAATAAATGGTGCTACAAAAAACTACAACTCGTCCCGCAAAAGTCAAGCCCTCATAGGACTATATCAATGGAAAAATAAAGACGTTATGGCTTTTGGAAGGTGGGGAGGAAAAAACGAACATGAAAATCTGAAAGGGCTGCGGCGGGAAAGGGTTAATTAACTTTTTTCGAATATAAAAAACCCAGCAATTTTGCCACTCTTTTTTGCGACCTAAATTTATGCAGTTTACCGTGTGGTAAAAATAACAACTTTATTCAGCGGATCGTTGCGATTGCAACGATACCAAATTTATATTATTTTTTATGTTTTACTACTTTTACACAGTAAAAACACTTTTTTTTAATCAAAATTATTTGTTTTTGTGTCTCCATATTTGAAGAGCCATAACTTTTTTATTTTTTCGCTGATGCAGCTTTATGAGCGGTTCTCTTTTGTGGGATGACTTGTAGTTTTTATTGGGATCATTTTGGAGTACATGCGACTTTTTGATCACTTTTTATCACACTTTTGCGTAAGGTAAGATGAACAGAAAACAGCAATTCTGGCATTGTTTTTTATTCGATTTTTTACAGTGTTCGCCATGCGGGTTAAAAAACATAATATCTTTATAGTTGGGGTCGTTACGGATGGGGCGATATCAAATATGTGTAATACTTAAGGAGGCATCTGTGGCTGCATCACTTAAAGCGTACCTAACTTTTCAGGGGGCTTTTCAGAATAAGCTGTCATATGTGTGTAGATGAGGAGTAACACTATATCTAGCAATTATATGACTTGTATGTGGCAATATTTTGCCGTTTTACCCTCTGCAGGCTCTATCTCTAATTCTCAGCTGTCTCAAAGCTCACAGGGAAGATAATCCTGCTCTCCTATCTCTATCTATCACATATATACAGAAGCTGCAGCAGCATAGAGGAGATTATACAGCAGTGATGAGCAGTGTATAATCCAGCACTGGGGTGACATAGAAATCTTACTAGGAAACTACAGCAGCATGAAGGAGATTATACAGCAGTAATGAGTAGTGTAGCTGAGAATCCAGCACTGGAGTGACATAGAAGGCTTACCATTACATCTGTGTGTTTCTCTCTGCTCCAACTTCCTCCTCCTACTCACCCCTCCCACCGCCATAGATTTAAAAGCAGCGTGTGTTGCTGAGTCACTCTCTGCTTCCCCTCCTGCTCCCCCCTCTCCATAGAAAATTATAGGCAGGCAGTAAAGAGACACATCCCCACCTTCTGCAGCCCGTCTGTAACCAGGGACGGCAAATGCTTGACAAGAGGGAGTGGACAGCAGATTACAGGAAAGGAGACACTTAGTTGTTTGAAAAGTTAGTGTCCATTTAAGGGGACATCTGTAACCGAGGTACTTAACGGGGCATCTGTGGAAGACTGCATCTATGGCAGGGATGACTGAAAGAGTCATGGTTGGTAAACACTTTTATGAGAGCATCTAAAACTGGCATGTACTGGTATATGGGCATCTGTGTCTTATTTTCGCAAACTTTGGGGGCAGTAAAAGAGCATAATGGAATATTTTGCCTCTAAATTTGTAACATGAATCTTTCTTTATTATTTAAAAGAAGGGAGTGTGATTGATTGAGGCTTGTACTTACCTCAGCCATCAGAAAATGCAGAAGGGGGGATTTGAGAACAAGAAAACGCACAAATGTATAACAAAATCCCTAAACTGTATGTTATAATAACAAATACAAACCTGTATTGATATGACATTATGACATCAGAACAAAGTTTTCTTTAACTCCCACTGAACCTAATAATACCATTCAAAACTAAGGTATCACCTTGTACCAAAACGAAATGAGCTGACATGTATAACTGGCAGGTAGCAGGAAACACATTTCATTCTGTCAGCTTTTCTTTCAGTTCTTAAATTACAGGGTGTACACAAAGGATTTCACTGGATTTCTTTCAAGGCCAGAGGGAACATACTGACTCTGGAGTGCTGTTATAAAAGGGTATTGTAACGTACCTAACATACGTGTGTGTCATGTGTTGATTACATGCAAAATGTTCACCTACTCCTGCATGGCACATAATGCCGGTGACATCACAATGGCAGAGAGCTGAACTTGGTTTTGGAAAATAAGAACAATGGTATGAGTCAATTGTAGCAATGTGCAGTAAAGTACCATCCATACATAATGCAATGCTGTTTATGGTGGCAAAAAGAGAGCAGATTTTTGTTATTATAAAATGATTACTATGAAGAAGATTATATCCAGGGCCGATTCTAGCTTTTCAGCTCCCTGAGGCAAAATTAGAAATGGCGCCCCCCAGATTTTGATTGACATCCCCCTGGCTGTTGTACATCACTAGCAGCCTCCTCAAACTCTTGTGGATGCGCCGTTGCCTTGTACTCCACTCGCATGCGCGGTGCAAGTGATGAAGCTGGGCAGAGTACACTCCGCTGCACGGTGCGTGCCCAAGTAGTACAAGGCAATGGCCCAATCAAGAAAGTTGTATAAGCCAGGGGAATGTCAATCAAATATGGAAAGGTGGGTTTGGAGGCAGGACTATGTGACTCTTCAGGATAGTACAGCGATTAAAATTCAGGAAAAAAAGGGGGACCACCGGCGCTGCTTAGGTAGAGATATTTAGACGACCATCTCAGTAGGTAGAAATAGATAAAAGGACTTTATTGTCATCTTCCTCAGGCCAATGCAGACTGTGCGGTTCCTGCCTCATTTATACACCAGGGCAAGGAAAAAAGAACGCCAGAAAAACCGGGTCAGAGGTCACAAACAAACAAAACAAAAATAAACCACATTATGGTGAACTATAAAAACATAATGGTTTTACATAACAAGAAAGGAAATGAAAAAGGACTTCAAGGATGTTTTACGTGTCAGGGATATATATTGCTTATGTCAGATTATTCAGGCGTGTCATTACGGGATTTTCCACCAGAAAATCCTTTGCGATCAAAATATTATCTTTTATGACTATAAATGATCAAATAGTCACGTAATTGATTATGAGTATAGGTTTTGTGTTTTTGATCATTAAAGCAATAAAACAATAGCAACCAAAAGACTGCTGAGTCAAGCGTCCTTTGTTACCTAGTGACAAAACTACGGAAGCCATGGGGGACCAAAAGACTTTCGGTGGACCGCATATTGAACCGCATAGGATTGCGGACCTCAGCAGTGAAAAGTCAGAAGGGGACCAGGGCACTGGAGGGGGTGAGTAACGGAGGATCGTAATATAAAGACATTTGGATGATAACAGATATTCCATATAGGTAATACAAATAATAAGTAATATAAATAAAAATAATGATAAAAGATATCGGATTATACATACATATTACAAAAAATGGATAGCCTTTTACATTTAGCTAAAAACCGGACTAGACTCATAAAAACCTGGATCTATGACAATAAGAAATAAAAGATAAAATATATGTCAATAAAAAATATATATAAATAAAAATATATTATATATATATATCTACATTTTTGAAAAAAGGGGGGACTACACATGTATAGATGCACTTGATAAAAAAGACCTTATATTATAAAAGGGACCTCATGTATGTAAAACAGAAGAAAAAGGCATAGCAGGTTACTGTTAGTGAATACAGATATCCAAGTTGGTATTTCACCAGAAACCACGGGGGATATATAATTGGGGGTACATCTTTTGTTGGTAATTTTATTTTTTATTTTTTATTTTTTTGTTTTTTTATTACTTTATTCTAAAGACGACTCCGTAAGGTCATTTAGACCATTTGGATGTAGGGTAGGGTTTCTAATTTATAAATCCAAAAGTTCTCTCTCTGCTTAAGTCTGATGAATCTATCTGGTAGATCTGCTGGTATCTGTTCAATTGGGGTAACCTTTATGTCCGAAAAGTTACATTTGTGTTTATACATACAGTGCGCGGACACACTTTGTTTTAAAAAACCCTTAGTGACATTAAACCTGTGTTTGTTGATACGGTTCCTCAAAGTTTGTGTGGTCCGACCCACATATTGGAGGTTACAAGTGCACTGGAGTAAATAAATAACATAAGAACTCCCGCAATTCAAGAGATCTTTTATCATAAATCTTTCACCCGTTGTTGTGGAGTAATACTCTCTGCATTTATTAGTGATATTATTGCAACATAGGCACCTATTTAGACCGCATCGGAATGAGCCTTTCACATCTATTAGTAGACTAGGGTTTATTGTTTTGATATTGCGCAATTTGCTAGGGGCTATTATATTTTTGATTGTTTTCGCCCATCTATATGTGATGTTAGGTTTAACTGGTATCAAGGGCTTTAGGAAGCAATCATTTGTCAAAATGTGCCAATGTTTTCTGAGAATGGTAGACGTTTTATTGACGACCTGTTTTTTATATGGAAGGGCGACTCAGACACAGCCAGGGATTTTATAGAGCTCTTAAACGATAACGTTTTTGGCCTCACTTTTACTCACACTTTTTCAGACACAAGTATTGATTTCCTAGACCTAACAATCGGAAAGAACAATGGCCTTTTTACAACTAGGACTCACTTTAAAATGGTTGATGTGAACAGCTATCTCGATTTCAAAAGCGCACATTATCCCGCATGGCTTAGAAATAGCCCGTTCGGCCAATACCGAAGAATTAGGAAAAATTGTTCAGATGATTTAGTCTTTGATCAAGAATGTGAGATTTTAAACCAGAGATTTTTAGAGAAAGGCTTTCCAAAAAGTCTCATTAAGGGTGCAGAGTCAAAAGCCAGGAGTCTGACACAAAATGAATGTATTCAAGTGAAGCCTTTTAACACCAAGATCAAATCAAGTCGTGAAATGGTTAAAACCAACTTCATAACTTCATTCAATAAAGGAAGTAATACCATTGCTACCATTCTTAGAAAACATTGGCACATTTTGACAAATGATCCCTTCCTAAAGCCCTTGATACCAGTTAAACCTAACATCACATATAGACGGGCGAAAACAATCAAAAATATAATAGCCCCTAGCAAATTGCGCAATATCAAAACAATAAACCCTAGTCTACTAATAGATGTGAAAGGCTCATTCCGATGCGGTCTAAATAGGTGCCTTTGTTGCAATAATATCACTAATAAATGCAGAGAGTATTACTCCACAACAACGGGTGAAAGATTTATGATAAAAGATCTCTTGAATTGCGGGAGTTCTTATGTTATTTATTTACTCCAGTGCACTTGTAACCTCCAATATGTGGGTCGGACCACACAAACTTTGAGGAACCGTATCAACAAACACAGGTTTAATGTCACTAAGGGTTTTTTAAAACAAAGTGTGTCCCGCCACTGTATGTATAAACACAAATGTAACTTTTCGGACATAAAGGTTACCCCAATTGAACAGATACCAGCATATCTACCAGATAGATTCATCAGACTCAGGCCTGATTTACACGAGCGTGTGTGTTTTGCGCGCGCAAAAAACGCTGTGTTTTGCGCGAGTTGGTATTGCGTATGCACTGCGTATACGCAGCGTTGCTGCGTTTAAAACGCGCGCACGGCTAGCGTTTGCATCGCGCGTAAAAAACGCAGAGGGGATTAATGCGACGCCAGGCTACAAATAGGCCAGCTGGCCCAACCCCTGCTTGCTGGGAGAAGCCTGTTTTGAACCTTATTTTCGCCTCTGCAGAAACCACAGTGTGTGTTTCTCCCTTGACGTTGGAATCGCCTTGACACACAACACTTATGCCTTCTCAGTCGCTGGCACGTGTGCTTCTTTTCTGGATGATCTCACGTCGGTTTGGGGAGCGCCGACCCATGCTGCAGCACCAGACGCCTGTAAGATGTCGCATTTGGGTCCATCCACTTGTGGCCCAACGTACGATAAAAGGCCATTTCCATACCCTGTATGAGGACTTACGACGGCATCCAGAAAAATTTCGAGCCTTCTGCCGCATGTCTGTGGCCACATTTGACCTTCTGCTTGAGCAAACTCGCTCTGGTCTCACCTACAAGAATACCAACATGAGACGCTGCATTTCGGCCGAGGAACGGCTGCTTGTGACCTTGAGGTATGTGTGCAGCTGCTATTACTTAGTAAATGACGTTGTCTGCTTCACCAGCCCCCCCCCCCCCCTAACATGTGTTGTGGCTTTCTTTTTCTTTCTCGTTGTTTTCTAGATTTCTGGCCACAGGCAATAGTTATCATTCGTTACATTTTGAATTTCTTTTGGGAGTGACCACCATTTCGTTCATTGTCACATCCACCTGTGTCGTGTTGTGGCAGAGGTTAAAGAGAACGGTAATGCCTCAGCCCACGACAGAACAGTGGCTAAGTATTTCAGAGGGATTTCTTAGAGCAAGTGAATTTCCAAATTGCATTGGTGCCCTAGACGGCAAACACATTTGTGTGAGAAAGCCCCCACGCAGTGGCTCGCAATACTATAACTACAAGCAGTATTTTTCGATGGTATTGTTAGCCTTGGCGGACACTAATTATTGCTTCACTATTGTTGACATTGGCTCGTATGGAAGCTCGGCAGATGCACGCATATTCCGTTCATCAAGAATGGGGAAGCGACTCGTGAATAATCGACTGGCGGTGCCGGAACCTTCCATCCTCCCGGGCTCCAGCGGACCCCCAATCCCATATGTCATCGTGGCGGATGAGGGGTTTGCACTCACAAGGCAAGTCATGCGTCCTTTTGCCAGAAGGGGCTTGGATGACCGTCGGCGCATGTTCAATCTCCGCCTTGGCCGAGCTCGGCGATGTGTGGAATGTGCCTTTGGCATTATGTCGAACAGGTGGCGTGTCTTTCTGACAACAATGCAATTGTCCATGCAGAATGTCACACGTGTTATACAAGCGTGTGTCGTTCTGCATAACTTCTGCCGCATTAATGATGCTACCTTTGATGCAGAATATATCCTAACACATGCAGGCACCAGTCACACTGGCCCAGTGATTCCTCTCGGCCGATCTCTCTCTTCCGGCCTTCGAGTGCGGGATACTTTGGCGGCATATTTTGAGTGCCCATCAGGAGCCGCACCGTGGGGGGGTTATGACCTTTGAAGGGTTGTCTGTTGTTTGGCGGCTTCACTCCACACGTCACATGTTACCAGTTATTTCCTTTTTTTGGGGGGTTCGTGTTGGGTCAGGGACTCGCAAAACATGAGGACCCTTGACGCGGGTTGCGAGCTTACATCTGTCGGGGTTTGAGCAGGACTTTTGTCAGTTGCCAACTTTCTGTCCGGAGATATAATGTTGTGCGGCCTAAAGTTATGAAAGTCCAATTGCAGGTGTACTTAGTTTGCTTAGGGGCCCATGCCAGCACCTAAACGTTCGCACCGCTTGCAATCCATGTCAAACCCCGATAGATAAACTAAAACCTCATATCACGTGTGTATGCATTGGACCAAAAGGCCAGAAGTGTGTGAGAGTCTAGGCAAAGGAAATGTGTG
The DNA here is from genome assembly GCF_050947455.1 of Rhinoderma darwinii. Lineage (NCBI taxonomy): Eukaryota > Metazoa > Chordata > Amphibia > Anura > Rhinodermatidae > Rhinoderma > Rhinoderma darwinii. Next base: position 154,033,575 of record NC_134687.1, on the reverse strand, counting down.
CCAAACCTTGTGTTGTGTGGTATCAATGAATAACAACACGAAATCCAACCATTTAACCAATACTTTTTTTACTGCTGTGTTTGTCCACAACACAAACATTTGGCATCAAAAGAAAAACACCAACATGGTGTATCTTAAATACACATCCAACAAACTATAAAGAACGAAACGTTGGCAGGCCTGCACCACACACAACTGTGGCGTCCAAAACTCATGCCACCAACACACTCATAGGTGTTGGTACTGGTGGCCCGGGGAGGAATACGCCTGCATTTCAGCACCACTATGCTGGACCTGGAGCTGGGTAGGTTGTTCCTCGCCAGCATAGTGGTGCTGATGTTGGGGGTGGTATGTTGGCCCAGGGAAGTGGGGAGCCATAGGGCGCATGTACGGATGCGGGCGTGGCATCTGGGGGACCGGGTGGAATGGGCCAGGCACCTGGGGCGTGGTGGCCGGCATGGCTGAACTGCGCCATTGTTCTATGGCCGTGAAGCAGACGTTAGGATTGTAGGGCGGTCTGGAAGCGTCGATCAATGTTACGATCGACGCCTGCAGACGGCCCATACGGTCCATGGGCACCAGCCGTAGGAGGGGAACTATGCTTCGACCAAACGCGTCATTCCCGTCCTCTTCAGCGGCTCGCCTTAGATACTCCAGGACACGAGTATCTACCTGGGCAGCTGTGGAGGGCTGTGGAGGACGGGCACGGCGAGTGCGGGCACGCACGGGGCGCTCCTCTGCTGGAGAGGCGACGGCCCCTGCAGACTGGCCAGGTGCGGGCTCCTGGGGTATCGGCTCTGGGCTCGGCGGCAGGACATTGGGAGCAGGAGGTTCTTGCAGAGACTCGCCGACGTCAGTCTCCTCTGCGGTGTCCTCCAAATTGTCGGTGGTTCTAGAAGGAGAAAATAACGTAAGAACACAATATTGAACAATGCCCACAGCAACACGTTGGCAAACAGGACATGGGCAAACACACATTAGACACATGCCAAGGCATAAACTCTTACGTGCGCATCTCCATGATGTCCTTCAAGAACATCAGCTGCTTGGTATAGATATAGGGTCGCTTGCGAGATTCGCCATCCCCGCTGCGTCCCCTTTCACCCATTTCTCTGCGAAATTGGTCACGGCAGCTCCGCCACCGTGTTTTGATATCTTGGACTGTTGGATTTAAAAAACACATAACACGCCATCAGAACTATCACCACTCACTTCTAAATGAAGGGCCCTGCAGTGCCGATGACGTGGGACACGGTGATGCGCCTGCTCCACCAAAGTTCCTCGTGCTAATGCGCAGAATACACATACAGGGCCCCAGGTCTTCTATAGGGATGACAGGCATTGACAGAAAATGCGTGGTACTCACCCAACCGACTGCGGTCCCGGGTTCGGCCACTCTCCCACTCCTGCTCAAAAAGGTTCTGGGCGACCACCTCCCAGGCGTCCTCCTTGGCCGTCCTGTTGTGGTACGCCTCTGAGCGCGTGTCCCAGATTGCAGGATGTTCCTGGACAAAGAGGATGAGGCGCTCTACGTCCATCCCGCGCGGCATGGCAGAAGATGATTTCACAAACAGGAAGCTACCTTGAAACAGTCTCCAGGCACTCACTAGGCTTGCCCCCTCGCAGTGGAAACGCAGGCACTTCCTGGTTTGGGTTTGCTTTGTCCAGCTTTATAGACTCTTTTGCATTTACATAACAGCTCTTGCGTGATTTTCGCGCATGCAACGCAGGAGCGTCCGTGTGGCATGCGTTGTTTTCACGCACCCATTGACTTCAATGGGTGCGTGATGCGCGAAAAACGCACGATTATAGAACATGTCGTGAGTTTTACGCAACGCACTCGCACTGCCCCATAGAGTAATATAGGTGCGTACGACACGCGTGAAAAGCACGCACATCGCACGCGCGTATATTACGCTCGTGTAAATGAGGCCTTAAGCAGAGAGAGAACTTTTGGATTTATAAATTAGAAACCCTACATCCAAATGGTCTAAATGACCTTACGGAGTCGTCTTTAGAATAAAGTAATAAAAAAACAAAAAAATAAAAAATAAAATTACCAACAAAAGATGTACCCCCAATTATATATCCCCCGTGGTTTCTGGTGAAATACCAACTTGGATATCTGTATTCACTAACAGTAACCTGCTATGCCTTTTTCTTCTGTTTTACATACATGAGGTCCCTTTTATAATATAAGGTCTTTTTTATCAAGTGCATCTATACATGTGTAGTCCCCCCTTTTTTCAAAAATGTAGATATATATATAATATATTTTTATTTATATATATTTTTTATTGACATACACTACCGTTCAAAAGTTTGGGGTCACCCAGACAATTTTGTGTTTTCCATGAAAACTCACACTTATATTTATCAAATGAGTTGCAAAATGACTAGAAAATATAGTCAAGATATTGACAAGGTTAGAAATAATGATTTTTATTTGAAATAATAATTTTCTCCTTCAAACTTTGCTTTGGTCTTGGAATGCTCCATTTGCAGCAATTACAGCATTGCAGACCTTTGGCGTTCTAGCTGTTAATTTGCTGAGGTAATCGGGAGAAATTTCACCCCATGCTTCCAGAAGCCCCTCCCACAAGTTGGATTGGCTTGATGGGCACTTCTTGCGTACAATACAGTCAAGCTGCTCCCACAACAGCTCTATGGGGTTGAGATCTGGTGACTGCGCTGGCCACTCCATTACAGATAGAATACCAGCTGCCTGCTTCTTCCCTAAATAGTTCTTGCATCATTTGGAGGTGTGCTTTGGGTCATTGTCCTGTTGTAGGATGAAATTGGCTCCAATCAAGCTCTGTCCACAGGGTATGGCATGGTGTTGCAAAATGGAGTGATAGCCTTCCTTATTCAAAATCCCTTTTACCTTGTACAAATCTCCCACTTTACCAGCACCAAAGCAACCCCAGACCATCACATTACCTCCACCATGCTTGACAGATGGCGTCAGGCACTCTTCCAGCATCTTTTCAGTTGTTCTGCGTCTCACAAATGTTCTTCTGTGTGATCCAAACACCTCAAACTTCGATTCGTCTGTCCATAACACTTTTTTCCAATCTTCCTCTGTCCAATGTCTGAGTGCTTTTGCCCATTTTAATCTTTTCCTTTTATTAGCCAGTCTCATTTATGGCTTTTTCTTTGCCACTCTGCCCTGAAGGCCAGCATCCAGGAGTCGCCTCTTCACTGTAGGCGTTGACACTGGCGTTTTGCGGGTACTATTTAATGAAGCTGCCAGTTGAGGACCTGTGAGGCGTCTATTTCTCAAACTAGAGACTCTAATGTACTTGTCTTGTTGCTCAGTTGTGCAGCGGGGCCTCCCACTTCTCTTTCTACTCTGGTTAGAACCTGTTTGTGCTGTCCTCTGAAGGGAGTAGTACACACCGTTGTAGGAAATCTTCAGTTTCTTGGCAATTTCTCGCATGGAATAGCCTTCATTTCTAAGAACAAGAATAGACTGTCGAGTTTCACATGAAAGCTCTCTTTTTCTAGCCATTTTGAGAGTTTAATCGAACCCACAAATGTAATGCTCCAGATTCTCAACTAGCTCAAAGGAAGGTCAGTTTTATAGCTCCTCTAAACAGCAAAACTGTTTACAGCGGTGCTAACATAATTGCACAAGGGGTTTCAAGTGTTTTCTAATCATCCATTAGCCTTCTAACACAGTTAGCAAACACAATGTACCATTAGAACACTGGAGTGATGGTTGCTGGAAATGGGCCTCTATACACCTATGTAGATATTGCATTAAAAACCAGACGTTTGCAGCTAGAATAGTCATTTAGCACATTAATAATGTATAGAGTGTATTTCTGATTAATTTAATGTTATCTTCATTGAAAAAAAACTGTGCTTTTCTTTCAAAAATAAGGAAATTTCCAAGTGACCCTAAACTTTTGAACGGTAGTGTATATTTTATCTTTTATTTCTTATTGTCATAGATCCAGGTTTTTATGAGTCCAGTCCGGTTTTTAGCTAAATGTAAAAGGCTATCCATTTTTTGTAATATGTATGTATAATCCGATATCTTTTATCATTATTTTTATTTATATTACTTATTATTTGTATTACCTATATGGAATATCTGTTATCATCCAAATGTCTTTATATTACGATCCTCCGTTACTCACCCCCTCCGGTGCCCTGGTCCCCTTCTGACTTTTCACTGCTGAGGTCCGCAATCCTATGCGGTTCAATATGCGGTCCACCGAAAGTCTTTTGGTCCCCCACGGCTTCCGTAGTTTTGTCACTAGGTAACAAAGGACGCTTGACTCAGCAGTCTTTTGGTTGCTATTGTTTTATTGCTTTAATGATCAAAAACACAAAACCTATACTCATAATCAATTACGTGACTATTTGATCATTTATAGTCATAAAAGATAATATTTTGATCGCGAAGGATTTTCTGGTGGAAAATCCCATAATGACACGCCTGAATAATCTGACATAAGCAATATATATCCCTGACACGTAAAACATCCTTGAAGTCCTTTTTCATTTCCTTTCTTGTTATGTAAAACCATTATGTTTTTATAGTTCACCATAATGTGGTTTATTTTTGTTTTGTTTGTTTGTGACCTCTGACCCGGTTTTTCTGGCGGTCTTTTTTCCTTGCCCTGGTGTATAAATGAGGCAGGAACCGCACAGTCTGCATTGGCCTGAGGAAGATGCCGGTTCGGCATCGAAACGCGTAGCCCTGTTGACAATAAAGTCCTTTTATCTATTTCTACCTACTGAGATGGTCGTCTAAATATCTCTACCTAAGCAGCGCCGGTGGTCCCCCTTTTTTTCCTGAATTTTAATCGCTGTACAAACCGACATCAAACTTTGTTTGACTGTGTTGTGGACCTGGCTGCAGCTTTCCAAGCCTGATTTGACACCTATAGTGTCCACCACCCGAGGTGAGCGCAATTTTCGCACCCATCATTTTCTTGATTTCCTATCAGATCCTCATTTGTCCTTTGTGGCGCCGTGTCTCTTTTTTCTAAACTCATTTAGTATTCAGGATAGTGGCATCGCCACATGACCCCTTAATGAATAATTAGTATACAGTGTGCGCCGTTTTAAAAGCTGATTTTATAGATGTTGCTGCATCTGAAAAAAACATACAGGGGAATGTTTGGAAATATTGTCAGGTTATGTATTACCGCATGGTGGCGGTTCAAAGGGTTATAACTACCAGACGGGTTCCTATTAAAGAGGCTCTGTCACCAGATTTTGCAACCCCTATCTGCTATTGCAGCAGATAGGCGCTGCAATGTAGATTACAGTAACGTTTTTATTTTTAAAAAACGAGCATTGTTGGCCAAGTTATGACCATTTTTGTAGTTATGCAAATGAGGCTTGCAAAAGTCCAAGTGGGTGTGTTTAAAAGTAAAAGTCCAAGTGGGCGTGTATTATGTGCGTACATCGGGGCGTTTTTAATACTTTTACTAGCTGGGCGCTCTGATGAGAAGTATCATCCACTTCTCTTCAGAACGCCCAGCTTCTGACAGTGCAGATCTGTGACGTCACTCACAGGTCCTGCATCGTGTCGGCCACATCGGCACCAGAGGCTACAGTTGATTCTGCAGCAGCATCAGCGTTTGCAGGTAAGTCGATCTTACCTGCAAACGCTGATGCTGCTGCAGAATCAACTGTAGCCTCTGGTGCCGATGTGGCCGACACGATGCAGGACCTGTGAGTGACGTCACAGCGTGATCTGGCAGAAGCTGGGCGTTGTGTAGAGAAGTGGATGATACTTCTCTTCAGAGCGCCCAGCTAGTAAAAGTATTAAAAACGCCCCGATGTACGCACATAATACACGCCCACTTGGACTTTTACTTTTAAACACACCCACTTGGACTTTTGCAAGCCTCATTTGCATAACTACAAAAATGGTCATAACTTGGCCAAAAATGCTAGTTTTTTAAAAATAAAAACGTTACTGTAATCTACATTGCAGCGCCTATCTGCTGCAATAGCAGATAGGGGTTGCAAAATCTGGTGACAGAGCCTCTTTAAATATACAATGAATTGAAAACAACTCCATCTGCCCTGCAATTTTGTTATTATAAATATATCCTATATAAATACAGCTCCAGAACCAAGCTCTGACATATACGGCTCCAGAACCAAGCTCAGCACATAAATACAGCACCAAAACCAAGCTCAATACATATATACAGAACAATAACCAAGCTCAGTACATATATACAGCACCAGAAACAAGCTCAGTACATAAATACAGCACTAGAATCAAGCTCATTACATATATACAACACCAGAATCAAGCTCACTACATATATACAGCACAAGCACAAATACAGCTCAATTTAGTGCAAACCCTGCTGTATAGGTTTGCACGGCATAAAACTACAGCTCCCAGCATGGCCCGAACAATGGTAAGGATATGCTGGGAGATGCTGTTTCACAAAAGAAAAATCATATCATACTCAAACCACCCATCATCTCACTGCAGATCATACAGTGACTACAGTACTGATTAGAGGCAGAATAAATATTTATATTATGTGACTCACTCTTTTCTTCTCCATCCAGTCCAGACCTCTATGATGACTTCTCCCGGCCACAACCCATTTCTGCAATTTTCCGTTCAGATGTCTTCAGCTTCTCACTTTTAAAACATTTCTGCACCTAAAAACAAAGATAAAATTCTGAACGCCCCTAAATATAATAGTGCCATACACTGCACCGCTAATTATAATAGCGCCATACACTGTGTCCCTGATTATAGTAGTACCATACACTGTGTCCCACACACACCATGCCCCCTGTAGATAGTGCCCCCATAGCCCCTGTAGATCGTGACCCCATAGAGCCTCTGCAGATAGTGCCCTACATAGGAGTCCCTGTAGATAGTACCCTACATAGAAGCCCCTATAGATAGTGCTCCACATACAGCCCCCTGTAGATACTGCCCACATATGGACTCCAGCACTGCTAGGCAATAGTGCTAATCACTGAGCCACCTTGCTGCCCTACATATAGCTCTCCCTATAGATAGTGCTCCACATATAGCACAGCTCTATAGATAGTGCCCTACAAATAGCTACCCCTGTCTATAGTGTCCCACATATAGCCCACCCCTGTAGACAGTGCCCTACATATAGTCCCCTGTAGATAGTGCCCCACAGGTAACCCACCCCTGTATATAGTGTCCCACATATAGCCCACCCCTGTAGATAGTGCCCTACAAATAGCTCCCACTATAGATAGTGCTCCACATATAGCCCACCCCTGTAGATAATGCCTCCCATATAGCTCCCCCTGTATATAGTGTCCCACATATAGCCCACCCCTGTAGATAGTGCCCTACATATAGCTCCCCCTGTAAATAGAGCCTCCCCTGTAGACAATGCCACTCACAGTTTTATTAGAAGAAAAAAAAACTTTACATACACACATGATCCCATACCCACGCCGTCCAGTGATAATGCAGACCTGCTCACTTCTGAGCAGGTCTGCTGCGGCTGAACTACGCAAGCGGCGCGAAAATGTCAAGAGCCATAACTCTTTTATTTTTCTGTCAATGGAGTAGTGTGTGAGCTTATCTTTTGCTGGAGGAGTTGTAGTTTCTATTGGTAGCATTTAAAGTACCATATAATGTACTGGGAAACTGAAAACAAATTCTTTGCGGGAGGAAATTGGACAAAAATGCGATTCCACCATTGTTTTTTGGCTTTCGTTTTTACATCTTTCACCGTGCGGTAAAAACGAGAACTTATTAATTTTTCCATCGACATAGCCATTTGAGGGCTTGTTTTTTTGTGGGACGAGTTGTATTTATTAATTTTTTTTGTAAATTCTTTATTTTGGTTTTCACAAACAGTAATTGTTAGGATGGGGAGAGTTGTATTTTTTAATGGCACCATTTACCCTCTTGAAGACACAGACAAGTTTAGTTTTTCCATTTTCAGTTATTGCTTTCATTTTCCAAGAGCAATAACTTTTTATTTTTCTGTCGACATAGCCGTATGAGGGTTTCTTTTTTGAGGGACGACTTGTAGTTTGTAATGGTCCCATTTAAGTTACCATTTAACTGAGAAACTGAACAAAAAAATGTCATAGATGAAATTGAAAAAAATGAATCCGACAGTTTTTGGGTTTTGTTTTTACGGAGTTCACTGTGCAGTAAAAATTACATGTTTACTTTATTCTTTGGGCCAATATGATTATGGTAATACTTTTACTACGTTTACAAAGTAAAACCTCTTTGTTAAAAAAAAAAAGTTGTTGCCATATTGAGAGACCCATACATTTTTTATTTTCCTTTAACGGAGCTGTATGAGGACTTGTTTTTGTGCGGAGAGCTGTAGTTTTATTGGTACCATTTTGGGGTACATGCGACCTTTTGATTACTTTTTATTCTATTTTTTTTTTCGGGAAGCAAGGTGTCCAAAATACAGCAATTCTGGATTTGTGAATTATTTGTTCCTTTGGTGTTCATCCGGTGGGTTAAATAACGTGATATTTTAATAGTTTGGACCTTTACGAATGTGGCAATACCGTAGGGTAGTTTTTTTTTAACTTTTATTTATTTATTTTTTATATTTTTTTAAATGTTATTAAATATTTTGACTTTTTTTTTAGTCCCGTTAGGGGACTTTACCATGCCTTGCAATCTTATGTATTGCAGTGTATTACCTTTATCTGTACTCTGCTCTAAAGGAGGACCTGTCACTAGGTCATATAAGTCGAACTGGTTAACTGACCCGAACAGCATTGTTTCCATGATTCCAGCGCTGTTTTTTTTTTCTAGACCCCCTGTTCCAGAGATAGGGCCCACTGTTGTGGAGACTCCATATATGCTAATTTGCTGGGGTTAGCCAACATTGCTTAATAATAGTGCACTGATGTTAGACCTAGAGGCCTTCAATAGGAAATTGCAATTGGCACCATGCGGTTTTGTAGTGGGGGGCCGATTGGGAGACAGAGGGAGCTCCCTCTCCCTGTCTAACTGTTCAGATTCCGCGATACTTATGTATTGAAGTGTGTTGCCTTTTGCTGTACTTATGTGCTTTGGCAGGGCTTAATTATCAACCACAGAAGGTGTAATGACGGGGTAGGGAGACAGACAGGTGAGCCCTAATCTACAAGCCACTCAGTCCCTGCCTACTTGCACGGCCCGTCCTAGGCGACGGCGTACAACTGGGCGACGGTCCCTACGCTCAATATGTGTACGACAGACAAACAGACAAGGGTACACAGAAGCTATGGGAAATGGGGCAGTTGCCCACGGCAACACCGTGAGCAACAGGAGTAGTGAACGAGCCGAGTCAAACCAGGAGTGTACGAGGTACCAAACGCAGAGCAGGAGCGTAGTCAGTAAAGCCAGGGTCAAAATGAAGCAAGGTCAATAATAATAGCAGGAGCAGCAGAGCCAGGAAACAGGAAAGAATCACAGGCAAAGACAAGCAGGAAATGAAGGTATAAATAGACAGAGGGCGGGAGTTAGAACCGTCTGGCCAGGCTGTGATAGGTTCTCCCTACCTAGGAGCAGGTGCAGACTGATTACCCACGGGCGTCGACACAGAAGCTGTGTCTGGCAGATCCTTTACAGAAGGCCTTCACGATTTCGTCATGGGGGGGTTGGACGATTGTTGGACAAAGGTAGCCCCTCGCTCTATATAACTGCATATATACAGCAGCATCTGAGGAGCTAAACAGACAGGATCAGAGATATCTCCGATACCAGACCTTGCAGGCGGGTGCCAGCTATATGAAACAGCCAGCACCAGCCATGGGTCCTGAGCCCGCTTCATACGGTCAGAGCGCAGATCGGCTATACATGTACTGCACCCTTTAACGACCGCCAATACACCAGTTTACGGCCGCCGTTAAGGGTGCTTATGCCGGAGCGCCTCCTTTTCACGTTGCTGGGACATAAGCCCGGCACGGTTTTCCTGTGCTGGCTAAAGCGGGTGTCGGGCGATCTAAAGACAGCCGGGCACCTGCTCTAATGGGCAAGATCGATTTCAACATCAATCTCACCCGTTTAATCCCTTAGATGTGGCGCTCAATAGCGAGCGCCGCATCCAAGTGGTTTTGGAGGGAGGATGGTCCCTCTCTCACCTCATCGGCACCCTGCAATTGCAATCGCTGATTAAATAAAAATCCCAAAACAAGAAAAATGAAAAACCCACTTTTTCCCTTATAAAATACTTTAATATGAAAAAAAATAAATAAAATTAAAACATTACACATATTTGGTATCGCCGCATCCGTAACGACACCACCTATAAAGCTATTATGTTATTTAACCCACACTGTGAGCGCCGTAAAAAATTAAATAAAAAACAATGCCAGAATTGCTGTTTTCTGTTCACCCTGCCTTCAAACAAATTAGATAAAAAGTGATCAAAAAGTTGCATGTACTCCAAAATGGTACCAATAAAAAATAAAAGTCGTCCCACAAAAAACAAGCTCCCATACAGCTGCATTGGCATAAAAATAAAACAATGGCTCTTAAAACATTGCGACATAAAAACAAATAATTTTGAAAAAAAAGTGTTTTTACTGTGTAAAAGTAGTAAAACATACAAAATCTATATAAATTTGGTATTGCCACAATCGTAATGACCCACTGAATAAAGTTATTATTTTCTATACCACACAGTAAATGGCGCAAATCGAAGACGCAAAAAAGAGTTGCGAAATTTATGGGATTTTTTCCATTACCCCCCAAAAAAGTTAATAAAAGTTAATAAATTATATGTAAATTATATATGGTGCTATTAAAAAATATTATATGGTGCTATTAAAAAATACAACTTGTCCCGCAAATAACAAGACCTTATACAGCTATGTGGATGCAAAAATAAAAAAGTTATAGCTCTTGGAATGCAACGATGGAAAAACATAAAAAATTGCTTGGTCATTAAGGTCTAAAATAGGCTGGTCATTAAGGGGTTTAAAATCTATTTTATATTACTGTATCTCACTACATTCATCATCCCTAAAACTTATTCACACATCACATTTTGTCTGTATTATACTGTCTTAGGCCTCATGCACATGGCCGTATTACAGCTCCGTACAGGTTCCGAGTTGTAAGGATCCATAATAGGGCAACCATAGAGATACATGGGATCCTACTGTACCACCGCATGTTGCTAAAACTATAGTATGGTCCAGGGTTACTTTGTGGGGGTACTGGGAGCAATATGCAATATATTCTGTTATCATTTTGTCACTGAGAGCAGCTCCTATAGTGAGGAGGGGATTATTTTGTTGAAAAAGAAAGCCTTTTTGAGTCAACTGTACTAAAGTAACCTTCACCCCAGTCAGATATTGCATATTATCACTTAATAAACCCTATGGCAGATTTGGGGGGAGATTTATCAAAGCTAGTGGAGTGGAGGAGCAACCAATCAGTTTCAGTTCTAATTTTTCAGAGATCTTTTTTTAAAATAAAAACTGCAATCTGATTGGTTGCTGGGGGCATCTATTTTCCTTTGCAGCAGTTTTGATAAATCTCCCCCTTTGTCTTTTCTTACAATTTCTCTTACCACGTTGAATTTTCTCCATGGTTATCTTGCTTTCCTTATTGCTCTTCTTGGATGCTAGTTGGATTTATAAAGTTACCTCAGGATTTGGAATGAATTAATCAAGTTAATCTCCGTAGCACATGGTTTAGTATTTTATGCATCGTATACAGAGAAAGCACATATGTATTTCAATTCCCGGTGCGTCCTTCAGTACATGTGTTATTTGTATTTTGCTGACATTATTCACCATAGAACTGGAAAACTACAACTCAGAGAGTGCAAAGTATGGAGAATCTGTTTCTTAAATCTTTTTTCAACTTCCCATGTCACTTGGAGATTTTATTCCATGTGTGGTTTAGGATGTTAGTAATTTGCATTTTGGAAAGATCCTGTCAGTTATTTATGTTCTGACTGCTTTTACTGTTATACATAAAACAGCTGGACTTCATACCAATGTCAATATAACGCCAAATATGCTCAAACATATAGTGTGTCCATAAAAGTATTACTTGAGCTTCTAAACTGTGAAATGAGAAGTTCCACAAAGTAAACCCCTGTACCACCAACACGGTAGATACATGAAAACAACATTTCAAAACAAAAATATTATTTGTGTTTTTAGACTCTGCAGGTTAACAAATACTTAAACTGTAACTCTAGGACACGGTCGTTTTTATTCATTACCTTCTACTGTCAAAGAGTGGAAACATTTTGGATAAATACTTTAGTTGTCCATAAGCATTTGCTAAAGAAAACCTTATGTAGGTACAAGTAGCCATCTTCTTCTGCATAGGTAAGAGAAAAGTGATGGTGGCCTTACATAGTTTTCACTGGATTCAGGGGTTGTCCCATTTGGCTAACTTTCTTTCTAAATACATCCTACCAGAAAGCACCTGATCACCAGGAGTCTGGAAGCTGCAGAGGTTCAATTCTGTGGTAATTCAGCACACCGACGAATGAATTACAACCATGTAATCTGTGATTGCGCCAAATCCAGAGTGGGGGATGTTCTTGTAACTCTTCACTGGCTAATAAGGAGGGTCCCGAGCTGAGGACCCTTTGGACAACCATATATCCTAATAGGGCACATGGGCATTTTTCCATCTTTCTTTCAATTATGTAAAAGTTCATAACGTTTCCACGCTCTTTATTCCAACTTGATACTGCTCTATTGAACCGAAGTAGACTTTGCTGACACTGTGATCTCAAATCACTTAAATAGTCACTGTGTAACCTTAGCTTAAAAACGGTGCATCTAGTAATCCTAGATGTACTGAATCATGAAGGAACCCGGTAATTATAATTTTATATTGTTCTATGTTGAATACTAAGAAATTGGAGGAATCCTTTATTTTTCTTTGCTCCTGGAGTCTGTGAGTGTTGGATGAGCTAATTCTTCATTTTTAAGTGCACCTGAACTTCACAAAGGCTTACTTTGATAACCTCCACACACTTGTAACCAGAATACATGTATAACCCTATTTTTTTTCCAAGTGCAATATACCACGTCTGCACTATAGTTCTAAATTGGCAGATATAATTCACACGATAAAGAACTACACTATATTGTAATGACTCTATGAATAGTTCCTCACTCTGAAACACAAAAAGGAACCTTACTAATCTTTCGTGCACGTTGTCATGATTAACAGACAGACATGAGCCCGTAACAAATTCGGTAGGCCGCATACAACTTATTTTATAAAGTGGAATTTCACCTCTACACACTCTTGTGGGTTAATCTCAATGTATACATATTGGACATCATTATATATAATATATTTTTTGTAGTTTGTAACCGTTTGTTTCCTCTCTAAAATGTAAACTTTTTTCTTGGGTCAAAGATCTTAATTTATTTGCATGAAAATTTTAATGGATTAAATTGTTTAAAACAGTTGATCAACGTCAATGTCAAGAACTAGGCATGGACGTTGTAGACATGCCAAGTTTACGTGACCTAGAACTCTTGTGGATAGAAGGTGGAAGGTAAAGCAAAAAATGAACCCCAATCGGTGAAAGAATATTGATGTATTTGTGTATTCACAGAGAAACTTAAGGCCCTTTTACATGGGCCAATCATCGGGCAAACGAGCATTCATATGAATCGGCCGATCGATTTAGGCAGCATAAAATATTATCGTTGTCGGCAGCACATCTCCCTGTGTAAACTTGTTTGCTCCTTTCACGAGGAGCTATGTTTGGAGACGAGCAATCGTTCAGAGCCATGAGCATCATTTACATGATGCCCGATAATTGGCCCGAGTAAATGGGGCTTTAGAGTCCTTGAATAAGCCGCCCATTACAAGCTTAATCTATCAACCGGATTTAGTGGTGTTTCACAGGTATTGCAGCCTTGTTCTCCAATTAATTTCAATGGGAGAAAAGGCTGCAATACCTGTGGATCGCCGCTAAATGCGTGTCGAAGATTCACAGTGAGCAAGTAGAAATGAAGGGGAAGCAGCACCCACTTCAAAACAGCTGATCGGCGAGGATCCCGGCAGTCGGACCCCGACCCATCTATTGTTGGCCTATTCTGATGATAGGTCATCAATTTTTACTGGCTGGAAAACCTCTTTAAAGTTTTTATGTTTTCGCTTCAGTATTAATTCAGAGATTTGTTGTAGATGAATTTGCGGAAGAAAACCCATTGATTGATATTTCTTACAGTGGACTAGTCTGTTACCATGGAAACACATATGTCTTCATAGGAGCTGTAGACACATGACAATTTTTGAAAAACACTATTTGCAAAGTTCCTTTATCTTTTATTTTAGATGTATTGGAGAAATAAAAACAATTGAAAATCTGTTTTCACATACAGCGTTTTGCTGCATTTTTGTGCGTTGTTCATAGCATTTTTAATGGCGATTGTAACCGCATTTTTTCATGCATTATTTAGCGCCACTAGATGTATAATTAAAGTCTATAGTGAAATATACACTACACTCAATTGCATTTTGGTTTGTGCCATTTCTGAGGATATATTGTGGCTAGTGGCATTTTTTTACCAAAAGCAGCATGCTCTGGGTTTGGTGTTTTTCCCTTAGGCTTCTATAAAAACACCAGAAAAAAAACATGTACAAAATGACACTAAATAAGAAACACAATTAAGTTGGGTTCCCACAGTGCAGATTTGTTGCAGATATGGCATGCATTTTTTTAGCCAAAACCTAGGTTTCCGTTTGGCATGTAAAATATGCTGCCCTACTGCATTATAGGAACCCAACCTTAAAAAAATGCACTAAAAGCCCCATAAAACATGTTGTTACATTTTATAAAATGGTGGCGTGTTAACATGCACTTTTTCAGAAACTATCTATGTGTGAAAGAGACATAGTGGCGTGACATACTCCCTATACTCCCTATATAAATCGTATTACTTTTTTGTGGCAAAATATAAATAATTCTTCCTATGGCCAATAATGGACAAGTCATTTTCAGGTCATTATATTTCTGTAGCTGCAGTCCACAAGAATGCATATAAGGCAAGGCTCTGGTAGCTCAATAGTTAAATTTGAAAGTCGAGCTACAAAAAGTCTCCATGTAGCAACAGCCTAAGTTTAGGGCTCCACAGCAACACAATGCGTCCCTGAGTCGTGGTTAAATTGGAATTTTTCACTGCTACGCCATGGAGCATGTTCAGTGCACGTCTAGTTTTGGTGTCTGTTTTCTCTCCTTACCAGCCATCACATGCAGAATGAAAGGATTTGCAGAATTTGGAATCTGACCTGCTGCCCGGAGGAGCGTGGATGTTCCTTATAGTTTATTACTACTTACTTGATGTGCCGTCAGCTTGTTATTTCCAAATGCTTGACAGCAAGCTAAGCTCCACCAATTTATTTTATCCCTTAATTTTCCTTGCCATTATTCATCCAGTTTGTCAGTTTTTGAAAACATACCTCTCAGATGTACGCATACTCAAATTACCGCCACATTATAGTGACTGTAGGCACGTGAATCAATCTATATATGCCCCTTTTATAGCGGTGTACCTATGAGCAAATTATATTCTCCAAATCCTGTAATTGATCTTATAAGGGGATGTGTTATATGAAGACAGGAAGGCATCATCAAGGCTTATGGCTAGCATTCACAAAGCCCAATAGAAACATATACTGTACACCAACAATATTAATGTGAATGTCCACCATTAAAAACGATTCCTTTTCTTTTAATGGGTCCAAATTTCTGTGCTAATTCATTTTATACTACATTAGTATAGAAGTAGGAGCTCCATTTTTCTGATACAGAGCGCCATGTCCTCTGCATAGCCATAGACTTAAATGATAAAATACCTAGTACCTGTAGCCACCACTAGAGAGAGTTTTAAGCTTTTCTCTCCCTTTTTATTATTATTATTAAATCAATGTTTTATGTGATTAGAAAAAAAAATTAAATTAACTTTATTAAAACATTTTTTTAGTTTTTCCGATACAGCTGTATCATTCTCTTTTAGCCGAATCCATCAGTGAATTGAAAATGTATCACCATAATCTATTATATATTTTTGAAAGTTTGTTTGAAGCCCGATTTTTCATTGGTTTAAAATGAAGTGACGTCACGCTCCATCCTCCACAGCGTAGCTACGCCTTGGCGTCAGAGGAACGCCACACACAAAATGGCACTTGGTCAGAGGATACTCGGAGCACAGTGTCGGGAGCTGGCTCTTTGTCTGCTCATAGCCTCAGTAGAGTAACACGAACATGTACGAGATTTCTCCTCAGGAGTTTCTGAGGTAACGTTCTCACGCCCCCTCCACGGCTTCAGCATACTTTACCTGCTTGAACTTGGCCTGCGCGGCGGTCGTGGGCCTTCAGTCACGGTGTCCCAGTCAATCTCAGCCATGTCTCGTCTTTTACCTCACCAGACGCTTCACTAATTCCCAACACTACGCGACGAAGGCCCGACCTCCAAACCCCGCCTTCTCGGCCTCCTCATTAGTTACAACAACCATCAATCAGTCTCATACAAGCTAGTTTCCTCATTGGCTAAATCCTGAGGAAAGATCTGGAAAGGCTGGGGCTTCGTACCAAGGAAGACGTTAATTGCATAGATTGGCCCAGAACGCTATGCGTTGATTGGTTGCCTGTTTGCAAGTGCTGATTGGATAGAATGTGACGACCTGCCTGATAAAGCTGACTTGTTGCTATAACACTCCTGATCCATTAGCTGATGGAAGAAACACATATACAAAAAAGCTTGGTAGACGAAGCGGGACCAGGACGTCTGACACTAATGTAACACAAAGTAATCTGTGCCGGTCTCGGCGTTGCAATATTAATCAAGCATGGGTGCATTTCCTGAACTGCTCGCTAGGTGGCGCAGTATCAGAAGTCTTACTTGTGCGATGTCCCTCGCCGCTTGCTGTAGTTGGGCTGTGTATTCATTACTGCTGCTCACTAAAAATCCCAGCGTACTCTAGAAGTTGTATAGAGGGAGTGGGGATGTTGGTGAGGGGGTTACTGCTGGCCCCTGCATGGAGGGTCCTGAGAGCTGCTGCTCCTACTCTCTTACCAGGCAAGTCTCCATAACCTTCAGGCTGACCCTGGGAACACCTCTTTATTTTATGTCTACATGTTTCATTCAAAATTTCCACCTATCACGAAATGAATGAGGGATAAGCGAAGATCACGTGCTGGATGTTACATAGTTACGTAGTTACATAGTTAGTACGGCTGAAAAAAGATACATGTCCAT
The DNA here is from genome assembly GCF_050947455.1 of Rhinoderma darwinii. Classification (NCBI taxonomy): domain Eukaryota; kingdom Metazoa; phylum Chordata; class Amphibia; order Anura; family Rhinodermatidae; genus Rhinoderma; species Rhinoderma darwinii. The sequence goes on along the minus strand of NC_134687.1, from coordinate 154,016,374 downwards.
CAAGTTCAACCAAGGGATGGGAAAAGGGAAGGGAAAAATTTCTACACATAGGAGCTAATACTTTTTTTGTTCTAGGAAATGATCTAAGCCTTTTTTAAAGCCATCTACTGTCCCTGCTGTGACCAGCTCCTGCGGTAGGCTATTCCATAGATTCACAGTTCTCACAGTAATGAAGGCTTGTCGCCTCTGCAAGTTGAACCTTTTTTTCTCCAGACGGAGGGAGTGCCCCCTTGTTTTTTGAGGGGGTTTTACATGGAACAGGATTTCACCATATTTTTTGTATGTGCCATTAATATATTTATATAAATTAATCATATCCCCCCTTAGTCATATTTTTTCAAGGCTAAATAGGTTTAATTCTTTTAATCTTTCCTCATAACTTAGATTCTCCATGCCCCTTATTAGCGTCGTTGCTCTTCTTTGTATTTTTTCCAACTCCAGGGCATCCTTTCTATGAACTGGAGCCCAGAACTGAACTGCATATTCTAGATGAGGCCTCACTAATGCTTTGTAAAGTGGCAACATTACATCCCTGTCCCGCGAGTCCATGCCTCTTTTAATGCACGACAATATCCTGCTGGCCTTTGAAGCAGCTGATTGACACTGCATGCTGTTATTTAGTTTATGATTTACAAGTACACCCAGATCCTTCTCAACAAGTGACTCCCCCAGTGTAGCTCCCCCTAGGACATAGGATGCATGCAGGTTGTTGGTACCCAGATGCATAACTTTACATTTATCTACATTAAACTTCATTTGCCAACTGGATGCCCAAACACTCAGTTTGTTTAAATCCGCTTGCAATTCAGGAACATCTCCCATAGACTGAACTATATTACATAGCTTGGTGTCATCTGCAAAAATAGAAATAGTGCTATTAATCCCATCTTCTATATCATTAATAAATAAGTTGAATAATAGTGGTCCCAGCACGGAACCCTGGGGTACATCACTTATTACCGGGGACCATTCAGAGTAGGAATCATTGACCACAACTCTCTGGATACGGTCCTTGAGCCAATTCTCAATCCAATTACAAACTATATTTTATATTATAAAACTATAGTCCTTAATTTACCCATTAGATGTCTATGAGGGACAGTGTCAAATGCCTTTGCAAAGTCCAAAAACACTATATCCACAGCGGCCCCTCTGTCTAGGCTTCTGCTTACCTCTTCATAAAAACAGATCAGGTTTGACAACTTCTGTCCTTAGTAAAACCGTGCTGGCTGTCACTTATAATACTATTTTTTGTCACATAATCCTGTATATAGTCCCTCAATAGCCCCTCAAACATTTTCCCCACGATGGATGTTAAGCTTACTGGTCTATAATTACCCAGGGAAGACCTAGAGCCCTTTTTGATAATAGGCACCACATTTGCCCTGCGCCAGTCCCTTGGCACTATACCAGTCACTAGAGAATCTCTGAATATTATGAAAAGGGGGACAGAAATAACTGAACTAAGCTCTTTAAGAATTCTAGGGTGTAACACATCTGGTCCCGAGGCCTTGTGCACATTTATTTTATTTAATTTAGCTTGGACCATATCTACATTCATCCAATTCAGTATATCAACTGATATATTAACAGCACTGGCACCGGCTAGTGACTATTGAGTCATGTGACCTGGAGGTCCCTATATATCTGTACGTCATGTGACGCTGTCAGTGTATACGTGTGTTCTTATATTGATGTATTTTCTGACAGGCGTCCGGTACGGCTCTATCAAGGCCTATGACACCCCAGAGGAGGATCCGGACTTCATTGCCCAGATTACTGCGCCACGTGCCCTGTACCTGCATCATATTCCCACAACACGCTGCAGAAGTTGCTGCTGTCCGCCGGCTCAGCATTTATCTATTATATATTTTTGAAAGTTTGTTTGAAGCTCGATTTTTTCATTGGTTTAAAATGAAGTGACGTCACGCTCCATCCTCCACAGCGCAGCCACGCCTTGGCGTCAGAGGAACGCCACACACAAAATGGCGCTAGGTCAGAGGATACTCGGAGCGCAGTGTCAGGCGCTGGCTCTTTGTCTGTTCACAGCCTCCCCGGGACAGACGGGCAGACACGGCCGTGATGGTGAGTATCGTTGGCGAAGGGAGCTGGGTCTGTGCTTTGAGGGAGCGGTGGAGAGCGAACTCTGTGAGGTTATGTGTGCTATATGGCAGGCCTAGGCCACACCGCTCCCATACTGAACTTCCCAACATGGCGGAATGTTCCCGACAACAAGACACCAAGCCGGTGGCCGCCTTGCCCCCCGGGCCCGAACGACTACTGTCACCCACAAAAGCCTCCCCGGGATGGACAGGTAGACTCACTCTATCTATACTGTAAGTCAACCTCCCGAGCAACGCCGGGTATGACAGCTAGATACATCTAAGCTGATCAACTTAGATGTAATCGATATTATGGTGGTCCTGTGAGTTAGGGTCCTTTTCCACCAGCCAATTTTGGCCGTAACAATGACATGGAGCTATGAGCAGTAATGAATGGGGACGTTCTCATACATTTCTATCATGTAACGATCACTCATCCTCATGTGTTTCTATCATGTCGGGAGATGCACTGCCGACAATGATAATATTTTCTGCAGCATGAACTATACGAACAACCGATGAATGAGCGTTTGCTCATTCATCTGCTGATCGTTGCTCTGTTTACACAGGACAATTATCGGGAACGAGCATTCTGTGGACACTCTTTTGTCTGATAATTGGCCCGTGTAAAAGGGCCCTTAGAGACACACAGGACCCGCTCTCAGCCGAGCCGTCAATTTACTTCACTGATGGATTTGGCTGATAGCCAACGATGCAGCTTCTATGTACAGAAGATACATAAAAGCTGTATCAGAAAAACAAAAGAAAATTTTTAATAAAAGTCAATTCAAAAATGTTTAGAATCACATAATGATTTAATAAAAAATAAAATTAAAAAAAGCTTTCTAAGGTGTACATAGCTTTTAAGAACTTACCGCATACTGTTTATACATTGACACAACATGATGATAAAAGTTAGCACTTTAAGCGTTCTTAAACTATGGAGGACTACATGTAAAGTGATGACTAACATAAGGTAACACAAGGTACAATGTTTTGTATGATGATATTGAGAAACAGGATTTGCCCCAGTTGAGTATAAATTGTGTTCTTTGTAAGGGTATGTTCACAAGACCTATTTTCAGCCTTTGTTCGGGCCGTAAATGCTTTTTGGACCCGTTTTTAATTGGGTCAATAGAAAAACAGCTCCAAAAACGGCCGCAAAAAACGCATCAAAAAACGCCTGATGCATAAAAGAAACGGCTGAAAATCAAAGGCTATTTTCCCTTAAAAACAACTCCTTATTCTACAGCCGTTTTTGTTAAGCGCGTGAACATACCCTAAGAATGAGCAAGAATGCAGATTTTTGTGGTACTTATTGTATTGAGCAAAGACATTTTTTCAGTGGGGCCCCATAGAAGTCTATGATTGCCCTATTAAACATCAATATAACTCAGAAGTTGTACAGAGCTGTAAAATGGCCATGTGCACGTGGACTAATTGAGAATTATTTCTGGCAAGTCCAGTGACCAGTCACATAAAGGCATATTAGAAATTCAGTATTCTAGTAGATATAAATAGGTAAACAGGTTGTCTCATGAATATAACACCTTTTTTAAAAAAATGAAGCCGCCCCCAGGATCTGCTGATTGTTACAGGTCCAGCTTCTGAAACTCCCAATGATCAACTATTACGGCTTAGCTGTGGCTGCCCATACATTTCCCCTACAGTGGTGATAATGTGTAAATGAATGGCCAGCCATATAATACATGAACGGGTCGTGGCTATCAGAGTGGGAGCCACTGATAAATAGTGGCTTTCCTCTCTGGCTAATGGAGTGGAATCTCAAGTGGCGAGCTCCCTCTATGATGTCTATTTGTTCCAATAGGCTATATGGAAGGGGGTTGTCTTGGTGTGACAATCCATTTAATAAAACTAAATATAAGACAGAGCTAAGCATACATACATGTCATTGAAAAGATGTATCTTCCAATTTATTAACTTTTCTATGCCAGTTTTCTGGCGTAGGAAAGTGACATACGGCACAAAAGTTGCAATTTGCGGGAAAAATGTAGACTTTTGAAACGTTTCTGCCTCTCACACCCATTTTTTTTAAAGTGGGCGGAGCTTAGCAGAAGGGGGCAAGGCCACATATTTACTATGTACTATTAATGTACGCCAGAAACTGGCATAAATTATAGCGCAAATCTACACCAGCTCATAGCTGGTGTAGATTAGACTGTTGTGGCGCATGGACGGCCAGAGATACACCTAATTTGAGATGTGTGTGTCTCTTACTCCAGCATGTTTTAGATCAAGACTGGAGTATGAAACACTGGTCATAATAAATTCCCCCCAATGTGCTTCATTGGTTTAGAGCTATTTTTTATATAATATTAAAGAACTGCATTATGCGCAATATCATAAACTAATGTTGGTACTGGAATAGGACAATGCAGCAGTAAGGAATTACCCACTGCTGCTGTACAGATACATCAGCAGAATACATGCTCCATTTTTTGTCAGACTGTATTCTGTGAACATACCGCTGTTAGATTAATATATTTCTTATGCGATGCCTCCCTAGTATTTCATTCTTGTGTAATAATCAAATATTTCCGCATAGGCAGGAAACAACATACACCAATATGTGGTCACATCAGTTTAGGTAAATAAGCACTAGATGGCGATGTTGTGCTGTTCTCTGAGAATGGATCCATTTTCATGTAATTTACTTTAAGTTTATGATATATGACACAGATTTTACTATTAGATGTCCACATATAGGTTTACACAACTTCTGCCCTTGTCTACCCTATAAATATTCCTCTGACAACTAACATTTTTAGCGAAGGTTGATGCAAATAAACGTTTGCGATAGGATTTTCTTTTGCAGACATACAAAAAATAGTTGATGTTTTGTTAATGTTTTATAGTTTATTGTTTGACATTTTATAAATATGTTTTTATAATTCCATCAGAAGAATCATTTGGTATTGATCATGGCTAGAGAGCCAGTAACTGAATATATCCAAAATACGAATTCTTCATCACGTTCATACAAGAAAAAAAATATCCCTTCCTAGAATAGTTTTCAGCACTAGATTCAATCTGATTCTTGAAAAAATGGTTCAACTTTGCCTCTCTGAAGACCCTCAATCGTCAGCTGACACGTAATTCGCATTTGGTTATGTAATATTCTAAGGCTGTTATTTTTCAAAATTTATAAACCTTTTTTTGCACTTTAGTAGGATGATATTCTTTTCTTGTGATAAATAAAATAAACATGTTCTAATAGAGTTATAATTCACATAATTCCACCAAGGAATTAACTCCAAAAAGGCAACAATTATTCCTTTATGTGTTATTCCATTGTAAATGAATATTAATACATATGATTTTTCAGAGCATGTAATCTGACATACTTTTATTTTTCTAACTTGATGAGCTAGTTTTTACTGAAAAATGTTATACAGAGAGTTTTACTGCCCTCTTGTGGAAATAAAATATATTACAGAGTCCAAATTTTACAGATTGGTCATGACTTTCTGTAACACAGTACTTACTGCTTAAGAACTCCAACCGCAGCTTGAACTTCTTATTCACTTTCATATGTTCTCTATGTAACTCGCAAATTGTTCATAATACCTAACCCCTTCAGGACTGAGCCTGTTTTGGCCTTGTGGACGCAGCCAATTTTTTTAAATCTGTCATGTCACTTTATGTGGTAATAACTTGGGAATGCTTTTACCTATCCAAGCGATTCTGAGATTGTTTTCCCGTGACATATTGTACTTTATGTTAGTGGAAAAATGTGATCAATAAATTCAGTATTTGTTTGTGAAAATCACCAAACTTTAGAGAAAATTTGCATTTGCTTGTAAGACAGATACATTTCCAAAACCTATTTTTATAGGTACCAGTTCAATTCTTAAGTGGCTTTGAGGGCCTTATATATTAGACACCTCCATAAGTCACCTAATTTTAAAAACTGCACCCCTCAAAGTATTCAATACAGCATTTAGAAAGTTTCTTAACCCTTTAGGTGTGTCACAGGAAGAGGGGAAATTTACACATTTCTTTTTTTTGTCGGAAAATCCATTTTATTCCATTTTTTTTTCTGTAACACAGAAGGTTTTACCAGAGAAACGCAACTCAATATTTATTGCCCAGATTCTGCAGTTTTTAGAAATATCCCACATGTGGCTCTAGTGCGCTAATAGACTGAAGTACAGACCTCAGAAGCAAAGGCGCAGCCAGAGGATTTTGGGGCCTCCTTTTTATTAGAATATATTTTAGGCACCATGTCAGGTTTGAAGAGGTCTTGTGGTGCCAAAATAGGGGAAACACCCCCAGAAAGACACCATTTGGCAAACTGCACCCCTTAAGGAATTCATCAAGGAGTGTAGTGAGCATTTTAACCCCACAGCTTTTTTGCTGAATTTAGTGGAATTAGTCCGTAAAAATGAAAATCTAAATTTTTTCCAATAAAACGTAGAAATTATCAATTTTTACAAGGAATAAAGTAGAAAAAGCACACCAAGATTTTTAAAGCAATTTCTACTGATTACGGCAATACCCGATATGTGGTAATAAACGGCTATTTGGATGCACAGCAGGGCTCAGAAGCGAAGGAGCGCTATTTGGCTTTTGGAGATCAAGTTTACTCAATTGGTTTTCGGGTGTCATGTCGCATTTGCAAAGCCCCTGAGGGACCAAAAAAGTGGACACCCCCCAGAAGTGACCCCATTTGGGAAACTACAGCGCTAAAAAGAATGTTTCTAGAGGTATAGTGAGCATTTTGATCCCATAGGTTTTTTGCTGAATTTAGTGGAATTAGGCGGTCAAAACTTCTATTGTTTTTTATTCTTTTTTTTTACGGCATTCACTGTGCGCTATAAATGACATATTTAATTTATTCTGTGGGTTGATGCGATTATGGCAAAACCATATGTACGTAGGTTTTTTATGTTTTATGGTGTTTGCACGATAAAATTACGGTTTTAAAAAAATTATTTTGTTATTGTGTCGCCATATTCTAAGAGCCACAACTTTTTTCTTTTTCTTTCAGGAAAGCTGTGTGTGGGCTTGTTTTTTTGCGTAACAAACTGTCGTTTTTATCGGTATAATTTTTGGGTACATGCGACTTTTTGATCCCTATTTATGAAATTATATGGGAGCTGAAGTGACTAAAAATAGCGATTCCGGTATCGTTTATTTATAATTTTTTTATGGCGGTCACCGTGCGGGATAAATTACATTATATTTTTATAGTTCAGGCCGTTACAGATGCGGCGATACCAATTATGCATAGTTTTTTATTTTTTTTCATTTCTTCCTAATAACAAAGGAATTTATCAGGGAAAAAGGCCGATTTTGAAATTTTATTATTTTGACATTTTACTTTTGTAAAAAAAACTTCTGGCAGGACCTAATCGCCTTCCATAGATTGCAGACCGGAAGCCTTTGCTAGGCTTCCTTTTGCCATAGCAATCGCCCCCCCCCCCGCAACAATCGGCCCACGCAATCGTGCAGCAGGGTGCCGATGTTGCTATAACAACTTAAATGCGGCGGTCGCTATTGACTGCTACATTTAAGGTCGCTATTGACTGCTACATTTAAGGGGTTAATCGGTTCGGATTACCACTGTGATCCGACCCGATGTTTTCCCCCAGTACTAAGGCTGCTAGTAGCAGCCTGTACAGGGAGATGCCAGGCTGCGGGGAGTACATGTGTGTTCTGTTAGGAGCACACATAGATTAACGGGCTGCAGGGACAAGGACCAGCGTTGCAGCCCGTTAATCTACGTGGGGTGGTTGGGAAGGGGTTAAAATTGTATTAATTTGGGGTTTACGTTCATCGAGTTATAGCACATCTGATGTATTTAGGTCTGAATCAAAGAGAATATATCGTCATAAAACAATGTTTTCAATCAAGTTCTTATGTTAAACATATTTGTTTTAAAAAAAAATTGATGACTTTCCATGTCACTATCTATATTTAAAACAAATCCTGAAATCTTGCCGTTTTCACACTGATCACTAAGCCTCATAATAGACGGACACTTCCTGTTCTGTAGAGATCACATCTCAGCAGTCATCTCATTATCTTCACAGGCAGGATTACAATGAAAGGCAAGATAGATAGATAGATAGATAGATAGATAGATAGATAGATAGATAGATAGATAGATAGATAGATAGATAGATAGATAGATAGATAGATAGATAGATAGATAGATAGATAGATAGATAGATAGATAGATAGATAGATAGATAGATGCAGGATCCACCAATGATAACAGGTGATTTAATGTGAAAATTTGCCAGGCACCTGGAGTATGAGACCCCTAAGGGGAGGGGGTAGAAAGGGGATAATATGGTCTTTATGTTCTATTTCAAGATCATACAGTATATTTGGTGTGAGCCTATTAAACAGGGTGTATTTATTAAATACAGAATGATTTGTGGTTGGTGGATGGTAATCAACAGGAGACGGCGGGCCTTTTTTTATGGACTAATTTTCCCATGTCCCTGACAGTAGTACCACCACTTGTAGTGCCCTGAATCAAAGGCTGTATCTTTTAAGCAATATATCTTAGGGAACAATTGCATAACAATATGTCATTAAGGACTGGCTATATGATATATCACTAGTCACAAGGGATGGAACATACTGTGTACCACTTGGACACCATATACCACTTGATTATCATTTGCTAGGCATTTTATACACCACTTAATCAAACAATTATACCAAGGTCACCAGGGACTGAAAGCAGACCATGCTACTGAGTTATTTTAAAACAGATGCACGATATTTGATACACAATGTTTTTTTTTAATCTCACAGCAAACATTGTAATGCTTAGTAAAACTTTTAAGTGCTGGGATAAGAGGTGGGTGAGGTAAGCAGTCCTCTAGGGCATAATGCAAGTAGGTTAAAAATCGGGGTGCAATGCTAATTTTATTTTTGCTTATAAGTCATGCTCACACGTGCAGGATTTGATGAGGATTCCGCACCTAAATCCTCATTATATCCACCCATATTCCGCATCTAATGCAAGGAAATGGGGTATTTTATACCCCATTAATATGCAGTAGAGAAAAATCTACAGGGAATAATGACCGCACTGCGGTCCAATTGAATTAGCCCAATTGAAATACAATGGGTCTGATCCATGCGCAGATCCACTGGAACCAGGGGCGCAGCTAAAGGCTCATGGGCCCTGGTGCAAGAATTCAGCATGGTCCTGCCTACCCCTCTCCAACACCACCAGACACCTGCGCATGCCTATGCCCAGCTGCCTTGCTCGACAGACCCCATGAATGCCCCACACAGTATAATGCCCCCATAGCTGCCCCCACACAGTATAATGCCCCCTATTGCTGACCACCACAGTATAATGACCCCATAGCTGCCTCCCCTCAGTATAATGCCCCCCATAGCTGCCCCCACAGTATAATGCCCCTATAGCTGCCCCCACAGTATATTAATACCCATAGCTGCCACATACCGTATAATGCCCCCATTCAGTATAATGCCTCCGAAAGCTGCCCTATACACTATAATGCCCCATGCAGTATAATTCCCGCATAGCTGCCCCATACAATATAATGCCCCCATACAGTATAATGCCCTCATAGCTGCCACATACAGTATAATGCGCCCATACAGTATAATGCCCCATACAGTATAATGCCCCCCATAGCTGCCCCATACAGTATAATGCCCCCCATACAGTATAATGCCATCCATAGCTGCCACATACAGTATAATGCCCCATGCAGTATAATGCCCCCCATAACTGCCCCATACAGTATAATACCGCCATAGCTCTCCCATACAGTATAATGCCCCCCATACAGTATAATGCCCCCCATACAGTATAATGCCTCCCTTAGCTGTCCCATACAGTATAATGCCCCCCATACAGTATAATGCCCCCTCCCACCATATGATCCCCCCTCCCATACCTATCCCCGTTCCCACGACGTGTGGTGGAGATCCTTTTCCTCCTCTGCACTGTGCTGTGTCTTGGCGCAGACAGACGTTGAACCCAACAGAATGTGCGGAAGCAGATTCAGCTGGAAGCGGGACCAGCACGGTCAGCACTCTGTGGCCGGCTTAGGGGCCCGGTCGCAGTTGTGACCGTTGCGACCCCTATAGCTACGCCACTGACTGGAACATAATATTGCCTTTGCCATAATTGTCCTTAAGGTCTGGTCAAGGGTCGGAATTAATTTAACCCCTTCCCGACATTTGTCGTAAGTATACGTCATGGAAAGCCAGCGCTTCCTGCAAAATTACGTATACTTCCGACAAATGGATTGGAGTCGGTGCCATCATCCCCGGATGTTAGCTGTGTCTTTGATTTTCACTGCCCAATTCTAATAAAATCTATGAAACAACTGTGGGGTCAAAATGCTCACTACACCCATAGATGAATTCCTCAAGGCGTGTAGTTTCCTAAATAGAGTCACTTTTTGGGCGTTTTCACTGTTTTGGTCCCTCAAGGACTTTGCAAATGTGACAAGGCCTCCGCAAACCATTCCTGCTAAATTTGAGCTCCAAAAGCCAAATGGCTCTCTTTCCATTCTAAGCCCTGCCGTGTGTCCAAACAGCCGTTTATGACCACATGTGGAGTATAGTTTTACTCGGGAGAAATTGCTTTTTCTCCTTTAGCCCATGTGGAAATGAGAAAAAAAATAGCTAAACCTACTTTTTCTTTGATAGAATGTAGATTTTCATTTTCACGGCCTATTCCAATAATATCTGCAAAAAAACTGTGGGGTCAAAATGCTCACTATACCCCTAGATAATTTCCTCAAGGGGTGTAGTTTCCAAAATGGGGCCACTTGTGGCAGTTTCCACTGTTTTGTCCCCTTAGGGGCTTTGCAAATGTGACATGCCCTCTGCAAACCATTCCTGCTAAATTTGAGCTCCCAAAGCCAAACACAAATGTTGGGGTGCTTTTTCTCCTTTAGTACTTGTGGAAATGAGAAAAAATGTGCTAAACCTACATTTTCTTTGAAATAATGTAGATTTTAATTTTCCCGGCTTACTTCCAATAATTCCGGCAATAAACCTGTAGGGTCAAAATGCTCACTATACCCATAGATAATTTCCTTGAGGGGTGTAGTTTCCCCAATGGGGTCACGTTTGGGGGATTTTCACTGTTTTGGCACCGCAAGGGACCTTCAAACCTGACATGGTGCCTAACATATATTCTAATAAAAAGGAGGCCCAAAATCCACTAGGTGCTCCTTTGCTTCTTAGGCCTGTGTTTCAGTTCATAAGCACACTAGGGCCACATGTGGCATATTTCCTAAGACTGTAGAACCTGGGCATTAAATATTGAGTTGTGTTTCTCTGGTAAAACTTTCTGTGTTACAAAAAAAAAATGGATTGCAAATGTATTTCTGCAAAAAAAAAATTTAATTTGTAAATTTCACCTCTACTTTTCTTTAGTTCCTGTGAAACGTCTAAAGGGTTAAGAAACGTTCTAAATGCTGTTTTGAATACTTTGAGGGGTTAAGTTTTGGGTGACTTATTAGGGGTTTCTAATACATAAGGCCCCAAAAGCCACTTCACATCCGAACAGGTCCCTGAAAAAATAGCCTTTTGAATTTTTTTTTGAAAATGTGATAAATTGCAGCTAAAGTTCTAAGCCTTGTAACGTCCTAGAAAAATAAAAGGATGTTCAAAAAATGATACCAATCTAAAGTAGACATATGGGGATGTTAATTAGCAACTATTTTGTGTTGTCTAACTGCCTAACTTACAAGCAGATACATTTAAATTTAGAAAAATGCAAATTTTTGCAATTTTTCACAAAATTGTGGTGTTTTTCACAATTAAATACTAAATGTACTGAGCAAATTTTAACAGTATAATAAAGTCCAATGTGTCACGAGAAAACAATCTCAGAATCACTTGGATAGGTAAAAGCATTCCGAAGTTATTACCAAATAAAGTGAAACATGTCAGATATGAAAAATGAGGCTCTGTCGGGAAGGTCAAAAGTGGCCAAAGTGGGAAGGGGTTAAGGGCCTAATCGGGGTCTGTCCCAATTTAAGGGTCTTATAGGGGGGTCCGAATGATATTTTGGCATCTGGTCTGGGGTCTACTCAGGTGACTTAGGTGCCACGTGTGAGGAGGAGGCGGAGACTCCATCCAAGTTTGTTGTGGCAGTGGAAGATCTTAGAGCCTGCATGAGTCAGAAGCAGCAGCTAGCACTGCAACTTGGTGAGTCACTCTGCTCTGTACAGACAGGAGCTTCAGTGGAAGGTTTTTTTTCATGTTGCTCCCCTTGCACACCTATGGTCTCCCTCTTAGCTCCCCATAGAGCCCCTTCCCACCTGTCTCCGCACCCGTCTCTCCACAAAACTCCTGTCAGGTTGCATCACCTCCTGGCCCACTTCCTGCCTCTTTCCGTTTCCCCAGCCCTCTTCCCCTCACAGAGTCTTGCCACTTGGTCTCTCCCCCTTGCCCCTGAAAGAGCCCTTGTCCACCTACTGTCTCTGTCATGACCCTCCACAGAGCCCCTGCCAGTTTGCATGTCACGGCAGCCCCCTCTTGACACTTTCGGTTGTCGACCCCTCCTTCCACGGAAATGGGGAGGGGTCCTTGACTGTATGGGATCCAGAAATTCCTGATGGTGGCTCTGTTTAAACGGGTATTTTAGGAATATGTAGATGGATGTAAAGCAGTCTAAAACTGGGAGGATTTCTCCAGCTCACCTTGTAAAAGTTGTTTGGTTTATGGTGGGTAATCCTGGTGCTCGGATCCTCGTGGTGGCACACGAAAAAATTGCTTTGAAGAAAGGGATGGTTGGATCCAGCGTTGGTGGAGATAAAAGGAATCTTTTTCCAAGTTTTAATTATTCTTATTAAAAAATAGGGTATTCAATGGCGTATATATAGTTTTTGCAATGAAAAAAGGGTGAAAAGGTAGGTAGCCTACGCGTTTCAGACGGTGTCTCCGTCCTTATTCATGGCTTAGGATTATCCTAAGCCATGAATAAGGACGGAGACACCGTCTGAAACGCGTAGGCTACCTACCTTTTCACCCTTTTTTCATTGCAAAAACTATATATACGCCATTGAATACCCTATTTTTTAATAAGAATAATTAAAACTTGGAAAAAGATTCCTTTTATCTCCACCAACGCTGGATCCAACCATCCCTTTCTTCAAAGCAGTCTAAAACTGTTTAATACTAAGCTTTTCCATGTTTGAGATGATTTGCACAGCAAACGGTTAGACAAAATGACTGGATCGTCCATTGCTTTTCAGAAGCTAAATAAGCTTCATTTGTGGATGTCAAGAACACATTGCAATTGCAGGATCTCCGCTATCCATTAAGGTGAACTGTCGATCAATAGTGCCGAAAATGAATCCTCCTTAACCCCTTAACAACATGCCACATACATGTACGTGGCAGCTGTTAAGGGGAAGTATGGAGCGGGCTCACCGGCTGAGCTCACTCCATACTTAGTGGGTGACGGCTCTGCAGCCAACACCTCACTGCAATGAGCGGAATCAAAGATCAATTGGATTCTGCCCATTTAACCCCATAGATGCTGCTTTAGATGCCGTGGTCGCGGTTGACCGCGGCATCTAAACCGTTAGAATAAGGGGGACGGCCCCCTCTGACGTGGCATCGCCCCCAGGGCTTCAAGGGAGACTGTTAGAAACACAATATACTGTAATACAATAGTATTTCAGTATATCACGTAAGCGATTCAACGATCGCTGGTTCATGTCCCCTAGGGGGACTAATAAAAAGAGTAAATATGTAATGTCAGGATATGGAGACAGACAGGTGAGCCCTAATCTACCCGCCACTCAGTCCCTGCCTACTTGCACAGCCCGTCCTAGGCGATGGCGTACAACTAGGCGACAGTCCTTACGCTCAATACGTGCACGACAGACAAACAAGACAAGGGAACACAAATGCAAAGGAATGTTGGGCAGTTGCCCACGGCAACACCGTGAGCAACAGAGTAGTGGACGAGCCGAGTCAAACCAGGACTGTACGTGGTAACAAATGCAGAGCAGGAGAATAGTCAGTAAAGCCAGGGTCAATATGAAGCAGAGGTCAATAGTAACAGCAGGAACAGCAGTGCCAGGAAAAGGAAGAATCACAGACAAAGGACAAGCAGCAAATTAAGGTATAAGTGGACCAAGGGCGGGAGCTAGAACCATCTGGCTAGGCTGCGATAGGCTCTCCCACTCCTCAGCCTACCAGCCTGAGTGGTAGCAGATCGAGTCACTCTAACAGATATAGGCTGATTAACCACGGGCGTCGACACAGAAGATGTGTCAGGCAAATCCTTCACAGTACCCCCCTTTTATGAGGGGCCACTGGACCCTTCCTAGGTGGACCTGGCCTGTTGGGGAACCGAAGATGGAACTTCCTGAGTAATAACCCGGCGTGAACATCCCGGGCGGGTACCCAAGTCCTCTCCTCAGGCCCGTATCCTCTCCAATGGACCAGGTACTGGAGGGAGCCTTGGACCATGCTGCTGTCCACAATCTTGGCCACCTCGAATTCTACCCCTTCAGGGGTAAGAACAGGGACCGGAGGTTTCCTCGAGGTAGCCAAGGACGGGGAGCAGCGTTTCAGGAGGGAGGCATGGAACACGTTGTGTATTCGAAAAGACGGGGGTAACTCCAGCCGGAAGGAGACAGGGTTAATGACCTCAATGACCTTGTATGGTCCTATATACCAGGGAGCAAATTTTGTGGACGGAACTTTAAGACGCAAATTTTTTTTAAGACAGCCACACCCGATCCCCGACCACAAACAAGGGGTTAGCAGAACGTCTTTTATCTGACTGAGTCTTTTGTATGCTCTGGGACGCCTCAAGGTTCTTCTGAACCTGGGCCCAGACTGTGCACAGTTCCCGATGAACAACATCTACCTCGGGATTGTTGGAACCACCAGGTGAAACGGAGGAGAACCGTGAATTAAATCCAAAATGACAGAAAAAGGGGGAGACCCCTGACGAGTTACTGACCCGGTTATTGAGGGAAAATTCGGCGAGGGAAATGAAGGAGACCCAATCATATTGACAGTCAGAGATAAAACACCTTAAATATTATTCTAGAGACTGATTAGTCCTCTCGGTTTGGCCATTAGTTTCAGGATGGAAGGCAGAGGAGAAGGACAGATCAATCTCCAACTTCTTATAGAACGCCCTCCAAAAGAATGAAACAAACTGTACCCCTCTGTCAGAAACAATATTGACAGGAACCCCATGGAGACGCAGGATGTGTTTGACAAGGTAGCTAACGTCTTGGCATTGGGTAGTTTCTTGAGGGGCACAAAGTGGCACATCTTACTGAAGCGGTATACAACAACCCACACCACCGTCTTGCCTTGGGATGGAGGCAGATCGGTGATGAAATCCATGGAGATATGGGTCCAAGGTCTCTGGGAAATGGGCAAAGAACATAGTAAACCCGCTGGTCGGGACCTGGGAGTCTTGGACCTAGCACAAATTTCACAAGCGGCGACGTAGGCCCTAACGTCTTTAAGCAACCCAGGCCACCAATAGGTTCTAGAAATGAGGGGCTTGGTACCCAGGATGCCTGGATGGCCAGATAGTGCAGAGTCATGATTCTCCCTGAGTACGCTTAGCCAGAATTGCAGGGGAACAAACAGCTTGTTCTCAGGAAGGTTCCCGGGAGCTGAACCTTGATCAGCCGCAATTTCGTAGACTAAGTCAGAATCAATAGAGGATATGATTATACCTGGGGTAAAACACAAGCAGGAACCTCCTCCGGAGGAGGGCTGGCCATGAAGCTACGCGACAGCGCATCAGCTTTAATATTTTTAAACCCAGCCCTATAGGTGACCACAAAGTTGAATCTAGTAAAAAACAACGCCCATCGAGCTTGTCTCGGGTTTAACCTCCGGGCAGATTCTAGAAAAACTAAATTCTTGTGGTCGGTAAGGACCGTTACCTGGTGCCTAGCCCCCTCCAAGAAGTGGCACCACTCTTTAAATGCCCATTTAATGGCTAAGAGTTTGCGGTTGCCAATGTCATAGTTACTCTCAGTGGGGGAGAACTTCCTGGAGAAGTAAGCACAGGGATGGAGATGGGTGAGAGACCTAGTACCCTGGGACAAGACAGCACCCACTCCCACCTCAGAGGCGTCAACCTCCATGATGAATGGCTCCATCTGGTTAGGCTGAATCAGCACTGGTACAGAGATAAAGCACCTCTTCAGGACCTCAAAAGCCTGGACCGCCTCTGGAGGCCAGTGGAGGAGATCGGCACCTTTGCGAGTAAGGTCCGTAAGAGGCTTAGCGATGACCGAGAAGTTAGCAATAAATCTCCTATAATAATTAGCAAATCCCAGGAAGCACTGTAAAGCCTTCAGGGAGGCAGGTCGGACCCATTCAGCCACAGCCTGAACCTTGGCAGGGTCCATGCAGAATTCGATAGGAGTGAGGATTTGACCCAAAAATGGTACCTCCTGCACCCCAATCACACACTTTTCGGTTCTAGCAAAGAGTTTGTTTTCCCGAAGGGCCTGGAGCACCTTCCTGACATGCTCAATGTGGGAGGACCAGTCCTTGGAAAAGACAAGTATATCATCAAGGTACACTACAAGAAATACCCCCAGGTAGTCTCTTAAAATCTCATTTATGAAATTCTGGAAGACCTCGGGAGCATTACACAACCCAAAGGACATGACCAGGTATTCGAAATGACCTTCCTTCCACTCATCCCCTTCTCTGATTCGGATAAGGTTGTAAGCCCCCCGAAAATCAAACTTAGAGAACCACTGGGCCCCCTGAACCTGATTGAAGAGATCAGGAATCAGAGGAAGGGGATATTGGTTCCTTACAGTGACCTTATTCAAGTTTTGGTAATCGATGCACGGCCTAAGACCACCACCCTTCTTCCCTACGAAGAAGAAGCCAGCACCTACAGGAGAAGTAGAAGGATGAATGTAACCCTTAGCCAGGCTTTCCTGGATATATTCTCTCATGGCTTAACGTTCGGGACAAGAGAGATAAAATATCCTACCTTTAGGGAGCTTAGCTCCTGGTACCAAATCGATAGCGCAATTGTACTCTCTATGAGGAGGTAACTCTTCGGAAGCTTTTTTAGAAAAAACATCAGCGAAATCCTGAATAAACTCAGGTAGAGTGTTCACCTCCTCAGCGAGAGAAACCAATTTAATAGAAAAACAGGACGTCATGCATTCATTACCCCATTTAGTAAGATCCCCGGTATTCCAGTTAAACGTGGGATTATGCATCTGCAACCAAGGAAGGCCTAAAACCAAATCGGACGATAATCCCTGCATCACCAACACCAAACACTGCTCCGAATGAATGGAGCCCACAATGAGTTCAAAAAACAGGGGTATGCTGCGTAAAATAACCATTAGCAAGTGGAGTGGAGTCGATACCCACTACCGGGACAGGTTTAGGCAAATCAATCAATGGCATGGCTAGAGACATAGCAAATTCCACAGACATAATAGCAGAAGACCCTGAATCCACGAAGGCACTGCCGGTGGCAGACCTACCGTAAAAAGAGACCTGAAAGGGAAGCAAGATCTTATTAGGTTTCATGTATATGGGAAATACCTGTGCGCCCAAGCGACCTCCCCGATGGTCACTTAGGCGCGGAAGTTTTCCGGCTGCTTATTCTTACGTTTAGGACAGTCGTTCACTTGATGCTTGCCATCCCCACAGAAGAAGCAGAGACCATTCTTCCTGCGGAACTCTCTACGTTGTTGGGGAGACACGGAGGCCCCGAGTTGCTTTGTTCATCCGAGTTTTCCGTGGAAGAACGAAGCAACGGAGCCTCGGGGGCCATTATAGGGAAGCCTGAGGAGAATACATAAAAACGTTCAAGTCGTCGTTCCCTGAGACGTCGGTCAAGACGTACCGCTAAAGCCATAACCTGATCTAGAGAGTCAAAAGAGGTATTACTAACTAACTAACATGTCTTTCAGAGCGTTTGACAGACCCAATCTAAACTGGCACATCAAGGCAGGGTCATTCCACCGAGAAGCTACACACCACTTCCTAAAGTCAGAACAGTACTCCTCAACGGGTCTCTTACCGTGACGTAAGGTCACCAGCTGACTCTCGGCAAAGGCAGTCTTGTCAGTCTCGTCATAGATGAGTCCAAGAGCAGAAAAAAAAGGTCAACAGAAGAGAGTCAGGGGCGTCAGGGGCCAAGGAGAAGGCCCATTCCTGGGGGCTGTCCTGGAGACGGGACCTAATTATACCCACTCGCTGGCTCTCAGAACCTGAGGAGTGGGCCCTTAAACGGAAATAGAGCCTACAACTTTCCCGAAAGGAGAAAAAAGTCTTCCGGTCCACTGAGAACCGGTCAGGCAGCTTGAGGTGGGGTGGAGGGCACTACCTGGGTAGCATCATGCAGGTTGCACCTCTGAGCCAGGTCTTGGACCTGAAGGGAGAGACCCTGCATTTGCTGAGCCAGGGCTTCAAGGGGGTCCATAGTGTGTCAGGCACTGGGGTAGAAAAGGTATATTGACCTGTGATTATATAATGTCAGGATAGAGAGACAGACAGGTGAGCCCTAATCTACCCGCCACTCAGTCCCTGCCTACTTGCACAGCCCGTTCTAGGCGACGGCGTACAAGTGGGTGACGGTCCCTACGCTCAATATGTGCACGACAGACAAACAAGACAAGGGAACACAAAAGCAAAGCAATGTGGGGCAGTTGCCCATGGCAACACCGTGAGCAACAAGAGTAGTGGACGAGCCGAGTCAAACCAGGAGTGTACGTGGTAACAAATGCAGAGCAGGAGAATAGTCAGTCAAGCCAGGGTCAATATGAAGCAGAGGTCAATAGTAACAGCAGGAATAGCAGAGCCAGGAAACGGAAGAATCACAGGCAAAGGACAAGCAGCAAATGATGGTATAACTGGACCAAGGGCGGGAGCTAGAACCGTCTGGCCAGGCTGCGATAGGCTCTCCCAATCCTCAGCCTACCAGCGGAGTGGTAGCAGATCGAGTTACTCAAGCAGACCTAGGAACAGATGCAGGCTGATTAACCACGGGCGTCGACACAGAAGCTGTGTCAGGCAAATCCTTCACAAAATAACAGGTAAATAAAGTTTTTTTTAATGTTCCCCAAAAAATTATTAAAAGTAAAAAAAAAAAAAACTTTTTGTATTTTTTCCGTAAAGTAATGTTAAAAAAAAAAAGTTAACATAACTGGTATCTCTGCGTTCATAAAAGTCTGAACTATTACAATATAACGGTACATAACCTGTTTGGTGAACGCCTAAAAAAAATGTAAAACACCCAAATTTCAGTTTTCTGGTCACCTTTGTAACCCAAAAAGATAGTAATGCTGGACAGCTCCAATACTGAATCTATTGTCTAGGTTGTCTTGATTATTGCCTCCTGAGATTCCTGATTAGTGTCAACCTTTTGTTCTCCTACTATATACTGTATAAGCCTGGCCCTTGCACTTTCTACTTGCCAGACTATTGAGCTTCGTGTCTCAAGTATAGTTCATTGCTGCCTTACTTTACAAACTGTTACTGCTTATTTATGCACTGAACTTGAATTGTTTCCTGACCATGTCTCTGCCTTACACTACAAACTGTTGTCACTTATCTCTGTACTGAACTTGTGTACCAAACATGCACTGTTGCTTGACTGCTAGTACTATTGTCACTTTCCTTCCAGATTGTTTTAGCCACTGGACTTTAACTCTGCTTCAGACATTAATAGAATGGTCTGGCCCCAACATGGAGACCGCTGCAATTAGTCATTTCTCATCAATAAGGCAACACAATGCAGAATGATAAGAATTTTGCAACATCTATCAATAAAAGTTTTCTCAGCTGCAAAATCTGGTGTAAGATCAACAAAGACAGTGTAACGTCCAATGGGGCTTGTTGACCCACTGGGCTACTCCGCAGTTAACGGAATAGCTGCTAGCTAGACAGGTGCAATACAGTCACAGGTAAATGGTACCTTGGAGGCAGCTGGACCCAGTCAGATAGCAAGTAGTGGATACAGGCTTGTGCCGGATTACTAGAAGCAGGCTTCTGCTGGATTACTGGAAGCAGGCTTGTGCTGGATTACTGGAAGCAGGCTTGTGCAGGATTACTGAAAGCAGGCTTGCCGTGGTTTACTGGGAGCAGGACTAGTCACAACACTGGACTCAGGATGCAGGACTGGTCACAGACACTGGACTCAGGATGAAGGACTGGTCACGGACACTGGACTTAGGATGCAGGACTGGTCACGGACACAGGATTCAGAACTATTCACAGACACAGGATTCAGGATACAGAACCTTCACAGACTAACACTGGGTTAAAAAAAACATTGCTCAGGCACTTGGGAGATGGTGAAGTTGCCTTAAGTAGTCCTGGGAAGCAGCAGGGTTAGTTGAGTAACTTTTGAATTTTGTGCGCACTGGCCCATTAAGAGGCGGCCGGAGCGTGTGTGCACTGGAGATTCGGCGGCCGTGAGCCACAGAAGATAGAGAGCGCCAAGGGAGGTACGAGACCCGGCGACGAGGACTGCTAGCAGTTGTGGGGCTCGCCGCCGGCGTTACAGACAGATTTTTGAGCTGCAACAACAACTTCTTGATGTGCATAGCTCAGCTGCAGATTCAAGTTTACACATGCCACTACGATCAAAGTTCACTAGTGATCGTGGCCATTACCAAGATTTCCCTAATCAAATGTAATCTGCTCTATTTATCAGTGAAAAGAAAAAAGTATTGTTTTAAATTGCTATATTTAGAAAATGAAGCTAAACTGCATAATATGTGTCAAGGAAAATGCCCTGTTGGGAAGCTGATACCAAATGGAATCCAGCAGTCCAAGGGAGCCTATCTCGGCTAGGAACTTCAGAGCAAGTGAAGGATAAACTGTCCAGAATGGAAACCCCAGATGAGTTGGAGGATTTATTTCAGTTGTGCATTTAATTATTCAGAGACTTACTCAAAGAAGAAGGGAGAGACTGTGGGCATGTGGAAAAAATCCTGCCTTCTTCTTCTTCGGTCAATCAACACTAAAAACCCAGTGACTGAACGTTTGATGACATTACAAAAGGTTCAAGAACAGATTGTGGAAAGTTTGCACAATGCTCAGAAACAATTTAAACAGGCTGCTGATAAACACCAGAAAGCAACTCATCTTTTTCATGGTATGGAAAAGGAGGAGCCACACAGAGGAATGTACAGATATATGTTGCTGTCTCTTTAAATGTTTTTGTGTTCTGCATGTTTAACTATTTTTTCTTTATAGGCCCAGGACTGGAATAGATGAGAAGTCATCATATGTACTGTATATATTTACATTTTTATGGTGCCACCTAATGGCCATTCTGCATTATTGTGTGATGTAGCTCACTGCTATGCAATACTATTCAGGAAACAGTGGCTTTCCTGTATAGGGCAGGCATTGGCAAGAATGGACCAGGCCTCATCTTTGATGTATATTTTAGTACGTCAACAACAGCGTAGTGAGGGCAGAAATAGCAAAGGGACGCTGCTTACCTCACATTGGAGGCAGCGCTTAGTGAATAAAAGGGCTTCTGTAGGCTGAATGACTGTCATGGGACTGCCATGGGACTGAGCCAAAGAAATGAGTCCTAGGAGTGTAAGTAAGGGACTGCAAACGTTAAGAGAAAGAAAGGGCCTGGATGTAAAGTGAACTTGAAACTTTGCTTTTTTGAAACATTTTTTTTACTTTTTTTTTTAGTCCCACTAGGGGACGTGAAAGTCTGAACCGCTGATTGCTGTTATCACATGTCCAAACTTTCAAGTATTGCAAGGACGAACAACAGATGTGGCACCTGTAGTGCACCGCGGCAGATTTTTTCCCTGTTAAGCTATGCCTGTAAATTCTGCAAATCCAGGCCCATACACACGCAGTTCAGCCCACACAGAACAATTCCCCATAGAACCCCGCACACAGTACAATGACCCCATAGTGGCCTCCAGAGAGTATAATACCCCCATAGTGCCCCTTACACAATATAATGCCCCATAGTGCCTCCCACACAGTATAATGCCAAATAGCTACCCCTACACAGTATAATCCCCATAGCTGCTCCCATACAGTATAATGTCCACATAGATTCCCCCATAAAGTATAGTGCCCCATAGCTGCCCCCATACAGTATAATTCCTCCATACAGTATAATGTCACCACAGATGCCCCATACAGTATAATGCCCCATAGCTGCCCCATACAATATAATGCCCCATAGCTGCCCCCATACAGTATAATGCCCCCAAAGATGACCCCATACAGTATAATGCCCACACAGATGTTCCCATACAGTATAATGCCCCCGTACAATATATTTCCCCATAGATGCCCCCATATAGTATAATGCCCCATATCTGACCCCATTCAGTACAATGCCTCTGAGATGCCCTTATACAGTATAATGCCCCATAGCTGCCCCATACAGTATAATGCACTCACAGCTGCCCCCATACAGTATAATGCCCCCTTAGATGACATTAACAGTATAATGCCCCAATAGTGCCTAATAAAAAAATAAAAAATAAATCCCTTTCTCATTCGCACGACGAATGGAGGAGATCCCTCTGTGTCTGCACTCTGGGCTATGAGTGGCTCAGTGCAGACGGGAGCGATGACATCACTGTGACGTCACACTTGTCTGCCGAACCGCTCACAGCCGGCATTACACAGTGAATGGGGAAGTAGGGAGCTCCCTGCTTCACCATTAAGTTCAACTGTAACAGCGTCCTGAGGATGCACATACAGTTGAAACCGATACATTCCACCTGCTTCCTGGGACAGCAGGACACTGCCTGAAATCCAGGACTGTCACGCTGAATCCTTGACATTGGGAGGTATTCTGTTATAATACATTACAATACTTATGTATTACAACTGTCAGTTTTACACCGACAAGCAGACTAATACACTTCCGTACCTTGCAGACCTAGAGCGCATTATTAGTACTCTGGTTGCTTTAGCAACCATTGGCGCGTGGTCAAGGGGGGGGGGGGCTACAAACCACTTAGACGCTGCGTCGCTATTGACTGAAGCATTTTAATGGGTAAAACGTCCGGGATCGGAGCTAGCTGACAAAGGCAATTAAGACTTTGGATTTGGTTATATGTTCACCAGCTGACCCTGAGCATCCAGACATAAACTGAAGTTATATTCCTTAAAACGTCTGGGTTCTATATGAGATGTTTTTCCCACATGCATGATAAACCTTCATCTTGTAACGTATGTGTATTTCTGTTTTCCTTTTGTTTGTATGCAGCTCTATTTATAAAGCACATTGATTTTGCCTTTCAATGCGTTTGCCAGGAATTTCATCCAGCTCTGAGACCTGAAAAGCTCCCAGGATTTCTGCTGTCTGTATTTATAATTATTTGGCTTGATTTTACAGCCATCACAAATCATTTTTCTTCCTATTGCTAAGGGTCTAGAATGGGAATAAAAATATCAGTACGTTTAATGCATTTAAAGTTTAAGGGAGTTATGCGGGGACCAAAGATTTAATAAGCAGTGCACTCATTGCAGTATGTATGTACACTCACTAATATATATCTTCTGGGTTTTTGATCAATTTTTTTTGCTGCCGGGAGATTGTAAGTCTAGTTGAACAGCCTTCTTTGATGACGATACGATGCTTCGTCACGTGACTGACCCCGCTGTTTTCTATGTACTCACTGTTCTACTGCTACTGCATGTACATAGAGTACAGCGGGGTCGGTCACCTGACGAAGAATCGTATCGTCAACAAAGACGTCTGTGCAACTAGACTTCCAGTCCTCTGGCAGCAAAATAAAAATCTATGGAAATCTCAGAATCAGCACGACGGCGGACCAGAATGTATATTAGTGAGTGTACTCATATTCTGCAGTGAGTACACTGTTAAAATTTTTGGGTCCGTGCATAACCCCTATACGGTTGTCCACCGGATAGTTCATCAGTATATGATTGGTGGGGGTCCAACAACCGGATCCCGCACCGATCGGCTTCTCCGGCTGCCTCCGGGCACCTGACTTCCTTGTCGGAAGCAGACGGCTCCGGCCATAGAATAGCAGTACTGCAGCTCTACTCTTATAAAAGTGAATAGGAGCAGAGCTGCAGTTCGGCAGAACAGCCCCTAAGCAAAGTACGGAACCAACTGCCTCCGGTGGAGAGGTCATCAGTTGTCCGGTAGTTGACAACCCTTGTAATGTTTCAACATAAAGGCACATTGGTATCAAAATTTCTCTATACCTTATTCAGAATTAACAAATATATTTTAACTCAAAATTAATAAGTGTCATTTCATTTTATCTGGCAATAATAAACCTGGAGCAGGAAATCAAATTTATGACATTTGTTAAATTTTCAATGTGTTTTTCTGTGATAAAAAAAAATAAAATATTGATTAGATAATATTCCACCACTGACAACAAAAAAGCGGCACTCCTGACCAGTCTCTGCATCAGGAAATGCAACACAAGTAAACTAGTGCCATGTTGCCATTCTGGTACAAAACTAGAAAATGCTGTCCATGTTGATCATGTAAAAGCCCCTACATCCAATTGTCTATTATTTCTGGGTTTGCATGAGCAGGGCTGGTTTGGGTAAAGAAAATAAAGGAGGAAACTGTGCATAATATAAAGTGGTGCTTGAAAGTTTGTGAAACCTTCAGAATTTTTGCATAATTTTGACCTAAAACGACATCAGATTTTCACACAAGTCCTAAAAGTAGATACATAGATAAAGGGAACCAAATCAAACAAATGAGTCAAAAATATTAGACATGTTCATTTATTTATTGCAGAAAATGATCCAATATCACATATATGTTGTTAAGTCCGTGGTCGCTGACCGCCGGCATGCCGTACTTACCGGCATCCGCGGCCTCTGGACATTAGGCGCTCGTCTGTGTCTCCCGCCTAGGGGACGCCAACTCACGCGGCTGCTTCCCCCTGCTTCTAGGGTGCGCGCACGTACTTCTACCTTGGGCGGAATTCTTATACAATAACCATACTAGTGAGTCTACTACTTCCTCTCTGTTTTATATCGTATACAGTCAGCATCCACGAGTTCCTCTTCCTGTACCAACTATGTCTCAAGTGCCTACAGTCAATGCTTCATTCGGGTCGATTCTTCACATCTGGCAGCAGACCAAATCTGCAATTCTCCAGGCAGTGAATCACATGAAAATATATGGCGATAAGAAAAGAAGAGTTCCTCCTCAGTTTCTCCCAAGAGTCAAGGTCTGGCTTTCCTCTAAAAACATTCGTCTGAAGGTTCCTTCCCACAAGTTCGCTCCCAGGTTCCTTGATCCCTCGAGGTGTTACAACAGATCAACCCAGTGTCCCATAATCTTCGACTGCCTCCTACTCTCAAAATCCACAATTCGTTCCATGTTTTTCTCCTAAAGCCTGTGGTCCTGAACCGCTACAGTAAATCTCCTGGTTCTGCAGTTGCTCCCAGAGGTTCTTCTGATGTCTTTGAGGTGAAGGAGATCCTGGACTACAAGAGAGTAGGAGGAAGGACTTTCTAACTGGTGGACTGGAATGGGTTTGGTCCTAAGGAGAGGTCCTGGGAGTCAGAAGAGAACATAAATGCCCCAACTCTCCTCAAGTGCTTCCTCCTATGCATTGGACCTAAAAAGAGGGGGCGTAAGCAGGGGTACTGTTGTGTCCGTGGTTGTACTTACCGGCAGCCATGACCGTGGGATACTAGGAGCTAGTCTTCCTCCTGCTTCTAGGGTGCGTGCACCAACCAAAATGTTCCCTAACCAATCCCCTTACTTTCTGGACTATATAAAAGGCTCTGCCCTTCCACTCCTTGCCTGAGCATTGTTGTATTCCCATGTTAGTCTTACAAGTGGTTCCTTAGTTGTTATCCTGCTCCCAGTGTTCCCGTATCCTACTACCTGTATACTGTATTCCGTAACTGCTTGTTCCTGAGTTGCATCTAGTGTTGGAGTCGTGTTGTCATCTGCCACGTTCCGTGTCTCCCTCCACGTCTGGTGTCATCTGTCACGTCTGGTGTCATCTGCCATGTCTGGTATCATCTGCCACGTCTGGTATCATCTGCCACGCTAAGCATCACCTGTGCCACGTGTCTGCTACTCCAAGCATCTGCCTGAACAGCTTCCCAGGTAACAGGACTGTTATTGACTGTAGTTGGTCAGCTGCTAAGCCGCTGCGGCGGAGTGGCCTAGTGGGTCCACATACCCCACAGGCTTGACATATGTAAGTGGCAAAGATATGTGAACCTTTGAGATTAGAAGATAATTTGAAGGTGAAATTAGAGACACGCGTTTGTTCTATTTAAAGTACAGGGATCTATTAGGCTGAGTTAACACGTCGTGGATTTGTCACTGATTTTGGTGCGGATTTGACGCAGATCTCGAAGTCTTAAAGTCTGATCTTCACAACACATGTTCGTGGAAGTGTATCATGGCACAAACAAAGGTGATTTCTGAGGACCTCAAAAGAAGAGTTGTTATTCTCATCAGGCTGGAAAAGGTTTCAAAACCATCTCTAAAGAGTTTGCACTCCACCAATCCACAGTCAGACAGATTGTGTACAAATGTAGGAAATTCAAGACCATTAATACCCTCCCCAGGGGTGGTGGACCATCAAGGATCACGCCAAGAACAAGGCGTATAATAGTCTGCAGGGCCGGTTTTAGATAAAGTGTGGCCATGGGCAAGGTTAAAAATGGGGCCCCAAATGCTGAATTAGGGCCTGTTCACATCTGCGTCGGGGGTTCCATTGTTGGCTTCAGTCAGACCTTTCCGTCAGGGGAACCCATGAATGCAAATCAGACGGAAACCATAGCTTACGTTTGCATTACCATTGATTTCAATGGTAATGTTTCCGTTGCAAATGGTTTCCATTTGCCTCCGTTTTGTAAGTTTTCATTTTCTTTTGCGGAAACAATAGCGCAGTCGACTGCGCTATTGATTCCGTCCAAAAAAAACTCCACTCCATAACCTCCACACCGTAACTGTCACGATGGGTGCGTGGACCCACTGGGCCGTATCGCCATAGCGGGATCGCAGCTGGCCAACAGGATACCAAGTCAAAGTCTATAGTTCAGATAAGGGTACCTGTGGTAAATTCAGACAGTAGCGGTGGTAGGCTCGGATGGGACCTTGGCAGCAGGCAAACACCAGGTGTAACACGGAAGGCGTAGTATACAGCACAACACGTCTCCAACTCTTTACGGCACAGGAACAAGATAGCATGGGATACAGGATACAGGTAGCAGGAATGGGAACACTGGGAACTGGAAAATACTAAGGGACTATTTGCAAAAACTAACACGGGTAACACAACAAAGCTCAGGCAATGAAGGAAGTGGCAGGGCCCTTCTTATAGTTAAGGGTGATCATGGGAGCAATCAGTCAATCTAAAACATGTGTGTGCTCTGTCCCATTAAGGCCGGGAATGAGCTAGAGCGCGCACCCTAGTGGTCACAGCAGGACAGGATGGCCGCATGTGCTGTCATCTCTGAGGAGGAAGACGTCTGCAGGATGACAGGAATCTGCGGTCTGCGACCGCAGACGTTACAATAACTACATAGTGACTGAATAAAAACCACCATACAAAGACCAATATTACCACCATATAATGACCATATAGTGGTAGATGCCAGTTATACACAGGAGCTCTGCAGACGATATAAGTGATTACAGCAAATTTATATCTAGTGACTCACAGGTGATGTTTTCACTGATTAGAGTCGTTCACTTTCTCATTTTTTTTCTCCATCTGGCCCAGAACACTGTGACGACTTATTCCAGCTATGACTCGTCTCTGCAAAATTTGACAAACAGACATGTTGGTTTCCCGCTTTTCAAGCACCCACCACACCTATAACCCATACTCTAAACAAACTCGTAATCCAGTGCCCCACATGGTAATAATGATCTCTCAGTGCTCGACACAATAAAAGTGCCACATCAGTAACCATGCCCCCTTTGTGCCGCCACAGCAGTAGTGCCCCCCTGTAGACAGCGCCACACACAGCCCCCCTGTAGATAGCACCATAGTCCTCCCCCCTTATATATAGTGCCACACAACCCCCCCTTAATAGATGTGCCACAAAGCCCCTCTGGTAGTGCCACACAGCTCCCCTCCCTTCTATATAGTGCCCCTGCTTGTATATAGTACTACACAGTACCCCCCCCTTGTATATAGTGCTAAACAGCGCCGCCCCCCTTGTATATAGTTCTACATAGCGCCCCCCCCTTGTATATAGTGCTACACAGCAATCCCCCCCTTGTATATAGTGCTACATAGCACCCCCCTTGTATATAGTGCTACACAGTCACCCACCTTTGAATATACTGCTACATAGCGCCGCCGCCGGCTTGTATATAGTGCTACACAGCGCCGCCCCCCTTGTATATAGTGCAATACAGCGTTGCCTCCCTTGTATATAGTGCTACACAGCATTCCCCCCCTTGTATATAGTGCTAGACAGCACGCCCCCCCTTGTATGTAGTGCTACACAGTGACGGTCGCTCTTGTATATAGTGCTACACAGTGCCATCCCCCTTGTATATAGTGCTACACAGCACCGCTCCCCCTTGAGAATAGTGCTACGCAGTGCCACCCCCTTTCCTCTTGTATATAGTGCTAGACAGCGCCGCCCTCCTTGTATATAGTGCTACACAGCGCCGCCGCCCCCCTTTGTATATAGTGCTACACAGAAAATCCCCCCTTTGTATATAGTGCTACACAGAGATTCCCCCCTTTGAATATAGTGCTACACAGCGATTGCCCCCTTTTGTATATAGTGCTGCACTGTTTGCCCCCCTTGTATATAGTGCTACACAGCCACCCCCCTTGTATATAGTGCTACGCAGTATCACCCCCCTTGTATATAGTGCTACACAGCAATCCCCCCTTGTATATAGTGCTAGACAGCGCCTCCCCTTGTATATAGTGCTAGACAGCGCCACCCCCCCTTGTATAAGTACCACCCACCCCTTGTATATAGTGCTACACAGTGCCGCCCCCCTTGTATATAGTGCTACACAGCAATCCCCCCTTATATATAGTGCTAGACAGCGCCCCCTTTGTATATAGTTGCACACAGCTCCCCCCTTGTATATAGTGCTACACTGCGCCGCCCCCCACTTTGTATATAGTGCTACACAGCACCCCCCTTGTATATAGTGCTACACAGCCCGACCCTATTTTGTAAATAGTGCTACACAGTGCCTCCCCTTAGTATATAGTGCTACACAGCGATTCCCCCCTTTGTATATAGTGCTACAAAGCAATTTATCTCCTTTGTATATAGTGCTACACAGCGATTTCCCCCCTCCTTTGTATATAGTGCTACACAGCGATTCCCCCCTTTGTATATAGTGCTACACAGCGATTCCCCCCTTTGTATAGAGTGCTACACAGTTAACCCCCATTGTATATAGTGCTACACAGCCACCCCCACCTTGTATATAGTGCTACACTGCGCCGTCCCCGGCTTGTATATAGTTCTGCACAGTGTCGCCCCTCCTTGTATATAGTTCTACACAGCAATCCCCCCCTTGTATATAGTGCTAGACAGCGCCGCTCCCCTTGTATATAGTGCTACACAGCGCCACCCACCCCTTGTATATAGTGCTACACAGCGCCGACCCCTCTTTGTATATAGTGCCACACAGCGCCCCCCTTGTATATAGTGCTACACAGCGCCGACCCCTCTTTGTATATAGTGCCACACAGCGCCCCCCTTGTATATTGTGCTACACAGTGCCGCCCCCCTTTGTATATAGTGCTACACTACACAGCACCCCCCTTGTATATAGTGCTACACAGCACCGACCCCCCTTTGTAAATAGTGCTACACAGTGCCCCCCTTGTATATAGTGCTACACAGCGCCGCCCCCTTGTATACAGCGCTACACAGAGCCGTCCCCCCTTGTATATAGTGCTCCACATCACCGCTCCCTCCCCCTTGTATATAGTGCTACGCAGCGCCACCCTCCTTTGTATATAGTGCTGCACAGCAATTCCCACCCCCCTTGTATATAGTGCTACACAGTGCCACTCACCTTTGTATATAGTGATAGACAGTGATTTCCCATCTCCTTTGTATATAGTGCTACACAGCGATTCCCCCCTTTGTATATAGCG
Organism: Rhinoderma darwinii; assembly: GCF_050947455.1. NCBI lineage: Eukaryota > Metazoa > Chordata > Amphibia > Anura > Rhinodermatidae > Rhinoderma > Rhinoderma darwinii. The sequence goes on along the minus strand of NC_134687.1, from coordinate 153,986,199 downwards.
CATAACAGCGATTCCCCCCCTTTGTATATAGTGCTACACAGATCGCCCTCCTTTTGTATATAGTGCTACACAACGATTCCCCCCTTTGTATATAGTGCTACATAGCGATTCCCCCCTCTTGTATATAGTGCTACACAGCGATCCCCCTTTGTATATAGTGCTACACAGGGATCAATCCACTTTGTATATAGTGCTACACAGTGATCCCCCTTTGTATAAAGTGCTACACAGCGATCCCCCCTTTGTATATAGTGCTACAAAGCGATTCCCCCCTTTGTATATAGTGCTACACAGCGATCCCCCTTTGTATATAATGCTACACAATGATCGCCCCCTTTGTATATAGTGCTACACAGCGATCCTCCGTTTGTATATAGTGCTACACAGGGATCCCCCTTTGTATATAGTGCTACACAGCGATCCCCCTTTGTATATAGTCCTACACAGCGATCCCCCCTTTGTATATAGTTATTCAGGAAAACAGCAGCACAGCCACAAAAAAATTCTTCAGTGTGAAAGGACAACTCCCCAAACATGGGTGGTGCACGCAGTAAAGAATCCCAGGTCCAAGGGAGACAATCAATATGCAATTGAAAAAAGGAACTGCAGCGTTCAAGATAATCCAAATAAGTATATTTGATTTATTCACCAAGCATAAAAACACTTGCAACGTTTCAACCCATGAATGGGTCTTTATCAAGCATGATGCTTGATAAAGACCCATTCATGGGTTGAAACGTTGCAAGTGTTTTTATGCTTGTTGAATAAATCAAATACACTTCTTTGGATTATCTTGAGTGCTGCAGTTCCTTTCTTCGATTGACCTTTGTATATAGTGCTACACAGTGATCCTCCCTTTGTATATAGTGCTACACAGCTATCCCCCCCTTTGTATTTAGTGCTGCACAGCGATTCCCCCCCCCTATATATTGCCAGACAGCCACCTAAAAAAAATAACAAATTTGGACTTACCTTGCCCTGTTCCCATGACAGACGGAGCGATGCACATCCTCTGGGCGGGACGCATGTGCAGACCAGCGTGATGAAGTTACGTCATCACGCTGGCCTACGCAGGGATTCTTCCCAGCTCATTATAGGCTGCAGGCCTAACGTGGCCTGCAGCCTATAACATTCATTTGTATTTGCATCCTGATGACGCAGATACAAGTGAATGTGGCTGTCGCTAGCACCGAGCACCGTCTGGTGCTAGCAATGCTACCGAGATTCAGGGGGCTGTGACGCCCGGCCCATAAAAGTTATGGGCGGGCAGCATGGGCCCCGTAGTAGCTGTGGGCAGGGGGCTCTAAGATGATGGGGCCCTGGGCAAATGCCCGGCTTGCCCCCCCCCCCAACGCTGATCTTGATAGTCTATGAGGTCACAAAGGTAGCCAAGGTAAACTCAAAGCAGCTAAAGATCTTTCTCACATTAGCTAATGTTAATGTTCATGAGTCCACCATCAGGAGGACACTGAATATCAATGGTGTGCATGACAGGATTGCAAGGAGAAAGCTGCTGTAATGTCAGGATAGGGAGACAGACAGGTGAGCCCTAATCTACCCGCCACTCAGTCCCTGCCTACTTGCACAGCCCGTCCTAGGCGACGGCGTACAACTGGGCGACAGTCCCTACGCTCAATATGTGCACGACAGACAAACAAGACAAGGGAACACAAAAGCAAAGGAATGCGGGGCAGTTGCCCACGGCAACACCGTGAGCAACAGAGTAGTGGATGAGCTGAGTCAAACCTGGAGTGTACGTGGTAACAAATGCAGGGCAGGAGAATAGTCAGTCAAGCCAGGGTCAATATGAAGCAGAGGTCAATGGTAACAGCAGGAACAGCAGAGCCAGGAAACAAAAGAATCACAGGCAAAGGACAAGCAGCAAATGAAGGTATAAGTGGACCAAGGGCAGGAGCTAGAACCGTCTGGCCAGGCTGCGATAGGCTCTCCCACTCCTCAGCCTACCAGCCTGAGTGGTAGCAGATCGAGTCACTCTAGCAGACCTAGGAACAGATGCAGGCTGATTAACGACGGGCGTCGACACAGAAGCTGTGTCAGGCAAATCCTTCACAGCTGCTGCTCTCCTAAAAGAACATGCCCATCTGCAGTTTGCTAAAGACCACCTGGACAAGCCAGAAGGCTATTGGAACAATGTTTTGTGGATGGAAGGCAACAAAAATAGAGCTTTTTGGAAAGCACTGCATTCCCGCATAAAAATCTCCTACCATCTGGGAAACACGGTGGTGGTGGTGGTATTATCATGGTTTGGGCCTGTTTTGATGCATTGGGCTGGGACGGCTTGCCATCATTGATAAAACAATGAATTCAGAATTAACAAATTCTAAAGGAAAATGTCAGGACATCTGTCCGTGAGCTGACACTCAGGAGAACGTGGGTCATGCATCATTCTACCGAAGAATGGTTAAAGAAGAATAAAGTTAAAGTTTTGGAATGGCCAAGTCAAAGTCTTTACCTTAATCCAATAGAAATGTTGTGGAAGGACCTGACACAAGCAGTTCATGGCAGGAAACCCACCAACATAACAGAGTTGAAGCTGTTTTGTACAGAGGAATAGGCTAAAATAAAGCCGATGTGCAGGACTAATCAAGAATTACCAGAAACGTTTAGATGCAGTTACTGCTGCACAAGGGGGTCACACCAAATACTGAAAGCAAAGGTTACATACTTTCGCCACTCACAGATATATGATATTGGATCGTTTTCCTCAATAAATAAATAAATGACCACGTCTAATATTTTTGACTCATTTGTTTGATTTGGTTTTCTTTACCTATTTTTAGGACTTGTGTGAAAATGTAGTGTTAGGTCAAATTTATGCAGAAATATAGAAAATTCTAAAGGGTTCACAAACTTTCAAGCTCCACTGTATGTAAGACCAGGTACCCCCATACTAGAGGTCTTGTGTGGAGATATTATTGTATTTTCAAGCCAATTTAAGCAAGAGACACAATTTCTGGCCATACAGAACATTTAGAGGGTTTATTTCATTAATACAACCCCTGTCCTATAAGGGCATATGGATGTCATAGAAGGGTGTCCCCAGCTTGGGATCGCCTATATGAGCCAATCTGCTCTAAAAAGGCTCGCATTACATGGTCAATATTTAGTTCAATAAATACCATGTATTTTATGTATTCCTGTTGCTTATATAGTGTGGACATATTCCACAATCCCTGTTCTCAAAGGGGCCCTCAATCTAATGTGTCTATCTCAGACATAGACGCTTAGTATGTTTTTGGAGTGTGGGATGAAACCAGAGGAAATCTATACAAACATGGGGAGAACATACAAACTCCATGGTTGAATTTGAAACCAGGACCTCAGTACTGCAATACAACAGTGCTAACCACTGACCCACGACGTAATAATATCATTTGTCCGCAGCAGCCATTTGTTTGAGAATCTAGAGTTCTCATGCCAACTACACTATAGTTGTCTTGATTGTGGTTCTAGATACAAATATGTAGTACAATGTTAAAGCCTAATCCAAAAGTCTTCTTTTTAAAAAATTTCCACTAAACCAGTAAAACCAACTGAAATCTGTCTTCTTTTAACCAGTTCAGGACCAGGCTATTTTGAGCCTTCAGGACCAGACACCGTTTAGCCATTTTTAGCACGCGTTAGTTAAATAGCTATAACTTTTTTATTTGTTGGGCTAACGACGTGAGTTTCGCAATGTTTTTTTCCGTAGACAATGCAGGTTTCTTTTTTTTATCGTTTTTCTACACATCCTTTTTGCTATTTTAGAATTTTTCTTCTTAAAGTTTGAAAATAATAGTAAAAAAATAAGCTTTTTTACGTTTCAGCTATTTTTTTTTTGGTAATAACATAGTTTTACCCTAAAATAGACCTTTTATTTGTGATCGTCATAGTCTACTGTAAATTTTAATATATTACATGTCTATATTAGGGTAATGGGGTCCAGGCTAGCGTTACGACAATGATTGGCGGGGGGGAGGAATGTTTTTTTGGGGTGGGTATTTTATGTGTATTTATTATAAAAAAAAATTTGCACTTTACTTTACTTTTATTTTTTTATTAATATGGTCTGTCCCCCAAAGGTCAAAAAAGACCTTTGGGGAACTTTATACATTTTTTTCTATCTTTTACACCATGCTTTTCCACTGTAACTGGAGCTGCACAGCAGCCCCAGTTACAGGGGGAACTCAGCCCTCTCATAGTGACGATTGTCACTAATAGGGCTGTGCTGGGTCTAGTAAGCCCAGCAGCAGTCTGTCACTAACGGCACCCGGCGATCATGTGACCAGTCACATGAACAGCGGGAGGAATAGAGACAGCGGCGCAGCCGCTGCCTCTATTCATATACACAGCGTTCATTGAGCGCTGTGTAAAAGAGATCGGAGAAGTCAGAAGCAGCGAAAGCTGCTTCCATCTTCTCCTCAGGGTCCCCGGCAGTCACTGACAGCCGGAGACCCGACATTCAACTGCCCGATCGCTTGGGCAGCAAGTTAAAACCCGAGCCGTAAAAAGTCGATGGCTCGGGTTTTAAGGACCCTGATCGCTGGCCGTAAAAACACAGCCAGCGGTCGGGAACCAGTTAAAGATGACACTTAAAAAATGTTGTGTTATCATAAGTAATAACTTGCATATGGTAACTTCTACTGTAGAAGACATCCTCAGAGTCCTCTTCATCACTAAAGAACTTGAAAGAAGGAGTGCAAAATATGAAAGCAATGAAGAAATATATTCAAATGGGGTCATTAAAAGAGACATTTTAAATTATTCAGCCAAAGGTTTTGGCTAAAAGTTTGAATTTGTTTAATTTCCTCAAAACCTATTTAGATCAGAAAAATATAATTTTGAAGCCATGGCCTGGATTCATTGGGAAAGCAGGTTGGCAATACTACGAGGAACTAGGTGGCCACCAATGACTCTCTTGTCTAGACTAAAAATTGTTTCTCTGCAGAATCAAGGAGTTAACACATTTACCCTCCATGACCTTCACTTTGTTAGGAAAAGAAACTTGCAGGTAACCACTTCAAATACATTTTGCAGGTACAAGTATGAAGACTCCACAGAAGAGCTCTAAATATCTCAGAAGCGTGGGTCTATAGTAAGGCTCTATAGTAAGGGTATGTTCACACGATGTGTTTTCAGACGTAATTCGGGCCATTTACGCCTCGAATTACGCCTAAAAAAACTGCACCATTACGCCTCCAAACATCTGCTCACTGCTTTCAATGGGATTTACGGTGTTTTGTTAACACGGGGCTTAATTTTACGCGTCGTTTTCAAAATACGGCATGTAAAAAGACGCCGTGTAAAAAGAACTGCAGGTCATTTCTTGGGACGTTTTTGGAGCCGTTTTTCATTGACTCCATTGAAAAACAGCTCCAAAAACGGCTGTAAAATACGCTGTGAAAAACGCGAGTTGCTACAAAAACGTCTTTAAATCAGGAGCTGTTTTCGCTTGAAAACAGCTCCATATTTTCAGACGTATTTTGCTAATCCGTGTGAACATACCCTAAAGGTTACAATCGGGACCCTTTTATTTGTTGGCACAAACAAACACGTGCCACCCATTTGAGATCAAGTGTGCGCAATGTTTGTTCACCAACTCGATTAATCTACCTTTGTAGGAGAAAGTTTTAATGGAATATTTTGCTTTCCTTCTACCTTGTGGCAGAACCTGTGAGGAGGGACAGCTCTGTTCTAGTTCTGTCCATCCCTTGAGGAAAACATAAGTTGGTCCCTCCTCCCTGTGAGGCCGCATAGCAGTCACATGGGCTTCCTCTATGGTACATATACCCCTGGTTCAGCAGGTATCCTTCCTGTTAATATAACCATGTGATTTGGAGATGATTGGAATCAGATTTCATTGTTCAGGTTTTAAATGAGTTTTTACCATAGTATAATGTAAATCGATCTTCTGAATGACCTTATAGCAAACCAACCCAGTACCTATAGATATTACATTGATTCATTTGTTGCTGTTTGTACCAGTAAAGGGCCCATATCATATAATCTGGTGGCAAAGATGCTCCAATATGAGAGAGTATGCTAAGTCAAGGGAGCATGTGCCACAGAAGCCTATCCTGTGGCTACTGTGGTGCCCATGGAGAGAACCTTCAAATCATGTTGGCTCCTACCTAATGGGCTCTATCTATGTACAAAAACAATAAAGAAAAATAAGAACGTAAAATGGCAGATGGAAATAAAGCAAATACCCAGTTTAGACGTTCAATCTCACAATCAGAGTATGAGATGGAACTTTTACTTCGCTACAGTTTTGTGAAAGTTTTAGCTGTCATCTTTTATGTAGCATGCCACATGTGCAATAAACCGTGGAGAACTAAAAATGAAAATTTTAAAAATATATTTAATTTTTGGTCCAGAAGAATGTACACTGGGCTTTTGCTATACAATTCAAACGAACAACAGATGCTAAGAATGGAATGCTTTGTTTTAATGGTTGTCATGGAGATAGATTAGTTTAATATGCAATAACAATAAATCTTTCAGACCTCCTATTTGTGCAGCCTCCAGAACAATCTGGCTTTTAATATTGGATACTTGCCTAATTTCAGATGTTCCAAGAATATACATATTTAAAATCACAGCTTTAGTCTAAAGACAGATATGTTTTTAATATTTTACAGTCACTCTCATGGAGAGAAGATCTGTTGCTTATTTGTTAAAAAAATAAATAAAGATTTTTAACCCCTTAAAGAAGCACTCCAGCTCTTTTTTTAAAGTTCCATTACCCATGTAACAAACTCATCCTCTTAGCAGTATCATTGTACTTCTTTTCTCTTTTTGTGATTTCCTTGTGTGGTTTTTGTGCTTTCCGACCGCTGCATTCTGTGACATGGACTCTGACTACCTGCTGGCAGCACGAGTCACTCTGTTAACTGGAGGTCACTAATCTCTAGCGTCCCTGGCTTATGGTAAACTCTACAGTGACATATCTCTTCTACAGATGTAGCCATCTTTACCTTGATTCTGATAACTTGCTGCAGCTTGATATCACACAACAAAAGCCATTGAAAAGTCATTGAAAAAGTGAAGATAAGAAATCTAGTTATTGTTTATTTAATGTGTTAAAAGTCAAGGTAAAGACGGCTACATCTGTACTAGTACCTCCCCACTATTTCCCACAAAGCCTCTTATCCACTTTGCTCCTCCCAATTACTGACCGCTGCGTCTCTGCTATTTAGAGAAAAATAATTTTGTCCATCATATTCAACTAAGGGATGGGAGAAGTTATAGAACTTTGTTGTACCCCTATTGATCCAATGGAAGGTTTATAGAAAAAAATTAAAATAAATGTGGTCTGATTTGGGTCACAATTATAGACAAACACAATCTTACTAAACTAATCACACACACACACACACACACACACACACACACACTGGTACGGTTTTTGTCATATTTTGAGCACATTGATTAAACAGCCACAGTGCAGCGTGAAAAAGTTAGTGAACCCTTGAATTGAAATACCTGTAGGTCCAACTTTAGCAGCAGTCACCTCCACCAAATGTTTCTTGTAGCTGTAAATCAGATTTGTACAATGTTGAGAAGGATTTTTGGCCCATTTCTACCTGCAAATGTGTTTCAGTCCATCAATATGTCTGGGATGCCTTGCATGCAAAGCCCTCTTCAGGTATGCCGGAGCTTCTTGAGAGTTTTAAGGTCAAGACTCTGACTTAGTCACTTCAAAACACAAATATTCTTCTTTTTCAACATTCTTTAGTTGATTTACTTGTGTGATTTGGGCATTGTCCTGTTGCATCATCCAAAGTCTCTTTGAGGTAATGGACTGCTGCTCTTAGCATCGTTGAAAGGCGCTGATTGGCGGTGCAACTCATTCTGCGCTGCCAATCAGCGTCATTGTAAGGTGCTGAATGGTCGGGCACGAAACTTGCCCAGCCATTTAGTGCTTATGCATGTAATTGTATCTGTGTCCTATAGACGGAGGTAAAATTAGTGCAGGAGGGGGTATCGGCAGCTGGTTTCAGTGGTGCCACTGCCCCCTCAGAGAGGCAGCAGGCCTCATGGACGATGCGGCCCTGTTCACACGGCCGATTTTTTGACGGCCCGGTAAACTGGGCCGTCAAACAGTACAGCATGCCCTATTTTGGGCCATTCTCAGGCCCGCACGGCTCCCATAGAATCTATGGGTCCGTGTCAAACACGGCTGTTACTTGGATGTGATCCTAATGACGGCCGTGCTTTCTGCCACTCGCTCTCTCCTCCTCCTCCTCACAGTGCGAAGTGCATGTGAGGAGGAGATTTTTTTTGCTGTAGGTAGGGCCACAGCCCCCTTGTAGATAGCACTCCCCATAGATGGCATCCCCGTGTAGATCTCTGGCCAGGGATTCCGCTCCTAGATGTAGCCCTTGACGTCACTATCCATATATGGACATCAGGGGCAACTCCTGAAACGGAATCCCCGGCCAGAGGGATTCCGCTACTACAGGAAGCTATAGTGGCACTATCTACAGGGGGGGTGCTATCTACAAGGGGGCAGTGGCAATATCTACAGGGGGCTGTGTGGCAGTATCTACAGGGGGTTGTGTGGCAGTATCCACAGAGGGCAGTGTGTGGCATTATCTACAGAGGGCAGTGTGTGGCATTATCTACAGAGGGCAGTGTGTGGCATTATGTACAGAGGGGAGTGTGGCATTATCTCCAGAGGGCAGTGTGTGGTATGATGTACAGAGGGGAGTGTGGCATTATCTACTGAGGGCAGTGTGGCATTATCTACAGAGGGCAGTGTGTGGCATTAAATTCATCTGTTTTTAAAATCGACAGGGAAAAATCGGATGCATAACGGGTCTAAATCGGCCATTAAAATCGCAAACACAGCCCCAATTGTGACCCGTTTTGCATTACTTTTTTGCCCTGCCCATTTTAACGGATGAATTTAATTTGTCAATTTTTTTACACACAACTTCCCTCTGTAGTTAATGCCACACACTGTCCTCTGTAACTAATGCCACACACTGCCCTCTGTAGCTAATGCCACACACATCCCTTTGTAGATAATGCCACACACTTCCCTCTGTAGATAATGCCACACACTGCCCTCTGCAGCTAATGCCACACACTGCCCCCTGTAGATAATGCCCCACACTGCCCTCTGTAGATAATGCCACACACTGCCCTCTGTAGATAATGCCACACACTGCCCTATGTAAATAATGACACAGTCCCCCTGTAGATAATGCCACACACATTCCTCTGTAGATAAAGCCACACACTGCCCTCTGTAGCTAATGCAACACACATCCTTCTGTAGATAATGCCACGTGTCATCAGTGCCAAAGCGTCTGCTACATCTCCTGTCTGTCAGAACTTTCATACAGGTACTCTTGTGCTATAGACTTTTATTGACTGTAGTTTGACCAGCTGCTACTCCGCTATGGCAGGGTGACCTAGTGGGTCCACATACCTCACAGCCATGACACAGATCACCAAATACTGAGAACCAGTTAAAAGAGGGCTCATGCACACTACCTCACTGTGGCTCCTTGCAACCTCCAAGTTGTATAGAGCCCTAATACGGCATGAAAACAAGTAAATAGGACTCTATTGTAACTCTGAATGCATTCAATTCTATATGGAGACATAAGATTTTTTTTAATGTCAGATTTCATATTAATCCAATAGAAAAAAATGTGGCACATTTCTTCAAATTCCATAGTACAGAGATATTCTCCCCATTTACTCTTGATTTACTGCTAAAATTCATCTTGAGAGATCAGCTCACTGAGAAATCAGGTTACATGCTGCCCTGAAAAGTCTGTGGAGAGGGGAGGGGGAGGAGGGAGCAGCTGCATAGAGTCACAGAGGCACAAACACTGATGCTGTAGCTTCTAGTAAGTGTTTTTTTTAATCTCACCTCAGTGCTGGATCCACAGCTATGCTGCTCATTAATTCTCTATTTTGTCCTTATTGATATTGCTGCTTCTGTGTGTGAGAAAGAGATAGGGGAGCAGCATCTCCTTTTCTCTGTGTGCAATGTATGGGAGGCATCATAGCAGCTAGTCACCATCTACTCTGAAGCTGAGTTCACCAAAAACTGACAATTAGAGATAGAGCATACAGAGGGGGGAAGCTGGTAAAAAAAATACCATATAATAGTCATATAATGGCCAGAAATTCTGCTGTTCCACACATACACACACACACATGATCGCTGATTCTGAAAAATCACCTAATACAACAGGTATGCTTTAATGTAATAGCTTGAATTTGCAGTATGAATTTTGCAGTATGTATAGAGTTTGCAGAATGGGAACCCTTCAGTTGATCATGTAAGTTTTTGCAAGGTCTAAGAACTAAATTGATAGGATAGAGCACAATCAAATGGGGAAAAGACAAATCTAAAGTTTAATATAGTCTCTGACCCTTTTACATTCTCAGGATTTTTAGAGAGATTTATTAATAGTGTCCTAAAGTTAAAAAAAAATAAAACTAGCCCTGACGGGCAAAAAATTCACCATATTGATTACAGTGATGCATGGTGTACGATAAATTTGATGCATCTAGCTAGATAGGTTAGATACTTTTCTTTTCCTTACGCCATCTCATGGCTGGTGTACTTTACATCAATATTTTGCCTCAAAAAAGTAGCGTGTTTTTTGCTGTTAATGAATCTGCCAAATGTTACGACTCTTCTTAGCTATGTCCCCTTTTCTAGACACCTTTCAAAACTAGTGAGGTATCTAAAACACATAGAAATTTTGGCGGATGCCATTTACGCCAGTTTTTGTGCCATAACTTGAGCCAGAATTTATTTTCCTTTGTAAAGGTGCAGTCATACAGTGAAGGAAATAAGTATTTGATCCCTTGCTGATTTTGTAAGTTTGCCCACTGTCAAAGACATGAACAGTCTAGAGTTTTTAGGCTAGGTTAATTTTACCAGTGAGAGATAGATTATATAAAAAAAATAAAAATAAATCACATTGTCAAAATTATATATATTTATTTGCATTGTGCACAGAGAAATAAGTATTTGATCCCTTTGGCAAACAAGACTTAATACTTGGGGGCAAAACCCTTGTTGGCAAGCACAGCAGTCAGACATTTCTTGTAGTTGATGATGAGGTTTGCACACATGTTAGATGGAATTTTGGCCAACTCCTCTTTGCAGATCATCTGTAAATCATTAAGATTTCGAGGCTGTCGCTTGGCAACTCGGATCTTCAGCCCCCTCCATAAGTTTTCGATGGGATTAAGGTCTGGAGACTGGCTAGGCCACTCCATGACCTAAATGTGCTTCTTTTTGAGCCACTCCTTTGTTCCCTTGGCTGTATGTTACGGGTAATTGTCATGCTGGAAGACCCAGCCACGAGCCATTATTAATGTCCTGGTGGAGGGAAGGAGGTTGTCACTCAGGATTTGACGGTACATGGCTCCATCCATGCTCCCATTGATGCGGTGAAGTAGTCCTGTGCCCTTAGCAGAGAAACACCCCCAAAACATAATGTTTCCACCTCCATGCTTGACAGTGGGGACAGTGTTCTTTGGGTCATAGGCAGCATTTCTCTTCCTCCAAACACAGCGAGTTGAGTTAATGCCAAAGAGCTCAATTTTAGTCTCATCTGACCACAGCACCTTCTCCCAATCACTCTCAGAATCATCCAGATGTTCATTTGCAAATTCAGACGGGCCTGTACATGTGCCTTCTTGAGCAGGGGGACCTTGCGGGCACTGCAGGACTTTAATCCATTACGGCGTACTGTGTTACCAATGGTTTTCTTGGTGACTGTGGTCCCAGCTGCCTTGAGATCATTAACAAGTTCCCCCCGTGTAGTTTTCGGCTGAGCTCTCACCTTCCTCAGGATCAAGGATACCCCACGAGGTGAGATTTTGCATGGAGCCCCAGATCGATGTTGATTGACAGTCATTTTGTATGTCTTCCATTTTCTTACTATTGCACCAACAGTTGTCTCCTTCTCACCCAGCATCTTACTTATGGTTTTGTAGCCCATTCCAGCCTTGTGCAGGTCTATGATCTTGTCCCTGACAGCCTTAGAAAGCTCTTTGGTCTTGCCCATGTTGTAGAGGTTAGAGTCAGACTGATTCATTGAGTCTGTGGACAGGAGTCTTTTATACAGGTGACCATATGACAGCTGTCTTTAATGCAGGCACCAAGTTGATTTGGAGCATGTAACTTGTCTGGAGGAGGCTGAACTCTTAGATGGTTGGTAGGGGATCAAATACTTATTTCTCTGTGCACAATGCAAATAAATATATATAATTTTGACAATGTGATTTTCTTTTTTTTTTTTTATATATAATCTATCTCTCACTGGTAAAATTAACCTAGCCTAAAAATTCTAGACTGTTCATGACTTTGACAGTGGGCAAACTTACAAAATCAGCAAGGGATCAAATACTTATTTCCTCCACTGTACATGGCATATTTGCCTTTACAATATCCAAGGTGAAAAATATTTTGCAACTCCGACAGACTTCTCAACTTCTTGCGTGGCAGAATATTTATCCCATTGGAACACATTGTAAAGTTTTACACAGCGTACTTTTACGCTGTGGAAAATACAAGGCAAATAATCTATGTGTGACTGCACCCTAAATCTCCTATTGCGCCTGCCTTCAAAAGCCATTGGTACTTCTAATCAACTGAGTTTGGATCTCATAATTTACTTTTATTGAGCAGAGAATGGTTATTAAAACAATCCTAATGCTTATTTACTTATATCGCACAAAATTTTTCCATAATGCAGTTCAATGTAGTACAAAACGTCCAATTATTCAAACAAAAAAGATTCAAACCTAGAAATAACAAGACAATTCACTGGGGGAAAAAAACTGATTGCCAACTGATGAAATATACAAAGCGGATGATCCAAAAGGATTTGCTGGAAAAGTAGCTGTCAGGGAGTATTAGTGCATTAGTTCATAGGTGTTTTACACAAGCAATATTTGCACGTAAGATTCATGAAGGACTCATTCATGAAATTCAACCAAGTCTCTGAACTATGCAGCACAAAAATAATTGAAAGTGTTGACTACAATCATTTGGAGCGTTTAAGGAGGCTCTGTCACCAGATTATAAGTGCCCTATCTCCTACATAATCTGATCAGCGCTGTAATGTAGATAACAACAGTAGTTTTTATTTTGAGCAAGTTATGAGCAATTTTAGATTTATGCAAATTAATTTCTTAATAGACAACTGGGCGTGTTTTTGCTTTTTACCAACTGGGCGTTGTACAGAGAAGTGTATGATGCTGACCAATCAGTGACCAATCAGCATCATACACTTCTCATTGTTCCAGCCCAGCTTCTTTCACTGCACAATCACACTGTAATAATGGGCTGGAACAATGAGAAGTGTATGATGCTGATTGGTCACTGATTGGTCAGCGTCATACACTCCTCTGCACAACGCCCAGTTGGTAAAAAGCAAAAACACGCCCAGTTGTCTATTAAGAAACTAATTAGCATAAATCTAAAAATGCTCATAACTTGCTCAAAAATGATCGTTTTTCAAAATAAAAACTACTGCTGTTATCTACATTACAGCACCGATCAGATTATGTAGGAGAGAGGGCACTTATAATCTGGTGACAGAGCCTCTTTAAGAACAAGAATACTACCCCCAAAGCATGAAAGTGAAGCTATTGGAGTTGTGTAGGATCTATTCATTCATTGAAGAATGGCTTCTATTAAATATAATCAAATTCTGAAAGTTAATGTCCCATAGTAAGTGGAACATCAATTCTGAAAAGAGGTTGGATATTACAATGATCCAAACTGTAGCTCAGTGCTTAAATTGACCAGAAATTTTCACATTACTTATGCACTTATGCTAATCTAATAGTTTACCTGATATATATCAACTTTGTTGTTTATTTGCTGTTGAAATGTAGTTGTTTTATCCAGCCAAATTCTATGTGAGGTTACTATCTACCCCCTGTTGCCAAAAAAAAACTGCCTCTAGTTAGAGAACAGAGGAGACAAACTACAGGAAGTGGGGAGGGGGTGTCTATTCACTACCTGTCCATAGAAGTCTAAGGAGAGGGGAGGCGAAGCAGGAGGAGGGAGCAGAAGAAGAGAGAAAGACACAGACATGCTTCCCATAGAAGTCTATGGGGAAAGGAGGGGGAGCAGGAAAAGGGAGAAGGAGCAGAGAGAGGAGACACAAACACGCTGCCCATAAAATCCATTGGAGAGTTTAGGGAATCAGGAGGAGGGAGTAGAGTGAAAGAGAGAGAGAGACAGACATGCTGTCCATAGAAGTCTATGGAGAAGGGAGGGGGAGAAGGAGAAGGGAGCAGGAGCAGAGAGAGAAGACACAGATATGCTGCCCATAGAAGTCTATGGAGAGGGTGAGCTAGTGGAGGGAGTAGGATAAAAGAGAAAGAGACAGACACGCTGCCCATAGAAGTCTATAGAGAGGGGAGGGAAGCAGGAAGAGGGAGCAGGGGCAGAGAGAGAGAGGAAACTAAGGCTGCTGGTAAGAGTTATATCTCACGCCAGAGCTAGATTCTCAGCTACACTACTAATTACTGCTGTATAATCTCTTCTAGGCTGCTTTCTCTAAAATATGGGAAAAAAGTAATCTTTTATTTAAAGGGGTGTAGTGAGCATTTTGCCCACACAGGTGTTTTTCCATTAGTAATTAACCCCTTCCCGACATTTGACATATGGTTACGTCATAGCCGGGTAGGGGACGTATGGAACGGGCTCACGGAGTTCACAGTAACGAGCGGGATTGCGCTCGAGTGTGATTCTGCTCGTTTAGCACGTTAAATGCAGCGGTCAATAGCGACCACAGCATTTAAATCGTTAGAAAGAGGGGGTGACCCGCTCTAGCAGCTCATCGCGCCCCCCGCATTACAATCACGGGATGACGATGGTTGCTATGGCTGCCTTGGGGCCTAATGAAGGCCCCTAGGTCCGCCATCTTTGTACTCCTATTAAGCCCTGCCTCAATAGAAGCCTGTCAGAAAGACGATATACTGCAATACATTAGTAAGCGATCCAACGACCACTGGTTGAAGTCCCCTTGGGGGACTAATAAAAAAAGTTACAATTTGTAAAATAAACTTGTCTTTTTGTGTAAAAAAACCCAGAATAAATTAAAACCTAAAACAAACCAACCTTTTCCCATTTCTCTAATCTTGCAAATTCTATTGAATTGAGTTGTTAGCAGTAATCTAAAGTCATAGTGAGCAATCATTGGCTAGGAAATGCCTGGTGGAACCAGTAGTGAATACAGCTCAGCTACAGATCTCCACACAGTCTGTGAGTTCAAATTGATCAGTCTCTGTGCACAGCCATTTAGATGTATATAAATCCCTGAGTCTCAAGTCGATCAGATCCAAGTTTTTCCTACCATATGCCAAATGGCATATTTTATTAATTCAGGGTAATGTGGGGTTCCCACCTCCTGGACCCCAACAATGTGCTTTTCTAATATGTCTGAGTAACATGTTATGAATATGAATTAGCACAAGCTTTATTTAACCCCTTAAGGAAATGGACTAGTTTGCAGATTCAGGACGCAGCCCCATTTTTCAAATCTGACATGTGTCACTAAATGTGGTAATAACTTTGGAATGCTTTTACCTATCCAAGCGATTCTGAGATAGTTTTCTTGTGACACATTATACTTTAAGTTAGTGGTAAAATTTTGTCGACACATTCAGTATTTTAAAGTGAAAAACACCAACATTTAGCGAAAAACTGCAAAAATTAGCATCTTTCGAAATTTAAATGTATCCGCTTGTAAGACAGAGAGTAATACCACACAAAATAAATGCTAATTAACATTTCCCACATGTCTACTTTAGATTGGTATAGTTTTTTGTACATACTTTTATTTTTCTAGGAAGTTACAAGGCTCAGAACTTTAGCAGAAATTTCTCACATTTTCAAGAAAATTTCAAAAGGCTATTTTTACAGGGATAAGTTCAGTTGTGAAGTGGTTTTGAGGGGCCCATACAATGCAAACCCCATAAATCACCCTATTTTAAAAACTGATCCCCTCAAAGTATTCAAAACAGCATTTAGAAAGTTTATTAACCCTTTAGGACGTTTCACAAGAATTACAGAAAGTAGGGATGAAATGTACAAATTTTTTTTTTTTTTGCAAAGTACAGTGAAAAAATAATGTAGTACCGTGTTAGCCAGAAACAATATGCAATGTTAAATACCTTTGTGTCAAAAAAGACAAAAGTATAGAAGGTATGATACCTTTATCGGCTAACCATAAAAGTTCTATATGCAAGCTTTCAGAGCACAGAGGCTCCTTCTTCAGGCAGTTTACAAATAAATGACTTCGAAAAAAGCACAAAAAATGGAATAAAAATTTATCAAAACGTCGCATGTACCCCAAAATGGTATCATTAAAAACTACAGTTAATTGACGGAAAAATAAAAAAGTTATGGCTCTCAGAATTTGGCGACACAAAATAATTAAATTTTTTACACTTAGTTTTTTTACTTGTAAAAATATAGGAAAAACTATATATATTTGGTATCACCATAATCATATTGACCCGCAGAATAAAGTTAACATTTTGTTTTAATTGCACAGTGAATTCCGTAAAAACGAAGCGCAAAAAAACAATGTCGGAATCACATTTCATTTTCTGCCCCACAAATAATGTTTCCCCCTTTTCCTAGTACAATATATGGCACAATAAATGGCGCTTCGAAAAAAACTACAACTCGTGCCGCAAAAATCAAGCCCTCATAGGACTATATAGATGGAAAAATAAAGAAGTTATGGCTTTTGGAAGATGGGGAGGAAAAAACGAAAATTTAAATCTGAAAGTTGTTTTCGACGGGAAGGGGATGATGCAAAGTGAAAATTGCAATTTTCCGCTGATATGCCATTTTAGTGCACAATATGTTGTGCCCAGTTTGTGCCCTTGAAGACACACATCTCGTAAACTGCTAAGCTGGTTCCCCTGGGTGTGGCGCTGCCATATATGTGGACGTAAACTGCTGTTAGGGCACGCTGTAGGGTTCAGAAGGGAGGGAGCGCCATTTGGCTTTTGGAGCGCAGATTTTGCTTGGTAGTAGTTCTGTTTGGAAGTTTTACTGGTATTTTAGTTTATAATGTTGGGGTATATGTAAGCTGTGCGGAGTACATCAGGGCATAATAAGAGGGTATAATAATGCGGTAAATAAATAATATTTCAGAGATATGTGGCCAGTGTCGCAACGATAAATGGTGCCCAGTCTTATCCGCTTTTGGACACCTCACATTTTGTGTCATCATATTCTGAGAGCCAGTCAAAAAAGCTGTGTAAGGGCTTGTTTATTGCGGGACAGGTTGTAGTTTTTATTGGAACTATTTTGGGGTACATGCGACTTTATGATCACTTTTTATTCCATGTTCTGTGAGGGGTAGTGATAAAAAAAATAGTGATTCAGGCAGTTTTTTGTTGTTGTTTTTTGTGGTGTTCATCGTGCAGGAAAAATAATACTTTTATAGTTTGGGTCATTACGGACGCGGCGATACCAAATATGTGTACTTTTTTAACGGGTTCTTTTTATTTCCAATAATAAAAGGCTTATTATAGGAAAAAAGGCAGTGTTTGTTTTTATTAACTTGAAGCTTTTATTTTTTACACTTTTATTCAACTTTTTTTTTGTCCCACTTGGGGACTTGAGGGCCTGCACCTCTGATCTTTACTCTAATGCATTGCACTACCCTTGTAGTGCAATGCATTAGAGCTGTCAGTCATTCACTGACAGCAAGCCTATTGAGTCCCATCTGTGGGCGGGGCCTAATAGGCTATCGTACGTGGCAGACCAGGAGGCCATTATTAGGCATCCGGTTGCCATAGCAATGATCGGCATCATCACGATAACATCATGTCGATCGCTACAAACCACTAAGATGCCGCGATCACTTTTGATGCGGCATCTAAGAAGTTAATGGCAGGGATCAGAGCTAGCTCTGTTCCCTGCCGTTACAGCATGGTGTCAGCTGTAACATACAGCTGACACCGGCGGCTGATGTCGCAGGCTCAACTCCTGAGCCTGCGCCATCTTGTTACTTCGGCCAGATGCCTTTTAGGCCCTGCCTCTGGGTGGGACCTAGCAGGCTTCCGTACTTGGCAGACGGAAGGCCATTGTTAGGCTTCCGGTCTGCCGGAGCAGTCATCGGAACCCCGCGATTTCACTTCAGGGTTCCGATCTGCTTGTAAACACCATAGATGCAGCGCTTGCTTTTGAGCGCTGCAACTAAGGGGTTAATCGGCCGGATTGTAGACTAGCTCCGGTCCTGGCCTTGAAGCAGTGATAGCGTTAAGCTATCACTGCTTTAAAACTGCGTCTGCAGACGCGTCTGCCGAAAACAGTACTCTGTTAAGGCTGTGACGTAGTAGTCCGTCAGTTTGCGTTAACAGGACAATGCCTGTAACGTACTATTACGTCACATAGCATTAAGGGGTTAATCAAACAACTGTGCTGCAGACTCGAGGACATAGAGTGGAGTATGTGTGGAGTAGAGGTAGTTCCATCATCAATATTGGAAAGGGGTCTTTACAGTAAGAGCAGGCAAGATTCAAAATGATCTACCACTAGAGGTAGCAGGGCCGCCATCAGGGCAGTGCTGCTGATACTCCAGTCAGGGGCCCGGCCACAATGATGAAAATAAGGGGCCCGCCCGCTACATTAAACATTTAATTGAGGGCCCGAGCGTTAGTTACTTGGAGAAAGGAACGGACCCTGCAATGTAAAGGGCCGTTCTTTACTCTGAAGCAACTTACGCTGGGGCCTGAGAGGAAGATGCTGCCTAAGCAGGAAACAGAAGCTCTGTTTGGAGGGAGCCGCCCACCAGACAGGGAGGACGGAGGAAGAAGAAAGAGCTGGAGTGAAGTAGTGACACTCCGCTCTCCTCCCCTTCTGCCTGCAACTTGTACAAGGCAGAAGATTATTCCAGGACAGGTACGAGTAAGAAACGTAATGTTCTGTGTCGGGGAGGGGATTCTTTACAAATCATTTTTGTGGGGAGGGGGAACTTAACTGTAAATGATATATGTGGGGGAGGGGATTTAATGTAAAACGTTTTTGTGGGGGAGGGGGAATTTAACAAATTAACTGCAAATGCTGTATGTGGGGGAGGGAATATTTTTTTAAAGTTTTTTGTGGGGGAGGGGGGACTTAACTCTAAATGCTATATGTGGGGGAGAGGATTTTGTATAAAACGTTTTTGTGGGGGAGGGTGGGACTTGGCTGTCAATGCTATGTGTGGGGAAAGGGATTCATTATTAATTTTTCCTTGGGGAGTGAGAACTTAACTGTTAGGCTGAGTTCACACAGGGCGGATATGCTGCATAAAAGCACACAGCAAATCCACCCTGTGCACCGCAGAGAATTGCGGGTGAAAATCCACACCAAACTGTGATGCCGTTTTTTTGCTGCAGAAACTGCTACATTCAGCAGGCCTGCTAGCATGATGTTTCATCCCAGGAGACCACTGCTACATTCTGTGATTGGCTGCAGCAGTCACATGGGATGAAACATCATCCCAGGAGCCTGCAATGTCGGGAGGAAGAGACACAGACTTTTGGTTAAGTATAGGATTTTTTATTTATATAATATTCACTTTCTGCAGCGGAATCGCTGCGAACCCGCTGCAACAACTGCTATTTGTTGCGGGTTTTACCTCCCCATTGAATTCAATGGAGAAAACCCGCAACATATAAGCAGCAATTCCGTAAATACAATTGACATGAATAAAATTCCGCACCACAGGTCAATTTCTGAGCGTTTTTTCCAGCTCAGTATTTATGCAGCATGTGGATGAGATTTGTTTTATCTCATCCACTTTGCTGCTACTGTATTTGCTGCAGATTTTTCGCAACGCGTCCATTGCGGAAAAACCTCAGTATTTACGCTACGTGTGGACTTACCCTAAGGCCTAATTCAGACGACCGCATGTCAGACATATTTCCCGGACCGAACACAGTGCAGGGAGCCGGGCTCCTAGCGTCATAGTTATGTATGATGCTAGGTGTCCCTGCCTCTCTGCGGGACAACTGTCCCGTACTGAAAACATGATTACAGTACGGGACAGTTGTCCCGCAGAAAGGCAGGGGCTCCTAGCGTCATAGATAACTATGACGCTAGGAGCCCGGCTCCCTGCAGTGTGTTCGGTCCGGAAAATACTGCCGACATACAAAACCGTATCTCAAGGAAGGAACACGCTTGTTTGTCGGAGGCCTAAATGTTATGTGTGAGGCAGGGGCGTAACTAGGAAAGACTGGGCCCCATAGCAAACTTTTGACTGGGGCACCCCCTCTGCTGGGTATCACACAACCCCCCCCCCTTGTAGATAGTGCCTCCCTATAGATTGCACCACACAGCGCCCCCCTATAGATAGCACCATACACAGCCCCCTGTAGATGACGCCATACAGCCCCCCTGTAGATAACGCCATACAGTCCACCCTGTAGATAACGCCATACAGACCCCCTCTGTAGATAACGCCATACAGCCTCCCCTGTAGATAACACCATACAGCCCCCTCTGTAGATATCTACAGAGGGGTTCTGTATGGTGTTATCTACAGAGGGGGCTGTAGGGTGTTATCTACAGGGGGGGCTGTATGGCGTTATCTACAGAGGGGGTCTGTATGGCGTTATCTACAGGGTGGACTGTATGGCATTATCTACAGAGGGGGTCTGTATGGTGTTAACGCCATATAGCCCCCCCCCCAAAAAAAAAAAACGGCCTATAGTTTGTCCTACAAAAGACATGCATCCCCTATCCACAGGATAGGGGATACATGTGTGATCGCTGGCAGCGAAAAGGAGAACGGGGGACCGAAAGTCCCCCGAAGTTCTCCATGACTAACCTCAGACTTCCGGCGTCTGCGCAGTTCAATAAAAATGAAAGGAGCGCTTGTCACGCATGCGCATAAGTGCGACCGGCGCTACATTCATTTCTACGGAGCTGCCGACACAGACCCCGGAAGTCTGAGGTTTGTCATGGAGAACTTAGGGGGGATTTTCGGTCCCCCGTTCTCCTCATCGCTGGGCGTCCCAGCGATCCCACATGTATCCCCTATCCTGTGGATAGGGGATGCATGTCTTTTGTAGGAACAACCCCTTCAGTGGCGTCGCGCTGTAGCAGCCATAGCGGCTGCTAGCGGAGCCTGCGGCCATGGGAGGGGGCTGTACCGGCGGGTGCCACGGGCCCCCTCATGCTGCAGGCCCTGTAGAAGTCGCTACGGCTGCTATAGCGGTAGTTACGCCACTGCTTATAGGTTTAAACGGCGTAAAACTACAGCTCCCAGCATGGCCGGAACAATGGTAAGGATATGCTGGGAGATGCGGTTTCACAAACAAAATCCTATCACCATCATCTCGCCGCAGATCATACAGTGACTACAGTACTGATTAGAGGCAGAATAAACATTTACATTAAGTGACTCACCGGTGACGTCCCAGATTCTAGTTCTTTTCTTCTCCCTCCGGTTCAGACATCTATGATGGATTTCTCCCGGCCATGACCCATTTCTGCAGTTTTCCGTTTAGATGTCTTCAGCTTCTCATTTCTGCACCTATAAACAAAGTTAAAATTCTCAACACATCTAAATATAACTGTCACAATTCTATCTGCCTTGCAATTTTGTTATTAGAAATATATTCTATATAATTACAGCATCAGTACCAAGCTCTGACATATACGGCTCCAGAACAAGGCTCAGTACATAAATACAACACCAGAACCAAGCTCAGCACATACATACAGTACCAAAACCAAGCTCAGTACATATATGTAACACCAGAACAAAGCTCAGTACATATATACAACTCCAGAACCAAGCTCAGTACATATATACATCTCCAGAACAAAGCTCAGTACATAAATACAGCACCAGAACCGAGCTCAGTACATAAATACAGAATCAGAACTGAACTTAGTACATATATACAACATCAGAACTACGCTCAGTACATATGTACAGACCCAGAACCAAGCTCAGTACATATATACATCCCCAGAACCAAACTCAGTACATAAATACAGCAGCAGCACAAATACAGCTCAATTTAGTGCGACCCCTGCCGTATAGGTTTGTACGGCGTAAAACTACAGCTCCCAGCATGGACCTACCAATGGTAAGGATATGCTGGGAGTTGCTGTTTCACAAAAAAAATATCATACCACCCATCATCTCGCTGCAGCTCATACAGTGACTACAGTGCTGATTAGATGCAGAATAAACATTTACATTAAGTGACTCACCGGTGACTATCTCAGATTCTAGTTATTATTTTCTCTTTCCTTCTCCATCCGGTCTAGACCTCTATGATGACTTCTCCCAGCCACAGCCCATTTCTGCAGGTTGCCGCTCAGATGTCTTTAGCTTCTCACTATTCAAACATGTCTGCACCTATAA
This sequence comes from Rhinoderma darwinii, assembly GCF_050947455.1. Classification (NCBI taxonomy): domain Eukaryota; kingdom Metazoa; phylum Chordata; class Amphibia; order Anura; family Rhinodermatidae; genus Rhinoderma; species Rhinoderma darwinii. Next base: position 153,963,811 of record NC_134687.1, on the reverse strand, counting down.
ATGAAGATAAAATTCTCATGGTGACCCACACTGTAAATGTGACACACACTGTAAATGTGACACACACCCCTAAATATAATAGTTCCATACACTGCACCTCTAATTATAATAGCACTATACACTGTGTCCCCAATTATAATAGCACCAACCACTGTGTCCCCAATTATAATAGCACCATACACTATGTCACACACACACACACACACACACACACACACACACACACACACACACACACACACACACACACACCGTGCCCCCTGTAGATAGTGACCTACATAGAAGCCCCTGTAGATAGTGCCCACATATGGACTCCAGAGCTGCAAGGCAATAGTATAGTGCTAACCACTGAGCCACCGTGCTGCCATACATATAGCTTCCCCTATAGTTAGTGCTCCAGGTATAGCCCACCTCTGTAGATAGTGTCTCACATATAGCTCCCCCTGTATATAGTGTCCCACATATAGCCCACCCCTTTAGACTGTGCACTACATATAGCCACCCTGTTGCTAGTGCCCCACAGGTAACCCACCCCTGTATATAGTGTCCCACACATAGCCCACCCCTATAGAAAGTACCCTAAAAAAATAGCTCCCCTATAGATCGTGCTCTACATATAGCCCACCCCTGTATATAGTGCCCCACATATAGACCCCCCCTGTATATAGTGGCCCACATATAGAGCCCCCTGTATATAATGGCCCACATATAGAGCCCCCTGTATATAGTGGCCCACACCCCCACATATAGACCCCCCTGTATATAATGGCCCACATATAGAGCCCCCTGTATATAATGGCCCACACCCCCACATATAGACCCCCCTGTAGCTACTGCCCCACATATAGACCCCCCTGTAGCTACTGCCCCACATATAAACCCCCCCCCTGTAGATAGACACCCCCATTATAGATAATGCCATTCACATTTTTATGAGGAAAAAAAAATAAAATTGACATACTCACATGATCCCGTTCCCACGCTGTTCACTGGCGATGCAGACATGCTCTCTTCTGAGCATGTCTGCAGGAGCTGAACGAGCATCCTCCAATGACGCTGATTGGCGGGGCAGAATGACTTGCCCCGCCAATCAGCACCTTCCAAGCATGGAAGCGGTGCGATGATGTCATCGCGCCGCTAGCCAATCAGTGTCATTGTAAGGCACTGGATGGTCAGGCACGGAACATTCCCGGCCATTCAGTGCTAATACATGTATTTGGCTGCCGCTAGCACTGGGGCCCCCTCCGGTGCTAGCGACACCTACAGGCATGAGAGGGCCTGTGTAAGGCTCGGCGTCGCGGGCCCCACAGTAGTGGCGCTACCACTGTAGCAGCCGTAACGGCTGCTAGCGGCGCCACCGGGCATTTGAATGGGCGTGTCGGCTGGCGGCACGGGCCCCCTCAAGCCCCGGGCCCCGTAGCAGCCGCTACTGCTGCTACCGCGGTAGTTACGCCACTGGTGTGAGGTGAGGGGATTCTGTTTAAGGCTGGGTTCACATGAGCACATTAACGTCCGTAATGGACGGACGTATTTCGGCCGGAAGTCCCGGACCGGACTCAGTGCAGGGAGCCGGGCTCCTAGCATCATAGTTATGTACGACGCTAGGAGTCCCTGCCTCTCTGCAGGACGACTGTCCCGTACTGTAATCATGTTTTCAGTACGGGACAGTAGTTCCACGGAGAGGCAGGGACTCCTAGCATCGTACATAACTACGATGCTAGGAGCCCGGCTCCCTGCACTGAGTTCGGTCCGGGACTTCCAGCCGAAATACGTCCGTCCATTACGGACGTTAATGTGCTCGTGTGAACCCAGCCTAAAGGCTATGTAAACCTTTAAAAACTTTTTTTAAAATTTAAAATGTGTATCAGTGTGCTTAGGTCAACTTTGCAATTACATTTTATTCAATTATGTTTACTTTTTGAGATACAGCTGCTTTGAGTCCTGACTGAAGGGTTCAGTGACAGCTGTCTGATCAAGCTGTTATCAATCACATATTTGTTCAAAACTTAGATGTGATCGGTAAGGCCGAGGGGAGGGGGGGTTTCACTGTAAATGTCATGTGTGGGGGAACTTATTTAGCATATATTCACAGGTTACGGTCATATTGCTTTTTTTTTTTACAGTGATATTCACAAATCCATGGCAAATGACATGGCTATAAAGCAATTTTACAAAAACTGTTGCAAAAAAAATTTGACTTGACCTCGACGAGGCAGGGACTCCTGCATCATACATAACTATGACGCTAGGAGCCCGGCTCCCTGCAGTATGTTTAGTCCGGGAAATACTGCCGACATACGGTCCTTATCTCACTGACCGAACACACTCCTGTGTGGGAAGCCTGACATATATGGACATGAGGAACAGCCCCAGAGACCCTGGGCAAAGCGCTAGTAGAAGATCTGCCTGGGGACTCCAGCCCTGGGAAAGCTCCACTCCCCGGGCGACGTATCCCACTATATGCCATACAGTCGGATACGTTTTGGCTAAATTTAACAAAATCCAGAACATTAACTGGTCACTGCCTGCTCCCTGGTTTCATTCACTGTAGTTGACGTCAGCACCAAAATCGGTTAATGCGTATAACGTACAAACATGAGCGCCATACTTTCCGTTGTCCACCCCCGGTAATGGAGGGGGGGCCCCTGACATCTTGGCTGTATGGGGCCCAGAAATTCCTGACAGCAGCACTGAGAGCTAGTAATTGTATAAGTCATACCAAAATGTAAAAAATAATATCTAATAACTAATGGAATAGAGAAGCCCTGATTTTGGCTCTAGTGAACAAGTCAGAAGCCACTGAAGTTTTACCTCTCCGAGTGGTGCATCCCATAGCATTGGCATACCTCATGAGCACAGCTACAACCTCTGCTCTGCACTTCATATTTCTACAACACTGCATGTGTTTTTATGTCATTAATCGCATAAGACAAACCCTTCAATTGTTATCATACCTACTGAGCATAGGTGACAAATCGCCAACACATGCATGCTTGGTGACCCTTTTTATATGATGAATGTATATATATATATATATATATATATATATATATATATATATATATGTATAGCAAAAGAAAATTTGCAGCACTTCAATGTGAGGAAAATGGTGGTTTATTCAATCCAAATACAAAGCAACGTTTCAATCCTACGATAGGATCTTTATCAAGCTTGGTAAAGATCATATCGTAGGATTGAAACGTTGCTTTGTATTTGGATTGAATAAACCACCATTTTCTTCACATTGGACTGCTGCAAATTTTCTTTTGCTATATCTGACATTCCGTCCGAGGATCGGGACGTTTTGCTGGGCACCCGTTCAATGGGTTCTTTGTGAGTGCTGCTGCCTTCTCTTTTCTATATATATAGTGCTGATTTTGCTTTGCAGAAACACATTTAAAAAAAAAAAGACACAACATTGCAAACACATAATAGAATGCCATTACAGTACTATGGGCGGATACAGTTCTTCTATGTTTAGTTACCACTGCAAATCATTTTTTTGCGCATCCAAAAAGAATAACTTTTTAATGATTCTTGTTCTATGTTAATAGCTATCACAAACATAAGATTTGATTTATAAAATAGAAAGTTTGACCTTTGCATATTAATATTCATGGAAACCATGAGATTACTTGTGTTTACCTGTTTAGTAAATGTACCTTCTTCATGTAAGCACATGATGGCAGCACTGAGCTGAGTTAGTTTCAGGAGGTTCCCTTAGGTTGCAGTGATTTTTCTCAAATTTGCACATAATGTTGAAACATTTTTCTCTGCACTGTACTCTGAGAAAAGTCTGACCTGCCAAAACGGTCATGCTTTAAATAGTTTCACATAAAATAATAATAAAATCCAGAAACATTTCTATGTGGTATTCAGATGTTCCGATCTGCAATCCTAACCAATATGTGGTCACATACTGCATGCAGATGGTAAAGGCATTTTTAGGGTCTGAATATTTATGTATAAAGAGCCTTGCCGGAGTGTGGTGCTCAGCACCAGGAAGACAGGGGCTAGAATGAAACTTTTATCAGTAGCAATCCATTAACAAGCATTAGCCCCTCATACATTTGCCTGCTCTGATATAACTCATATGCGACAGGATTGTTTTATTCATGCCATAGCTATAATTCTACCCCAAATGTGTCACCATCAGCTACTGCTAGGACCCGCATCTATCAGACATTTATGGCATATCCTTTAGTTATGCTATAAATGCCTAAGGCCTCATGCACACGCCCGTGCCCGTAATCACGGCCCGCGATTGCGAGCACGGCCAGCCGCCGACAAAGTATGGGAGCACGGCCCGTAAATATCGAAAAGTAGGACATGCTCCATAATTCCTGGCACGGTTCTACGGCACGGACACCCTTCCGTAGCGAAACGGAAAGGTGTCTGCGGCCAATAGAACCGGGCGGGTCCGTAATTGCGGACCGTATTGCGGTCCACAATTACTGAGTTTTTTTTTACGGTCGTGGAATTCCCCTTTAATACTTGTGAATATCGGTCGGATGAGATTGTAGCATGGGCTCTAACCAGCACCTACTCTTCACCAGAACAAGGAGGTTTGATCTGCAAGAAACTCACAGGTTGTGACCCTCTGTGCTTCTTCTCTAGGGGACATGTAACAGCTAAGATTGTAGAACACAGGTGGTCAGACAAACTAAGGAAGAAGTTGGGCCCTGACGAACCTCAGAAACAAGCCACACTCATATCTAATAAAAAATAAGTTGTACTTGATAAAAAACTAAAAACTAAAAAAAACGAGCATAACAATAATAATAATAATCATCTTCATCATCATCATCATCATCATCATCTTCAATCTCTTAATATTTGCTAAATTGCTTGCCCAAAGATTGCCAGAGATTCTTTTTATACAAATTCATTTCCACCAGTTGCCAGGACGCATCAGGCCTTTATTTTGAAGACTTTGCTTAAAGGGATTCTGTACCACTAATAATTGCTGCATATTGCTAGTATATGGTATTAACGGTGGCCTAAAATGACTTTCACGTGTATTAGACACAGCACCACCTTTATCTGTAACTGTGTCTAGTATTGCAGCTCACGCGCATTCACTTGCGGCTGATCTACAATACTATCTTCACTATACACAATCTTGTGTTTGAATATCATTTTCTAAATCTCTCACTCAGCATTCCTTGAGCATTTTGTAGTATTTTTAGGTTTATTCACTACTGCACTTCCTATTTCTACACTATTGCATAAGATATTTGTTACATTCATCAAGATATAATTAAAAAAAATACTCCTTGTGACATCATCAACACTACCCCTTAAGGCTATGTTCACACGGAGTATTTTGGGGGAGGAATATCTGCCTCAAAATTCCGTTTGGAACTTTGAGGCAGATTTTCCTCTCCCTGCACGCCAATTTTCGCGGCGATTTTCGCGCCGTTTTTCGCCCGCGGCCATTGAGAGCCGCAGGCATAAAACAGCGCGAAATACGCTTTCTCTGCCTCCAATTGAAGTCAATGGGAGGTCAGAGGCGGACGCGCCCGAAGATAGGGCATGTCGCTTCTTTTTCCCGCGAGGCAGTTTTACTGCTCGCGGGAAAAAGACGCCGACGCCTCCCATTGAAATCAATGGGAGGCATTCTCGGGCCGTTTTTGCAGAGTTTTGCGACGCGGTTTCCGCGTCAAAAAACCTCGGCAAAATACCCCGTGTGAACATAGCCTAAAGGAAATCTCTTCAAGCCACCAAAGGGGAGTTGGAGTGTACAGGGGAAGATGCAGCACTAATGGGTCCAGAAGGAAGAGCAGTCCTGACATAAGGATATCAAGAGTCCTGAGAAAGTGATTTACAATTTCCGCATTGCTTCATTGGTTCATCCTTGATCTAGCAAAGAAAGTGATATAAAGTTGACACAATCATTAATACGAATCCTCATAAGGTTTTTGCTCAGTTTATATTTTTTCAGTTTCTTGGCCTAATGACCTCTGTTTACTCCTTGCCCCCTTCTGCTTCCTCTCCATTCTGCCCACATTGTTCTTGTCTCCAGCTTCCAAAATTTGTTGTAATTCTCGGTGCATGGGATGAATTATAAAGAGAAATTTCAAAAATGTCTGTAAACACTTTGTAAATAAACAACATCAGGGATTTAATGTATGATCGATTGAGAGACAATAGGGGGGATTTATTAAGACTGGCATTTCCTACACCAGTCCTAATCTCAAGAACGTTGAAGTAAAATGTGCCTAATTTCATTATTCTCTTCCATAAACTATAGTAAATTTGTCGGGCCACAGTTAGGGCATGACCACACATGGCGGAATTCCTCCGCAACTGTCCGCATCAATGCCGCACCTAATCCGGGTTGCGGATTACGGCTGCGGATCTGCACAAAATGTGCAGAAAATTGATGCGGACTGGCCGCTGCGGACTGCAGGAAAAGTGCTTCCCTTCTCCCTATTCAGTGCAGGATAGAGAGAAGGGACAGCACTTTCCCTAGTGAAAGTCAAAGAAATTCATACTTACCGCCCGTTGTCTTGGTGACGCGTCCCTCTTTCGGCATCCAGCCCGACCTCCCTGGATGACGCTCCAGTCCATGTGACCGCTGCAGCCTGTGCTTGGCCTGTGATTGGCTGCAGCCGTCACTTACACTGAAACGTCATCCTGGGAGGCCGGACTGGAGACAGACGCAGGGAGTTCTCGGTAAGTATGAACTTATATTTTTTTTTACAGATACATGTATATTGAGATCGGTAGTCACTGTCCCGGGTGCAGAAACAGTTACTGCCGATCGCTTAACTCTTTCAGCACCCTGGACAGTGACTATTTACAGACGTCTCCTAGCAACGCTCCCGTCATTACGGGAGCCCCATTGACTTCCTCAGTCTGGCTGTAGACCTAGAAATACATAGGTCCAGCCAGAATGAAGAAATGTCATGGTAGTAAAAACAATACGCTCCGCAGCACACATAAGATCTGCGGACTTCATTGCGGAATTTTGACTCTCCATTGAAGTCAATGGAGAAATTCCGCCATGAGTCCGCAACCAGTCCGCCACTGCTCCGCAACAGACAGAGCATGCTGCGGACACCAAATTCCGCTCCGCAGCCTATGCTCCGCAGCGGAATTGTACGCATCGTGTAAACGAACACTGCTAAATTAAAGTGAAAGTCAATGGAGAAACGGCTCCGCTGCGGATTAACGCTGCGGAGTGTCCGCAGCGGAATTTAAGTGAAATTCCGCCATGTGTGAACCCGCCCTTAGCCCCCTTTTGCTAAGCCCCGGAACTTTTAAAAAAGTAAATTTTTGTGCAAAACAGATGAGTGCCAAAATGTGCACATTTTCTGCTCCACTAGATTGGCGTAAACCTGATAATAAATTCCTCCCTCCCCCCCCCAATGTGTTTATGAAATGTTCAATTTGAATCAATAGTGAACATCAAAAGTAGTTTATAACCAACATTTTCATATATTAACATGGCGGCAACAAAAGGAAAGACTATGTATGAATTATTGATCGTGAATGGCCACTGTTTTCACCTCGGATTACGGACATGACTCTGCACTCATTACAGTATTTATTATCTTCATAGAGTTAGATAACCCGAATGTACAAGTCTGCCTGTACAGAATGTTCAGAATAGGCGTCCATAGAAATGAGCGCAGACAGCAGACTGACGTGACCCTGCTTCTAAATCATACCGATGAATAATGGAACAATGTATGTAAATGGCCAGATTTCCTGTGAGTCTCTTCCCTGATCACATGCAGGAACACATATCCTGTTAATTGCCTCTGAGCGGATACTTTCAATTCTGCGTGTAATGCTACATATTGTCAAGAATAAATGGTGCGCAAAAGTCAAACTGGAAAAGAACAGTTTCAGGTCATTTCTGTTCCTGCATTTTACACCTTGACTATATTTATTTCGTTTTAAATTGAGACCCATTTTTGGTGCCAGTGTTATATCTGGGAACACTCCCCTGTTATAATCTCATTATTGGACTGTAGTAGTTCTGATAATAAGCCTGCACCATATAGTCCTGTATTATGTGAATGGACTGCTCTCAGATAGTTTTGCAATAACGCACATTCTTTAGGCATTTCATTTACAGAATAAAGACTGCTGTAAATGGACCTGTTGTCTGATGATGGCACCTGAAATGTAGCAAGCTATTTATCGAAATCATTCCCGTTTCTGAAAAAGAGTAGGCATGGACATAAGTAATACATATGTAGAAGAATGATCGAGGCACTCACCGAAGCTGGCAAAAAATTCGTTCTTTATTACAAAAGAGGATCTAGGTCAGGATGTGGAAATGCCTACGGCCGTTTCACGTGCTGGTACACGCTTTCTCAAGGCCCTAGCGTCACTTCCTTCACCTGCCTTTTTATACACAAATTAGTACACATTGTTACATAACAAAAAATTAAAAAAGACAGGGAAATGCACAGTATATTTAGATGGTTCATACAATTAGTACATTCTAATCTTAGAATATCAAAATTACAATACAAAAATTCTCTAAAAACAAATAAGGTTCATGTTAAAAACGAACTAAGATCATTCCGATCATTGAGACCGAGCGGTCCTAGTGCACCTGTCAGAGAAATAATCTCTGCCTCTCTCTGCAGCAGAGATTTGTGTCTGTCTCCTCCTAACACCAATGGCTGAATGTGAACAATACCCACAAATCGCATACATCGAGCGTTATTTTCATGTTTCTCCTGCATATGTTGTATCAACCTAGGGCATCCCTCACATGTATTTAGTGATCTTATATGTTCACGAAATCTTACATACATAGGTCGTATAGTTTTTCCTATATAAAATCTACCACAATCGCAAATTACTGCATAAACAACATATTGAGTCCTACAGGTTATTAATCCATTAATTTCAAACGTAATGCCCCCTAAATTCAGGTTCCTTGTACGTATTATGGAATTGCAATAATTGCATTGACCACATCTGTGGTTACCCTTTGGACTATTAGCTGTCAGCCAATTTTCTTTGCACTTCTCTTTTTGGGAAAAACGTCCCCTGACTAAAATATCTTTTAAATTTTTACATCTACGAAAGGATACAATTGGTTTCCTAATTGCGACTTCCATAAGTAATGGATCATTCTCAATTAGGTGCCAATTGTTTCGAATACTTGTTCGAATAACATCACTCATTGGGCTATAACCGAAGGATAGAACAAATCTCTGATCTTTTTTCATAGGAGTTTTTCGACTATGTTTTTTATGATGGAATAACGATGTTTGTTTAATTACACTAGCTCTATTTAAAGCATCTTTTACCAGTTGTACCGGATAACCTCTTGCTTCCAACTTTTGACTCATGTCATCTGCCTGTTTATAAAATGTCAAGTCACTACTATTAATTCGTCTTAGACGCAAAAATTGAGCATAAGGTAAAGATTTAGTTATATGTCTAGGGTGATAACTATCATACCGCAACAATGTATTAGTGGCTGTTGGTTTTCGATAACCTTTAGTCTGAATTGCTCCCTCCTCTATTGTTACATATACATCCAAAAACTCAATTTCTTGATTACCAAATTTATGTGTAAAACTCATATTTGACGAATTTGCATTGAGGTATTTTACAAAGTCTAGAAACTCCTGCTGGGTACCAGACCACACTACAAAAATGTCGTCTATATAACGTAGGTATAACTGTAGGTATTTGGCATAGGGATTCGAAAGATTGTATATCATTTGTTCTTCAAAATCCGCTAAAAATAAATTCGCAAAAGTCGGAGCTACGGGAGTACCCATCGCCGTTCCTGACTTTTGTCGATACCAGATGTCAGAAGGAACAACTTGGTAAAGCCAAAGTGGAATTAAAAACGAGATTAACCGAAACACAATTCCAAATGTTTATTAAGAAAGTTGACAAGAAGGTTATTCCTATCCAGTCGGAAATAAAAGAAAGGAAAAAAGATAAATTCATCCGAGATAAAGGTGATTTTGATACCGGTCATATCTTCAGTTGGGGTAATCGGAGGATACGAAAATTTAGACGTCAAAGGATCCAGCACAAATCAACTGATTACTGGACTACTGATTCGGGATCGGATTCTAGCTATGGAGAAGAAGTGACCAGGCATGGTCCGTTGATGGACATTTCCACCAGTTCTGTAATTGAGGGGAATAATAACCCTTTAGGAGGAGCATCAGAAGGGGTCGTCAAAGGCAGAAGAGGCAATTATGCAGGAGTCAAGCGAAAGCAGGTCTCTTGGAGACAGTAAGAGACTGTTCTTCTTATAATGCAGTGTCTATATCTGATTTGGATGTACCTGTTTCTACCAATGTAACAACTGTGATTAATCTGTCCGATCTTATTTTGACTCCAGATTGTTTGTCTCTGCTTTCAAAGGGCTTTAACTATTGTATCAATTCCGAATTTGATTATACTAAATTTGAAATAGATCTTTATAAATCAATACGTAAGATGAATTTGCATCGGGTTTTTTCTGGTCATGTTTCTGAAAAGGTGCCTCCTATTGGAGAAAGGAAAGTTACTGTAGGTAATCTTGGCTTTAGTTTAAATGATAATTTTTCTGCTGAAGATAGAAAAATGTTACATATTTTAATGGATGTCCCTATTGAAGAAGTGGATTGTGAATCACAATCGTACAATATTGAGAAGTTTCAGGGTGGGAGACCATCCACCTTTAACCCTCCTTTACCTGCCGGTTCACAATTAGATTTATTTCAAAAAGAGGTTTTACGTGATGTAAAATGCCTCATTTATCCTTCAGCCATTCCTAATCTATCAGTAGAGGAAAGGAAGGCATTGAAATGGTTAAGTTCTAATAATAATATTATTTTAAAACCGGCAGATAAAGGAGGGAATATAGTATTACTGTCCAAAGAATATTATATTCAGGAGGCCCATCGTCAGTTAGATGACAATTCGGTCTATGAAATCCTCAAACAGGAACCAACTTCATTATACCTAAGGTTATTGAGATCACTATTGAGAAAGGGGGTTGAGGGTGGTTTCTTTTCTGAAAAATTCGGAGAGAAATTAATTATACCATTTCCCAATAGACCATACTGGTATTTCATCCCAAAGGTACATAAATCTATGGAATTTCCTCCGGGCCGCCCCATTATAGCGGGAATTGGATCAGTTACTGAGCCACTTTCACGCTATTTGGATTGGGTTATGCGCCCATTATTAAAGAATATTCCTTCCTATTTACAGGATACACAAGATTTCTTGTCAATAATTATGGACTTTGGTTGGCAAAAAGGATTTAAATTGGCTAGTATTGACGTCGAAAGCCTATACACCCGTATCCCTCAGGATGCCGGTGTACAGGCCGTTAGACGTCAATTGCAGTATACTAAAAGTGATCATGCGTTTATTGACTTCATATGTGAGGCATTACAGTATGTGTTGAGTCACAATTCCTTTCAATTTGATGACATCTGGTATCGACAAAAGTCAGGAACGGCGATGGGTACTCCCGTAGCTCCGACTTTTGCGAATTTATTTTTAGCGGATTTTGAAGAACAAATGATATACAATCTTTCGAATCCCTATGCCAAATACCTACAGTTATACCTACGTTATATAGACGACATTTTTGTAGTGTGGTCTGGTACCCAGCAGGAGTTTCTAGACTTTGTAAAATACCTCAATGCAAATTCGTCAAATATGAGTTTTACACATAAATTTGGTAATCAAGAAATTGAGTTTTTGGATGTATATGTAACAATAGAGGAGGGAGCAATTCAGACTAAAGGTTATCGAAAACCAACAGCCACTAATACATTGTTGCGGTATGATAGTTATCACCCTAGACATATAACTAAATCTTTACCTTATGCTCAATTTTTGCGTCTAAGACGAATTAATAGTAGTGACTTGACATTTTATAAACAGGCAGATGACATGAGTCAAAAGTTGGAAGCAAGAGGTTATCCGGTACAACTGGTAAAAGATGCTTTAAATAGAGCTAGTGTAATTAAACAAACATCGTTATTCCATCATAAAAAACATAGTCGAAAAACTCCTATGAAAAAAGATCAGAGATTTGTTCTATCCTTCGGTTATAGCCCAATGAGTGATGTTATTCGAACAAGTATTCGAAACAATTGGCACCTAATTGAGAATGATCCATTACTTATGGAAGTCGCAATTAGGAAACCAATTGTATCCTTTCGTAGATGTAAAAATTTAAAAGATATTTTAGTCAGGGGACGTTTTTCCCAAAAAGAGAAGTGCAAAGAAAATTGGCTGACAGCTAATAGTCCAAAGGGTAACCACAGATGTGGTCAATGCAATTATTGCAATTCCATAATACGTACAAGGAACCTGAATTTAGGGGGCATTACGTTTGAAATTAATGGATTAATAACCTGTAGGACTCAATATGTTGTTTATGCAGTAATTTGCGATTGTGGTAGATTTTATATAGGAAAAACTATACGACCTATGTATGTAAGATTTCGTGAACATATAAGATCACTAAATACATGTGAGGGATGCCCTAGGTTGATACAACATATGCAGGAGAAACATGAAAATAACGCTCGATGTATGCGATTTGTGGGTATTGTTCACATTCAGCCATTGGTGTTAGGAGGAGACAGACACAAATCTCTGCTGCAGAGAGAGGCAGAGATTATTTCTCTGACAGGTGCACTAGGACCGCTCGGTCTCAATGATCGGAATGATCTTAGTTCGTTTTTAACATGAACCTTATTTGTTTTTATAGAATTTTTGTATTGTAATTTTGATATTCTAAGATTAGAATGTACTAATTGTATGAACCATCTAAATATACTGTGCATTTCCCTGTCTTTTTAAATTTTTTGTTATGTAACAATGTGTACTAATTTGTGTATAAAAAGGCAGGTGAAGGAAGTGACGCTAGGGCCTTGAGAAAGCGTGTACCAGCACGTGAAACGGCCGTAGGCATTTCCACATCCTGACCTAGATCCTCTTTTGTAATAAAGAACGAATTTTTTGCCAGCTTCGGTGAGTGCCTCGATCATTCTTCTACATATATATCCAGCTTTTTGTGCTATTCTTTCGAAGAGCAACTCCGTGGCAATTTACCTGCAATTATCCAATAGTAAGCAAGCCATATTTCAACTCCTATTCCGACTGTGCGGTTTTGGTAGTGCCAGCCTCTTTCCTTCTTCCCATTGATTGTATCCAGTGTATTTGGGCTAGAGCACGCCGATAGAACCAGCCATGGAAAATAATCCAGTGGATCATGTGGAGCCCCTGGCTACTTTGGATTCAGCAGCGCTGATCGCAGGTCGTATGGATGTGGATGCGTTTTTTGCACAATGCAATCTCCAAGATGAGTTGCAGGTGATGGGCACAAAAGCTCTTGAAAATAAGGTCATGTTTCTGTCCGAAAAAGAAGTCAAGTTGTTTTGGACTGTCAACTCCTTACAATCTTACAAGGACTGCAATAGATCACCTAGAGGCTTGCGTATATATAAAGAAATTTCGCAATATCATGATGATATGGAATTTGCTGCACAGTGGAAACAGCTGCATGTACAACATTCACTCAATTTAACTGAGTTAATACTGACCCGCACTGAAAAAGAATATACATCTATAAAGGAACAACTTGGTAAAGCCAAAGTGGAATTAAAAACGAGATTAACCGAAACACAATTCCAAATGTTTATTAAGAAAGTTGACAAGAAGGTTATTCCTATCCAGTCGGAAATAAAAGAAAGGAAAAAAGATAAATTCATCCGAGATAAAGGTGATTTTGATACCGGTCATATCTTCAGTTGGGGTAATCGGAGGATACGAAAATTTAGACGTCAAAGGATCCAGCACAAATCAACTGATTACTGGACTACTGATTCGGGATCGGATTCTAGCTATGGAGAAGAAGTGACCAGGCATGGTCCGTTGATGGACATTTCCACCAGTTCTGTAATTGAGGGGAATAATAACCCTTTAGGAGGAGCATCAGAAGGGGTCGTCAAAGGCAGAAGAGGCAATTATGCAGGAGTCAAGCGAAAGCAGGTCTCTTGGAGACAGTAAGAGACTGTTCTTCTTATAATGCAGTGTCTATATCTGATTTGGATGTACCTGTTTCTACCAATGTAACAACTGTGATTAATCTGTCCGATCTTATTTTGACTCCAGATTGTTTGTCTCTGCTTTCAAAGGGCTTTAACTATTGTATCAATTCCGAATTTGATTATACTAAATTTGAAATAGATCTTTATAAATCAATACGTAAGATGAATTTGCATCGGGTTTTTTCTGGTCATGTTTCTGAAAAGGTGCCTCCTATTGGAGAAAGGAAAGTTACTGTAGGTAATCTTGGCTTTAGTTTAAATGATAATTTTTCTGCTGAAGATAGAAAAATGTTACATATTTTAATGGATGTCCCTATTGAAGAAGTGGATTGTGAATCACAATCGTACAATATTGAGAAGTTTCAGGGTGGGAGACCATCCACCTTTAACCCTCCTTTACCTGCCGGTTCACAATTAGATTTATTTCAAAAAGAGGTTTTACGTGATGTAAAATGCCTCATTTATCCTTCAGCCATTCCTAATCTATCAGTAGAGGAAAGGAAGGCATTGAAATGGTTAAGTTCTAATAATAATATTATTTTAAAACCGGCAGATAAAGGAGGGAATATAGTATTACTGTCCAAAGAATATTATATTCAGGAGGCCCATCGTCAGTTAGATGACAATTCGGTCTATGAAATCCTCAAACAGGAACCAACTTCATTATACCTAAGGTTATTGAGATCACTATTGAGAAAGGGGGTTGAGGGTGGTTTCTTTTCTGAAAAATTCGGAGAGAAATTAATTATACCATTTCCCAATAGACCATACTGGTATTTCATCCCAAAGGTACATAAATCTATGGAATTTCCTCCGGGCCGCCCCATTATAGCGGGAATTGGATCAGTTACTGAGCCACTTTCACGCTATTTGGATTGGGTTATGCGCCCATTATTAAAGAATATTCCTTCCTATTTACAGGATACACAAGATTTCTTGTCAATAATTATGGACTTGGGTTGGCAAAAAGGATTTAAATTGGCTAGTATTGACGTCGAAAGCCTATACACCCGTATCCCTCAGGATGCCGGTGTACAGGCCGTTAGACGTCAATTGCAGTATACTAAAAGTGATCATGCGTTTATTGACTTCATATGTGAGGCATTACAGTATGTGTTGAGTCACAATTCCTTTCAATTTGATGACATCTGGTATCGACAAAAGTCAGGAACGGCGATGGGTACTCCCGTAGCTCCGACTTTTGCGAATTTATTTTTAGCGGATTTTGAAGAACAAATGATATACAATCTTTCGAATCCCTATGCCAAATACCTACAGTTATACCTACGTTATATAGACGACATTTTTGTAGTGTGGTCTGGTACCCAGCAGGAGTTTCTAGACTTTGTAAAATACCTCAATGCAAATTCGTCAAATATGAGTTTTACACATAAATTTGGTAATCAAGAAATTGAGTTTTTGGATGTATATGTAACAATAGAGGAGGGAGCAATTCAGACTAAAGGTTATCGAAAACCAACAGCCACTAATACATTGTTGCGGTATGATAGTTATCACCCTAGACATATAACTAAATCTTTACCTTATGCTCAATTTTTGCGTCTAAGACGAATTAATAGTAGTGACTTGACATTTTATAAACAGGCAGATGACATGAGTCAAAAGTTGGAAGCAAGAGGTTATCCGGTACAACTGGTAAAAGATGCTTTAAATAGAGCTAGTGTAATTAAACAAACATCGTTATTCCATCATAAAAAACATAGTCGAAAAACTCCTATGAAAAAAGATCAGAGATTTGTTCTATCCTTCGGTTATAGCCCAATGAGTGATGTTATTCGAACAAGTATTCGAAACAATTGGCACCTAATTGAGAATGATCCATTACTTATGGAAGTCGCAATTAGGAAACCAATTGTATCCTTTCGTAGATGTAAAAATTTAAAAGATATTTTAGTCAGGGGACGTTTTTCCCAAAAAGAGAAGTGCAAAGAAAATTGGCTGACAGCTAATAGTCCAAAGGGTAACCACAGATGTGGTCAATGCAATTATTGCAATTCCATAATACGTACAAGGAACCTGAATTTAGGGGGCATTACGTTTGAAATTAATGGATTAATAACCTGTAGGACTCAATATGTTGTTTATGCAGTAATTTGCGATTGTGGTAGATTTTATATAGGAAAAACTATACGACCTATGTATGTAAGATTTCGTGAACATATAAGATCACTAAATACATGTGAGGGATGCCCTAGGTTGATACAACATATGCAGGAGAAACATGAAAATAACGCTCGATGTATGCGATTTGTGGGTATTGTTCACATTCAGCCATTGGTGTTAGGAGGAGACAGACACAAATCTCTGCTGCAGAGAGAGGCAGAGATTATTTCTCTGACAGGTGCACTAGGACCGCTCGGTCTCAATGATCGGAATGATCTTAGTTCGTTTTTAACATGAACCTTATTTGTTTTTAGAGAATTTTTGTATTGTCATTTTGATATTCTAAGATTAGAATGTACTAATTGTATGAACCATCTAAATATACTGTGCATTTCCCTGTCTTTTTTAATTTTTTGTTATGTAACAATGTGTACTAATTTGTGTATAAAAAGGCAGGTGAAGGAAGTGACGCTAGGGCCTTGAGAAAGCGTGTACCAGCACGTGAAACGGCCGTAGGCATTTCCACATCCTGACCTAGATCCTCTTTTGTAATAAAGAACGAATTTTTTGCCAGCTTCGGTGAGTGCCTCGATCATTCTTCTACATATATATCCAGCTTTTTGTGCTATTCTTTCGAAGAGCAACTCCGTGGCAATTTACCTGCAATTATCCAATAGTAAGCAAGCCATATTTCAACTCCTATTCCGACTGTGCGGTTTTGGTAGTGCCAGCCTCTTTCCTTCTTCCCATTGATTGGACATAAGTAATACAGTGCCATTACTTGCCCCAATGTGATGGGCTGATTCACATGCATTTTACCAGTAAAATGCACTTTCGGACTGGGTGGATTTTCTGACTTGGCACTACTAAAGCATTTTATGTCGAATGTGGTTTCAGGTTCCAATGGCCCAAGAAAGACCATTGTGTGTTGAAAATATTGTTAGCTGAGGCCATTGTAACTTGAGGGACAAAATGCACATAACAGGCCATTAATAGGAGCTGGTAAAGATTGCCATTCACTGCAATAAATATGTATTACAGTTTATTGTACCAGCGATCATATGATCTCTTGTTCAAGTCCTCTTAAGGGGACAAAACTAAAATAGAATAAACAGTTAAATAAAGGTATAATAATGTAAAAAATAAACAAATTAACACTTTTTCCAATTTTTTCCCCTAAAATTTTGTCAAAAATTTAAATAATTGGTATTGCCGCGTCCATAAAAGTCCAAACTATTAAAAAATAACAATATTTATCCAGCACGGTGAACGGCGTAAATAAAAACCCCAAAAAAACATGCCACAATTGCTGTTTTTTTGGTCACCTAACCTCCAAATAAAATGGAATAACAAGTGATTAAAAAGTTGTACTGTATGTACCCCAGAAATGGTACCAATAAAAAGGACAGCGCACACCGCATAAAACATCCGCTTCATTGCCGAAAAATAAAAAAGTTATAGCTCTAAGAATATTCCGACACAAAGATTGTTTTGTACAAATGTTTTTTCTTTGAAAAGTAGTACATCATAACAGAAATTATATAAGTTTGGTATCACCATAATTGCATTGACCGGCAGAATAAAGGTAACATGTTGTATTTACCGCACGGTGAACGCCATAAAAACTAAACCCAAAAAACAATGGAGGAATTGCAGGTTTTTTTTCCTATTCCACACCACAAAGCATTTTTTTACCAGCTTCGCAGTACATCATATGCTACATGAAATGGTGCCATTAAAAACTATAACTCTCCTCACAAAAAAACGAGCTCTCATGCGTCTATGTGGATGGAAAAATGTAAAAGTTATGGCTTTTGGAAGGCATGACGAAAAAACTAAAATGAAAAACTGAAAAATGGCTGCGGCGTCAAGGGGTTAAATGTTAAACCTATTTATGTATTACAGTAACAGTGGAAGTGATCCATTAAATAAAACGGCAACGTTTTACTAATAAACTGTTTTGTATCTCAGAGTATTAATATCCTTGATGAGAAAATCTGGTGCTGCTTCGATAATGACATGGGAATGCTAAAGAAAGGCATTGACAACCCTGAAGTGCCATCAAACTACAGCTAACCCTACTCCACAGTGATTGCAGGAAAAGAGAATTAGATGAAGGAAAATCATTATATTTCACTTCAGAATATACTTTTCATCATCAAACTTCTATAAGAATTATTAGAAGACTTAGAGTATCCTCTCTAGCAGATTTACAAATCATCATCAATGTCAATGTTATTTTGGGAAGTGCAGCATTACAGGGGTCATCCAGAGAACATTTTAATGTATACGTTAAATCAACCCTACTGAATTGCAGAACTCCTAATTAGAAGATATTACAATTTCTTAAAGGCCATGTACACCTTTGAAAACATACTTTACTTTTTGAGATACAGCTGCTTTGTATCCTGAATACAGAGCGGCTGTATCTAGCGCTGAGACCTGAATCTGGCAGGTCAGCGGCACTGACGGGTTTAGTGACAGCAGGTCCTGCAAGTCTCTGAACGCAGGATCGAGCTGTTACCGATCACATTTAACTTCATAACTATGGTGTGATCAATTACAGGTAGATCCTGCATGTGAGAGAAACGGAGGACCCACTGTCACTAAACCCGTCAGTGCCACTGACCTGACGGATTCAGGTCTCAGCACTAGCTACAGCTGCTCTGTATACAGAATACAATGCAGCTGTATCTCAAAAAGTAATTTAAAAAAAAATAAAAAGTAATTCGAAAGTTGCACCAAACTGCACGCCTCTTAATAAATCTGTCGCATCTTGCCGCTGGCCATGCGCTATTCATCCCCATGAGATATAAAATAAAAACTAAATATACTCACCTCACCGCTCCTCTTCTCCCCTCTGGCTCACTCATCGTGCGGCGGCTCATACAAGGTCCCTATACAGCAGTGACAGAGCACTCAAGTGCTGCAACACATGCGCCAATGTGCACATTTTAGGTGCTCATTGGCGCATTTTAAGCTGCACCCTCTCTCCAGCAAGCTACGCATATTTCCCGCTAAGCCACATCCCCTTTTTGGAACCCCAAGTCCCCTTTTTGGCACATTTTTTTACACTCTCTACACCCACATACAGTAGTTAATCTGGCCCCATGTTATTGCAGTTTTTATGACTATTATACCAACAAAACAATTCATTAGAAAATGTACTTCTGTATTCGGAATGCACTCGTGCTGAAGATAATATCAGTCATAAACCGCTAGAAATAAATTTCACTATTAGTACTGTTAATGTTCAGCTTGGAGAAATGTAATATGTTTGGTTTTATGATTTAACATCTTATTTTATCAAACAAAACATTGGGTACTATCCATTACCAGCTGCAGCAACATAAATCAGAATACAAACATGCTTCCGCAGCTATTTTAATATTTTACTTTTTCAAGGCTTTTACTCCATTTGCTTTAGGGCTTTTAATGACATAGACATTTTGGCAAGATTGAGTGAGCAGAACGCTATGGAAATTGTGTAGATGCAACAAGGATAATGGTTTTTGTCCTGTAGGATAATGTTGTGAAATAGCAGCTTGGCAAATAACAAGTTGAGAGCACATTTTACCAAGCCATCTAAAGTCTTCTGAAAATCATTAGTCGATGGGTATAACTATACTTTGCAAACATTTGATGGATATTTTTTTCAATCACAGCAATTCTCAGGCTACTTCTAAACATACACATTACTGCTCCATTGCTCTGATATTATCTGACATTATTCCCACCTGATGGTCCATTTGATATTCAAAGCAGGTCCTTTATAGGAAACTTAATGTAAGACAATGCACAACACATAATTTGAATGTGATGCATAAATTCATTAAGATACTAAACAAGAGTGGAACACATAATAAGAAATACAAGAAATTGAAAAAGACAAATGTAAAGAGAGTTCTACAAATTTACTGATATAATCTCCACATCAAAGTCCAATTTCTTATTCTTTTGTACTTTTATTTATAGGCCAATGCTTTGCAGAGAATTTTACACATAATTATAGGTCGTTGCCCAGGGGCAGCTTACAATGTCAATGCACATAAACACCCACATAAAAACACACACGCACATTTATATGCATTAGTTTCAGATTCCCTGTACCCGGCATGTCTGCTAGTTGCCTTAGGCTGGATTCAGACGAACGTGGCGTTTTTGTGCGCGTGAAAAATGCGGCATTTTGGTTGCGTTGTAGTTGCGTGTGGCATCCGTTAGGGCTGCGTTAGGGCTGCATTATTGAGTTCTTTTACGCGCGTATGGCATGCGTTTTTTACGCGCGTCAAAACAACGAAGGGTGGAGTAATGGAGAGGGCAGCCTACAAAAAGACACCTTCTCCAACACCTGCTTGATGTGAGCACATGTTCGCATCAAGTTTGCACCTTGCAAACTACTTTTGGTCGTGTAGGCTGTTTTTTGGGCTTTTGCCAAGTATAAAATTTACACTATGCCCTTGACTCCGCTGGGCCGTGTGCTGATATCCTGGATGGTTTCTCTGAGATTTGGTGAGCGCCGACCCATGCTTCAGGAGGGAACCCGGAGAAGAGGGAGGATTTGGGTTCATCCACTTGTGGCCCAGCGCACCTCCAAAGGCCATTTTCATACTCTATATGATGACCTTCGCGGCCACCTCGAGAAATTTCGGCCGTTTTGCCGCATGTCTGTGTCGACTTGTGATATTCTGCTGGACCTGATTCGCACAGGAATAACCTACCAGGACACAAATATGCGGCGCTGCATTTCCCCCGAGGAGCGACTCCTTGTGACGTTGAGGTATGTGTCTTTTAAACAATTGCAGCTTACATGATGGTGTGTGGTTGTCATGTCCTACATCACGTTTATTTGTGTGTTGTGTTTTTGCATCTCGCCCATGTAGATTTCTTGCTACCAGAAACAGCTATCATTCGTTACATTTCGAATTCCTTCTTGGAGTGAGCACAATTTCGGGCATTGTGACAGGCACCTGTGTTGTGTTGTGGCAGCGATTGAAGGCCACAGTGATGCCTCAGCCCACGACAGAGCACTGGCTTTCGATTTCTGAGGATTTTCTCACCACCACCCAATTTCCAAATTGTATTGGGGCCCTAGACGGCAAGCATATTCGGGTCAAGAAGCCCCCCCACTCAGGATCCCGATTCTATAAGTACAAACAGTTTTTTTCCATCGTCTTGTTGGCCTTGTCCGACAGCAATTATTGTTTTACCATTGTACATATAGGGTCCTATGGAAGCTCAGCTGATGCCCGCATCTTTCGCACATCCAGGATGGGCCATCGTCTGATGTGCAATCTACTTTCCGTGCCGGCACCGAGCCTCCTGCCTGGCTCGCGAGGACCACCAGTCCCTTATGTTATCGTGGCAGATGAGAGTTTTGGACTCATAAGTCAAGTAATGCGCCCATTTGCTCGAAGAGGCTTGGATGAGCGTCGGCGCATATTCAATTACCGGTCTTAGCAGAGCACGCCGATGTGTGGAATGTGCATTTGGCATAATGTCCACCAAATGGCGTGTTTTTCTCACCACGATGCAACTGACGCCGCAAAATGTCACCCGTGTCATACAAGCGTGTGTCGTGCTTCATAATTTTTGTCGCATACATGACGCCGGTTGTGATGCTGAATATATTAGGCAACATGTTTCAACATCAACCATTCCGCAGCAAATTCCACTCGGAAGGGCTCAAACATCTGGGATTCGAGTACGCAACATATTTGCCCAATATTTTGACAGCCCCGATGGAGCTCTGCCATGGCAGGAGGATGTTCTGTGAAGGGTGTCCTAGTGTAGATTAGTGGCCCAATGTAGCATTTGTTCTTTTAATTTGTCGTTATTTGGGGAGGGGATATTTTTATTAGGGACTCGCAAGACATGATGACCCTTGACGTGGGTTGCGAGCTTATATCTTTGGTGGTTTTTCTGTTTTGTTTTCATGTCTTCTAAACGAATTAGCATGGGAGGCACATTGCCTTAGCCAATGTTCACTAATCGCAAGCCAAAAGACATTTGGTCGGCATTTCTCACACCACTGCAATGCAGGCGAGCACAATATGAGGAATTGAGCAAAACCACAAAAGATACACTAATACCTCAATCATGGCATGCAACAATCTTGGTACGTGGGCATAATGTTCGAACGTTACGTAAAAGAACCTGTTGGGGAACCTGGGTTCCAGCACATAGATGGAGGCAAACACATCAAATCTTACTTGCAACCAAAAACACACTTTAATGTGTAATTTAGAACTGTAACTTTAAACAGAAACCAACAGGCATCCAAAAATGGCAAACGCACCAACATGATGCTAAATTAACCTCCTCGGTCTTCTCTGTTTAGCTCACAACATCGAGCCCCCCATAATCTGCCTACACACAGCCACAAATCTTGAAATCTCTGTGATGGCGACTGATAGTTCTGCATTTCAGCACCACTATACTGTCCCTGGGCCTGCTGAGGATGTTCTTCAACAGCATAGTGGTGCTGATACAGAGGGTAGAACCCTGCCGGGGGGCCCTGGGCAAAGGGTTGCTGGGGTCTGCCGTAGGGGGCGAAAGGGCGGTCCCGAGGCACCACATGACCAGGTGACATGATGCTCACCATTGGCCGTTGGTACTGTGGCCGTGGAAAGGGGTTTGCAGGCTGGGAAGGGAGAGGTGCAGTAGAGGGCACCGAATCCTCAGGCAATCCACGCCATTGCTCTATTACCTGGAAGCACTGGCGTGGATTGTTAGGAGGAGTGGAGGAGTTAATAATGGCAAGGATGGAGCCTTGGACGCGCGCCATCCGGTAGTCCGATACTCGCCGGAGTAGCGGCGCTATGCTCCAGCCAAATGCGTCACAGGCATCCTCCTCAGAACAGCGGCGGAGGTACTCCAGGACTCTGGAGTCCACGTTGGCACCTGTTGGGGCAACCTGGCTGCACCGGCGCCTGGCTGGTGGCGTCTGGGGATTGTCAACATCCAGTGGCAGCTGTAGTTGGCTGCTTGACTGGGTGGCTGCTTGTGGTTGCGTTGGCTCGGGGGTCAAGGGCAGCACGGGATGTTGTTCTGTGACCGGCTGCGACTCCGCATGGCCAGCCTCCTCCTCGGTGTCGTTCAGATTATCACTGCATCTGCCAGAAACATTTTGCGTTACTCCTTTTAACATGTCCACAAGGGACAAACAACCATTTTTGGCCGATTATACAGTGAACACACACATGTCATCAAGGTACAGTCAGTACTTACGGCCGCATCTCCATTATGTCCTTCAGGAACATTAGTTGTTTCATGTATATGTATGGCCGCTTTTTGGGCGCCCCATCCCCACTTCGCCCTCTGCTTCCAAATTCCCTCCGGAACTGATCCCGACAGCTCCTCCACCGAGTTTTAACATCATCAACTGGACATAGGAACAGCAATCAAACAAAAAAAGGACACCATGTGACATCACAGAAAACGGCACTTGTCCGAAACGTCGCCATTCCTTAAACACATCTAAACATTATACACCTGCCTAATGATGCTGTGACACACCCGCGACCCAGCACAGTAGGAACATGTGAAACACAAGGATATACACTACAGCATGGCCAATTGCATTAGCATCAATACAGATCTGCGCTTACCTATGTTTTTGCGGTCTCTTGTGGTGCTTTTATCTCACTCCTGTCCGAAGAGGCTCTGCGCGACCTCATCCCAGCCAACCTCCTTGCTCGTGCGGTCGTGGTAGGCCTCTGCGTTGGTGTTCCACAACTCTGGCCTCTCATGGACCAAGCAGATCAGTTTTTCGACATCGCATGCACGTGGCATTGCAGCAGATGTCGGTTGGAACTGTGCGCATGTGCCCAGAAAGTGAAAAGCCACTTCCTGGTTTGTGCTTGTTTTGTCTAGTTTGGACAACTCATTTACATAGGCTTAACAAGTGTTGCGTGAAAAACGCTGTGCGTACGGAGGTGCTTCCGTGTGCCGTGCGTTTTTTTCACGCACCCATTGACTTCAATGGGTGCGTGATGCGTGGAAAACGCTGAAAGAACGGACATGTCGTGACTTTTTTTCAGCAGACTCACGCTGAGTAAAAATCACGCACATGTCCGCACGGCCCCATAGACTAATATTGGTCTGTGCAACGCGCGTGCAAATTACGCGCGTTGCACGGACGTTTTTCCCGTTCGTCTGAATAAAGCCTCACTGTTCTTTCCCGTGAAGATGACCCCAAGATTTATAAGACATAAATCCAAGAATTACTATGCTCAGGAGATCATATGTGGGATTCTAAAAGCCCTGCCCACTGTAATAAATTCTCCTTGTTGCAGACATGGAGCCTCCAAGATCACATTGTCCAGGAGAAGATAAAATATTTGAGGGACTACGATTAGTTTACAGTTTCATAAACAGAAAAAAACCCTTTCATGTAAAGAAAAGTCAATTACACTTTGTTTTTGGTGTGCGCTATGAAACTCCACCTAAACTAGGGTTGCCACCCTTTTTTTTACCCAGAAATACCGACCTGCTTCAGGTTGTAGTTACACATGCCGGTTTTCTTTAATGCAATTTTGCAAATCACAACAAAAAAAAAACACCACAAAGACAAAGAAGGAGTATCTAATCCAAATTAGAAATACCGGCTGGTCCGGTGGTCTATCAGCCTGGTGGCAACCCTAACCCAAAGACATAGAAAATAGGTAAACTCCAGTCAGATGGTGTCCTGGGAACCTGATGCCGCAGCATCAATAACTTTACTATTGTAATATGTACTGTATATGTAGATTACCTATAAAAAAATTGTGTTTTGCTGACTAACAAGACAATTATAAACTGCTATGCCAAAAACACATTACTTCCACCTTAGAGCAAGCCTAGCTCTGGAGATGCTTCTTTCCAGTAGGCCCGGGAAGTCTTACAAAGATAGGCAGATTATTATATCCATTAACTATGCTGTATAGTTGTCATTATGTATTTGGGCATGGAGCATAACTGGCATCCACCAAACTCATTGTGCATGTGATTTCAGACTTGTGCAACTGCTCAGCTTTGGATATCAACCCATGCACCTTCGAATGAACAATTCTGTGCTGACATATCCATGGGCCGTCTTGTACTTGGTGGTTAGTATTACAATTGATGTCTCATTCTATGAAGTTATGTGGCCTACTCCTTCCAGCTGAGCTGGTATTATTCTTCAGGGCAGGGCTACCACTGCACTAGGCTCTTCGGCTAATGTTTATCTGTGTCACTGTATGCTTATATGAAATTTAACTAAGGCCCCATGCACATGACTGTATATTTCATCCGTAATTACGGACGCATTAATTTCTATTGGCCACGGACACCTTTCCGTATTTTTAGATAGATGAAAATAAGGTTGTGTGCATGGAGCCTAACAGAGCAGGTTGGAAGATGCTTATTACTTAGTTTACTTTATCTAGAAACAAATATGAAGGCGATTTTGTGCCCTAAGAAAAAGTAGAAAATCAAAAATCACATCAAGCAGATGATACAAACTAAATACAAAATTACTATAATAATACACATACAAATAGTAGCGTATTTAACCAGAAAATACAAATATGAAATAACCAATATGGTCTTGTTCTAACACCAGTTGGATCCAGAGTATTTCTCTCCTGTAGAACGTCTGTTTCTAACAGTCTCAACATTGAGCAGGAATAACTTATTCTAGTACTAAACTATACGGCTTTTATCATCTCTTTTTTTTTTTTTTATATCTAACGCTGTTGGATAGAACTATGCATTTGATCTTACATCCACACCATATGGTAATGTTTAGCTACCTTAAATATGTTGTCATGCTTATATTGGCACTCATACAGATAAAGATATTACATTGCCTGAAATGTATGTATGTGTATATATATATTTATTTATTATAATTGTTCATTGTTGTGTAATCAACCGTGTGGTTTCGGGTATTAGTATCCGTGTATCTTTGCAATGGACTAGATTTTAATTGAAATTTCTCTATAACTTTTATAGGGATTTTAGGACACTAAACCACCAACATGTTCTTATACTGCTAGGTTTTAGCGTCCTAAACATGCCCCTCTCAAAACTGATGTATGCTGTAAAAGTTTGGGGACCTTATCAGAAGTAATACATGTATATTTTAGATTCAGTAGCAACAGTATACTTACTTATTTTATGATATTACACTTTTGACCTTTTTTGGATAATCTGTAGGAGATTTTATTATAGTCAATGTGGTTTTGAAGGTCTAACCCAGGGGTGGGCAAACTTTTTGACTCGCGGGCCACAATGGGTTCTAAAATTTGACAGAGGGGCCGGGCCAGGAGCATTTGGAGGGAGTGTTTGGGCCGGATATACTAAAGCATTAAATGTAGTGTGTGCAAACCTCATAGCACAGTAAGAACACTACAACCCAATTTATTAACTGTCTTTCAAATGTGAAAAATAGCCCTTATCAGTTAATAAATTTGTCTCAAGGAATATGCAAGATATGGCATTTACATACTATTTCGCAGATACTGGGAGGAGGAAATGTAAATAGATTAAAATAACATACGCACTGTGATTTATCAAGAAAAAAGTTCTGTTGACTCTGTAAATTAGCTGCCAACCTCTGAGCAGTAGCCGCCCGTTCTTGTGTTGACTGCTTGCTAGCATAGTTTGCATGCTTCGTGGCAAAGTGACGGCTGATATTGTACTCTTTGAAAACCGAAGGGCTTAATGGTGACGTGAAACGAAGTGAAAATTAAAGTGAAATAAAGAGAAATACGCGCCACATTAACCCCTTAATGACCGGGCCATTTTGCACGTTAATGACCAAGGATTATTTTTTGTTTTTTCATGGTCGCATTCCAAGAGTCGTAACTCTTTTTTTATTCCGTCGACATAGCCGTATAAGGGCTTGTTTTTTCCGGGACGAGTTGTATTTTGTAATTGTACCATTTTTAGATGCTTATAACATATTGATTAACTTTTATTAACTTTATTTCAGGAGAGAATTGAAAATAAGCAGCTATTCCAGCATTAATTTTCACGTTATAAATTTACGCCGTTTACTATGCAGCGTAAATAACATGTTAACTTTATTCTATGGCTCGGCACGATTACGGGGATACCAAATGTGTAAAGGTTTTATATGTTTTTTCTACGTTTGCACAATAAAAACCCTTTTAGAAAGAAATTACTTGTTTTTGCATCGCCGCGTTCCAAGAGGCGTAATTTTTTTATTTTTCAGTCGATGTGGCCGTACGTGGGATTGATTTTTGCGGGACAATGTGTAGTTTTCATTAGTACTATTTTGGGGTACATAGGACTTATAGATGAACTTTTATTTTATTTTTTATGGGGGGAATGGGAGAAAAGAGAGAATTTTGCCGTTGTTTTTTGCGTTTTCTTTGGACGCCGTTCATCCGGCGGTTTAATTAATGTGTTCATTTTATTGGTCAAGTTGTTATGATCGCGGGGATACCATATATGTGTATGTGTGATTTGTTTTGACCGTTTTATTAAATAAAACCACTTTTTGGGGCAAAAAAGTAGTTTTATTTGACTTTGACTGTAATTTTTTTTATTTTTTTTTCACAAACTTTATTTAACGGTTTTACTTTTTTTTTTTTAGTCCCACCAGGGGACTTCACTATGCGATATGCCGATCGCATATATAATGCTTTGGTATACTTCGTATACCAAAGCATTATTGCCTGTCAGTGTAAAACTGACAGGCAACCTGTTAGGTCATGCCTCTGGCATCGCCTAACAGGCAGATGCTGAAGACAGACCTGGGGGTCTTTGTTAGACCCCCGGCTGTCATGGAAACCCGACGGCGACCCGCGATTTGTTTGCGGGGGCGCCGATCGGGAGACAGAGGGAGTTCCCCCCTCTGTCAAACACATTAAATGCCGCTGTCACTGTTGACAGCGGCATTTAATGGGTTAAACTGCCGGAATCGGCGCGTGCTTCGATTCCGGCAGTTGCAGCAGGAGCCAGGCTGTGTATAACAGCCGTGCTCCTGCCGCTGATCGCGTGGGTAAACTGTCAGTACCCGCGCGATCACAGGACGGATATATCCGTCCTCCTGCGCGAACTAGCAGCTGCTGAGGACGGATATATCCGTCCTTCGGCGTTAAGGGTCAACGGTCAATGTGTTTTGAGTGCGCCATCTATTGGGAAAACGTGGGCATTGCAGGGAAAGGGGAAAAAAAAGGAGGTTTTTACTATTATTTGGACAAGTTCGGCGGGCCGGATTAAAAAGCCTAACGGGCCGTATGTGGCCCGCGGGCCGTAGTTTGCCCATGTCTGGTCTAACCTCTGGGTACCATGCTCTTATTATAAATGTATCTCCTCCATAAAAGCAAATTCCTTGTACTTACTTGTATTTACAGCTCACATTTTTAAGTCACATTGTCATCTCCTTTGCCTCTCCCTTCTTCTCATAATAGCCACCACGGATATTTCTTCTAAATATCTTCAAAACCAAACTTCTCCTCGTCCTCAAGAGTGCCGTTAATTCCAAACGATTGTGCTATCTTGTTCTATTTACTCCCAATATTCTTTCAAGCCTGACCTTTATTTCTATGTTTCATGGGATTTACTGACACTTCTTCAGCTATAGCACTTTCCTATTCAGACATTCAGTACAGACATGCTCACAGATCTAGAAAGGATATTTAATTGGTATCCTATATCAAAATGAGATACCTTTGGCCCACCAGATGAAATGATTCTGGAGGCCCATCATTAATTTATAGCACATGTATGTCTACGGCATTATAAACTATGCTGTCATCATAGCACACACCGTTTATTTCTTTAACCCCTTCAAGACCAAGCTATTTTTGGCCTTCAGGACCAGACCCATTTTTTCAAATCTGACATGTGTCACTTTATGTGGTAATAACTCTGGAATGCTTTTACCTATCCAAGCGATTATGAGATTGTTTTCTCGTGACATATTGTACTTTAGGTTAGTGAAAAAATTTGGTCGATAAATTTATTGCTTATTTGTGAAAAACACCAAAATTTAGAGAAAATTTGAAGAAATTATGATTTTTCTAATTTTAAATGTATCTGCTTGTAAAACAGATAGTAATATCACACAAAATAGTTACTAGTTAACATCCCCCATATGTCTACTTTATGTTTGCATCGTTTTTTGAACATTCTTTTATTTTTCTAGGACGTTACAAGACTTAGAACTTTAGCAGCAATTTCTCATATTTTTAAGAACATTTCAAAAGGCTATTTTTTTCAGGGACGAGTTCAGTTCTGAAGTGGTTTTGAGGGCCTTATATATTAGAAACCCCCATAAAACACCCCATTTTGAAAACTTCACCCCTCAAAGTATTCAAAACAGCATTCAGAAAGTGTTTCAACCCTTTAGGCGTTTCACAGGAATTGAAGGAAAGTAGAGGTGAAATTTACAAATTTCATTTTTTTTTACAAAATTCATTTGTAATACATTTTTTTCTGTAACACAGAAGGTTTTACCTGAGAAATGCAACTCAATATTTATTGCCCAGATTCTGCAGTTTTTAGAAATGTCCTGCATGTGGCCCTAGGGTGCTAATGGACTGAAACACCGGCCTCAGAAGCAAAGGAGCACCTAGAGGATTTTGGGGCCTCCATTTTTTAGAATATATTTTAGGCACCATGTCAGGTTTGAAGAGGTCTTGTGGTGCCAAAACAGTGGAAACCCCCAAAAGTGACCCCATTTTTGAAACTACACCCGTCAGGGAATTTATCTAGGGGTATAGTTAGCATTTTGACCCCACAGATTTTCTGCTAAATTTATTCGAATTAGTCTGTGAAAATGAAAATCTACTTTTATTGTGGAAAAACTTAGAATTTTCTAATTTTTGCAAGGAATAAAGGAGAAAAAGCACCCCAAAACTTGTAAAGCTACTTCTCCCGATTACGGAAATACCCCACATGTGGTAATAAACTGCTGCTTGGACCCACGGCAGTGCTCAGAAGGGAAGGAGCGCCATTTGGATTTTGGAGCACTGATTTTACTGGAATATTTTTCGGTGCCGTGTCGTGTTTGCAATGCCCTGGAGTCTGTGAAGATGAAAAGAGACTTTTTTTCTGAAAAAAACATAGAATTTTCTAATTTTTATAAGGAATAAAGGAGAAAAAGCACCTCAACATTTGTAAAGCAATTTCTCCTGATTACGGCAATACCCCATATGTGGTAATAAACTGCTGTTTGGACCCACGGCAGGGCTCAGAGGGGACGGAGCACCATTTGGATTTTGCAGCTCAGATTTTGCTGAATTGGTTTCAGGGGGCCATGTCGCATTTGCAGAGCCCCTGAAGTACCAGTATAGTAGAAATTCCCCAGGTGTGATCCCATTTTGGAGACTATACCTATCAAAGAATTAAATTAGAGGTGTAGTGAGCATTTTGAGCCCTCAGGTGTTTTATAGATTTTATTAGAATTGGGCCGTGAAAATGAAAATTTTTTTTTTTCCAATAACCTATAGATTTAGCACATAATTTTTCATTTACACAAGCAATACAGGAGAAAAGACACCCCAAAATGTGTGACAAAATTTCTCCTGAATAGGGAAGTACCCCATATGTGGTTGTAAACTGCTATTTGGACATACAGCAAGAGTCTAAAGGGAAAAAGCGCAATTTCGTTTTTGGAGTGGAGATTTTACAAAATTTGTTTTTGACGCTATGTTGCATTGCGCTGAGGTACCAGTACAGTGAAAACCCCCGAAAAGTGACCCCATTTGGGAAACTACACCCCTCAAGGAATTCATCTAGAAGTGTAGTGAGCATTTTAACCCCAAAGGTTTTGTAGAAATTAGTGCACAGTGGATGTTGCAGATTTAAAATTGCCATATTCCACATATATGCTATTTCAGTGCCCAATGTGTTGTGCCCAGCTTGTACCACCGTAGACACACACCCCATAAATTATTGTTAAGGGGTTCTCCAGAGTACAGTAATACCCCATATGTGGTCATTAACTGCTGTTTGGGCACACTGCCAGGCCCAGAAGGAGCTCCATTTGGCTTTTGGAGCGCAGATTTTGCTTGGTAGTAGTTTTGTTTAGTGTTTTACTGGTGTTTCAGCTTATAATATGGGGGCATATGTAAACTGGGCGGAGTGCATCAGGGTATATGTTAGCTGGGTGGAGTGTATCAGGGTATATGTAAGTTGGGCGGAGTGCATCAGGGTATATGTAATCTGGGCGGAGTACATCAGGGTATATGTAATATGTGAGGAGTACATTAGGGTATATGTAAGCTGTGCGGAGTACATCAGGATATATGTAAGCTGTGCAGCGTACATCAGGGTATATGTAATCTGTGCGGAGTACATCAGGGTATATGTAAGCTGTGCGGAGTACATCAGGGTATATGTAATATGTGAGGAGTACATTAGGGTATATGTAAGCTGGGTGGAGTACATCAGGGTATATGCAATATGTGAGGGGTACATCAGGGTATATGTAAGCTGTGCAGAGTACATCAGGATATATGTAAACTGGGCGGAGTACATCAGGGCATATGTAAGCTGTGCAGAGTACATCAGGGTATATGTAAGCTGTGTGGAGTACATCAGGGTATATGTAAGCTGGGCGGAGTACATCAGGGTATATGTAAGCTGGGCGGAGTACATCAGGGTATATGTAAGCTGTGCGGAGTACATCAGGGTATATGTAAGCTGGGCGGAGTACATCAGGGTATATGTAAGCTGGGCGGAGTACATCAGGGTATATGTAAGCTGGGCGGAGTGCAACAGGTCATAATAGGATGATGTAATAATGGGGAGAATGAATAATAAAATTAATTAACCCTGGATAGTGACGTACGCTTTGAACCAATCCTTCATGCACAGGCCGGATTTTTGGGTGTAGGAGTCGCACTTCTAAAGGGTGTCCGTGGTATTGTACAAAATATCCGCACTCCAGCATTGTCTAATCTTTGACTTCACTAGCCCCATATGTAGCACAGACCCCAAAATGTCATAGTTTTCGCTGCATTTACAGGGTCTACAAATGGGGGCTGCAAATGATGACGTGGGGTTTTAGGTGAAGAACTGCTGCACACATAAATTAGTCTGGGCCGTCGTTTTGCATTATTGCGTTCCAAGAGTCATAACTTTTTATTTTTCAGTTGACGAGCTTTGTGAGTGCTTGATTTTCATGTGATGAGCTGTAGTTTTTATTAGTATCATTTTGGGGTAAATGTGATAATGTGATCAGTTTTTATTCAATTTTTTGGAGACCAAAAAACAGAAATTCTCTCGCTGTTTTTTTTAAATCAATTTTTAACGGCGTTCTCTGTGCTGCATAAACAACATGTTTGCTTTATTCTGCGGTTTGATACGATTATGGCAATACCAAATTTATATAGTTTTTATATGTTTTACTACTTTTACACAATAAAAACCCTTTTTATAAATAAAATGTTTTAGTGTCACCATATCCTGAGAGTCATAACTTTTTTATTTTTATGTCGACGGAGCCGTGTGAGGGCTTGTTTTTTGCGTGACACACTGTAGTTTTTATTGGTACCAAGTTTGGGTACATGCGACTTTTTGATCACTTTTTATTCCATTTTATTGGAAACAACGTGACCAAAAAAGGAAATTCTGGCATTGTTTTTTATTGTATTTTTTTTACGGTGTTCACCGTGCGGGATAAATAATATGATATTTTTATAGGTCACGCCGATACGAACGCGGCGATACCTATTATGTCTAGTTTTTTTCTTTTTTTCCATTTTTTTCTAATTATAAAGGACTTGATCAGGGACACAAGATGATTATTGTTTTAATTACATAAAACTTTTATTTATTTATTTATCTAAAACTTTTTTTAACCTTTTTTTAACTTTTTATTTTACACATACTAGGGGACTGGAAGATCTGATCTTCTGATCCCCTGTACAATACACTGCACTACTTATGTATGTACTGATGTAGAGCAGTGTATTATAACTGTCATTTTATAACTGACAGTTGAGCCTATTACGTCCTGCCTCGGGCAGGACCTAATAGGCTCCCGTACCTGGCAACCAGGAAGCCATTGCTAGGCTTCCTGGTTGCCATTGCAACCATCAGAAACCCGCGATTTTTCGCGGGGGCCCAACGGGGTACAGAGGGAGCCCCTATGCCTCTGTATCAATCACTTAAATGTTGCTGTCACTATTGACAGCGGCATTTGAGGGGTTAAATGGCGGCGATCGGACATAACAGTGATCGCCGCCGTTGCAGCAGGATGTCAGCTGTATATTACAGCCGACACCCGCTGAGGATGAAGCGCGCACAGCTCCTGTGCCTGCTTCATCCTCAGGAAGTTACTGTACGCCCATTTGCGGGAACGAGCCGCTAAAAAGGACGTACAGTAACGCCCATTTGCGGGAAGGGGTTAAAGGCTATGTAAACCCTTGAAAGGCTAATTTTTTTTAAAATAAAAAGGTGTATCAGTGTGTTTTGTGTAACTTTGTAAATATTTTTTATTAAAAATTATTTTTACTTTTTTTTATTCTCTATACAGAGCAGCTGTATCTAGCGCTATTCACTGAATATTCATTCCCGCGGATCTGACTTGTTCAGTAACATCGGGTCCTTCGTGTCTCTGACACACAGGATACAACTGTAAACTATCACATCTAAGTTCATAACGCCTCTGCATGCAGTCTCGGCAGGATAAAGGGAACGGGGGGAAGATAAGTGTATTGTCAGCTAGCCGTTTTGGAGACAGTGAACAGGACTGGGCTGCCGCTCACATCGTATTTGTAATAACGCTGACAATGCTATGCTTTAGTACATTGTAATAGGTTATTTGTGAACTTTCTCTCCCTCTACATGAAAAAAAAGGAAAATCCCATTAGCTTTTTAATCTCAACATATAGGCAGATCTATAACCCTGTTACCCCTGAAGATGCCGGTATAGCGGCAAAGCATGTCGGCGGGACTCTTAGGAATTGTTTTTTTAATTTAGCGAATATACATTTTGAAAAAGTCAAGTTCGAGATTCTTGCCACAGTGTATTTAACACATTGAGTCAAGTTAAAGATTGCTACATCTATAGGTGGCTTTCCATCAGGTAACTGTTGTTATGGCACAACTGTTTGTCAAGTAAGCTATTGTGACATCACAATTGGGTTTTAGTCAGGAAAGCTGCTGTTACATCACAAGTGAGTTTCATTCAGTTTAGCTACTGTGACATCAAAAGTGGGTGACAGGCAGCGGAGCACCAACCACTGTTTTAGGACTGGTTGTCATGCTTGTTTGAAATAAAACCTGTTGAAACTGAAAACCTCTGTGAGTGTTTCAGTCAGGTATGCAGCTGTGACATCAGTGGCTTTTAGTCAGGAAAGCTACTATATCACAACTGCATTTCCGTTATGTAATCTACTGTGACATCACAACCAGTTTCAGTCAGGCAAGCTCAGGGGTGAACTTGAACACAACATATGTACCATTAAATTATAGGTTGGAAATCAAGGGGCCCATGTACTGTTCTTTCACATGGGCTCTTTGCTATTGGTGTCCGCCCCTTGGTTTTCCCTTTTTTACAGTGGAGCTCTGGAGCTTTGTCAGTGTGACCATTGGGTTCTTCTTGGTTACCTCCATAACCAAGATCCTTCTCCCCCAATTGCTTATTTTTGCCAAGCAGCCAGCTCTAAGAAGAGTCCTGGTGGTTGTGAACGTTTTTCATTTAGGAATGATGGAGGCTCGTGTGTTCTTCAGGATCTTCAATGCTGCAGCAATTTATTTGTACCTTTCCTAAGATCTGTGTCTTAACACAAAACTGTCTCCAAGGTCTACAGACAATTACTTTGAAGTCATGGCTTTGTTTGTGCTGTAACATTTAGGCTGTGTTCACACGTTGTGGTCAACCCCTTCCCGACATCCGCCGTATGTATACGGCGCTGTCGGGAAGGGAATCCCGCAAAGCGCAGTACAGTAACATTGTGGTGATAGTGCGGACTCAGACACTGAGCCCGTACCATCACCACCGGGTTTCAGCTTTATGTTGCAGCTGACACCCTACTGACATCCTGTTATAATGGCCAGGACCGGAGCTAGTCTCTGATCCGGCCGATTAACCCCTCAGATGCTGCGCTCAATAGAGATCGCAGCATCTAAGGGGTTTTTAGCCACCAACACCCCAGCGAAGCGATTGCTGGGGTGCCAATGGCTGCAATGGCAACCGGAGGTCTAATACTGGCCTACCAGTCGGTCGGCTACGGAAGCATCCTAGGCCCCACCTAAGGCTTCCGGAGCTGAGCCGGCGTCATCAGTGATGGGTGTCAGCTGACACCCTGCTATAACCTGCATTAACCGCCTAATTAATTGACCTGCCATTAACCCACTAATCGCAGGGCTGCCGACGGCTGCTATGGCAACAGGAGGTCAAAAATGGCCTTCTGCTCTGCCGATTAGGCCACCTTCCGGAGGCGGAGCCTAATTGGCTTGCTGGGCGATTATCGGGCAGACGAGCATTCATAGGACAGGGCAGCGATCAGCAGATGAACAAGCAAACACTCAATCATCTGCTGATCGTATCTTTTTTTAAAAGTTAAATATTATCGTTGTCGGCAGCACATCTCCCTGTAAACAGGGAGACGCGCTGCCAACATGATAATAATGTATGGGTATGAGCGATCGGAGTAACGACTGCTCGTCCCCATCCATAGCTCTGTGTGACAGGAGCAAACGAGCGCCGATCAACGATAATAAAGCCTTAACA
This sequence comes from Rhinoderma darwinii, assembly GCF_050947455.1. Classification (NCBI taxonomy): domain Eukaryota; kingdom Metazoa; phylum Chordata; class Amphibia; order Anura; family Rhinodermatidae; genus Rhinoderma; species Rhinoderma darwinii. Next base: position 153,927,949 of record NC_134687.1, on the reverse strand, counting down.
CACATCTATGGATTATTTTACTGTGTTTGTACACCATTATTATACCACCTGACTATGCCCCTGATGTACTCTGTCCAGCTTATATACAGTGGATATAAAAAGTCTACACACCCCAGTTAAAAATGCCAGTTTTTGTCATGTTACAAAATTAGACCCATAATCTGTACAATTCCATTGAAAAACAAACTGAATCCTTTTAGGATGGAAAAATAAAAATAAAAAACAAAAATAATGTGGTTGCATAAATATGCACACCCTTAACTCCTTAACGCCGAAGGACGGATATATCCGTCCTCAGCAGCTGCTAGTTCGCGCAGGTATTGACAGCGGGTATTGACAGCGTACCCACGAAATCAGCGGCAGGAGCACGGCTCCTCATGCTGCAACTGCCGGAATCGAAGCGCGCGCCGATTCCGGCAGTTTAACCCATTAAATGCCGCTGTCAATAGTGACAGCGGCATTTAATGTGTTTGACAGAGAGAGGGAGCTCCCTCTGTCACCCGATCGGTGCCCCCGCAAACAAATCGCGGGTCGCCGTCGGGTTTCCATGACAGCCGGGGGTCTAACAAAGACCCCCAGGTCTGTCTTCAGCATCTGCCTGTTAGGCGATGCCGGAGGCATGACCTAACAGATTGCCTGTCAGTTTTACACTGACAGGCAATAATGCTTCGGTATACTAAGTATACCAAAGCATTATATATGCGATCAACAGATCGCACAGTAAAGTGTCCTGATGGGACTTAAAAAAAAAATGACTATCAGTTAAATAAAGTTTGTGAAAAAAAAAATTACAGTCAAAGTCAAATAAAACTACTTTTTTGGCCCAAAAAGTGGTTTTATTTAGTAAAACTGTCAAAACAAATCACACATACACATATATGGTATCTCCGCGATCGTAACGACTTGACCAATAAAATGAACACATTAATTAAACCGCCGGATGAACGGCGTCCAAAGAAAACGCAAAAAACAACGGCAAAATTCTCTCTTTTCTCCCATTCCCTCCAAAAAAAATAAAATAAAAGTTAATCTATAAGTCCTATGTACCACAAAATAGTACTAATGAAAACTACACATTGTCCCGCAAAAATCAAGCCCACGTACGGCCACATCGACGGAAAAATAAAAACGTTACGGCTCTTGGAATGTGGCGATGCAAAAACAAGTAATTTTTTTCTAAAAGGGTTTTTATTGTGCAAACGTAGGAAAAACATATAAAACCTCTACATATTTGGTATCCCCGTAATCGTGCCGACCCATAGAATAAAGTTAACATGTTATTTACGCTGCATAGTAAACGGCGTAAATTTATAACGTGAAAATTAATGCTGGAATAGCTGTTTATTTTCAATTCTCTCCTAAAATAAAGTTAATAAAAGTTAATCAATATATTATAAGCATATAAAAATGGTACAATTACAAAATACAACTCGTCCCGCAAAAAACAAGCCCTTATACGGCTATGTCGACGGAATAAAAAAAAGTTACGACTCTTGGAATGCGACCGTGAAAAAACAAAAAATAATCCTTGGTCATTAACGTGCAAAGTGGCCCGGTCATTAAGGGGTTAAACTAATACTTTGTTGAATTACCCTTTTACTTTATGACAGCATTCAGTCTTCTTGACTTGGCAACTGTTGCCCTCACTTCCTTGCAAAAGAGCTCCAAATCTGTTAGATTGCGTGGGCATCTCCTGTGTACAGCCCTCTTCCGGTCACCCCACAGATTTTCAATGGGATTATGATCTGGGCTCTGGCTGGGCCATTCCAAAACTTTGACCTTCTTCTGGTGAAGCCATTCTTTTGTTGATTTGGAGGTATACTTTGGGTCGTTGTCATGCTGAAAGGTTAAATTCCTCTTCATCTTCAGCTTTTTAGCAGAGGCCTGCAGGTTTTGTGCCAATATTGCCTGATATTTGGTACTGTTCATAATTCCCTTCACCTTGACTAAAGCTCCAGTTCCAGCTGCAGAAAAACAGCCCTAAAGCAAATGCTGCCTCCACCATGCTTCACTGTGGGTATCGTGTTCTTTTGGTGATGTGCAGTGTTGGCTTTGCTCCAAACATAACTTTTGGAATTATGGCCAGAATGATCAACCTTGGTCTCATCAGACTATAACACGTTTTCCCACATGCTTTTGGTAGACTTGATGTAGGTCTTTGCACAACATAGCCGGGCTTGGATGTTTTTCTTTGTTAAAAAAAAGGCTTCGTCTTGCCACCCTACCCCACAGCCTAGACATATGAAGAAAACGGGAGATTGTTGTCACATGCACTACACAACCAGTACCTGCCAAAAAGTCCCAACCAGTACCTGCCAGAAAATGTTGCTGTACGCCTCTTGGTAGCCTCCCAGACCAATTTTCATCTTGTCTTTTCATCAAGTTTTGAGGGACGTCCCGTTCTTGGTAATGTCACTGTTGGGCCAAATGTAATCCACTTCTTGATGACCGTCTTCACTGTGTTCCATGGTATATCTAATGCCTTGGAAATTCTTTGGTACCCTTCTCCTGACTAATGCCTTTCAACAATCAGATGCCTTTGATGTGTTGTAAGCTCTTTACGGACCATGGCTTTTGCTGTCACATGCAACAAAGAAAATGACAGGAAAATCCTATTTGAACAGCTGAACTTTATATGGGGTTACTCAGAATCACTTTAAATAATGGCAGCTGTGTACTGACTATTATTTAACAAGAGTTTAAATGTGATTGGCTAATTCTAAACACAACCACATCCCCAAATATAAGAGGGTGTTCACAGTTATGCAACCACAATATTTTAGTTTTTTATTTTTCCCCTATAAATAATTTCAGTTTGTTTTTCAATGGAATTGTACAGATTATGGGTCACATTAAAGGGGTTTTCCCACGAGAGACATTTATAACACATCCACAGGATATGTCATAAATGTCAGATAGATGTGGGTCCCAGCACTGGGACCCGCACCTATCTCCAGAACGGGGCCCCCTAAACCCCGTTCAGCCACTGTGTGTTACAGCAGAATGAGTTGTTTTCCGACCATGAAAACTTTATATGGTCATGAGTTACGTAAACAGCGTAACTGGCTGAGCTACGCTATTTCCATAACTCCAATAGTAGTGAATGGCAGTTACAGAAGCAGCGTAGCATGCGAGCTACGCAGTTTACGTAGCTACCATTAAGTTCTATGAGACTTACGTAAACAGCGTAGCCCCAAGAGTTACGCTGTTTACGTAACTCACGACCATGTAACGTTTTTCATGGTCGGAACACACCTCATTTCTTTCATTATTTCACATCAGAGCCACTGCAATTGTGAACCAATACTTTGTAAATCGCCAAATTAGTCCTCAATTTCGCATGATACTCTTTCACCCCTGAGCCCTGTCGAATGACCAGGCAAAAGATTAGGGCCATATGTAGGGTTTTTCTAAAACCGGGAAACACAGCATAATAATTAGAGAGCTGTCTTTTCATGGTGGCACAAGCTGGGCACCACATATTGGCATATCTATGGAAAAATTGCCATTTTCACTCTGCAACATCGAATGTACACTATATTCTGTAAAACACATGCAGGGTTAACATTCTCACTACACCACTAGGTGAATACCTTGAGGGGTGTAGTTTCCAAAATGGGGTCACTTCTGGGGGGTTTCTACTATTTTGGTCCCACAGGGACTTTGCAAATGCGACATAGAAACCAATCCAGCAAAATCTGTACTCCAAAAGCCAAATGGTGATCCTTCCCTTCTGAGCCCTACCATGTGCCCAAACAGCCGTTTATGACCACATATGGGCTATTGCTGTACCCTGAGAAATTGCTTTACAAATGTTGGGGTGCTTTTTCTTTTTTTATTTGTTGAGAAAATGAAAAATTTTGAGCTAAAGCTACGTCTTATTGGAAAAAAAATAATTTTTTATTCTCACGGCCCAATTCTAATAAAATCTATGAAATATCTGTGGAGTCAAAATGCTCACTACACCCCTAGATAGATTCCACAAGGGGTGTAGTTTCCCAAATGGAGTCACTTTTGGGGAGTTTCCACTGTACTCGTCTCTCAGGGGCTTTGCAAAAGCGACATGGTGCCAAGAAACCAATCAGCAAAATCTACTCTCCAAAAGCCAAATGGCGCGCCTTCCCTTCTAAGCCCTGCCATATGCCCAGAACTGGGACCCACATCTATCTGACATTTTTTACATATCCTGTGGATGTGTCATAAATGTCTCTCGTGGCAAAACCCCTTTAAAGGTGGAAAAAGTTCTAAAATGATTCATCTTGTACTGATTTTGTAACATGACAAAAACTGGCATTTTAACAGGTGTGTGTAGACTTTTTATATCCACTGTATGCCCCCACATTAAACTAAAATAGCAGTAAAACTCCAAACAAAACTACTACCAAGCAAAATCCACGCTTCAAAAGCAAAATGGCGCTCCCTCCCTACTGAGCCCTACAGTGTGCCCAAACAGCAGTTTAATTCCACATATATGGCATTGCCAAACCAGGGAGAACCCTTTTAACAATTTTTGGGGTGTGTTTCTCCAGTGGCACAAGCTGCACATAACATATTTGCCACTGAAATGGCATATCTAGGGAAAAATTTAAATTTTTACTTTGCACCATCCAGCACAATAAGTTATGGAAAAAACCTGTGGGGTGAAAATGCTCACTACACCCCTTAATAAATGCCTTGAGGGGTGTCGTTTCCAAAATAAGGTCACTTCTCAGGGGTTTCTTTCATTATTTCACATCAGAGCCACTGCAATTGTGAACCTATACTTTGTAAATCGCCAAATTAGTCCTCAATTTCGCATGATACTCTTTCACCCCTGAGCCCTGTCGATTGACCAGGCAAAATATTAGGGCCACATGTAGGGTTTTTCTAAAACCGGGAAACACAGCATAATAATTAGAGAGCTGTCTTTTCATGGTGGCACAAGCTGGGCACCACATATTGGCATATCTATGGAAAAATTGCCATTTTCACTCTGCAACATCGAATGTACACTATATTCTGTAAAACACATGCAGGGTTAACATTCTCACTACACCACTAGGTGAATACCTTGAGGGGTGTAGTTTCCAAAATGGGGTCACTTCTGGGGGGTTTCTACTGTTTTGGTCCCACAGGGACTTTGCAAATGCGACATAGAAACCAATCCAGCAAAATCTGTACTCCAAAAGCCAAATGGTGATCCTTCCCTTCTGAGCCCTACCATGTGCCCAAACAGCCGTTTATGACCACATATGGGCTATTGCTGTACTCTGAGAAATTGCTTTACAAATGTTGGGGTGCTTTTTCTTTTTTTATTTGTTGAGAAAATGAAAAATTTTGAGCTAAAGCTACGTCTTATTGGAAAAAAAAAATTTTTTTATTCTCACGACCCAATTCTAATAAAATCTATGAAATATCTGTGGAGTCAAAATGCTCACTACTCCCCTAGATAGATTCCTCAAGGGGTGTAGTTTCCCAAATGGAGTCACTTTTGGGGAGTTTCCACTGTACTCGTCTCTCAGGGGCTTTGCAAAAGCGACATGGTGCCGAGAAACCAATCAGCAAAATCTACTCTCCAAAAGCCAAATGGCGCGCCTTCCCTTCTAAGCCCTGCCATATGCCCAAACAGCAGTTTATGTCCACATATGGGGTATTTACATACTCTGGAGAAGTTGCTTTACAAATGTTGGGGGGCTTTTTCTTATTTAATTCTTGTGGAAATTGTTTTTTTTTTTAGCTAAAACGACCTCTTATTGTAAACAACATTTTTTTCTTCTTGTCACGTCCAAATTTTAATAAAATCTATGAAATACCTGTGGGGCCAAAGTGCTCACTACACCCCTATATTAATATTTTGTGGATGTAGTTTCCAATATTGGTTCTTTGTTGGGGTGTTTACTTTGTTTTGGCACCACAAGACCTCTTCAAACCTGACATGGTGTCTAAAATATAATCTAATAAGAAGGCCCCAAAATCCACTAGATGCTCCTTTGCTTGTGAGGCATGTGCTTTAGTCCATTATCACACTAGAGCCACATGTGGGATATTTCTAAAAACTTCAGAATCTGGGCAATAAATATTGAGTTGCATTTCTCTGTTACAACCTTCTGTGTTACAGAAAAAAATGCATTTCTGCAAAAAAAAAATGACATTTGTCAATTTCACCTCTAGTTTGCTTTAATTCTTTTGAAACACCTAAATGCTTAAAAAAAACTTACTAAATGCCGTTTTGAATACTTTGAGGGGTGCAGTTTTTAAAATAGGGTGGTTTATGTGGGTTTGTATTGACCTTTCAAAACCACTTCACAACTGAACCGGTCCCTGAAAAAATAGCCTTTTGACATTTTCTGGAAAATTTGAGAAATTTCTGCTAAAGTTCTAAGCCTTGTAATGTACTAGAAAATAAAAGGATGTTCAAAAAGTGATGCCAATCTAAAGTAGTCATATGGAAAATGTTAATTAGCAACTTTTTTGTGTGTTATAACTATTTGTCTTATAAGCAGATACATTAAAATTGATAAAAATGCAAATTTTGCAGATTTTCGCAATTAAATATTGAATGTGTCGACCAAATTTTACCAGTAACATAAAGTCCAATGTGTCACGAGAAAAACAATCTCAGAATCGCTTGCATAGGTAAAAGCATTCCAAAGTTATCACCACATAAAGTGAGATATGTCAGATTTTAAAAATAAGGCTCGGTCAGGAAGGTCAAAAGTGGCCGCAGCGGGAAGGGGTTCATTTGAATTTTTGACCACAACGTGTGAATATGGCCATGCTGTCAACTGCGGAACCTTATATATGCAGGTTTGAGTCTTTCTAAATCATGTCCAATTAATTGAATTTACCGAAGGTGGATTCAAATGAAACAACTCAAGGATGAGCGATGGAAACAGAATGCACTGAGAGCTCAACTTTGAAAGTCATAGCAGAGAGTCTGAAAACGTATGCAGATGTGATACAGTACTTCAGTTCTTATTTTCAATAAAAAATAATAATTTCAAAATAAGTTTAAAAAATGACGAAGTGGGGAAAATGTAAATGGTCTGAATAGTTTATGAATGGACTGTACATAGGATATTTTGCAAGTTGAGCTTATTTTGCCAAGTTCGTCCTTGAAACCATGTTTTTTTATGTCGATTTTTTTATTTGGTTTGTTTTATAAAATGCTAAATAAATGTTTTGAATCAATGTCGTAGTTAGATAATTTAGTGATGCAATTGTATTGTATCAAAACTACCATTAGCAAATACTGAAAATAACTGCAGCTTTATGTCATAAATATTTTATGCCCTAAGATCTAGATATTGTACTGCAAGGTTTTACATCGCTGCTGGGGAAGACAGCACTATATATCCGAATGCTTTCAATATCATCACCTGCAAACCACAGAATTGTCTTTTTGGCATGATGAGAATAAATTGGCTTTCAAGGGGCTAGTAATTAAGAGAACGGATGACAGCTACCTCATTGACATCCACATTCATATTCATTCCTGTCATGCTAGCTTGATACACATGGACTTATTGTTATGTCTTCTAATAGCGGCTTGTGTCTACAATTTTGATACTTTGTTGAAGCAAAATAAATATACAGTCCTAAAAGTAAATAACCTAAAATTAGCAGTGTTTGGTCATAATGTAGAAAATGTCAGGCTGCTGTAGTGATCCCCATATTTCACTGTAGGAACCAATGCAGGAGATATGCAGTATTACATTAAAAATCAATGGGCACCCATGTAAAACAATGTCACGCCAAGTCTAATAGAAGGGTAGAGAGGCTGTTCTGAGTGGTAGACAGCTAATTTGGACAGCTCCTTTAAATGATGAATAATACTTTAAGGTTATAATATTTAATATCCAGATATCAAACAGCCCAAGTGTGAGTGTTGATGTGTCAGGCAGGTTTGGCTTGGTAGTCTCTGTAGCTAAACATTTTAATTGATGTGTAAAGTTAGAAATATGTCTTATAAAAGTAAATCCCATCTACAGAATGTTATAACTGGAGCATCACTCACATTAATGACTCAAACCCTATTAATAAATATGACCAATGAAAAAGATAGAAAATGATAGTTTTTATAACTTAAAGCTGCCAGGCCTATTTGGTAGGTTAGTTAGAAGAAGGGGACAGATGGAAGGGAGTATGACTGCAGGATATGACTACACAGGGTTTGCTTCTAATCTGCAACCATAGAGACACAAGTGTAGACACAAAACGGCAGAATATTTTTAATGCATTGAAGAAATAAAACAACAAATTGGTTTCAGTGTACATACCCTTTCAATATGAGGCCAAGTAATGGCATGACTATCCTAAGGGTATGTTCACACGAGGTCATTACGTCCGTAATTGACGGACGTATTTCCGCCGCAAGTACCAGACCGAACACAGTGCAGGGAGCCGGGCTCCTAGCATCATAGTTATGTACGAAGCTAGGAGTCCCTGCCTCGCTGCTGGACAACTTTCTCGTACTGAAAACATGATTACAGTATGGGACAGTTGTCCGGCAGCGAGGCAGGGACTCCTAGCGTCGTACATAAGTATGATGCTAGGAGCCCGGCTCCCTGCACTGTGTTCGGTCCGGTACTTGCGGCCGCAATACGTCCGTCAATTACGGACGTAATGACCTCGTGTGAACATACCCTAATAGTGAAATGTAATGAAGTCATGGGGTTTTATATTATTTTATTTTATTATGAAATGAATACAATTATTTGATTAATCACTTAATATATATTAATGATAACTAACAGAAATGTATCATTGAATAAACTCAGAATATAACATATTTTAGAATGAAATCTAAAAAGATTTAAAGGCATTGTAGTGATTCCTGTCTTTAAGAGGAACAAAAATTGCCTTCTTCAGTCCTTCTATCTGAAATATATTATAATGAATTGCACAGCTCATTTCCTGCTGTCTATCCTACCAAAAAACATGTCCCATTGGGACTCACAATCACTCTGCTATACAAGTAACAGCCATTGTTTGACAGCTTATTGTCACTACAGCTTTTGATAAATGAAAGGTCCTGTCCTTGCCAGCAGTGCTACAATAATGTGTCTTATATTTGGCAGTTAAGATATCTCAGTGTTGGTTTGGTGTTGTGTTCTAGGGCGTTAAGTGTGACAACAATGGCCTTGATAATAATAGCATTCTGTCAGTGGTGGTACTATTAATTCACAGTGTTTACAAGTCAGAGGAAAAAACGAGGAAAGGAAGCAAGATACAGAGCGGCAAATGACAGGATAATGCATTCTGATGCAGCCTGAATAATGTTATGTAACGCGACGGAGTGCATTAAACGTGTTGGGAATTAATAGGAAGAGTGACCTGGCATAATGGTTCTGTGAACATGTCAGCCTGTCAGATGGATCTCTTTATGAAACCCCAAAGGTCAACGGCCAGGTCTGCATTGTTAGTGAATAAGCATTTTTATTCACATATTGCATTTTCTTCTGCTGCTGTTTTGTGTTGTGTTTTGTTGTGTTTCTGTTTCTCATTTATATCAATGAGAATAAGCCGAAGTACAGAAAACTGCACGTAAAAAAAAAATACATCTTTTACATGTGGTACAAAACCTGAAGTTTCAAAAATTAAGGTGCCAATACACATTAGATTAACGTTAGCTGAACCTGTCACTTTTAGCGGGAATGGGCGCCCATCTAATGTGCATGGGGGTGAATGGGGGGATAAACTTCCATCTGAATCGTAGGCATCTCTACGATTCATGGTAAGGCCAGGCTGCTAACAGTTTTGGACTGGGGTTCCTTGGGCCCACCAGAGAAGATTATTCTGGGGACCACCCTCCATCTATAGATAACATGTGCACATCAACTTTTAGTCGCTTAATAAACTGTTTTGTAATCATTACACATGCACAACATCGGTCAGGTCATCAATATTGTCTAATAGGTTATTTGTGAAGCAACCCATAGGGAATAGACCTGAGTAGCAACCGATTGGCTCCAAAGTCAGCTACAAATAGCGCTGTCTTCTGTTTGGTCTTGAGGGCCCGGTTCCAATAACATCCAATTATGTCAGAGGGCCGACCAAAGGATCCTCTGTTACTCTGGTGGGCAACTCCTGCCCTGTCTGCTAGCCACATATAACAAAAAAAGGCTAAGGAATAAGCACTTTAATCTATATAACTACTCCCTCTATACTCATTCTTCAAAAGTACATACTAGATACACAAGTAGAGACAAAGTAAATTTAAATAGCATTGCACTATAACAAAAACATTGACAATTAAAAATTCTGGAGGTGAAGTGGATAGGTAACACAGTGTGCAAATTTCAACTACATGTGCAGTTTCAGTAGAGGGTGCCACCAATTTTCAGCACAGAGGTAGGTGATCATCAGCAAGACAAATCTAGCATCCAGGAGGTCAGTGAACTATATGAAGAGCGGATATCTGGTGCATACTGAATGCTGTAAACAGGATACATGGTGCCCTCTTTTATGGTAGGGCAGCAAGGTGGGCTATTCAGCCACCATAACAGAAGGCACCCTGGATGTCTGGTATATAGCGTGAGATGGTTTGATTTTCAATCACATAAATAAATAGATATCTATATATAGGGCCGGCCTTAGGGCTGTGCGACCTGTGTGAGTGCACAGGGCACTGCACCCTCCCAGCATGTAGGGGGCGCCACTGGGCTCTGCCTCTACTCTGTCCTGTCCTCTGCTCTTAGTTACACACATGGAGTAAACAGGAGCTGAGGAGAAAGAGCAGAGGAGGAAGCTCTGCCCACAGCCCATCCTGCAAGAAGCCTGTGATCCTGTCAGCAAGGAGAGATGGTAAGTGTTTATGCGTGTATGTGTGTGTGTATACAGTATGTGTCTGTGTTTGTATGTGTATATGTTACAGTGTGTGTGTGTGTGTGTGTGTGTGTGTGTGTATATATGTGTCTGCATGTGTTTATGTCTCTTTGTAATTGTGTGTTCAATATTAAAGTAGAACAGATGAAATGATGATATCTGTGCTGCCCCTATATACTCTGCTGCCTCTATATACTCTGCTGCTCCTATATACCCTGCTGCCCGCTATATACACTGCTGCCCCTATATACTCTGCTGCCCCTATATACCCTGCTTCCCCTTTTATACTTTGCTGCCCCTTATATACTCTGCCGCCACTTATATACTTTGCTGTCCCTATATACTATGCTGCTCCTATATACTCTGCTGCCCCTATATACCCAGCTGTCCCTATATACTCTACTACCCCTATATACTTGGTGCATTCTATATTTCCTCCTTCCCCCTATATACCCTGCTGCCCCTATATACCCTGCTGCCCCTACATACTTTGCTGCACCTATATACTCTGCTGCCCCTTATATACTATGCTGCCCCTATATACTCTGCTGCCACCTATAAACTCTGCTGCCCCTATATACACTCTGTTGCCCCTGTATACTCTGCTGCCTTTTATCTACTCTGCTGTCCCTATATACTCTGCTGCCCCTTATATACTCTGATGCCCATATATACTTTGATGCACATATATACTTTGATGCCCCTATATACTCTGCTGCCCCTACATACTCTGCTGCCCCTTATATACTCTGCTGCCCCTATATACGTTGATGCCCCCTATATATTCTGCTGCCTTTTAAGGGAAAAACACATTTTCATATATGGTAATCTATAAAACTTTAACCAATTCGTGGCAATTAATTCATGGAAATAAACTTTTTAAAGTGTATCTCCAGTTTGGAGGTGCACTGCATAATATATATATATATATATATATATATATATATATATATATATGTATATATATATATATGTGTGTGGTGTTACAGAAGTCTGCAGGAAATATCTACTACATTATCTGTACTCAAGGAGTAATCACTGTGTTATCTGTGGTGTTACATAGGACTGCAGGAGACATCTACATCATCTGTACTCAGAGAGTTATCACTGCGTTATCTGTGGTGTTACATAGGACAGCAGGAGACATCTACTACATTATCTGTACTCAGAGAGTTATCACTGTGTTATCTGTGGTGCTACATAGGACTGCAGGAGACATCTACTACATCATCTGTACTCAGAGAGTTGTCACTGTGTTATCTGTGGTGTTACATAGGACTGCAGGTAACATCTACTACATTATCTGTACTCAGAGAGTTATCACTGCGTGTTATCTGTGGTGTTACATAGGACTGCACTGTTCAAATCAGCGTTGACTTTACGTTGAGGGATTCTGTCTGAGGTTTCCGTTGGCGGGGACCCCTCAACGGAAAGGCAAACGGGAACCTTAGCTTCCGTTTGCATCACCATTGATATGAATGGTGACGGAAACGTTGCTAATGGTTTCCGTTTGTCACCATTGTGACAGGGTTCCGCAGTCGACTGCACTATTGATTCAGTCAAAACAACGGAACCTTGTCACAATGGTGACAAACGGAAACCATTAGCAATTTTTCAGTCACCATGCAGATCAATGGTGTTGCAAACGGAAGCTAAGGTTTCCATTTGCCTTTCCGTTGAGGGCTCCCCCGATGGAAACCTCCAATGAAACCCAACGGAAAGTCAACGCTGAAGTGAACAGGCCCTAACATTTACTACATTATCTGTACTCAGAGAGTTATCAGTATGTTATCTGTGTTGTTACATAGGATTGCAGGTAACATCTAATACATTTTCTGTAATGTATATACTAGTCCTTCTCAATGAATTAGAATATCATCAAAAAGTTAATTTATTTCAGTAATTCAATTCAAAAAATGAAACTCATATTATATAGATTCATTACACACAGGAGTGATCTATTTCCAGCATTTTTTTCTTCTAATGTTGATGAGTATAGCTAACAGTTAATGAAAACCCAACATTTAGTGTCTAAGAGAATTAGAATATTATATAAGCCCAATTTCAAAAATGTATTTTAATACAGAAATGTTGGCCTACTGAAAAGTATGTACGGTATATGCAGTCAATACTTGGTCAGTGCTCCTTTTGCATGAATTACTGCATCAATGCGGCGTGGCATGGAGGCGATCAGCCTGTGGCACTGCTGAGGTGTTATGGAAGCCCAGGTTGCTTTGATAGCGGCCTTCAGCTCGTCTGCATTGTTTGGTCTGGTGTCTCTCATCTTCCTCTTGACAATACCCCATAGATTCTCTATGGGGTTTGGGTCAGGCGAGTTTGCTGGCCAATCAAGCAGAGTGATACTGTGGTTATTAAACCAGGTATTGGTACTTTTGGCAGTGTGGGCAGGTGCCAAGTCCTGCTGGAAAATCAAATCAGCATCTCCATAAAGCTTGTCAGCAGAGGGAAGCATGAAGTGCTCTAAAATTTCCTGCTAGACGCTGCGTTGACTCTGGACTTGATATAACACAGTGGACCAACACCAGCAGATGACATGGCTCCCCAAACCATCACTGACTGTGGAAACTTCACACTGGACCGCAAGCACCTTGGATTGAGTGCCTCTCCACTCTTCCTCCAGACTCTGGGACCTTGATTTCCAAATGAAATGCAAAATACTTTCATCTGAAAACAGGACTTTGGACCACTGAGCGACAGACCCATCCTTTTTCTCCTTAGCCCAGGTAAGACGCTTCTGACGTTATCTCTGGGTCATGAGTGGCTTGACACAAGGAATGTGACATTTGTAGCCCATGTCCAGGTTACGTGTGTGTGTGGTGGCTCTTGAATCACTGACTCCAGCCGCAGTCCACTCCTTGTGAATCTCCCGCAGATTCTTGAATGGCCTTTTCTTGACAATCCTTTCAAAGCTGCGGTTATCCCTGTTGCTTGTGCACCTTTTTCTACCACACTTTTTCCTCCCTCTCAACTTTCCATTAATATGCTTGGATACAGCACTCTGTAAACAGCCAGCTTCTTTATCAATGTCCTGTGGTGTCAATGACTGTCTACTGGACAGCTGTCAAGTCTGCAGTCTTCCCCATGATTATGTAGCCTACTGAACCAGACTATTGGATCATTTAAAGGCTTAGGAAACCTTTGCAGGAATTTTTTGTTGATTAGCTGGTTAGAGTGTGACACCATGAGTCTACAATCTTCAACTTTTACCCAATATTCTAATTTTCTGAGAGACTAAAGTTAGGGTTTTCATTAACTGTTAACCATAATCATCAACATTAGAAGAAAAAAAAATGCTGGAAATAGATCACCCTGGGTGTAATTAATCTATATAATATACGAGTTTCACTTTTTGAATTGAATTACTGAAACAAATGAATTTTTTGATGATATTCGAATTCATTTAGAAGGACTAGTATGTGTGTGTCTATATAAGTGGTTAATTTTTGGTTTGTGTAGGGCAGCAATAGAGAGCCCGCACAGGGCGCCATCCAGCCTAAGGCCGTCCCTTTTATATATATATATATATATATATGATGCTAATATATATATATATATATATATATATATATATATATATATATAAAATGATATATATAAGAAGATGCTGCTAAGGTAAAATAATATTCTTTTACCTTAGCAGCAGCATCTTCCTTCTATATCTCAATGCCTTTGTGGAATCAAAACCACATATTGAGAAATATTCAGTGCTGTTTCTCTAAATTTTTTTAGAAGTCAAACAAAGTCCATTCAGACATGTGTTTTGCATATGGAAATTAGAACGCAGTATTGTGCAGCTTTCAGAAGCAGGGGAAGTTAAGAGGGAAGTTCTTATTCCAGGCAGATGACTACTGGCCATTTACCAGCATACACAGAAATTCATAGGGATGAGATCAAACAATTGGAGCTCAATTTACTGCCCCATCTGTTGAAGGGAATTTGGGATTCAAATCTTATTTTCATTTCCCTTTTCCAGGCTTTATGTTAAACCAATTTTTTATGTTTATTGGGACATAATAGGTAACGGTGAAAAATACCACACTAGAGCTGATAGAATAGTAAAGGAACAGACTTTCAAGAGGCAAATAAAATGAAACAAGCTTTTCTATTGCAGATAATGCCGGGATCTGGATAATGGAAGGCAAAGAGGCTGTAGCAACTTACACAAAGGGTTAGTTGTAAGTACTTGGTATATACTCTATTCAGTGAAACTAGACAGATGTTCACATACTTTTCAGTATAGAATATGAGATAAGTATGGCTGACTGAATTGCATGTATCAGCTGCCCAAAATATAGTATGCCGATGGACTTAATAACTTGCTTGTAAAAGGTAATTTATATGATAAAAAGGCAGGCACATTTCCATTGATAAGGTTCATATCCAAGACAGCTGGTGTATGAGGATAAGGGTAATGAAAGGGAAAGAGCAGAGCAAGGTCCATTATTATGAAGAACAATAATTGACTTGTTTGCATACCTTAATCTGACTTTCAGACTGGATAGAGCTGTTACAGCACTGAGCATTTTCTCATTATTTTTGCAGAGGGGTAAAATGCTCAGAGATAGCCAAAAGACCTAATTATGGATTAGTAGCCAAGGGAACAGAATGTACTCATAATGAGGAAGGCTCAATACGGACAGATATGGATGCAATGTACAAAAGCGGAATTTATCCTTTTATTTTGCTACCCTGATTACAGTCCATATAAATGTGTTTTTAATACAAAACCTAACCAGGGCCCATGTAATAATAAGCATAACCTCAGAGGACAAGATTTACGATTCTTTATCAAACAATTCCGTATGTAAAATTAACATTTTACCAATCGAAGGATCGAATTACTAAGTTGTAATGACTTAAAACATGTCACCAGGAAATAACATTTATGGGGATCTGTGAAATCAGGACCCACGCAGGAGCTGCTGTTCTCTGTAGACCATTTAAAAAGCATCTGTCACAAGACAGTGATCTTTATTTGAGATATCTATAAGATGTCCTGATGAATTATATCTGCCCCCCAATTGGAAGATTACCTGCTTTGTATGCTAATGTGCTTCTTATTAAAGGCCCTTTTAACACGGCGATTATCGGGCAGACGAGCGTTCATATAAGGCTCGTTGCCAATAATTGCCCTGTGTAAACAGGGTAGTGATCAGAAGATGAACAAGCAAACGCTCAATCATCTGCTGATCGTATAGTTTAAAAAAAGTTAAAGATCATTGTCGGCAGCACATCTCCCGGAGACGCGCTGCCAACATGATAATAACGTATGGGGATGAGCAACCGGCGTAGTGACCACTCGTCCCCATACATAGCTCCGAGTGACAGGAGCAAATGAGCGCCGATCAACGATGTCTCGTGGATCGGCGCTCACTGCACCGGCCGAATATCGGCAGTGTAAAAGGCCCTTAGATCTGAGCAGATCAAAGGAGCCCTCATGGGAGCCTCCTTGACTAGTAAGAAATACCAAGCGGCCTAACACACCTGAATTAGCATACAGTGTGGGTAGTCTTTAGGCTACGTCCAGAAAAAATTCGCCGCAAATCCAACCCAGACCTGATCATGAGGAGGTTGTGCCACCACTAGGCATTGGCCCCTTGTGTCTTCTGTGAATTCTGGCCCTGAGTTGAGTTATTAGCAGGCTTGCCAACTGTCTGCATATGGGGGTCTGCCTAAAGGGGTAATGGTCTGGTCTGGGGTCTATAAAGGGGATAGCCTGGTCTGAGGTCTGTATAAGAGGATAGTAGTCAGGTCTGGTGACTCTATAGGGGATAGTCTGGTTTGGCATCTGTATAAGGGATAGTCTGGTCTAGGGTATGTATATGGGATAGTAATCTGGTCTGAGGTCTGTATTAAGTGGATAATCAGGTCTGTGGGTCTGAAATTAGTCTAGGGTCTGGCCTGGGTTCTTTATTTAGGGTGTCTGGTCTGGGTTCTTTATTTAGGGGATCTGGGATCTGTATTTGTTCAGAGGGTCTGGTGTTTGTAATGGAAAAAGTGCAGCAATGGGCCATAGCAACAACCAGACCTATCATAGCCCTGGAAAAGTACTGCTGTCATCTGATTGGTTGCTATTGCCAAATGTTTTTTCTGCACTAATTCTTATAATTAAGAAAATACAGGGCACATTTATGATGTTGAATGGCATGTCAGCCTGAAGATGCAGGATAGCATGCATTGAAATTGGGGGTGTTGCCTGCAAAAGAAGATTTGGTATGCAAAAGCGGCGTGACTTGCGTAAAAAAATGAGACTAACAATACCGGAATCTTCCTGGATGCCATTTCCAAACGTTGGCAAGTATGGTTATCAGTATATGCCCCAAAGTCTAAAGCTGCCATGTTGTGGTGATATTATGACACTTCCTCTTCTTTTTTCTTTCAAATTCACTGTTGTTGTCATAAAGACATTTCATAGATACACCATCCAAATATACATGCATAGGCTATTGCTAGGATACAACATTAGTTTCTGATCAGGGGAAAACAGCTCCTGATTTTCAGCCGTTTTTTAAGGAACTAGCGTTTTTTATGGCCATTTTTGGAGCTGTTTTTCTATTGAGTCAATGAAAACGGCTCCAAAAACGGCTCAAGAAGAGACATGCACTTCTTTTTACGGGGCATTTTTTACGCGCCGTTATTTGAAAATGAGGCGTAAAATAACGCCCCGTCGGAACAGAACGCCGTATTTCCCATTGAAATCAATAGGCAGATGTTTGAAAGCGTTCTGCTTCCGATTTTTCAGCCGTTTTTCTGAACGTTTACGGCCCGATAAACGTCTGAAAATAGCCCGTGTGAACATACCCTTACAGTCTTTCTCTGAGCCCTGCCAGCATTTAACTAGCTTTTTTATATGAAAATACTAAATCAAATAATAAAAGACTATAAACTCCAGAACTCAGTGTCTCCTTTTCTATCCTGTACTGCTCTAATACAGGATAACATATGAGATTTGACAGATCTGCTGCAAAACAACTGCAAAATTAATTGTGTCACTTGTGGATTCATCAAGTGACCATCTATAATCCCTGATAACTTGTATGCAGACTTCCACTTTCTTTTAAGGCCTCTTGCTCATAGCAGAGCAGTTTGCGTGGTGACTGTGTGGCAGCACATGGAGATGCCACTGTTCCATATTATAGAGCCGTAGGCGCTCCGTGTGCCGCCATATGGTGCCTCCGTATGGCATTGTATTATGTAGATATTCTCCTCCAATGCTTATATGGCAACCAATGGAGAATGGCAATATTTTTTGTGTAGGATTCCATATGAATCTGAAAGAAAAAAACTCACTATGCCTCTATATGAATTCTGAGGTATACGGGGGTAAAGTAGGGCCCCACACATTCCTATGGGATCTGCCCTATTGCGGCTTCATACGGCTCTATGTAATTTGTTATTTGCTTATTTATGCCCTTCGAATCATTAAGATGTCCTGTCTCTGTACATGATGCTGTATATGATGTTCTCATTTTGTGCGAATTTATAGCTACATTCCTGTATTGTATTACTTTTCTTTCTCTTCTATCATCAATGGCTGCATCTTTACTGTTCTATTGTTCCTCCTTTTACCTTGACACTTTTTTAATTTCCTCTTCATTCACCTTTTCTCCAGTTTTAGCTGCACACAGACAACGTTGTGCAGCACATAAATGTATATACATGTTTTTTTCGGAACATTTTCAAGTATACCCAGAACAAAGGTACGTTCATATTATAAGTAGCATAAATCATTGTTATATATGTAAATGATTCACACAGGTTTATAAATCTTGTCTCCCCATTATTTACCATGTATTGCCACGTTTTACTAGATCTGCATGTATTGTAATACATTTAGTTAAACTCTGAATACAAGTATTGTATGCTCAACAGGAAAAGCATTGTTTAATGAAGACGTCATAGTCCCCCGAGAACTCAGGATGAAGAAAAATGTTATGTCATGGAAAAGTTGTATTTCCTTTGTTCTATGTACGTCCCATGAATGTTTTATGTGCTTGCTTGAATAAGTTGTTTCTGGAACATTGCCTGTTCTGTTCTGTAACAGACACTTATGTCCAAAGAGGTAAAGCTCTTAGGATCTTACAATAATGTAACTATCCATGGAGATGAAGTATGGTTGCATGGGTTAGAATGACATTTCTGTCAAGGATAAGGCAGATATTTCTATCCTACTGGATTAGATGGTCTGGTCTGTCTATTTACATTAAAGGGATTGTCAGTTTAAAAAATCAATTTCCAAATATCCTATTAGGGAATTCTATTAATAGAAGCCGTACCCCATTCAAGACCCTAATTTATTAGGCAGAGTGGAAAGTGGCTACAAAGAGCGTCTCTCTAGTGGCATGTCCAGCCATTATATACGGATAGCCAATTGATTTAAATTGCCACTAACCATACAACAAACTTTGAATAAATCAATAGCATTAGGGAATATAAGAAACTTTATTTTTTTTATTAGAGAAAAATACCTCTTTCTCCACTTATCAGACACTTCTTCCCTCCCCCTTCCTCTTGCACTGATCATTCACTCTCAATTCACTGCTAAAATCCGTATTGAGAGACAAAACGGACAATGAGGTCACTGAGGAATCAGGTTACATGCTGCCCATAGAAGTCTATTTAGAGGCAAGGGGGGGGGGAGGATGCAGGAGCAGAGATGCACAAAGATGCTGCTGCAGCTTCTAGTAAGTGTTATATCTCACCCCAGTGCTGGATTCACAGCTACACTGCTCATTACTGCTGTATGATGTCCTCAATTCTGTTGTTGCTTCTAAGGGTGAGCTACTAAGAGATTTCGGAGCATGATCTCCTCTTCTCTCTGTGTGCAGTGTATGGGAGACATCATAGCAGCTATTCTCCGCCCACTAGCTCAGGGAAAACTGAGAATTAGAGATAAAGCCTGCAGAAGGGTAAACTTCTAAAAAATTTGATACAAGTCATAAAATGGCCAGAAATAGTGTTACTCCTCATGTACACACATATGACAGCTTATCCTGAAAAGTCACCTAAAAAGTTAGGTGCGCTTTGAATGGACACCATGTAAAGCTTAATTTCCCCTGTCGTGGCAGTGCAGTGGAATTAAACACTTGCTGACAAATTCCTCTGCAGATTACAGCTGACTGCTTATGGTCCCAGCAAGACACTATGTAATCACCTTATTTTTTGGGGCCCTTTTAAAAATAAGAGATTGTAAAAAGGGGAGTTATCCTCTTTTACATTATTGTTAAAGGGAATTAAATATTATATTCCTTGCATAGATCATAATAAATGAACAATATTTTCCATCTACATGCTGCTAAACAAATTACCCATAAATGACATTTATTTACATACAGTGGCAAGAAAAAGTAAGGCTGTGTTCACATCAGCGATGCCCTTCCGTTGAGGGGTTCTGTTGGAGGTTTCCGTCGGGTTAACCCCTCAATGGAAAGGCAAACTGAAACCTTAGCTTCCGTTTCCCTCACCATTGATCTCAATGGTGATGGAAATGTTGCTAAAGGTTTTCGTTTGTCACCGTTGTGACAGGGTTCCGTTGTTTTGATGGAACCAATAGCTCAGTCGACTATATCTCTTCTCGCAAAAAACAAGCCCTCATACAGCCCTGTCGACTAAAAAATTTAAACGTTATGGTTCTCACAACTTGGCAACAGAAAAAATACATTCTTTTTAAAAAAGTAATGTTATTGTGCAAAAAGTTGTAAAACATAAAAAAGTGCTATAAATTAGGTATCGCCGGAATCGTACTGACCCGCACAATAAAGTTAACAGGTAGTTTTTTAACGCATGGTGAACGCTGTATAAAGAAAACTAAAAGACTATGCTTGAAATGCAGTTTTTTGGTCCCTTGCCTCACAAAAAAATAGGATAAAAAGTGATCAAAAAGTCGCATGTACCCCAAAATGGTACCAATAATAACTACAGCTCGCCCCCAAAAAAACAGCCCTCATATCACTACGTCTATCAAAAAATAAAATTAGTTAAGGCTTCCATAAGTCAGGAAATAAAAAATATGCAGTTGTGCCAGCTCCAGGGGAACATTTTTTCTGTTTCAAGAGGCGAAATATCAAGGCCCTAAAATTAGGGAACCAGCAAGTGTGGGGTCCAAACATATCTGCTGGAAGCGACGGTGCCCGTATTATACCAGGACAACACTTCCCATCAAAATTCCCAAACTGCAAAGGTGCGGAGTGTGGACCAAAAGGGGGATAAGGAAGGACATTTATCAGTGCGACACCGGCCTGTGCAGAAAGGATTGCTTCACAGCGTAACACACATCTATGGATTATTTTATTGTTTTTTTTAACCCAATTATTTTACAACCTGACTTTCACCCTGATGTACAGTACTTTGCCCGGCTTACATGTGCACCACATTATAAACGGAAACACCAGCAATATTCAAACAAATCTGCTACCAAGCAAATCCACGCTCCAAAAGCTAAACGGTGCTCCCTCCCCTCTGAACCCTACAGCATGCCCAAACAGTTTACTTCCACATATATGGTCTCGCCATACCCAGGAGAACCCTTTTAACAATTTTTGGGGTGTGTGTCTCCAGTGGCACAAGCTGGCACGACATATTTCCCACTGAATTGGCATATCTAGGGAAAAATAAAATTTTTTACTTTGCACCATCCGCAATGCAATCATTTATGGAATAGACTTACAAGTCCCCTTAATAAATGCCTTGAGGGGTGCAGTTTCCAAAATAGTGTCACTTCTCAGGGGTTGCTTTTATTATTTCACATCAAAGGTCTGCAATTGTGAACCAATACTTTGTAAATCGCCAAATTAGGCCTCAATTTTACATGGTACTCTTTCACTCCTGAGCCCTGTCAAATGTCCAGGCAAAAGATTAGGGCCACATGTAGGGTGTTTCTAAAACTGGGAAACACAGCATAATAATTAGAGAGCTGTCTTGTTATGGTGGCACAAGCTGGGCACTACATATTTTCACTCTGCAACATCGAGTGCACACTAATTTCTACAAAACACCTGTGAGGTTAACATGCTCACTACACCCCTAGGTGAATAACTTGAGGGGTGTATTTTCCAAAATGTGGTCACATCTGGGGGGTTCCACTGCTTTGGTCCCACAGGGGCTTTGCAAATGCGACATAGCGTCCAGAAACCAATCCAGTAAAATCTGCACTCCAAAAGCCAATTGCCACTCCTTCCCTTCTGAGCCCTACTGTGTGCCCAAAAAGCAGTTTATTATCACATATGGGGTATTGACGTACTCGGGAGAAATTGTTTTACAAATTTTGTGGTGCTTTTTCTCCTTTAGTCCTTGTGGAAATGAAAAAAAAAAAATTAGCTAAACCTACATTTTCTTTGAAAAAATGTAGATTTTAATTTTTATGGCCTAATTCCAATAATTTCTGCAAAAAACCTGTGCGGTCAAAATGCTCACTATACCTCTAGATAATTTCCTCAATACATATACAGACACATATATACACACACACATACACAGACAGACACAAAGCATGTATATATAATATATATATATTACATAGTTACATAGTTACATAGTTAGTACGGCTGAAAAAAGACACATGTCCATCAAGTTCAACCAAGGGAAGGGAAAAGGGAAGGAAAAATTTCTACACATAGGAGCTAATATTTTTTTGTTCTAGGAAATTATCTAACCCTTTTTTAAAGCCATCTACTGTCCCTGCTGTGACCAGCTCCTGCGGTAGGCTATTCCATAAATTCACAGTTCTCACTGTAAAGAAGCCTTGTCGCCTCTGCAGCTTGAACCTTTTTTTCTCCAGACGGAGGGAGTGCCCCCTTGTTTTTTGAGGGGGTTTTACAAGGAACAGGATTTCACCATATTTTTTGTATGTGCCATTAATATATTTATATAAGTTAATCATGTCCCCCCTTAGTCTTCTTTTTTCAAGGCTAAATAGGTTTAATTCTTTCAATCTTTCCTCATAACTTAAATTCTCCATGCCCCTTATTAGCTTCGTTGCTCTTCTTTGTATTTTTTCCAACTCCAGGGCATCCTTTCTATGAACTGGAGCCCAGAACTGAACTGCATATTCTAGATGAGGCCTCACTAATGCTTTGTAAAGTGGCATTATTACATCCCTGTCCCGCGAGTCCATGCCTCTTTTAATACACGACAATATCCTGCTGGCCTTTGAAGCAGCTGATTGACACTGCATGCTGTTATTGAGTTTATGATTTACAAGTACACCCAGATCCTTCTCAACAAGTGAATCCGCCAGTGTAGCGCCCCCTAGGACATATGATGCATGCAGGTTGTTGGTACCAAGATGCATAACTTTACATTTATCTACATTAAACTTCATTTGCCAAGTGGACGCCCAAACACTTAGTTTGTTTAAATCTGCCTGTAATTCATGAACATCTTCCATAGTCTGAACTATATTACATAGCTTGGTGTCATCTGCAAAAATAGAAATAGTGCTATTAATCCCTTCCTCTATATCATTAATAAATAAGTTGAATAATAGTGGTCCCAGCACTGAACCCTGGGGTACACCACTTATAACCGGGGACCATTCAGAGAAGGAATCATTGACCACAACCCTCTGGATACGGTCCTTGAGCCAATTCTCAATCCAATTACAAACTATATTTTCTAAACCTATAGTCCTTAATTTACCCATTAGGCGTCTATGGGGGACAGTGTCAAATGCCTTTGCAAAGTCTAAAAACACTAAATCCACAGCGGCCCCTCTGTCTAGACTTCTGCTCACCTCTTCATAAAAACAGATTAGGTTAGTTTGACAACTTCTGTCCTTAGTAAAACCGTGCTGGCTGTCACTTATAATGCTATTTATTGTCACATAATCCTGTATATAGTCCCTCAATAGCCCCTCAAACATTTTCCCCACGATGGATGTTAAGCTTACTGGTCTATAATTACCCGGGGAAGACCTAGAGCCCTTTTTGAAAATAGGCACCACATTTGCCCTGCGCCAGTCCCTTGGCACTATACCAGTCACTAGAGATTCTCTGAATATTATGAAAAGGGGGACAGAAATAACTGAACTAAGCTCTTTAAGAATTCTAGGGTGTAACCCATCTGGTCCCGGAGCCTTGTGCACATTTATTTTATTTAATTTAGCTTGGACCATCTCTACATTCATCCAATTCAGTATATCAACTGATATATTAACAGCACTGGCACCGGCTACATCAGCTGCTCTTTCTTCTGTTGTATATACAGAGCTAAAGAACCCATTTAGTAACTCTGCCTTCTCTTGATCCCCTGTGATCAACTCCCCATTACCATTATCTAGGGGTCCTACATGTTCAGACCTTGGCTTTTTTGCATTTATATGCTTGAAGAATTTTTTAGGATTTGTTTTACTATCCTTGGCCACCTGCCTTTCATTTTGTATTTTTGCTAATTTTATTACATTTTTACAGATTTTATTAAGCTCTTTATATTTTACAAAGGCTACAGCTGTACCCTCAGATTTGTATTTTTTAAATGCCCTTTTTTTGTCATGTATTGCCCCTTTCACAGAAGGTGTAAGCCATGTGGGGTTTAATTTGAGTCGTTTATACTTATTACCTGTAGGAATAAATTTTGCACTATAATAACTCAAAGTAGATTTGAAAATCTCCCATTTATCATTTGTTCCATTATTTGACATTAGTTCCTCCCAGTCTATATCCTGAATTGCAGCCCTCATCCTGGGGAAATTGGCTTTCCTAAAATTAAATGTTTTTGCCCTCCCAGCCTGCGTTTGTTTTTTACAGTATAGGTAAAATGTAACTATATTATATACACACACACACACACACACACACATACAAAGACACAAGGCATGTATACATATACTGACACATATATACACACAGCCGCATGGCATATACACATATACACATATACAGACACATATATACACACATACACAGACAGACACAAAGCATGTATAGATATACAGACACATATATACACACACACACACACACACACAAGGCATGTATACATATACAGATACATACAGTATATACACACAAATACACACAGACACATATATACACACACACAGACACAAAGCATGTATACATATACAGACACATATGCACACACACACACATACACACACAAAGCATGTATACATATACAGACACATACACACACAAACATAAAGCATGTATACATATACAGACATATGTATACATATACAGACACACATATACTCACACACAGGCAGACACAAAGCATGTATACATATACAGACACACACACACACACACACACACATAAAGCATGTATACATATACAGACACATATATACACACACACACACACACACATAAGCACAGCCACAAGACATGCATACATATACAGACACACATATACACACACATACACATACAGACACAAAGCATGTATACATATAAGACACATATACACACACACACACAAACATAAAGCATGTATACATATACAGAAACATATATACACATATACACACACACACACACACACACACACACACAAAGC